>NW_026137690.1:0-1200000 GCF_019393585.1 Leptopilina boulardi
TATATATATGGAATGAATGTATATAAATAACTACATATATACCATAATTATTAATTCATGCGAATATAATTATATGTCATCATAAAAATCAGTATTTCTTGAATATTATAATCAGTAAATAATCTTTTACAGTATATAAAATATTTTATTATCGATTAAGATTTAACAAATGAAAAGATTGCAGTCGGTTAATTATCTACATTAATCTCGGTAAGAAACCGACTGTAACTATATAAATGACTAATCGTTGGTCGGTGTATTATCACGTAATGATGTATGTATATAAGATGCCGAAATTACGAGCTAACTGCAGCCACATATCTTTAATAAATTTCGTAATTGTTTAAACAATCATCATTACATTATTGTAATAATATTAGTTATATTATAATTATATTAAAAACACATATGTATATTAATTATTAATAGAATATTATATAAATCAATAATCAAATATCAATCAAGAACTATCGATAAAATTCTAACAAATATAAAAGAGAATTTTATAATTAATAATCAATTAACTAAAATTTTAATAAATTAATTAAGATATTATTATAATTCTATTAATAAATAATGTACGTGACTTTTGCGTTAAATGAAAATTGTACGTGATAATTGCGCTGTCTGCAAATTATACGTGACAATTCTACCCCTATGAACAAAGATCATGTAGTATATAAACCCCAGTTTTTCTATTGCAAAATGTCAATTGTTCAGACGAGTTTCTGCCCGAATGGTGTCTTAAATTCGGCCCTTCGATTTCGTAATTGTTTATCACTCATTGCTGTTAATCGTGAATTTCGTGAACTTCTTAATTTCTTATTATTATTTAAAAGTTCATATTTTCATTGTATTTCTAAAACAACATTTTAGTGTGAATTTAAACAATTCTTAATTGTCGTAATATTCAAATTGTGAAGGTGTAATAAAGACGAACTGTATCATTAATAATTACGACGCATCCAGAGACTCACTTCTGTAATCCTGGTTGCAGCTTGTTACATTACTGTATCGTCGCATCAATTGTAAGTAATTTTATAATTAACAAATGTTTATAATAAATTGTCAGTCATAAAAAGGAATATCTCTCTTAAATTATTTAACACAAAACCCTTAGTTTTGAGGAAGTGACGCGATCCTACATTAAAAATAAATATCAGGCTTTACCAACCTGATTAATCAGCAACTTATCTCCCTTTTATTATTATAAATAATAAATAAACTCTACCTTAGCTCGGGACGTGACAGCTGATTTGGTGGCAGCGGTGGGATTCCACTTTTGTTAAAATAATTACCCAAAAAGAGAAATTCAATTTTTATTAATATGTCAGGAAGTAAATACTTTAATTGTTCTTTCTTTAATCAATAAAGTTCTATCTGATTATCGTGACAATTGTTAAATTTTCAAAACTTAGAATTGACAGTTTCTGCTCGCGGTTTAGGAGTGTTTCGAAACTAAATTCTTTCCGATTGTATATTCAATCTTATGGTGCAAGTTGAAAAGAAAAATAATTAGAATCAATTGATGGGTATTGATATCCTTTCATAAATACACAATAAATTTTGTTAAAATATTCCTTTAAACATTATAACAAACTTAATTATTTTACAAACACCATTGTAAATTAAAAACACACACAATTGAAAACTATTGAATTTAGGCCTGATAGGAAATTTTCAATAATAATTCATCTCTTACGCCGCACGGCGAATTGATGTATTATAAAATTTAATTGTTTATTGTAGAGTTGTTTTACGCCGCTCGGCGAATTCTAACTTTGCAATTTTGACGTTTCTACGCCGCACGGCGAGTTACGCCAGCATTAATTAATTGTAATTTTGTGTTTATCAATTTTACGCCGCACGGCGAATCTTGATAATACATATTAATAAATAACTGTAATTGATTTTAGGCCTAAATAGGTAATTATCAATTGTCACTCTTCTTTTACGCCGCACGGCGAATTGAAGAATTACACTATTCTTTCACTTACATGCAATAATTATACATAAATTTATATTGTTCATATTTTATTAACATTAATACATATACTATAATTAATAATAAAATTTAATTAATATTAAACTCAACCTAAAGACAATATGTCTTTCTTTTCAGTTAGATAATTATGCAAAATTCTAACCAACCCATCAATAAATCTCGAAATAGAGGAGGAAAAAATACACAAAGAAGATTTAAAAATTGTAACCGTTTAAAAACGTTTCAAACACAACAGAAATTTTCTCAATATTTTGAAAATTTATTGGAGAAAACAGAAAAAATTATAAATAAAACTAAAGAGAAACAATAAACACATTATTATTAGTATAAATCATAATATAACATATGTAATTTTATTCAAATATACTTTTATTAATAAAAAGAAAATATTGTAAATTAACAAAATTTTAATGAGTTTATGTTATATTTCATAAATAAAAAGTAACTATAATGCCATGTGAAATTTACATCATTTTGTACATTATTTTCAATCTTATTTTCGCTTTTATTTATTGGGCAACTAAAGACGAACGAAGTTGTCTTTAAAGAAAAATCAAATTTCAAATAAATTAAATGAATAGTTATTTTCTTAATACTGAATATAATAGATATAGATATCCAATTGTTGAATTAATTGCAATTGCTTTTAAATCAAACAAAGGAAAATTTATTATTGATCATACTTTAACTATAAATTTAATTAAAGAAAAAGAATTATCATCAACTGTTTATATTAATACGAATGAAATACATTTCGCTCGTGGAAATAGAGTTGTGACAAGAGGTGTTGTAAAAATAGATTTTTATGATTTTTCCCTTAATTTTGGGGTTGTGAACATAGATACCGAATCTGAAATAATTGGCATTTTAGGTGCGCCATTTTTGGACTTAATATTTAGCACTGATTATTTTAATAATTGGGCATTAGATTACGAAATATTACAACTGAGACGTGAACGAACTGCACAGCAAATCTTTCAAACTTGTATTTCCTTTCTAACACCAAGGTGTTTCTCTAGAAAATAAAATTCGGTAATGTCTGAAACTAATCTATCAAATAATATTGTATTTAACACAGCAATTTATCCCAATATTCATATTTCATCAAAAAATATCATAAACAATCGAGGACTATTTATAATTAATCCCAGTATTGATATAAATCTTATCGAAGAAAGTCACATAACCTCATCCACATTCATAAACAGAGCTAGAGATTTTATTTTATCTCCTGGATTAATAAACATTTCCGGTACAGTAGAAATATTGATTGCCGGTAAATTTGTAAAATTTTATACATTTAAAAATATTAATCAAACAGAATTAACAGGTATTTTAGGGCGATCCTTTTTAAACATAGATCCTAAAGAATTTCATTTTTGAAAAATTTAATTAATCTTACAACAAATACTAACAATTGTTATCCCTATTATTCATTACGTTATTAATAATCTATTAAATTAATTAATCATAAACTTAATTAAACAAATATCATTAAATAAAGTTTTTCGTGATTGAACGCACAAGGCAACATAAAACTATAAGAGGTCATTATAATTTAAAAGTCGCGGCATAATAATCCTCATTGACATTAATCAATTATTAATTCATTCGCGACTCTCTCACAGTAGTTCAAGCCAAATCAAATCAGACGTTCATGCTGCGACAACTGTCACGTTAACTACTAGCTACAGGCTTAAGCCTTTAAGCATTCCTCACACAAAAAAAAAAAAACAAAATATAATAAATAAAAATTTACCTATGAGTACATATTTCTATTTTATTGAAAGATATCAAGAATTATACCCTTCTATCTTAATTAAATCTATATTTTTCAAAGAATTTGAAGGAAGATTTATATTTGATCCTTCTCTACCAATAAACTTAATTAAAAGAAAAGATCTAATCCCTATTTTAGGAATTAACAAATCACACCGTTATTCACTTAGAGACGATACTATTATTACAACAGGTCAAACAGACATTTGCATTAATCATACTATTGTAGAATTTCAAACAATAAAATATACCGGATTTACAAATATAATTGGAATATTAGGTTTACCTTTTAAAATTGATATAATAAACGAAGCAAGAGATTTTTCAAAAATTTAATGAAAATTATTAATCCCCCTAACACAATGGCACACGATCAAGAAGCAAACACTATTAATAGAACCTTAAGTGACGCCATGGTAACCTCAATGGCAGAATGTTTCGCGTTACAACAGGGAGTTATGCATATTCCTTTTTATGACGGCAAAAATATTCCTGTAAGAGATTTCATTCAAGATATAATTAATGGAGAATCTAGTATTCCTGAAAATTGCGAGAATCAATTTGTAAAAGTTGTTTTATCAAAATTGAAAGGTGCTGCTCGTGATAGCACACATGGAAAGAAATTTGATACCATTGACGAATTAATTAATCATTTAAAGCAAAGATTCGCGCCCAGAAAATCTTATTCGTGGTACTTACACGAGATATCCACTATTCGTATGGGTCGAAATGAAGGTGTAAGTGAATTTTATGATAGGTTAACCCTTTTATTAGGAGGAGCTAGAGCCGCCCTTGAAGAAAAATACGAAGCAGATAAAATAGGAAACATGATTGAACCCTTAAACGATTGCGCGTTAGAAGCTTTTATAAGAGGACTTCCGGATGCAATTTCAGGAATGATAGAAGCCCGAGATTTAAAGAAAATAGAAGACGCATTTAAGGCAGCTTTACAATATGAATCCAGACATCAACATCAAGTGCCTAATTATAGCAATAATTATCATTTTTCACGGTATCAGCAGCCGAGCGATTATAGAATGAGAAATTTCGATTACGAACCACGGGATAGAAGCCCCAGCCCAAGAGTACGTTTCACTCCACAAGAAGAACAACAAAGACCACGTTCTCAATCCCCTAATCCGACAGGAATTTTAAAATATCCTTATAATCCTCAACCCTCTACTTCAAATTATTATCCCTCATTTCCTCAATATCCTACGCATTTTAATCCACATCCATATATGCCATATAATCCTTATCCATATTATCCACCTTCCACAAGGACAGATGGACATAATCCAAGTTCACATGTGTGGGGGTTGGCCAATGGATGTCTCTGCCATTGGTCAATACCCATGTGCTCTCTCACAAGTGTAGATGTTGCTTGGCGTGTAGCATATATACACGATCCGACTCTCACTTCCCCATGGTCGTATAAGGCAGGTTTCCCACTACGCAGCCTTACTGATGAGTCCAGTAGTGGGGACCGGGACGAAACGACTAGTGGCTTCCAAGCCACACTTATGGGTAACAACTCAGTTGTTCCCACATTGGTGACCCCGACAGTCGAGAACACGTTTTTATAAATTCATGGAAATTGTTGCCATCGTGTCGTGTACCTGTGCCAAATTTATCATCTGGATTATTTGGTTAAGTGATCGATGTGTTTTTCTATATATTTTCCAGTCAAAATCTATAAAAAGCTGGAATTTAATGTTCTAAATGTACTACAAATTTTAGCACGTGCTGTGAAAAAAGTGCCGCCATTTTTACCGGCAAATAACTTGAAAAAAGTTCACTGAAAATTAAATTTAATATTTTATGTGAACATTATTTATTAATATTCATCATTTGGACAATTTGGATGTCTGTTTCATTTGGAGCACTTTGATTTCGTGGACGACAATTTTTGTGCGGATGTGATGCCATGCTCTTTTCCCGCCAAGCATCCACTCGGTGAACGAGTTTTTGTCGCCCCTATCAATCCTTCCAGGAGACATCCTGTCATTTTTGGTTATTTTTTGGATTTCTTCAGCATCATTAAACGTCTTACCCAGGAATATTTTCCATGTCGACGCAATTTCAATGTTGAGAAATTACCGCCAAAAAATTGATGGACGCCATATTTTTTTTTCCTCTCTATGACGTATTTCTCTTTGGGATTTTCTTCGTATCGCCTCTACTACGCAGGATTTCCCCTCCTGTCAACACTTTTGGTCTATAGCAAATATACGTCATCATTTTTCAACGAAGGTTTAGAGTATACGGATCTAGCCGTAAGTCTATATATGTGTTCGTGATGTCAATGATATTGTGATCAAGTGTTGTCCAACGAATAAATCTACAGCTTATTATATTTTAACTTAAATCTGTTAAACCAAATTGTTAAATATTAAATTTAAACAATCTCTTAGTGTAATTTTTATAACCTGTTTATTTGTTTTCGAAAAATTTTATTAAATAAATATTAACTAAGTTTCATATCTTTTTCGAAAATTTTTCTACGAACATTGAAATTTCAAAATGCTTTACCATCAAATTAAATTCATTTTGATTTTATTAATGCTTGAATTTGCGTTATTTCATCTTTATATTTTCCTATGTCTATTTCGAGAAATTTATTTAGTATTTTTCATGATTTTCGAACTTAAGCGTTATGTGTAATCATTCAATGCTTTCACAAATTCAAAAACAAAAACATTGTACTTTCCGCGCATGTTTGTGTGGATATGATTGATTGAAAATATTTTTCTTTCAATTCTTTATTTTCATGTTTAAAATCTAGGATTTTTATTTCATTGTGAAATTTTGTGTGGCTGTAGATTTTGACAGGAGTATTTTATTTTGTTCTGTTTTTTTTTTTTTTTTTGTTTTCATGTTGAATTCTATGTTATTGACATTTTAATATTGTGACATTTGACAAGATTTTTTTTTCTTTCATTTTATGGATCTTATTTTGGTGTTGCATTGAGATATTTAAATATTTTTTTGTCGTTTACTTATTTTGCGTGTATTCTAAATTAAAGTTTTTTTTTCTTTTAGATTATAAAAAAGGAATTTATTTTATTTGATTTTTTTTGAGGATATGTGGACCCGGATAACCGATTTTTAAATTAAATTTTTTTTTATTCACAGTCAAAATTTTTTTATTTAAAATTTTTTTTTCTTTTTTCTCTCTTAAACAAAATTTTTTGTTATTTAAAATTTTTTTTTTTTTTTTTTATAAATTTTTTATTGGTCGTGTTCAACGCGGTATTTGATTTATTTTATTTTTCTTTAATTTTTTAACAAAAATGGAAGAACTCCAGGAAAAGGTTCGCCTTTTGACAGAACAACTCCAAGTAGCAAATGATGCTAATGCAGCTTTCGTTGCCAATGCAGTTCAAAATGAAAATGCAGTTCAACAAAATCTAGGAGATGTAAACAATCAACAAGTAAATCCGGACGTTCATGTTGACGCGGTTTACAATCGCCGAATTAGAGTCCCTAAATTTTACCAGAATAATCCTGTCATTTGGTTTAATGTTGTCGAGGCTGTTTTCCGAAATAACAATATTCGTTCCGAAAAGTCTCGGGCTGACACTGTGATTGCTGAACTCGATGCGGATGTTGCATTATCTATCGCCGATTTGTTAGCATTAGAAACCGTTCCTGCTGATATTTACCAACGCATTAAGAGTAGGCTTATTTCAACTTACTCAGCTTCTTCTGAAGCACAACTTAGGAAGTTGCTTAAGGGCGAAGTATTAAACTCTGGTAAACCATCGCATATGTTGTCTCGTTTACGCAATTTAAGCGGGGGCAAGTGTTCCGACGATATTCTCAAGACAATTTTTCTCGATCAATTGCCATCTCAATATCGGGCAATTTTAGCATCTTTACAATTCGATTCCCTAGATAACTTGGCTTTGTCAGCTGACAAAATAGCCGATGCAACCGACTCTTTGAGTAATCATGTAGCTTCAATTGATCCAACACCTACCGATACTAAAGGTTTCGAAGCGAAATTGGATCAGATTACCGCGGAAATCGCATCGATAAAGTCGAAATTTGAAAATTTGGAAAATAATAATCATCGCTATTCGCAGCGTTCAAGGTCAAGATCTCGTCGCAACAATTCTCGTAGCCATTCTCGAGGTAATTCGTTTAATCGAGAGAAATCAGGTCTATGCTGGTACCATAAAAAATTTAAAAAGTCGGCGAAGGCATGCGTTGAACCTTGTAGTTGGGTAAACAAAGTCGAAAAAAAATCGGAAAACTAAATAAGCCGATCCGAGTTGAGACCATTGGTTCCGGCAATAAGTCCAAGCGTCTCCATGTAAGAGATCGCGAACCGGGTCTTACTTTTTTGATCGACACGGGAGCAGATGTTTCCTTGTTGCCCGCGTCACATTCACGTTCTCGTGAACCTACTGAATTTAATCTTTACGCAGCAAATAACTCTCGAATTCCCACATATGGAACCAAACATATGTCTCTCAACCTCGGTCTCAGGCGTGACTTGTCATGGGATTTTTGTGTTGCAGCGGTTCCGTACCCGATAATTGGGGCCGATCTGCTGGAGCATTATGGTTTGCTTGTGGATCTTCGTCACCGTAGACTTTTAGATTCTTTGACAAGTCTCTCAGTAGCATGTTCCATCAGGAAAGTTGAGGTTCATAGCGTGAGCTTGATAGATGAATCTTTGCCATTCGCAAATATTCTATCAGAATTTCCAGAGATTACAAGACCATCTCAAGGTTTAGAGGATTTGCCGGGAGACGTCCAACATCACATAGTCACAAAGGGTCCCCCAATTGCTGCTCGTGCTCGTTGTTTGACCGCTAAAAGAGAAAGTGAGGTTAAAGCCTATTTTCAATCAATGATCGCGCAGGGAAAATGTAGTTATTCAAAATCATCATGGGCTTCTCCCATTCATGTAGTCGAAAAAAAAGACGGTGGAATTAGAGTTTGCGGGGATTATCGTGGCGTCAATAATGTTACTGAGCCCGATCGCTATCCTGTCCCTCACCTGCACGATTTTTCGTCGAAACTTCACGGTAAAACGATTTTTACGAAATTGGATTTGCATCAAGCATACAATCAAATTCCGGTTAACCCAGATGATATTAAAAAAACCGCTGTTATAACGCCTTTTGGCTTATTTGAGTACAATGTAATGACATTTGGTTTGCGCAACGCAGGCCAAACTTTTCAGCGCTACATCTTTCAAGCGTTGGGTGACCTGGACTATGTTTTTGTGTATATAGATGATATACTCATAGCTTCTTCCTCTATAGTTGAGCATGAGTTGCATCTGCGCGAAGTATGCGATCGCTTAAAAAGGTTTCGTTTGCGATTGAACTTAGATAAATGTCTTTTTGGTAAGGATGAACTTGAGTTTTTGGGTCATATTGTCAACAGTGAGGGCATTCGTCCAACTCCTGAGAAAATTAAAGTTATTTCAGATTTTCCGCGTCCCAAGACTATCGTCGAATTACGCCGATTCTTGGGTCTCGCAAATTTTTATCGCCGAAGTATCAAACATGCCGCTCAGATCCAGGCTCCACTTAATCATTTCTTGCGAGATTCTCGCAAGAATGATAAGCGAATTGTACCTTGGGATTCCGTTTCCGAAGCAGCTTTTGAGCAGATCAAGAATGAGATAGCCAATGCTGCATTGTTATTTCATCCTTCATCTACTGCCGAGACACGCTTAATTACCGATGCGTCTAGCACTGGAATTGGCGCAGCTCTCGAGCAAAAATTCGGAAACGTTTGGAGACCACTTGCTTTTTTCTCCAAGAAACTGACACCTGCTCAATGTAATTATAGTGCTTATGATCGCGAATTGACAGCCATCTTTGAGGCGGTCAAATACTTTAAATATTTTCTAGGTCCTCACGATTTTAAAATTGTGACTGATCACAAACCTCTCGTTTACGCCTTCAAGCAGCGTCCTGAAAAAGCATCTCCACGTCAAATCGAACAATTGTCTTACATCTCACAATTTACCACCACTATTGAGCATATTTCTGGTGCGGAGAACGTTGTTGCTGACGCATTATCTCGTCTCGATGCTATTTTGTTCCCTTCGGAAATCACTCTTTCTGAGTTTGCTGAAGCTCAAAGTCAATGTCCAGAGTTGAAGGCTTACCTTGAAAATGAAAAAACATCATTAAACCTAAAAAAATCATGTTTGGTCAGGGAAACGATTTTATATTTTGCGATCTGTCTGGTGAAGTTCTTCGACCTTTTGTTCCTGTTTCCTTACGTGAACGTGTTTTTCATTTGTTGCACTCTCCAGCACATCCAGGTGCCAAGGTCATGGATCGTATTATGCGAAAGCGTTATGTATGGCCCAACATGCATAAAGATATTTCCCAATTATGTAAAAATTGTCTGGATTGTCAACGATCTAAAATAACCAGACATGTCAGTTTGAAACCCTCGCATTTTGTGGCACCGGAATCAAGATTTCTTCATGTTCACATAGACATTGTTGGTCCTCTTCCCGTTGATTCTGGATTCAAATATTGTTTGACAATGATAGACCGATTTTCGCGGTGGCCGGAAGCCGTTCCCCTAAAGGACATCGAGGCAATCACTGTGGTCCGCGCGCTCATGGCCAACTGGGTATCACGTTTTGGAACGCCTGAAACGATCACCACCGATCAGGGCAGCCAGTTTGAGTCTGCACTTTTCCAAGCGCTACTCAAATTCATCGGCTCCAAATGTATCCTCACCACTGCATACCACCCTGCCTCAAATGGCATTATTGAGCGATGGCATAGAACATTTAAAGCCGCTCTCATGTGTCATGCCACGCGCGAATGGTCACGCATTCTACCTACTGTTTTGTTAGGATTGAGATCCAACGTTTTGGACTGTGGTTCATCCCCTGCAGAATTTCTATACGGCACAACAATTCGAATTCCTGGTGAATTCGTCTTGAACGATGATTTTGCACCTAACCCACAAATTTTTCTGGAGGAATATCGAGAAATTATGAGGGAAGTTCAGCCCATTCCCGTTGAACACCGCCATAAAAGTCGAGCATTTGTTTTTAAGGATCTTTATTCATGTACGCACGTATTTCTTCGTGCAGGTCATATCAGAAAATCTCTCGAACCGCCTTATTCTGGTCCACATCGAATCATCAAAAGAATTACAGATCGTGTTTTTGAGATTCAGGTTAATGGAGTTTCTCGTAATGTTTCCGTTGAAATGCTCAAACCCGCATATTTTCTTCGAGAAGCAGAGGATGATAATGTAAAAAGAGTTCCGGAGAAATCACATGTAAAAAAGGGTTTGACCATTCAACCACCAAATTAACCAACTTCTTCTTCCAATGCAACACCAATTATCCCAATAACAAGTGATCCATCGAATGTAACTTTTAATAAATCTACTGAACTCAGAACTTATGCAAGAAAAAAGCAAGTAAATTTTAAAGTGTGAATTGAATGAGTGTGATCGCGTTGGATATATAGTATTATATGTACAGTATTTCTTGCCTTTCCAAAAATGTAGATAGCACGTTCTATTAGTTAGTTTTTTTTTGCGTTTTAAATAAAAAATATTTTTTATACATGTTACATATTTAGTTGCTTCAATGCAACCATTTAAAATTCAATTAGTATTCGGCAACACTGCCTATTATATTTTAATCTCTTTTCGTCGACAAGACTCGCTATGAGAAGCAAGACCTTGTTTACGGATACCTGACACCCTGATAAGGAACCGCCGGCAGCTTGCTAATACTCTTTACTCGGCACCCTTCTTTCAAATATAAAATATTATAAATTAAGTTTTTAAAATTGTCTCTAGAGGGTAACCTTGTGACAGTGTTACGAAGCCAGATAGCGAAAAATATCACTGTCGCAAGGTTGCATATCTACTTTATCATCGTTACATATGTCTTTTATTATTGGAAACATTGTAACAATGTTGTGAAGCATCATGGCGAAAATCAACATAGTTGCAATATTAGTCATCTACTTCGTTCAAGCACCACGCGTATTTGCTGCAGCAATGTTGCGAAGAAAATGTCGAGATGCAACATTGCGCGAACAAGACTTCGTTTTATAAGAATACAAAAGGAATTATATTAAAAAATATATATGTAATAGTAAATGCAAAAGAAAGAAAAAAAAAAAAGAAAATATACATTCGAACATATACAACTCACAGCTTGTGGTGTATATGTGAGGGGGGCGACCAGCGCAACACGCACGGACACGAAACAGCCGTGCATAAACTACAGTGCGCTCGTGGGTTCTCGGTTACAAGACTCACACCACCATGGGACTCGTCGTGCTACGGGCACTAACACACACGCGCAACGCTTGCCTCTACTCGCTGCCTTATCTGTGCGTAAAACCTTTCCTTCACCCCTCCGGGCCCGCAAGTTGTAAACACAGCGCCAAAACAAAAGCACGTGCGTTTCCAACAGCTGATCCGGTATTATATGCAAACGCATGTTGCCTTGGAACATTATATGCCCAATTGCAGAAGACTCTTTTATTTAACACACATTTGTTGCAACTTTGTTTCCAACAAATTAACGGAAAACCATGGGTCATAGATATGGATATAGTCACAATTGGATACGTAACCTACTTGCTATCCTCTATATGGGTTGTAATAATTGCAATAAATTATTGCACCATTTATAATGAAATTGGATTATAATTTTGTTAAAATAATATTGTAATTTATGTTACTAAATTATAATTTTGTTAAGTAAATTATAATTTAATTTAATTATTTTAAAATAATTTTCAGAAATGTATCATATTAACAGACCATTTCCGTTCTCACGGAGCCTGCATGGGAATCAAAAAGATCAGCAAAATTGCAACTCCCACCGGGCCCAGGAATTTTCCCCTACTTCCATCTAAATTTTCGTTTTCCCCACCTTGACACTGAAGGCAAGGACTAGAGGCTAGTCGCAAAATCTAATTAATTGCAGTACAACTTCTTGACTCTTCCGAGCAACATCTCCTGGCTCTAGCCTGGTAAGTGTTGCGAGACCTCAAGAACGCCGCGACTTAGCCCGTCTGCGCGTCGGACCCCCGTGTAGAACTTAGATTAAAAGTATAACACGAAAGGCGGACGAAAAATAAAATAGAAGTCTTCTAACCGACGAAGTCCACGTGAGAGCTGTAGCGGGAGAAATTCGGTTTAGTAAATAAATTTTACTAAATCGAATTTTGTTTAATAAATAACCGGCCAGTCCGTGCGTGTAGCGCCTGCGCCGTTTCGTTACAGTGGCCCCACAATGCAGTGTTAAAAACTTTTATTCGGGTAAACCAAATAATTTAACCTGTAAAATTCGAACAATAGGTTGTAAAGACAACCAAGTTAAGTGTAATTAAAAGCGTTCTTGCCCGACGACAACAAGAATATCTCTAGCTGACGTCGGTAGTCGTAAGTAAATTCTGTATCGTTCAACATTAACCACTCTATTTTGTATTAAACTTTTAAATTCACTTGTTAACCACAATATTTTCTTTCCTGAATAAAAGAACAAATATAAATAAAATTACTAAATTTTACTTACCTTTCAACTGAACTCCTTTTGCTTTAACACCATAACTAATTGATTTTCAACCAATCATTCAAAGAAAAACAACGAAGCAGAGCGTAACTTTTAAAAGTAAGATAACGTCCCCACAAAATTAAACAAGGTCCTTCAGACCTTGGCAGCTTGGTGCCTCCCCCAAACTAAAATTTAGGGCCATCTCAAAAGCTCGATTTAAATAATAAAATTTAAATAAATAAATTTTTGGTTTGTAACAAGCTGATGGTGGCAGCGGTGGGATTTTCTTACGCGTTGCCGCCCTGCTACGTTACCTGGTAACGTTGTTACCAGTGGCACCAATTTTTTAAAAAAAATCACAAAACTTCTTTTCTTATTCTACATCATTTTATGTTTTGAGAAAATCAAAATAAATTTATAGAAAATCCTGACTTTAAAACTAGAATTTGGCTCTCCAACTTCAGTTGTTGATGACGACTTATTCTCAGTTTGATTTTGGCTCTCCAACTACGGTTGTTGATGATGACTAGATCAATAAAGGAACCGATTTCTATAAAGTTTATTATTTCATAGATTTATTGACGATCATAAACGGAATCTCTTTTCTTGTAAATTGGAAATTCGGCTCTCCGATATTTATCGTTGATGACGACTTATTTCCGATCGTGATCTTGGCTCTCCAACTACGGTTGTTGATGACGACTTGATCACAATAGAAAGTTGATTTCAGTCAATTGATCAGAAATAAAATCAAAACAATTAGAAATACTACTGGTTTTCTCAAGATCATGAATTCTTTCTGTTATGCCTAATAAACCAGGGATACGCGGCAAAAGTTCTAAAAAATTTCAATATTAAATAATTAGTACGTGATGACATTGTTTGAATAAATAAAATTACGGATTTTGGCTCTCCGACTCAGGTCGTTGATGATGACATAATCCTAATTTGATTTTGGCTCTCCGACCTTGGTCGTCGATGATGACATAATCCGAATTCATAACATTGGCTCCGGAAAATTATTTTGTATTGAATAAGGAGAATTTTGTCCGGGTTGAAAGGTTTTATTTCTTCTTTTCACTATTCAAGTCATGTATTTTTCTAGACATGTCAAAAAAGGTTAGACCTCGTGGTGGTCGTTCTAAGAAACGAAATCAATCACGAAACAAAAAAATAATTAAGGGCACTAAGTTGGGAAGTTTGGAAAAATCAAAAATCGAATTAGAATCCCTTCGAGTTGTAAAAACAGAAGCTAGTGCTGATCCGGTCGTAAAAAGTATACCTGTGATCAACGAAAACGCTTTTCCTGAACCGCACTGCATTTCAGTTCAAGAAGTTCCCATTACGCGACATATAAGACGAAGACAGCTTGTAGAACGACCAAGGGCACATTATTTTTTGACATACAACCCACTTCATCCACTTCTTGATCACGCTCTTGTAAATCAGAACGAGTTGAGGAAACTCTCCCTTAATCTTGTAAGATCAGCGGATCTTGTCACTCGAACATCAGATCAGGTTCTTCTCGTTAGAAGCATAGAAGCTGTCAATATCCCTTTATCAAAATTTCGAAAACCTTTATCGGAATAACTCGACATTTGTTTTATTTTGCGTTATTATGCCCAAAACTGTGAAACATGACGATTCCAATTGACGACGACTCTGATGTAACGATTACAATATCCTCAGAAAATTTACAACACGAAGTGACAACCATCCCCGTTAACTGTAATGTCAAAAACAACTACATTTGCAAGACTGAATTAAAACATAACTGTCCTATTCTTGGTCACCCTACTGGAGATTGCATTAACAACAATTACGCCGAGATTTTGGGCGTTGTTTACTTACAGTTCGAAAACACCGAATTGTGTTTCCACGTCGTGCATCCCTTTTACTCAGAGAGTTGCTTGGTAACCCCAGGTATTTTGGGAGTAAAAAGCGCAATTGATTTGGGACTTTAATGGCTAACCAGTAATTCCTTCTAATTCCTTTACAGCTAAGTCCCTAACTCCTAAATCAAAATAGTGTTTCAAACACGTGACTGTTAAAATTAGTTTTCACTAGTTTTAACAATTAGTGAATCAAAATCGCTGGTTGTGGGTACAAGGCCGTAAGATTGGGAACACTTCCTTGTCGAATCTGAGTGACCTCTTCGGAAATTAAGTAAAGAGGAAACCATTTCCTTTTTACTTTCTTACATTCAGAAGCGCTGTTGTAAGTACTGATCTCCCGCCTAGGAGAGCTTCCGCGCTGAATTTGTTAAACTTGCTACACTATTTATTTCAAAAAAAAAAAAGAAATTTTGAAATCTAATAACCTACTCCAGAATGTTTTTCCAAAATGTCCTCTAATCCTACAAAACCCAAAAGAGGAAAACGTGCCGGTAAACGACACGATAATTGCGCACAAGGAGCAACCAAAACACCTGGATCAGAATTATATTATAATCTTACAAATCCACCAATAAGATCTCGACTGATTTGTAGAGTTACACCAATCACAAGACAGGCTGCAGTCGTACAACCTATTTCAGTCTCGCCACAACTCCCTGTTAATGAAATTGACCTTGACATTGAAGAAGCCCTAGGGCAACGTCAATTAGCCTATGCCCAGGAAAATCACATCAGGCAACCGACAGTTAATAATCACAACAACCAACCTGACAGCAACTCAGACGCTACGATTGACTATGACAGTGACATCATGATCATTGACTGAGAATCGTTTCCCTGAATGTGCTATCGAAAACCAATTCCTGACATTGTTCCCATCTCTGGGTTTCAGCCCCCAATTTTTACTGAAGTGATTCCTCCACCTCCAGGAGTCATTCCTATCGAAGAGGCTATCAGACGAAGAAATTTGAGAAGAATTAGAAACCAGAGACAACCCCGACCATATAGGATTGGAAATCGCGATTAGCAACAAGTTGTTCGTTATGTTGGATTTATATTATTTTGTTAGTTATAGTAAAAAAAAAAAAATAAAATAAAATTCCAATCTCAGACCTCGAACCATTGACTCAAAAAGAGTTGAAAAGTATTACCCTTACGTTTATTTCGGCTGCTTAAATCGTATCTGTACCCCTAAGAACAGTCTCAAGATTACAAAATAAAAAAAAAAATTTTTGCGTCATATTCTTTAATTGGTAAGATCAATGTTTCCCCGATTTACTAGAATTCCTACGGGTTTTTCTCAAGATCAATGGGATGAGATAATCGAGAGGGTGGAAAACGTAGAGGAATTTTATAATCAACTTGTCTTTCATCATTCAGCCTCGTCTTGCCAGATTGAGAGATTAGAGAAAAGAACAAAATTTTTGTCACTTTGGTTAGCCACTCTCGCGGATTCAAATGCTTCTTTTTCGGAAAGAATTCAGGAATACGAGAAGAAAATAAGCGAGCAACAAAATAGTATAGATAACCTTGTTGTCGAATTTAAAAAATTAACTTTAAAAGAAATTAAATATAAATGACTCCCGAGTGGAAAGAGATTCCTTTTGATAACTCCGAAGAGTTTTTGTTAGAATTACAAGGATATTTGGCATACCTCATACGCGAGGGAAATAAATTAAGAAGGTTAGACATCCTCCAGGAATCCCGTTTAAGAACATTAAGAGGAAGACTAGACTTTTATTTTCGATTAATCGGTGAAGAAAGTGACAAGGCTGTTAGAATAAATTCATCTATGCTAAAATTAGAACAATTGATGCAAAGCTTAAAATTATAGACTAAATAGGGACCTCCTAACATGTCTAATGAAGGCTCGAACTGGGCCCCTTATTCCGTTCCCACTGAAATACTGAAAAAGAACAAGAAGGGTAGATTTTGTATAAAATTCCGTGAAATTAATAATAAATACAATCAAAATCAGAACGAAGAAAATTCAAAAGGTAAAAACATTTCGAAGAAATTCTAATTCATTTCCCAAGGGACTAAAACTTAAGTTAAATCACAACATCTTTGTTTATTTTTTTTTTCTCTTTCGCATCAAGCTGCAGGAATTTCCGCGGTGGCGTTATCCTCACCTTGCGATATTCAAATAAGCATTTTTTCTACACTTACACTACTATTAAAATTCTTTTCTCCTCTCCTTTTCTATCTTGAAATTACTATCTGTTTGTCAAAACTAACAAAACAACTAACCTTAAAACGAATCCATCATGTCGGATTCGGACACAGAACTACCCCCTCACAACCAGGGAAATCCGCCCGGAAATAGCGGCCTTGGTGGTAATGGGATCAACCCCAACGCAACCATGAACCCCAACGCAACCATGAACCCCCTCCAAGGAGATGCAAGTTCGGCTATAGACCGGTTCACCCTGCGCACGAGCGCATGCGACATTCCAATCTTTAACGGAAAACAACCACCCCTACGAGAATTCGTTCAGGCGGTAAAACGAGCGGGACTTTTCATCACTGATGTAGCTGAACCGGAATTTATAAGAGCAGTTTTAAGTCGGTTAGATGGCCAAGCTCATGCGAGTTGTAAACATAAAGAATTCCACTCACTAGCGGAATTATTAGAACATTTGAAGAAACGTTTCGCGCAAACAAAGAAATATCAATGGTACTTCGAAAATATCGTGACCATAAAGCAAAAACAGACAGAAAACGCGAATGATTATTATGATCGTTTGCAAGACCTGATTAGCGGGGCTAGACAAGCCCTTGAACCCAAGTATGGTAAGATCTACAAAGAGGTTAACACTGAAAACAGGAACGTTAGACGCAGGGAGTGCGATATCATTCTACAACCAATTGTAGAATGTGCCCTAGACGCTTATATTAAGGGTTTGCCTACGGAAATATCAAAATTCGTAGACGCGCGCAATCCACGCAATATCGAGGAAGCTCTAGAGTACGCACTTCATGCTGAAGAACGAGATAATTACCTCGACAGACCGCGTTCCTCCTCATACCACATATCGCGAGCAGAGGACAGACCGCGCTCCCCAAGCCCTTATTCAAAACAATTAGAGCAGCGCAGCTCTGGAGGGAAGGGAAGATCAGACCGAGAAATAACTTCTCAAAACCCCACACCAAACCATCGACATTCCAACGTCCTTCAACTCACTCCTGAGCAACTTGGGCAGTTTTACAAATCAATGATGCCCCAGTACCCTCCAGCTTTTCCCTACCCCTCTCCTCATCCAATTATCCCATCCCACAATCCCCAATACTATCCAAATCAATCCTTCCAATATCCAGCTCATCAACCTATCCAACCTCAATTGCAGTCACACAACCAACACCCCAGGCAGAACCAAAACTACCGACCTAGTGTGACTCCTCCGAGAGCAATTTCCCCCGCTCCAACGGGAAATTTAAACTACCCAATGGCTCGTCGTCAAGACGCAGCAGCGAGCCCAACCCCGCAGCGTCAGAACCGCGTTCAATTCTTCGAGAACAGTGTCGGGTCTTTAGAACAGGAACAGAGACCCAGGACTCCCCAGTAGTCCATGTAAGAGCCCCAGAATTCAGGCATGAAAAGATTATGCTCCTCGTAGACCCAGGGTCCGATACGAACCTTATTAAACTGTGTGCATTGGATCCTGAACTCACACTTGTTAGAGATAAGTGTATTGAGATTTCAGGAATAACCAATCACGCCGTAAGGACCCTAGGGACCATTGATTTAACAATCTCTAGTATTCCTGTAGAATTTCATGTGGTCCGAAATAATTTTCCAATTTCTACACATGGAATTCTCGGAAGACCGTATCTACGAAAAGAGCAAGCACAAATTTCCTTCAGACATAACACCTTGGTAACAGTGTCTGATCCAGTGACCCCTATCCCCTTCGTTGATAAGGAATCACTGGAAGCAAGGAAAGCCTTGAAATCTGAAATCAAACCTTTTGCTCGAATCCTGCGGATTAAATCTCGAACTCGAACCCCGATAGCGATCGACACCTTAAACCCCGAATTAAAACTAGGATATCTTCCTCGAATAGAAACCCCCGAAGGTCTTTATCTGGGAGAGGCCGTGGTAACCAACAAAGATGGAATATGCCATGCAATGGCCATCAATACCACTGAGGAAGATATCGATGTTAAAATCAATCCACAGGAATTAATTCCTTTCGATTTCTGTAAATTCCCAGGCGAAGAACTTTCGAATTCCGACCTTGAAGACTTCTCCCAAACTCCTGATAGTACCTATGCCGATAGGGTCATTAAAGTCAAGAATGCATTATTCTTAGCTCATTTGGCCCCGGACGAACGAAAAATCGTTTCCAAATGGGTGGAGGACTATGCAGACATATTTCATTTAAATGGTGAAATGCTCTCTTGCACCAACCTTATCCAACATAGGATACCAATGATTGAAAACAAGGTGATTCATAAAAAACAGTACAGATCACCATTCGAAGCCTTAGGGCAAATAGATACGCAATTAAAAAAACAATTCGATAGTGGCATAATCGGACACTCGAACTCCCCTTTCAACGCTCCTTTGTTAATCGTGCCTAAAAAACTAGATGCATCGGGTGAGAAAAAGTGGCGTGTTGTTGTAGACTATCGGGCCCTAAATGAAAACATTGTGGGAGACGCTTTTCCCCTCCCCAGCATTATTTCCGTGTTCGACAAATTAGGTAGTGCGCGATATTTTACTGTATTCGACCTGGCTAGTGGTTTCCACCAAGTGGAAACACACCCCGACGATAGGCATAAAACCGCTTTCTCGTCGCGCAACGGACATTTTGAATATAAGAGAATGCCAATGGGTATCAAAAATGCCCCCCCCACATTCCAAAGACTACTCAACAGCGTCCTTAACTCCATGCTGGATGCTGAAGCCTTTGTGTATTTGGACGACATTATAGTATATTCAGACACCCTAGAAGAACACGACAAAAGAGCCCGCAGATTATTCAACAGACTAAGAGACGCCAATTTAAAACTACAACCCGACAAGTGCGAATTCCTAAAACCGGAAGTAGCTTACCTCGGACATATTATTAGCGAAGAAGGTGTGAAACCTAACCCAAATAAGATCATTGCGATAAAAAATTTTCCACAACCGAAAACACCTCGAGACATTAAGAGTTTTCTCGGTCTCTCCGGATACTACAGGCGATTCATAAAAGATTACGCCAAGCTCGCGAAACCCCTAACCGAATTACTAAAAAAGGATGTTGTGTGGAAATGGGAAAAAGCCCAAAGGGACAGTTTTTCTCGACTGAGACGATATTTGTGCAGCAAACCTATCCTCCAATACCCAGATTTTAGTACGACCTTTAAATTAACCTGCGACGCTTCAGAGCATGCCATAGGTGCGATTTTGACTCAGGAAAAAAACAATGTTGATTTGCCTGTTGCGTATTATTCAAAAATCTTAAATGCCAACGAACAAAAATATCCCAAGGCTGAAAAGGAGTGCCTTGGTATACTATACGCAATGGAACATTTTAGGCCTTATCTCTATGGAAGAGATTTTATTCTAGCCTGTGATTTCGAACCAGTTCATTGGATGACGTATATTGATAATCCTGGGGCCAGAATTCAAAGATGGAGGATTCGTCTTCAGAATTATCAATACAAGTTCGAATGCAAGCCTGGAAAGATCAACAGAATTGTCGAAGCTTTATCGAACAATCCTGCTGGTCTTTCTGGTGAATCAGGTTGTAGTTCTGACTCTAACTGGTCTGAATTATCTTATTCCGACCTCGAAGGACTAGATCCTAATCTAGCTGTGTCAGAACCCTCAAGTGAAGTGAACCCTAGTGTTGAAACCCCGATCGAACAACCGAAGATCTATCGTGCTCTACCCATTACCCGCTCTCCTACCAGTAAGGAACAAGAAAGTGCGCGAGTGAATCCTAGTGACCCAACGGACAAAGGTAAAGCTGCTAAAAACCCTGTAAGGTCCACTAGAGTTCCTGAAAGAACTAGGAGTCCTCAGGAAGGACTGAAGCCGAAAGTGCCGGTTAGAACGGGAACAAAGTCTAAAGTTTTCGATCCTCGAACCACGAGAAAGTCGACAATGGTTGGAGGGGTGTCAGCACAACCATCCACGAGTCAAGGAATACAACCGAAGTATACAATTCTAAAAAGGCCCAAGGACCCAAAGGAGGGACCTGCACAAATTAAGACAATCAACCCAAGCGGTCAAAAGCGTAAGGTTATCACCAATCCCAAAGCTGAACCCAGAGGTCCAGGGAGACCAATAGGTAGCACAAAATCGGCAACACCCTTAGATGACGACAGCTTCCATCCCACTCGAAGCCCTTTGATGAATCAAGCGAATGAAAGCTGTATCGCTAAACGCTTGCGCCCGCGCAAGTATGCAACCTCTGCAAGTCCTAAGGATACGGACTCTCCATCCTCAACAACTAAGACAACTTCGGAAGAAGAATCGGAAAGCGAAAATGAAGGACAAGCAGCAGAGGATTCCGATCCCCCTGTGTTTCGAAGAGACTACAGCGCCTTTCCTCATCTCCCACTCCATATTTCACCAGTTCAACCTTCCACTTCCAAGGACAAGGGTCTTGACTCGTATACCGACGTCTACGTCGATGGAGCCTGCTGCGAAAATGGAGGATCCAGCCCGAGAGCTGGAATCGGTGTTTGGTTCGGACCTAATCATCCCCTCAACATCTCACAGCGCTACAAGGGTAAGCAGACCAACAACGCTTCAGAAATCGAAGCAGCTACCGTCGCTGCGCGACAAGCAAGGAAAGCTGGAATCCGAAAATTGAGAATCAAGACGGACTCAAAATATCTAGTGCAGAGTGTAAAGGAATGGGTTCCAAGATGGCAACAGAACGATTGGAAAACTACGGAAAATAAACCCGTTAAGAACCGAAAAGTATATGAAAAGTTAATGAAAGCTCTCGAACCCCTCGATGTAATTTGGGAACATGTCCCTGGTCACGAAGGAATTCCTGGTAATGAGAATGCCGATCAATTGGCAAGAGAAGGGACCTTGAAAGACCCCGAGCCGGATTCGTCATCATCGTCCGAGTTGGAATCCGAAGAGTTACCTCCGGATCAAGTGATCATCAAGGGACAACGAAGAATCAACATCAGCAGTGAATCCTGTGATCAGGAAGAAGAGCCTAAAACCGAAACACAGAAGCTGATTCAAGGTGTGAATGAATCTATTTATAAATTCAACGAATCGTTAGCCGGTGCGCCAACGAATGTTTCTAATCCTACAAACAACACTTTATTTTGGGACTATGAAGGATTAGATCAAACTCCCAGAAGACAATATGTTTCCGATGGTGAAGATGATCAGGAGCATTTAGATTATTTGAAGAGTTTTGACCTTGCGACTGAATACGAAGACGGACTTCCGGAAAGAGTTAAAAAATTCTTGGATGAATTTAATCGAAGCCGAGTGGAAAAGCAACACGTGGAAATGCTTGACATTCCCTCAGATCCCCGGCCACTTTCAACACTCACAGTAAATTCAAAGGAAACCCCACTAACTAGCCGTCCAAGTGAATCTAAGAAAGGAAGTATCGTTAGATTCAAAGAATTACCGGAATTATTCGAGGTCTCACAAGATGAACAACAAACGTTGCCCGAAAACACCACTCCAGGGCCCTCATCAATACCGTTTGCACAATCCACCCCTTTCACCCGTTTCAGGACTAATGTCATCGAACCAGAAGAGAAGGTGGTAAGGAAAGGATCCATTATGAAGCCAAGGAGAATTCAGACAGAAAAGGACTCCACACAGTTAACTGATCATCTCTTGAGCAAATCATTTATAGACATTAAGGAGCCTTACCTGGACCACTTTTCTCTTGAATCGGAAAGTGAGAACGAAATAATAAGTGAAAGTGAAAGTGAAAGTGTAATTAAAAATCGTGATCCTTTAAAAGAAAGAATTCATGAATGCGTCTCAAATAAATGGACAGAACCCCTGACTTACCAACGTGACAATTACGCCCATTTCATATCGGAAGATTGCGAACCTACAAACCCGATATCTAAACTCTTAATCGCTACCGAATGTATTGATCTCCAAGAAATTAGAGACCGTAAACCCGTGAAGGGACAAATTCATGTCACCCAAAATGGTAAATATAAAGTTTATTCTATTGTTGTAAAAAGGTGTCATTTTGATGAAGTTTGTTGGAAAGACGTTATAAAAGGACTAAATAACTTAAGAAAAGCCCTAGAATCTGACCACCAAAAATCATGCAGAATGGCAAACACAGGAGATCTGTTAGGCGCGATTCCACAAGGAAAGATGACAGAACTTGTCACAGGAGTTTTCCGCGGTGGTGATATTTCTATCGCCCTTTGCCACGGAAAAATAGAAGTGCCCCCAATAGCTTTGCGTAACAAGATCATTGCCGAATTCCACTCTAGTCTAATCGGTGGGCATAAAGGTATATCGAAAACCTACCGAAGAATTCGAGAGCGATATTATTGGCCTCGAATGCGTGACGAGGTCACACAGTATATTCGTGGCTGCAAAAGCTGTTTTGAGAATAAACTGGTTAGGGCACGAACTAGGGAACCCATGCTGATCACCGACACTCCAGCAATGCCTTTCGACAAGGTATCATTGGACACAGTAGGAAAATTACAAACGACCCCAAACGGAAATCGGCATATCCTTACAATGCAAGACAATTTTTCAAAGTATTGTATTGCGGTTCCAATACCAAACATAGAAACCAAAACTATCGCCCACGCAGTGGCAACAAATCTTTTTTCTGTCTTTGGAGCACCTCGCTGTGTGCTTACGGACAGAGGAGCAAGTTTTGTGAGCTCTTTGATGCGGAAAATAGAAAAGATCTTTGGTGTCAAACAGCTTACCACTTCTGGCTACCGACCACAAACAAATGGAGCACTCGAAAGAAGCCATATTGAATTGACGGATTATATTAAGCATTATGCAAGGGACTACGACGATTGGGATCGTCTACTTCCATTTGCCATGTTTAATTATAACACGTCAGTTCACGAGGCTACGAATTTTACGCCATTTGAACTCGTGTTCGGTCATTTGGCAAGAACCCCTAGTTCCCTGCCTCAGGGTCCAGAGGTTGAAACGTATGGTTCCTATTTAAAGGACCTCATTACCCGAATGAATGAACTACAAAATCTTGCAGCCAAATATTTGGTAAAAGCGAAGGAAAGGTCAAAGCAAATTTACGATAAGAAATCTAAGCCTTTAAAAGCTAAAGTAGGAGATCAGGTTTACGTTTACAAGGAAGTTCGAACAAACAAATTTGATAGACGAGCAGATGGTCCTTTTACCATTGTAGGATTCACCGAAAACAACAATGTGATCCTAGAAAACGAAAATGGCGCGCGATTTTCGAAACATCGCGACAAGGTCATGGTTGCTCGAATTTGAACCTCAACTGCATATCAACTAATCGAAATTCTATTTTCAGATAGCGATGTTGAAATCGATCCAGATGTTTGCCCGCACTGTCATCCCTTTGTGCCTAATTTCCAGCCTTGTAGCACTGGCGGTGCAGGATGGACCGGATCCACTGGACAAATCCACCGACTACAGCAGCTACCAAAACCTTCCACTTGAAGCCAGTAGTGGAATGTACTTCGAATATATCGGCGTGGTGAGACGATCAGTCAGCAATTGGAGGATCACCATATTCCTGGATGTCGGCAAACATAGCCGATTCTTCGACGACTTAAAGGCCAGACTGCAGCGACTAACGGAACAATGCAAACCTAAAGAAGATTGGTGCAGAGAATTAACAAGTGAATATCAATGGGAAGACCGATGGGAAATGGCCTCGGAGTTGCAGAAACAATTCCGAACCCAGGTGGAAGAACTTGAAAATACCAAAATGACCTCACCTGGAAAGATGTCCTCGCAGTTACGAGCAAGACGATCCGTTCCCCTGTTTGGATTTCTGGGAAAAATCGCGGGACCAATAGCTGGAGTTCTAACATATGATGATGGAGAAAAATATGATACCGCCATCAAAAATCTTAACGAGGCCCAGGCCAACTTATCCCATCTGGTCGGAAAGCAGACACATATTGTGAGATCGCAGTTGGATTCCTTACATTCTCAGGTCCAACGACATGGTGTATTGTTAAAGAATTTGCAGGACCAACTTCAATCCCTACTTGCCAAGGTTCATCAAACATCGAAGGAAGAAATGGAGCGAATGAACCTGACGTACGCCGTGGCGAGAGCCTTGAAGTTGGGCTTGGATCATAACATCCAGGCAATGGTTACGATGTTGGATGCGGTCCACGAATCAAGGAAGGGCCAACTCCATCCTGGCCTCATCACTTCAGAACAATTGGAACCCATTCTGCGAGAGATCCAGGATAACTTGAAGGATGTCAATTTTCCTCTAACGGGACCAAGGATCAGCATTGACGAACTAATGCGCATCTCTGTCGTTACAACCATTTGTGAAAATCACCAACTCAAAATCCTCCTGGACATCCCACTCCTAGAAAAATACAACTATCAATCTTATAAAATCCACTCGCTCCCAACAGTCCAATACTCTTTGAACAATGGGACTGGAAGAGCATATATAAAATCAGAATACGACTATCTCATCATAGACGAGGATCAACGCACTTACCTGTTATTGAAAGCAACGGATTGGAATTCTTGCAAGGCCACGGCCGCGTACCACGCATGTTTGAAGGGTACTCCAATCTACGATTTTGAGAAGAGGCCATCCTGCGAAGCCCAGTTGCTGATAAATCCAACAATTCATACCTTGAAGAATTGCAATATCAAGGTAACTACCAACCCGAAATCACACTGGGAACCTTTATTAACCATAGGAGGATGGTTATACTCCTTCGCTGCGCCGGAAGCTGTGATCATAGCCTGTCATTCTATCAGCCCCACCAAATTATCCCTCCAAGGTACCGGAATCTTAAAACTGGCCCCAGGATGTTCCGTAAAAACAAGGGACGTTATTGTGCCAGCTACAATTTCCGAAGCTGGAAAATCGGAATTTATTTTCGAATCGGAGCTACACTTGAATCTTACTATACTGTCGCCATTATTGGCAAGATATGGACACCTGCTGCAGAAGTCTGACATCCCACTTGGATCTGGCCCTGCGATCGAACCTAAATTCTCCAGTTTCGAGATCAACTCCAAAACCTTGGACGAGCTAGAGCAACAACTCCAGGAATTTTCCCTTCAACGCCACCTAAAGGGAGAAAATCAGATTCTAGTGTACGGCTCGTATGGAGGATTGATTCTACTATTTATGATAATGATGCTGTATTTTTGCTACACATCACTCAAGGGTAATTCCAACAATTTAACTCGAGTATTGAACATCAAAAGGACAAGTGGTAATTTCGAACTACCAACACAAGGAAAATCCGACCGTGTTACCCAACTACCAGCAACAGCAGAAACACTATATGAAGTAATTACACCATCCTCAGATAGACCAGTTTCTTCCAAAGAGGAAATAGCAGTGAAAGTTAAGGATGTGCTGCGCCCAAGCTCCACAAACAATGTTAACCAGAGTGAACAAAAGTCTGCAACGACCGAAGATAAACAACAACGAAGAATCAGATGACTGTCCGAAGGATTAGGATCATTGATCCTCGAAGCCAATGCCGAGGAAGATTCTGTCGGGAGAAGGCACCGCCCAATTCTCTAAGGTGTACCATAAAGCAACCCGACATTGTTGATCATCAGTAACGTCCGGAAGATCGACCTCGAAGATCAACCATGAAGCTGAGTAAACGTTTAATCTCGAACCGATTAACAATTTGATAAAAACATTTGAGTATTTATAACTTGAATATTAACATTTTCTTTTGAAAACAATATTTCACTTATTAATAAAAGCATTTAAAGTAAAACGAAATTCTAAATAATCAAAATTTAAAGAAAGGGTCAGATTTTGTATTAAAAGTTAATTTCATTTCAATTAAAGACACAAATTTTTTTTAATTTTACTAAATAATATCTCAAAAAAAAAAAAAGTGGAAGAAGATGGAGTGAGTCACAAGGTCGCTATAATTAAGCAATAAACATTTTATTAGATGCAAAACTCATTTATTCGAAAAAAAAAAAGGAAGTGAAATGTCATTATCATAAGAGGGCCTAATAACCCTTTAAATTGTAATTGTGAAATTTTCTTTATTTATTTTATTTTATCTTTAATTTTTTTTTCTCTTAAAAAAAAAAGAAAGAGGGAAATTGGCGCAGCGACGGAACGGGCACACCTGTCCTAAACTGTACTCGTGCCGGGGCGTAGCTCGGGGCACCCCCCTTTCATCGCGCGGTTCCTTTCTTCCTCCACCTCTTTTAAAGTCCGGCTAAGGACGTCCTCAGTGGTCTGGTATCCTTCGAAAGGTGCCATCCTTGGCAACGCGGAGAAAAGGCTAAAAGAATAAATGTACAAATTTACTATCGATTCCATAAAAAAAAAAAAACAAATAAATAAATAAATAAAAAAAAAAAATAAAATAAAAAAAAAATATACTTGCATCTTCTCCTACAATTTTTTCCACAAGGGATTCTTGCAACTTTTAATTTTTTTTGTGGGATGCTGGTTTTTTGGACCTGGTATTGTGCGAGTCGTCAATTGAAGAATGTAACCGCAACTACGGCATTTCCACTCGTGCGGATGCAACTTCTCATAAACTTTTTCCGGCAGCTCGTGACTAAGAACCACCTAAAAAAAAAAAAAGGGGAGAGTGTTTGTTTTTTTTTTTCTTCTTTACAGTTATTAAAAAAAAAAAGAGAGATAATATATAGTTGAGCTGAGCTCCACTAAACAATTCACAAAAGGAATTTACCTTGTAGGGCCCAATCTTATTTATCCTCTCCATTTCTTCGACAAACTTGCCACAATGCCAGTGACTGCTAGCATCCCACTTGTGCTGGAAGCACTTCACGTGGATCATTTCATGTAGGAGAGTCGCCATAAGATCTTCTTCCGGTAGCAAGCTGTGAATCTCCCAGCTGATACGAATGTATCTCTTTTTCGTATCTGTGAACCCGGAAGTCCTCCTCATATTCTGCCCCCAGTCTACGGTAAATCCCGCCCGTTTCAATTCCCCATTAAAATAGCGGACATCCAAATTTTTGTAAAGCTCGTAAAGATCCGGACGGTTGTCCTTACTGCTGGAAGGTCGATAAAACGAGAGTGGCACCTTTCGATCTTGTGGATCTTCCCTCCATTTGATATAAGCTAAAAAAAAAAAAAAAAAAAAAAAAAAAAGGAAAACAAAATTTTTTTTTAATTTTAATTATAAGCAATAAGGATGAACAATTAATTAAAATCAAGTTAAATTTAAAAGGGGAAAGGAAATCAGTCACAACGAACAAAGAATTAACTACTCTACTTTGACTAGACGAGATTTCTCGAACTTCTAGATAGCGCCACTTCGCAGCCCGTTTTCAGGCACTCCGGATGAAAAATCACCTTGAATATGCCTAGTCGGGAAATAAGGATAAGACTCTGTAGAGTAGTTTAAGCTTTCCCAGATGAAAATTGCTCTAACCTTGCCCAAGTTATCGTCGATTTACTCAAGCAGTATACATATACATAAAGAATAAAAAAAATAAAAAAAAAATCAGAGAAACACTTGTGTCACAAACCTTACCCGAAAAAATGAACGACACGACAATTTGTCTTAGACTAACTGCTTTCGTTTTTTTTTCAAAGCTGAATGCAGTTAAGAGAAACAAATTTCGTGGCTCTTTTCCCATTAAGATAGTGGACTACGTCACAGTTAAGTATTTAAAATCTAAACAGGAAACAGACCACTTAAGATCTAAGAAAAGCGCATTGTATCGTTTTCGAGAATTTGTCACGTCCCGACGATACTGAACGCGCTCACGGCTACCGACCCCCCACTCGGGCGTCATAAATTATCAGCCTAATGAGAAAATAAAGTTGCAGAGAGAAATACAAAGAATTCCATTCGAAATCTCATCTCACCCGAAAGGAAGATTTTATACATTCACCCTTACAGCAAAATTAATCAAGGAAAATAATTTCAAAAAAAAAAAGTAAAATAAAAAAAAAAAGAGAAAATATAAATATAAAATATTAAGCAGTTTTATTAAATAAAATTAAAATAACTGCTAAAATAATGTCATCTCTGAAGCCTTTGTTTTTTTTCTAAATATTTGAATTCTTTTGAGTATTAGCGTTTTAAAATAAAATTGTGATAAAATATAATCATAATTTACTGAAAACTAATTTTTTTTTAATTATATTTTAATGCTTCTAAATTATGTTAAAAAAAAAATTTATTAAAAAATAAAAAATAAAACATTGTCATCTCCGAAGCTTTTTCGATAAACATAGAATTATTTCTTTGTTTTTGTATCTATATGTATTATTTGGCAGGTAATAACCAGACAGACAATAACTCATTAACCTGTTACTCTGGAAATATTTGGTACTTATTAAAAATTGCGAATTATTACTTTATTTATAAAACTGTTTTACATCTAAAAATATGCGTAACTGACATTTGTGTATTTTTTTTTCGAACTCGCAAAGCGAAATAAAAATAATAAACTATTATCTCAATTTATTCTAATGTTATATTTATAATCTGAAAGTTTAATATATAATTGATAAATAGTTTCAATAAATTATTTTTATTTACAGCATGGAAAATATATTTGTCAAAATTTGTAAAACAAATGAAAATCAACAATGCTTTGAGAACCATTTTTTGTAAATAATTTCAAAACACAAGTCAATAAATCTGCTGTAGCTTCTGTATTTTAAAAAAAAAAATTATTAATTTTGCGCAACTTCAATACTTATGTTACACTTCTATGCTCTAAAAGAAACAATTACAAGATGTAAAAAAAAAAAAAAAAAAAAAAAAAAAAAAAAAAAAAAAAAAAAAAAAAAAAAACTTACCAACGGCAATCCGTATGTCACAGCGCTTCCACCCAATCACTCGTATACTTCTTCCTGATAGAAGAGAAGGAAAGGAAGACTTTTAGCACTTCACTCGCTTTCACAGTTTTTATTCACAGTTTTCTTTTCCTTGTCTCTCCTTCGTTGAGAATATAAAATAAAACTCAAATAATAAGTCCCTTTAACGTTTAACTACAATTACACTACATTTATATCCTTCTTTGCACTAACTCTTTCGCGAACTGCCGTCGACGACTTTGAGCTACAGCGGATGCGAAACTAAACCTTTGTTAACGTATTAAGGATTAGTCACACAATAAGAAACACCATGCTTACGCTGTGTTGCCATAATGTATTAACTGACTAATCCTTCAATGGAAAATAGATTTAAGAAATGAAAAAATTTTTGTGCCATTATCAGGTTACGAGTGAAGAGTATCGAGTTCTCCGGGACGGAAAACGGAATTTCCACGGTGGATTGTTACATATTTAGTTGCTTCAATGCAACCATTTAAAATTCAATTAGTATTCGGCAACACTGCCTATTATATTTTAATCTCTTTTCGTCGACAAGACTCGCTATGAGAAGCAAGACCTTGTTTACGGATACCTGACACCCTGATAAGGAACCGCCGGCAGCTTGCTAATACTCTTTACTCGGCACCCTTCTTTCAAATATAAAATATTATAAATTAAGTTTTTAAAATTGTCTCTAGAGGGTAACCTTGTGACAGTGTTACGAAGCCAGATAGCGAAAAATATCACTGTCGCAAGGTTGCATATCTACTTTATCATCGTTACATATGTCTTTTATTATTGGAAACATTGTAACAATGTTGTGAAGCATCATGGCGAAAATCAACATAGTTGCAATATTAGTCATCTACTTCGTTCAAGCACCACGCGTATTTGCTGCAGCAATGTTGCGAAGAAAATGTCGAGATGCAACATTGCGCGAACAAGACTTCGTTTTATAAGAATACAAAAGGAATTATATTAAAAAATATATATGTAATAGTAAATGCAAAAGAAAGAAAAAAAAAAAAAGAAAATATACATTCGAACATATACAACTCACAGCTTGTGGTGTATATGTGAGGGGGGCGACCAGCGCAACACGCACGGACACGAAACAGCCGTGCATAAACTACAGTGCGCTCGTGGGTTCTCGGTTACAAGACTCACACCACCATGGGACTCGTCGTGCTACGGGCACTAACACACACGCGCAACGCTTGCCTCTACTCGCTGCCTTATCTGTGCGTAAAACCTTTCCTTCACCCCTCCGGGCCCGCAAGTTGTAAACACAGCGCCAAAACAAAAGCACGTGCGTTTCCAACAGCTGATCCGGTATTATATGCAAACGCATGTTGCCTTGGAACATTATATGCCCAATTGCAGAAGACTCTTTTATTTAACACACATTTGTTGCAACTTTGTTTCCAACAAATTAACGGAAAACCATGGGTCATAGATATGGATATAGTCACAATTGGATACGTAACCTACTTGCTATCCTCTATATGGGTTGTAATAATTGCAATAAATTATTGCACCATTTATAATGAAATTGGATTATAATTTTGTTAAAATAATATTGTAATTTATGTTACTAAATTATAATTTTGTTAAGTAAATTATAATTTAATTTAATTATTTTAAAATAATTTTCAGAAATGTATCATATTAACAGACCATTTCCGTTCTCACGGAGCCTGCATGGGAATCAAAAAGATCAGCAAAATTGCAACTCCCACCGGGCCCAGGAATTTTCCCCTACTTCCATCTAAATTTTCGTTTTCCCCACCTTGACACTGAAGGCAAGGACTAGAGGCTAGTCGCAAAATCTAATTAATTGCAGTACAACTTCTTGACTCTTCCGAGCAACATCTCCTGGCTCTAGCCTGGTAAGTGTTGCGAGACCTCAAGAACGCCGCGACTTAGCCCGTCTGCGCGTCGGACCCCCGTGTAGAACTTAGATTAAAAGTATAACACGAAAGGCGGACGAAAAATAAAATAGAAGTCTTCTAACCGACGAAGTCCACGTGAGAGCTGTAGCGGGAGAAATTCGGTTTAGTAAATAAATTTTACTAAATCGAATTTTGTTTAATAAATAACCGGCCAGTCCGTGCGTGTAGCGCCTGCGCCGTTTCGTTACAGTGGCCCCACAATGCAGTGTTAAAAACTTTTATTCGGGTAAACCAAATAATTTAACCTGTAAAATTCGAACAATAGGTTGTAAAGACAACCAAGTTAAGTGTAATTAAAAGCGTTCTTGCCCGACGACAACAAGAATATCTCTAGCTGACGTCGGTAGTCGTAAGTAAATTCTGTATCGTTCAACATTAACCACTCTATTTTGTATTAAACTTTTAAATTCACTTGTTAACCACAATATTTTCTTTCCTGAATAAAAGAACAAATATAAATAAAATTACTAAATTTTACTTACCTTTCAACTGAACTCCTTTTGCTTTAACACCATAACTAATTGATTTTCAACCAATCATTCAAAGAAAAACAACGAAGCAGAGCGTAACTTTTAAAAGTAAGATAACGTCCCCACAAAATTAAACAAGGTCCTTCAGACCTTGGCAGCTTGGTGCCTCCCCCAAACTAAAATTTAGGGCCATCTCAAAAGCTCGATTTAAATAATAAAATTTAAATAAATAAATTTTTGGTTTGTAACAATACATTTACTAAGATAAAAACTATGTATATAGATAGTTTATTTTTTTTAGATAGGATATAAATTTTCCTCGTCAGTCCCATCGGTATTTATAAAAGTTATGTGATTATTAGATTTTATTATAAATTATAATTTTCATTTGAATCTGTAATATTATCAATATTTTATTATGATTATAAGTGTTATTTTTATATATATACAAATTTTTATTCATACTTTTAATTCTTATATCATTATCATTCGGGGGGGAATATGTGGGGAGAGCTTTATCTTTCCCCCCACTTTACATCGTGATGGGCTGACGCGAACCTTGACAACCGTTGCTAGGGAGTCAGGTTGCCGTAGATGGTTAGAGTAGTACGCATAGAGTAGTTGAGTAAATAACATAGTTTTATCCACGTGCTATCAAAATGTCTTGTAGTTACAAATAAATTCTTATATTTATTATTATAAATAAGGACTAATTTTATTTAATTTCTCTTAATATATTTACATGGTTTGGAGAACCATAATATGAAATATCAAGTAAAATCTCCACACATGGAGGAGCTAGAACGCCCCCACGCGCTTTATCTCCTGCACTAAATAACGATAAAAATTTAAACTTAAACCAGACTCGCCGAACAGACGCGACGACGAGCCCCGAAAAACAAGAGCGTCAAGCCCAAGTAATGATATTGCAAAGACAAGAAGAATCTTGCAAACAAAAATAAACAGAGAATTCCCTGTAATATCCCTAACATCCCCGGAAATAATAAATTCTAAGGCTTCGTTCATAATAGACACTGGAGCTGATGTTAGTCTAATAAAATTATGTGTTTTACGACCGTCACTAATTGTTAGAGAAGATGAAGCAATCCACATTGCTGGAATCAATCCTGTAAAAATACCGACACTAGGAACTACTAAAATAACATTCAATAAAAAACCAATAACTTTCCAAGTAGTTCCTTCTGATTTTCCTATTCATTCCGATGGAATTTTAGGCCGAGAATACCTCAGACAAGAAAAAGTCGAAATATCCTTTTGGCATAACACCATGGTAACCCACACTAATCCCACAAAACCATTACCATTTACCAGGAGAAGAATCCGAAAGAGAACCATCAGAAGAAGAATATGAACCACCAGAAGATAGAGTTTCAGCCATTATTAGCAACCTGAGAATCGATCATCTAAATGCAGAAGAACAGGAACATGTCAGAGAAATTGTAAATGAATATCCGGAAAGTTTTCATTTACCAGGAGAACCACTGACTCCAACAAACCGAGTCCAACATCAAATATTGACTGTAGATGAAATACCCATTCATACAAGACCGTATCGATTTTCACCTTCACAAAAAGAAGAAATCGACAAAGTCATAGAAAGAATGTCTACCGAAGGTGCTATAGGTCCTTCCACTTCACCATATAACTCTCCTTTGTTAATTATACCTAAAAAGATTGATGGAACAGGTAAGAAAAAGTGGAGAATAGTAATAGACTTTAGAGCACTTAACGAAAAGACCGTGGGTGACTTCTACCCAATGCCCCACATAACTTCTATCATCGATTCCTTGGGCCAAGCCCAATACTTCTCAGTATTCGATCTAGCCAGTGGATTTCATCAGATAGAATTAGATCCCATTGATAGACAAAAAACTGCCTTTTCAACTGTTCACGGACATTACGAATACATACGAATGCCCATGGGACTAAAGAATTCACTAGCTACGTTCCAAAGACTAATGGATCAAGTATTAATAGGATTACAAGGAGTAGAATTGTTTGTCTATTTAGACGACATAGTAATCTATGCTGAAAATCTTGAAGAACATGGCAAAAAGGTAAGAAGATTACTAAAAAGGATTAAAAGAAGCGAACCTGAGTTTACAACCAGAAAAATGCGAATTTTTGTTTAAAGAAGTTGCCTATTTAGGGCACATAATTAGTAGCGAAGGAGTAAAACCTAACCCAAAGAAAATAGAAGCTGTAGAGCAATTTCCTACCCCCAAAACACCTAGAAACGTAAAGCAATTTCTTGGTCTAGCAGGTTATTATCGAAGGTTCATAAAAGACTTTTCTGCAAAAGCCAAACCTCTTTCAAACTTACTAAAGAAAGACATAAAATTTGTTTGGGGACCCGAACAAGATCACAGTTTCAAGGAATTAAGATCAGCCTTATGTAAAGCTCCCATATTACAATATCCTGACTTCAATAAACTATTCACCATAACAACAGACGCATCAGATTACGCCATAGGCGCCGTTTTAAGTCAAGAAAAGGACGGAATGGATTTACCTATAGCATACCTTTCTCGAGTTTTAAACCCACTAGAACAAAACTATTCTACTACAGAAAAAGAATGTTTAGCAGTTCTTTATGCTGTCCAACACTTTCGACCTTACATTTACGGCAAAAAGTTCATGTTAGTTAGCGATCACGAACCACTTAAATGGATAAATTCAATAAAAGATCCTGGACAACGTTTAGTAAGATGGCGTTTAGAATTAAGAGATTACGAATATGAATTCAGATATAAACCTGGGAAATTAAATCATAATGCAGATGCATTATCCAGAAATCCAATAGTAAAAGACTCACAAGAATTAATTAACGAAGAAAATTCTAAACAAGCCAAAATTCTAATGCAAACTAGACAATCAAAGCGATCATCAAAAATACCATCAGAAGCATCTACGAGCGCAACAAACACAGGACCCTCAACCCGTAGTAGAATAATTCCACCACCAAAATCCAAAATGAATCCAAATCCCACCACAGCAATTGCTGGACCCTCAACCCGCAGTAGATTAATTCCTCTACCAAAACCCAGAATAAATCCAAAATCAGGTGCAACAAATAAACCAGAAACGAGTAAAAAATTAGAAGAAAGTACTATTGCTCAACGAGTAACAAAAAGAAGAAAAGGAGACCAATTACAATCAAAACAAAAAAGAATTATCGATTCATCATCTAGTTCAGAATCAGAACAAGAAAAAACGGACCCTCCTATACTGCCGTGTGATATAAGAACTTGGTTAACTGACATTTATGTCGAAGCGAGAAAATAGGGAAAAACTGTTTGCTTTCAGAAAACTAATAAGAATTAAAAAATTATTAAATTTAACTTCACATACTTGGTATAATGATAGTGCTCTATTTAATTATGAAATAAGAAATTAATTATTTAAACAAATTATATGAAATAATGCACTTGTGTGTTTTTCCGAATGCAAATATGAAGTAAAAAGTTTGGGAAAGTCCTTTGCGTAGTGTCCACGAAATAGGTACGCGAGCTCGGTCTGCTGATTTCATGGAAGAACTTAGCTAACTGCAGTGACGTCATGTGGTAAGGGGACAGTTGCAACAGTTCTATAATACGTTTTACGAATTCACAAATCATTTTAAAAGTACATGAACACTGCAAATAAATTTTCACCAAATAAGAACTAATTAGACAATGTTAATTTTGAATAATGATAATAATAATATACGTTTAAACTACTGAAATGATATGAACAATCTTTATTATTAAGTTTAAAAACATTAAAAAAAGAACGTCTGAGTTAATTTTACTTACAATTTTCTTCGTTTTTTATTTCTCAGTTTCAACTTGATACACTTTTCATTCCGCTAAACATAACCTCTGAGTTGAAGTTTTGACAGAAGCAAGGGAAACAGCAGCTTACTGCCTGCGACCCGAGGACAATCCGAGTTTAGCCGAATTGCAGTTAAGTAGTCGTTCAGCTCTGACTCGACTCAATTTTTGATGGAAGAACTTAGCTAATTGCAAGCGCTGCAAATGTGAGGTTTTTATTTAAAATCCAACGCTCAGACTCGACTACTTATTTCATACAAAAAACACACAACTGCCTTTGACTAAGTTTTTCCTTGAAATCTTATATTCGAGCTCGCAGCCTCATTTGTTTTTTGGACTACGCAAAGTACTTTCCTTAACTTTTTATCAAATATTCTTTCATTTTCTGGAGTTTTTAAGATTTTTAATAACTATTTTTTATAAACAATAATTTGCAAAAATTATTTAAACTATAACTATTAGACGCAGCTTTTTCTTACGAGTTCATTGATACCAAAAACTCATTTTTCGTCAAAATGTCAGTTAACTAAGTTTTTATATCACACGGCAGTATACGTAAAAAGAGTTCAAGCGTAATCCCCAGTTTAGTTACAACATTACCCCTATATGACCCACATGCACCTAAAAATGCAACACCAAAAACACCCTTTGAAGAAGAAGAAATAATTAGAGATACAAACATTACAAATAAACCAATAATAACAACAATTAGCCCACCCAATAGTGGAAGCGAAGACAGTTCATCAGAAGAAGGAAACATTCTTTCCAAAACTAAGGAAGAAAAATTACAAGAATTAGAGAAATCTGTCTCACAATTTAATGAATCTCTCGCTAAACGTGAAGAATAGTTAAAGGAAAAAGAATTACCACCAAGAAATTGGCCTAACACCTCCCTAGGAAACGATGATCCAGAAATTCATGAAGCTGCTAATGCACACATTCCAGGAAACCATGTAGAATTTTCTGAAAAAGTAGGAGAAATATTAGAACAAGCTCACCAAAAAATTTAAGAATTGACAAATAACCCGATAAACACAATCGAAAAGGAAAAAGAAGCATTGCCAAAAGAGCTTGAAGGAGAAACAAACAAAAATAAAAATGTAACCTTCGGTGATAAACCTAAAAGAGCTGTCACGCCGTTAAATTTCGATAGACCACTTGCAATATCAACTCCCTATCCAGTCATCCAAGAAGAATCATTCTCAGAATCTGAAGAAGATGATTACGGTGTAATCCATGAAAAAGAAGAAACAATTAAAGATAAATCTAAGGAAAAACAGCCTATAATCAAATCAAAAATTCAAACATCAATTTTTAGTATCCCCCCTAATCTTCCAGAAATAATAAATCAAGAAATAAACTCAGAAAATTTAAACGTTGTAGGTTGTAGAGAAAATTTAACATATTATAAAAATAATTATGTTCATTTTCTATCTGCAGATTGCGAAATAACCACACCTATCGGTCGTCTACTTATCGATATCGGTGCAATTGATCCACAGGAAATAAAATTACAAAACCCTCAGAAGGGACAAATCTTAATAACTCCTAGAGGGCGTTATAATATTTATTCTCTTGTCGTAAAACATAATCATTTTGATCGACTTTATATTGACGATATTCGAACTACATTACAAAGCTTAAAAATTACTCTTCAAAGAAATAATATAAAAGAAATCAGAATATCCAAAGGAGGAGATTTAACAAATGAATTATTAAGAGGCGAATTATTACAATTATTACAGTCCATATTTCAAAATAGTAACATAAAGGTCACTATATGTTATGGTCAAGTTACAATCCCAAAAGAAGAAATTCGTGAAGCCATAATTAAAGAATACCACAATAGTAAAATAGGAGGACATAAAGGAGTAACGAAAACTTATCGTAGAATACGCGAAAAGTTTATTTGGCCAAGAATTAAAGAACAAGTAACAGAATTCATAAGAAAATGCCCCACCTGCCAAGAATTAAAATTAGTAAGAGCAAAAACTAAGGAACCAATGTTAATTACTGACACACCACTTGATGTTTTTGACAAAGTTTCATTAGATACAGTAGGAAAACTACCTACAACCCCAGATGGAAATTGTCACATATTAACTATGCAAGATCAATTATCAAAATATTGTATAGCAGTACCTATTCCAGATATTTCAACCACCACCATAGCTCATGCAGTAGCCACAGAATTATACTCGAAATATGGAGCCCCACAGACAATACTAACTGATAAAGGAGGAGGTTTAATTAGTACACTCATGAGAAAATTATCCAAAATATTTGGAGTACAACAAGTAACAACATCTGGATATAGACCACAAACAAATGGAAGTTTAGAAAGAAGCCACATAGTTTTAGTTGACTCTTTAAAACAATATTCAGAAAATTATGACGATTGGGATAAATTATTACCCTTCTCAATGTTCGCATATAATACTTCAGTGCATGAGGCTACAAATTTTACCCCTTTTGAATTAGTTTTCGGAAAAACTGCTAGAACCCCTAGTTCTTTTCCTTCAGAAGAAAAATTAGAAACTTACGGATCTTATTTATTAGAATTAATAACCAGAATAACAGAAATACGAAATATGGCAGCTAAAAACCTCATTCAATCTAAATTAAAATCTAAAGAAAATTATGACAAAAATTTAAAACCCTTTTTAGGAAAAATAGGCGACAAAGCCTACGTTTTAAGAGAAGTAAAGAAAAATAAATTCGACCCTTATTATCATGGACCCTACGAAATTGTGGATATCTTAGATAAACATACCGCTATTTTAATTACAAATGAAGGTCAAAGGTTTCAAAAACATATAGACAAATTAAAACTTGCATATGAATAAAAATAATAACATTGTTTTATGTATTATAGATGGCAGAAGTAGTACTCCAAACACCACCTCTCCAGGGAGAGGTCGTTAACGAAATCAATTTCCCAAAAGGAGACATTAACGAGATCGAATTCCCTAAAGGAATTTTAGAAGAATTAGCAATAGAATATAATCTAACAAAACCAAAATATATTGTAGAAAGAGTAGTAGGTCCTTCTAATAATAGAAGATATGACGTGAAATGTACGGTAAAAGATTTAGATAATGGTAACACATTTATAACTATCGGAGAAAATGAAAGAAAAATCAGAGATGCTGAACATGTGTCTGCGCGAAAAATTTTAAAGCTCTTAGAAAAAACCTACTACTTTAGCGAAGAAGCAGTAGATCCCGAAACCAACGGTTTAAGTTATATTATGTGTTTAACCCACCCAACAATATTAAGAATAAAATTATTCAAATGGAGTAATAGTTGCGAATCGTGTTTTATGAGAGGCCATTTAAGAGCCAATTGCTTTGGAACCATAAGAAATAAAAATTTAATGCCAAAATTTAAACAAGAAAATGCTGATGAATTCTGGGAAATACCAGGAAAACCTTTACTAAATTCAGTAAATAATAGTTGCGAAGATAGTTGGGATCTCCCAGAATCAACAGTACTTTAAATATGCAACTATTGCGAAGTTTTCGTAAATAAATAATCTTAATAATGTAATAAAATTTATGTAATCTTAATAACAAACAATAATTATACGAATTATAATTACTTATGTCATAATTTCAATAAATAATAAAAATAAATAAATAAATAAACAAATGAAAAGACGAAAGAAAATGAAGAAAGAGGAATTGGTGGTTGCCTTCTTCTTTCCTCTTTTTATTAATAAATCATTTATAAAGGAAATATATAATCCAACTAAAAACATAAAGTATTAATGTACATAACCAAAAGTTTTTAATTAATCATAGAAACATACTAAATCACATAAGTAGAATTATATTATATAAATAAAAATTATGTTGTATAAAAACATATAAAGAATAAACAAAACAAAAATTTAAATGAGGACGAAAGAGAAGGAAGAGGATTTGGAGGTTGCCTTCTTCTCTCCTCTTCATTTAAAAATTTTTATGAAAATTGTAAACCAAGCTTTACAATTTATATATCGATATATCGATCAATACACATATCGACTTAAAAGATAGATAAATATTTTAAACTACCAAATAAATCTAACAAATACAATAAATTATAATTAAACAATTTTAAATAAAATAAGCAACAATAATTAATGCATACTTACGCCTTTATAATCATAAAATAATAAATTATATAAGAAAGATACTAATAATAACTTAAACTATTCCAGATGGAAATTCCATTCATTGGATATTTTACCGACGCCGTTGACTACATATCAATAGCATTCAAAATATTATTGCTACTCGTAGCAATAATTGTATTAAAAAACTTATATATTCTATACAAAGTCATAACAATGAGACGACAACGTGCAAACCATCCATCATCTGTATAAAATTTCCATTGAGGACAATGGAATTAGTAAGGAGAGAGGATGGGACTTAAAAATTTCAAAAAAAAAAAATTTTATTTCAAAAACATTAAAGTTCTAAAAATCATGTAAACAATTGCAGCGCCACCTTCAATAAACATTAAACTATTCATGAATCTAGACTACACCCCTGATGGAGGTTCTACAATAGGTGCAAAAGCCAAGTACAAGTGCAAGTCCATATGCAAATCCCATGAGTGCAAGAGAGATAGATAGAGTACTTATCCCCTTCGCACTCATGAGATTACCACTTGGACTTGGACTTGGCTTTTGCACCTATTCTGGAACCACCTTGACTACGTATCGACAGTGTAACGCAGCGCTGGTATTTGTGTACAGGGTTGGGTAGGTTGTCATAAAATAAACAATTCAAGAAACATTGTTAATTTATTAATAATAGTAGTAATAAAATGAGCACTGATCACAATATTAATTTATAAAAGATAATTAAGAAGAAGCAAGAAAAAGAGAAAAAGAGAGAGAAGGGAAAAGAGAAGACAATAATAGGAAGGAGAGAGAGAAGGCGATTTGACTAATACTTAAATAGAATAAGGATGGATATATTGTTATTGATGAATGAAAAAGATGTAGATAGAAAAGGATAAGGATGAATGTATAATTATAGATGAGTGTAAGAGAGAAAAGAGCATATAAAGGAATTGATAAGACAGGTTATTGATTGTAGACGAATATATGAATGAGAAAAAGAGATATAAAATTAATGTTTGATTTAAAGGTACTTTGGAAGGGTCTTCTGCAGTTTCCCCTCTCCTCTGAAGGATTGTTTCAGGCAAATGCGAGTACCTAATTCAGAAATCGGCTGCAGACGTCAAAAGGACCTAAAGAATAATGTGATTAAGGTTCTTTTGCAATGAATCTGAGTTCTCATTTTTAATGAATAATTAATGTATAAAATTTATTTTATAATCACAATATACGTTTTACTATTGTTAATAAAGTTAGAATTTACTGAAAATAATCTGTTGTTGAGTGGAAAACACGATCAATACTTACGAGGACAAGCTAGAACAATGCTTGCAACGATGAGCGAGATCAGTGCATGTATTGTTAGAACAAGGTAATTTCTGACAGTTGAAACACCTGCATACAAGGTCATTTCTGACAGTTGGAACACCTGCATACAAGGTCATTTCTGACAGTTGGAACACCTGCATACAAGGTCAAAAGGGAGAAGCAGGGCGGATCATTACCAAAAGCCCGGCGTTGATTGGTGAAGCCAATATGAGTGAGTCATCACTCTGAGCCAGGATTGGTTGGGACCATATTCCCAGAATAAGCATGGAGTGGGAATACTCTTATAAAAGGACATGAATTACGGACGCAAGGCAGATAAAAATCACGATCCAGATACTGAAATACAATTCTAGTTTACGGAACGCGAATCATCCTCAGTTGAACTCTAGTTTTACAAGTTGTTCTTCGCTAGTAGTGCGATTTATTAAGCCAGCGCGAATAGGACGATTTATAAATAGTCTATGAACTCAGATTCTATTAAATTAATTGAATAAAAACATCTGTATATTAATTAAAACCATGTGCATATTATTAATTAATAAACCTCTCAGCAAGTCAATCTTTCAAGATTTTTATGAGAATCGAACATCATTTAATATTTGAAGATTAACGTTAACTTAAAGTGATTATCTATAATTGCTATTTCCTTAATAAATAAACAATTAAAACATTGAGGGTGACCAAAATTGTGGAAACACCTTGTTTCATCGTTAAAGGTTCCAGAGCCATTCCGATTGTTGGATCATCTCTATTACTTATTCTGCAGAAAAAGGATTGTGGACGATACTTTAATCTACTTAAGTTTCCTGCGTGTTACAGGAAAATTTTTGGTGTCAGAAGTGGGATATTTCTCAACTTGCTGAGAGAATTTTGTTTAAAAATTCAAATTTTTTTTTTCAAAAAAAAAGGGGAGGACAAGAAAGGAAATGTCATTTGGCAATAAAGAAGAAAATATCATACATTTCCAAGAACATTTCGCTGAACCTGCAGTCGATTACACATATAAAGTAATCCACATGGAAATCGGCAAAAGAATAATCATCAAGAGAATACGAATGGGACCAGAAGCTGGATAAAGGGCGACTCAAGGACTCCAGGACCGTCAGAAAAAGAACAAAGAAACAAAAATCAACAAGGAACAAAGTGTAAAGTGCAAAAAAAGGGGGGAGAAAGGGTTTCTGAGAAATCTCGTAGAATAACCTTTTTTTTATAAGCAACCTGTGTGTTAAAATTAAGACGAGAAATGTCGATGGGTAAGTCAATTCTTTTTTCTTTTTGTCTCTCGTTCTCTCTGTTATGAAAAGAACAGCAAAAATTTAAGATAAGGTCTCAGTGCTCAGTTCATTTATCGCAAAAAGGGGGGAAATATATATATATAATATTTCTTTTGATCTTAAGTAAAGAAAAGTTTTGATAAGATGGAGAATATCGAAATAAGCTCAAATAGTGATGTCAGTAATTCTATCGTTGACAGCAGTAAAACTGCAAAATTCAATAATTGGGACGTGAGTAATGTAGAAATTCCTGTAAATATTAATAACGAATTAGTAAAGATTAGTGAAGATGAAAAAAATACGGAATATATACCATTTCGTTACGCACTTGAAATATTACCCAAAGAATATGATGGGCGTAATATGCCAGTATCACAATTTATAGAAATTTGTCAGTCCGTTGAAAGGTCTGTTTCACCTTATCAGCATTTTAATTTGCTTCTAGTTATTAAATCTCGAATAGTAAAGAATGCAAGTACCTGTTTACAAAACCGTAAATTTAATAATTTAAATGAATTGTTGAAACTTTTAAAATTAAACTATACAGATCATAAAAATGTGGGTCAGTTAAATTCAATGTTGGCAACAGTTGCGCAACAAATAAATGAATCAGTAACAGATTATAGCGAGCGTGTTAATACATTATTGAATCAAATTGTTGAAGCAATTAATGACAGGAATACCTCAGAAACTGCAAAAGAGATGATAAATGCAACTATGGAAACTGCTCGAGAAAGCTTTTTGTTGGGATTAAAACCTGAATTATCTTTACGAGTAAGATTAGGACGCCCCACAGATTTAATGGAAGCTATAAGGTTAGCTAGGGAAGCAGAGTGGGAGTTAAATTTTTCAAAATCATTAAAAAGGGATTATATAAAAGAATTAGAAGATTTAACAGAAAACGATAACAGAGGTGCGAAATTCTCAAAATTACAATATAATGAAAGATTTAACGAAAATCCTCGAGTTAGGTTTATAGAAAAAGAATCAATAAATAATAAAAAACGATCCCATCAAGATAGTAAAAATAAGAATGTAAATTCTCAAGGTAAATTTATAAAAAGGGAACCAATAGTATATGATAAATCTATTCAGTGTTATAAATGCGCTAAAGAAGGTCATGTTAGAAAAGATTGTGGGAATTCAACATTTTGTTTTAATTGTAAAAAACCGGGTCATATTAAAGAAAATTGTCAAAAAGTAATGAATTGTTATAATTGTGGCAAGGAAGGACATCATAAAATTCATTGTCCTGAATTTAAAAATAATGAATCCGTGGAGAGACAGTGCACAAAGTGCAAAATGACGGGGCATACGGCTGAAAAATGTTGGGGAATGTGTGGTTATTGTAAAAGACCAGGACATAAATACGAAAATTGTTTCGCGCGGCAGAAGGAAGTAGAAAGAAGCCAAAAAATTAAGGAAGAAAAGGATCCAAAAAACACATAGTAGACTCAACATGGGGGTGCGATTTTGAGTCTATCAGGAACAAACAAGCACCTAATAAGCGAATAATAATGATGGCACCATATAAAGATAATGTAAAAGCGCCAGAAGTAGAAATTTGTAATGAAAACTTTGAAAATGAAAGAATAACCTTAGTAGTGGATACAGGTGCCGAACTTAATTTAATAAAAGTTAAGGCTTTAAAGCCACATTTAATAATAAATAAAAAAGATAGATGTCAATTATTTGGAATAGGCAGTAACGGAAAAACTACGATCGGTTCAGTAGAAATACCAATTAAAAATGAAATTCAGGTATTTCAAGTTGTACCAAATGTATTTCCCATTAAATGCGATGGGCTAATAGGAATGCCTTTCTTACAGAATGCTACAATAGATTTAAAAGAGAAAACTTTAATTCATGATGTTGGAAAATTTCCAATATTAACTGTAAATAAGGGAACAAAATTTAATGTAAAAAGACGAACAAAACAGTTAATAACATTACCTGTACTAAATAGAGACTTAAAAACTGGATACTTACCGTTATTACCGACAGGTCATGGAATATATTTGGGAGAAGTATTAGTTTCTGTAAAAGAAGGAATGGCACAAGTATTTGTCATTAATACCACTAATCAAGATGTGGAACTGTCAATACCTTCAGTAGAGTTATTAGAATATAGCGAACAAGAACCAGGAAAGAAAATATCAAAGCAAATTAATTTAGAAGTTGAAAGAATTAACAAATTGAAAGAACTGTTAGAAATTAAACATTTGAATAAGGAAGAACAAGAATACTTATTCATGTCTATAAAAAACCATTCACGGCAGTTTCACATCCCAGGAGATAAATTAGGATGTACAAACGAAATTCAACATACTATAGAAACGACGGACGATAATCCTGTAAATAGTAAATATCCACGATACCCACCTATTCATAAAGAAGAAATTAAAAAACAAACAAATGATTTACTAAAGAATAAATCAATATCGTCATCCAAATCTGGTTACAACTCACCAGTATGGATAGTTCCGAAGAAATCAGACTCCCAAGGTAATAAACGTTGGCGGATGGTGATTGACTATCGAAAATTAAATGAGAAGACGGTATCCGACTCATATCCACTTCCTAATATCACAGATATTTTAGATCAGCTCGGAGGAGCTAAATATTTTACTATTTTGGATCTAGCTCAAGGATTTCATCAAGTAGAAGTTGTACCTAAGGATAGACATAAAACTGCTTTTTCGACACCATTCAGACACTATGAATTTAACAGAATGCCCTTTGGGTTAAAAAATAGTCCTTCAACCTTTCAAAGGTTGATGGATAAAGTATTATCAGGAATGCAAGGGATAGAACTATTTGTTTATATGGACGATATAGTGATATATGCGAATTCATTAAAAGAACACAAGGAAAAATTTGAAAAACTATTAGGTAGATTAAAAACAGCTGGATTAGTTTTACAACCAGATAAATGTAAGTTTTTGTGTAAAGAAATAGGTTATTTGGGTCATGTAATTTCGGAAGAAGGAGTAAAACCAGATCCTTCAAAATTAGAAGCAGTACAAAAATTTCCACAACCAAAGAACAGAAAGAATGTTAAACAATTTCTTGGATTAGCTGGGTATTATAGGCGTTTTATTCAGAATTTTTTTAAAATTGCGAAACCTTTAACAAATTTATTAAATAAAAAGAGTAATTTTAATTGGGATTCTGAAGTAGAAGTAGCATTTAATGAACTGAAACAGAAGCTGTGTACGCAACCTTTATTGCAGTACCCAGACTTCAGTAAACAGTTTATTGTGACTACCGACGCTTCAGATTATGCTATTGGTGCTGTTTTAAGCCAAGGAGAAATTGGGAAAGATTTACCGATCTCTTACGCATCCAGAACCTTGAGTGGGGCAGAATTACATTATACTACTACAGAAAAAGAATTATTAGCAATTGTGTTTGCGGTAAAACATTTTCGACCATATCTTTATGGAATGAAGTTTAAAATAGTAACGGATCATAAGGCGTTAATTTGGTTATATCAGTTGAAAGATCCGACTATCAGTTCAAGATTAGCGAGACGAAAATAAAGTTGGAAGAATTTGATTACGAAATTGTTTATAGACCGGGAAGGGTAAATGCTAATGCTGATGCTCTCTCTCGAAATCCTATTTCTGAAAATATAGTCCTTGTAACAAAAAGATTTGATAAGATTCGTGAGAACCAAGGAGAGGAGTATTCTCCATATATGATATATGATGAATATCCTATAGAAAGACTTTTTATGGGATATAAAGGTTTTGAGCTCGACGAGTGTTGCGGGGGGCAAACTGGGTTGGACCCGCTAGATCGGGTTCATCCTAGGCATTCCGACGGACTCGTTGAGGATTGTGTATTTGTTGACAAATGTTGCGGGGGGCAATGCGGGGTGAACCTTGATCAAGTTCGCCCTGGGAATTCCGACGGATTTGTCAATATATGTGTTTTTGGTAGTGCACACGGAAATTTGTGTGGTAATATTGGGTACCCAAATGATAAATGTACTTGTTCGCGTAAAGAGAACAAGGTTGATGTTGAAAAAGAAAATCCATGGTTATGCATAAAAACAGAAAATATAATTTTAACAAGGAATCCCAAGATTGTAGACTATGATGATTCAGATGAATCGGATGGTAGTATGATTTTGGAAACTAAGAAAAAGGAAGTTTTCAAGATAAATAAGGGTTTCAAGAGAGAAGCGCATATATTAATTGGTAATGATAATGTGGTAGTTGAAGTTATTAATGATACAGATGAACTAATTCAAAAGTCAAAAGAAAGATTATGGATGCGTGAGGATCATATTTTAAATTTCATGAGTTGTGATTGTGTAGTTAAAAATCAGCAAAGTATAGAATTGTTAAATTTAGGATTGTTTGATTCACAAAATTTGTCAAATTTAAAACCAAAATTGGGCCAGGTTGTAAGAACAAATAATGGTAATCATTATATTTTTCATTTATTTATTAAAGAGTTATTTAATGATAGATTTACAATGGAAAGGTATGAATTTACAATAGAAACTTTAAAAAACGCATTAGTTCACGATGGGCTTAAAAAATTTAGTTTATCAAGAGAAGGAAATGGGTTTGATAAAATTTTATGGAGTAATATTGAAAAAGTATTAAGAGATCATTTTCAAAATGAGGGTTTTAAAATTACCGTTTGTACAGGGGAAATTGAGATTCCTAGAGAAGAAGACAGAATTTCAATAATAGAGGAATGTCATGATAGTGTTACAGGAGGACATAAAGGGGAAACCAAAACCCTTGAACGAATAAAGGAAAGATATTTTTGGACAGGAATGAGAAAAGATATTCAAAATTACATCAAAACATGTGAATCCTGTCAAAGAAAAAAATTAGTAAGAGTAAAAACTAGACAACCTATGAAAATAACAGATACACCAATTCGAAATTTCGAAAAAATACAAATGGATATTGTTGGACCTCTACCAAGAACAAAATTAGGAAACAGATATATATTGACTTGGCAAGATTGCTTAAGTAAATATTCAGGGGCAATTCCATTATCCAGTGTATAGATACTCCTTCAATTGCAATAGCTTTTGTAGAAAACTTTATTTGTGTATTTGGTTGTCCAGAATCCATACAAACTGATCAGGGAAGTCAGTTCATGAGTGAATTAATGGAAAATATCGCGAAATTATTTAAGATTAAACAATATAAATCAACCGCCTATCATCCACAATCATTGGGAGCATTAGAAAGGAGCCATCATACATTATTGTGCGTATCCTGTACAGGAAGAGTGTGTGGCGTCTGAATATATTTTAATCTCGAGGATAATCTGTAAGTAGATTACAATAAATAGCCGCCACAATTATTTATATAATATTATTGTATTTTAATTGGGTTCGCCCAACATCACCCCCCTGAACTTTTATTAAATATAGAGTCTCGTTTTATTAATTATTACATTAAATTAACGGGATTTTACTGTCGACCTTCAGTCGACTGGCCCCCGCGGTTTTTTTTAATAAGATAACTTGGACCCCTGACGGTACATGAACCCGACCGCGTCAGGTGAACACAATTTTCCTGTAAAAATTTATTAGCAAGAAAATTGTTTGTCTCAATGGTTACAATCTTCAATATTTTCATTTAACACTTCTGTTCACGAGTCAACTGGTGTTACACCTCATGAAATGATTTTTGGAAGAAAAGCTAAGATTCCTTCCGAATTTTCTGAAAAGGAAATACCAATGACATATGTTTGTATGGTTAATGAATTACTAAAACGGATATCTGAAACAGAGAAAATGGTAATTACTAGATTATTGGCAGCTAAACAAAGATGTAAAAAATATTACGATCGCAAAATAAACGAACAATCATTTAGAACAGGAGAATACATTTTCCTTCTAAAAGAACCTCGAGAAAACAAATTCACCGATCATTATACTGGACCGTTTAAAATTACTAGAATTATAGACGAAATTAATGTTGAAATTGAAATAAATTCAGAAGAAAAAAAATAGTTCATGTTAATCGAATTAAGCATGCTTTCATTAGGATATAATAGATTCAAAATTAATAACTCATTTGAAAATTCGAAATGTAAGATATGAGAAATAGGAGTTTTTTTTTTAGGTTATGTACTTGAATTCCTATTTTTTTATATATATATATATATGTATGATTGGGGTAATTTTTTGTTATAGTTCTTTATAATATGCTCAATATGTATGTGAGTATGTATGTATATGTGGGTATATATGTGTATATGTGTAGATATACATGTTACCTAAAGACTAGCTGGATGTCGATAGTTATCTTACACACAACTAAATAACTTATTGAATTTAAATAATCTTACTAAGATAACCGATATTTGTACTACTTGTGACATTAGCGTGAAATATAGTCATTGTAGAAGTGGCTTAACGTCTCATAGTCCTAGGGAATTTTCATAATTCATCTGTGTGATGTCACCCTAAAAAGAATGTGTCACATTTCGGATGTCTCTTCTCATGCGCATGCTCTGCGCCCAACTTGAACAACATAATTGCCTACTGCTATTCTTCTATCATCCATCAGTAATACGGTTCACGTCATTGGTGAAACATCACACTAAAAGTAATAATAAAAAAAAAACAAAACAACAAATAAACTAATTGATAAAATTCTATATATCACTTTAAAGATGCCACATTTTAGCATCAAACATAATTTTCTCCCGGATGGATCCTTTCGACGCGTAAGCAAAATTTATCTGTATTTCATCGTCTGAAACAAAAAACATATACCTTCTCTTACCTCCTCCTACTTTCAGGATATCAAAACTGTTTCCGGGGTTTTGATTACATTCCGGTGTCGTTTTAGCAGATATGAAAAAAAAGATAATAATATTTTTTTTCAATTTATGTGACTATAGAGGTATAGAGGAGAGTAATTTCTATTACTATGCCTATCCATATTTATGCCCAAATAGTAATATATATATATACATATATTAACTCGGAATTATGAAAATATTAAGGTTGCCACAAATTGGCAAATAATTGGAATAATAATAATTAATTTATAATGTATAGTGTTATATTGTGTTGTAATTGTATTGTAGTAATAATAATTGTAATATTTTCGATACATTATTGATACAAAGTAATTCCTAACATGTAGACACAACTGAATTTTTGAAAGTTTAAATATTTATAAATTAATCAATTTAAAAAAAAATATTTATATATAAATAAAAAAAAGGGGGGGAGGGAAAATAGAATTATACAAAATATACGAAGCAAACAAAAAAAAAGGTACTTGTGGCAATCTTAAATATGTAAACAAATATATATATATATAAATAAAATTTTTTTTTTTTTTAACTATCGTAGGTACCCAATGCTCAGAGGACAGCTCAAGAAATTGGAAGGGCCGCAGACTTGTCTTTTACCCCACATTATGATAACATTTTTTGGGGGGCATTCAGAGATTATACACATGAATGCTACGCTTATTATAAATCTGCAACAGATAAGGTGTGCAGAGAATGCGCTTTATTTTCGTCTGCTATGATCCTGCAGGTTAAAGCCTGGCAGGAGGAAGAAGGTCAAAATGCAGAACCATTAGTACCGTATAAAAAATATTTAATTCACCAAATGATAACTCCAGAAATGAAAACCAGAGGATTAACCTGGAGTTCGTTTAAATGTGCTAATTGTCAGCAAGAAATTATTAAATCTACAGTTCCTTCTGAGCATTGCATTCATTGCAAAATGCGATATGCCTGTTCTTGGGAAAGGAAAATTTCAGTTTTAATTTTTATATTGAGTTTCGATGTCACGTTTCATCTTCGAACTAACTCATTCTTTTTTTTTAATATGCAAAAAAAAAGAGGAAGAATCCTTTTATTTTATTTTTTTTTCTTTAATTCATTCTTATCTTATTTTTTTTATTTGAGATTGATGTTCAGTTTTCTTTTTTATTCGAAGTAAATATTCGATTTTGTCAGGTTGAATTACATTTATAGAATAATAATATTTATTTCATATAACGCATTAAATTTTCTTATTATTTTATTAAACTTTGAGACCATAAAAGAAAATCGTTTATACTTAAAGACTGATTAGTTTAATTCAACGATTTTACATAATGTAAATAGGGGGGGAAGGGAGAAATATATTTTGTATAAAATTTTTTTTAATGAATATATTCATTTCATCCTCATATAATTCCTACTTAATGAACCAAATTCAAATTTGTAATGAATATAAATAAATATAAAATAGAAATGCCTTGTAAGGTAAATTCTTGAGATTTTCGGAGTCAAGTTTTAAGATTATAATGTTTAAATTTTAACTTATTGAGACCTGCATTAATAATTAAAACTTGAATCATTTTTTTTTTTTTGAACTAAAGTTAAATTTTGGATCGATGAAAATTAATTTAAAATTGAATTGATTAAAATTAGAATAATTAGGAAACAAAATCAATTTGAAATTGAAATTTACACAAATTGAAATTGGAAATAATTAAAATTTAAAACGAATAGTTTATGAGTTTACAGCCGATTTCAAAATATAACCAGTTTGAAATTCATGTCATTTTGTTGAAAAAAAAATAATAAAATAATTAAAATTTTGATATACGGAATTCTAAATTTATCGAAATAAATTAAAATTTATATACATGTATACATGTGGATATAAATATATATATATATGTATTTCAAAAGAATAATGACAAATATAATTTCTTTTTGTTTTAGAAAATTTTGATTTATTAATCAAAATTTTGTATAAGGGGGAAAGTGTAACGCAGCGCTGGTATTTGTGTACAGGGTTGGGTAGGTTGTCATAAAATAAACAATTCAAGAAACATTGTTAATTTATTAATAATAGTAGTAATAAAATGAGCACTGATCACAATATTAATTTATAAAAGATAATTAAGAAGAAGCAAGAAAAAGAGAAAAAGAGAGAGAAGGGAAAAGAGAAGACAATAATAGGAAGGAGAGAGAGAAGGCGATTTGACTAATACTTAAATAGAATAAGGATGGATATATTGTTATTGATGAATGAAAAAGATGTAGATAGAAAAGGATAAGGATGAATGTATAATTATAGATGAGTGTAAGAGAGAAAAGAGCATATAAAGGAATTGATAAGACAGGTTATTGATTGTAGAGGAATATATGAATGAGAAAAAGAGATATAAAATTAATGTTTGATTTAAAGGTACTTTGGAAGGGTCTTCTGCAGTTTCCCCTCTCCTCTGAAGGATTGTTTCAGGCAAATGCGAGTACCTAATTCAGAAATCGGCTGCAGACGTCAAAAGGACCTAAAGAATAATGTGATTAAGGTTCTTTTGCAATGAATCTGAGTTCTCATTTTTAATGAATAATTAATGTATAAAATTTATTTTATAATCACAATATACGTTTTACTATTGTTAATAAAGTTAGAATTTACTGAAAATAATCTGTTGTTGAGTGGAAAACACGATCAATACTTACGAGGACAAGCTAGAACAATGCTTGCAACGATGAGCGAGATCAGTGCATGTATTGTTAGAACAAGGTCATTTCTGACAGTTGAAACACCTGCATACAAGGTCATATCTGACAGTTGGAACACCTGCATACAAGGTCATATCTGACAGTTGGAACACCTGCATACAAGGTCATATCTGACAGTTGGAACACCTGCATACAAGGTCACTTCTGACAGTTGGAACACCTGCATACAAGGTCATTTCTGACAGTTGGAACACCTGCATACAAGGTCAAAAGGGAGAAGCAGGGCGGATCATTACCAAAAGCCCGGCGTTGATTGGTGAAGCCAATATGAGTGTCATCACTCTGAGCCAGGATTGGTTGGGACCATATTCCCAGAATAAGCATGGAGTGGGAATACTCTTATAAAAGGACATGAATTACGGACGCAAGGCAGATAAAAATCACGATCCAGATACTGAAATACAATTCTAGTTTACGGAACGCGAATCATCCTCAGTTGAACACTAGTTTTACAAGTTGTTCTTCGCTAGTAGTGCGATTTATTAAGCCAGCGCGAATAGGACGATTTATAAATAGTCTATGAACTCAGATTCTATTAAATTAGTTGAATAAAAACATCTGTATATTAATTAAAACCATGTGCATATTATTAATTAATAAACCTCTCAGCAAGTCAATCTTTCAAGATTTTTATGAGAATCGAACTCAATTAATATTTGAAGATTAACGTTAACTTAAAGTGATTATCTATAATTGCTATTTCCTTAATAAATAAACAATTAAAACATTGAGGGTGACCAAAATTGTGGAAACACCTTGTTTCATCGTTAAAGGTTCCAGAGCCATTCCGATTGATGGATCATCTCTATTTCTTATTCTGCAGAAAAAGGATTGTGGACGATACTTTAATCTACTTAAGTTTCCTGCGTGTTACAACAGCAACCATTGATCAACATTATACCGCAGCGCCACATACTACATGTCAAACATGGAACTACACAAAAACTGCAGAATGTAGTCACATTCTCAAAACACCAAATGACATCTAACAAGTAATATTTAGATTGAAATTGTTAATTAAATTAGAATAAACAAATAAACTAATGAAAATTAAATTATAATAATAATAATACATGTAAAACTTATATTAATTTAACAAATTCAATCTAATAAAATTTTGTAAACAATGCGCTTGCGCAAACTAAAAAGTCACAAAACATGATTAATTTATTGGAATTATTACCAAACTATATTACAAAAAATTTAATCTTTTACAATTCAATTAAAATAAACAAATTAAATATATCTTTAAATTATAAGTAATAATTATCAATAATACGAATAAATTAATCTAAGCAACCTAATTTAATAATGCGTTCAATTATGTATGAACCTTAAAGTATTACGTTTTAAAGGTTCATGCCAATGCGACTATCAACTAACTTCACTCTATAACGCGCCTTACGTAATGTCATAATATAGAGTTTTTACACCTCGAATTAACCTACCATGCATTACACTGTATGTTTCGACCATGAGTATCGACCCTAACAAAACATCGTAGCGCCATGAAAAATATATCAAATAAGGAACTAAAGTTATGTCTATCTAATGTAGTCACAATCGTAATCATTAATAAAACCTAATAATTATACATAGTTATAACGGAAACTGTTAAACAATATAATTTGGATAATAACAAATTAAAATCTAATTTTGAATAATCATTAAATTACTTAATTATTAATTTTAATCTAACAGATTCAGTTGTAACTATAAATGCAATTTACTATGAAAATGCGCATGCGCTAATGAAAAATAGCAAAAATAATGTTTGTTGAAAGATAATAATACAAAATTTTGATCTTGCAATTGGTGAGAATATATATCAATTGCATATATATATCGAAATATATAAATAGATTTTTACTGATTATAAAAATATATGAAGTATTCTGATAAAACAAATAACATTAAGATAAGGTGAATCGAAACCAAGCCCCTTAATTAATTTTAATAAAACACGTCCACGCCTTATGACGAGTAACATAATTACTTTTCATTTAAAAATAAAAACAACAAAAACTTTTAATATAAATATATATATTGAATTAATAATTAAACGGACAGAATGTATGCACAAATGTTTATATACGTTAATATTGTAAATAAATTTTCTTTGTAAGAAATTTTAATTTCAATATACATATAATAAAAATTTATAATAATTTTATAATAAAACAACCAACATTTCAGTAATAAAAATTTTTATTCTAAATAATCGTTAGAAGAAAAGAGAGTAATATATATATATATATATATATATATATATATGATTATTGGAGAAATGACAAAAGAAAAGAAAACAAAAGGAAGAAGACAGTATTAAATTTCGACATCAATTTCTTCATAGTCACGACTAGAACCAGGCTCCGATTCTTGGTCAATTCATCTGAATGCCTCTTAACACAAACTAATACGTCATTATATTCCTCCACCTCTGCACTCAAGAACGGTACATTTTGTGATGTTGACGGAGCCTCAATACAAATCCTTTTCTTAGGACGTCCACGCCTTTTTTGAATAACTTTATGAGATGTTGGAGCATCCAAATAATTTTTGATGCTTTCGGCCAAATTCAGAAGACGACTCATTTCATTTATGATGAAAAACATCCTTGCCAAAGTTTTTGGGTTAGGACGAGCCGACCTTCTGTGTATTATGGAAACTAAAAAAAAAAGGAACAATAAACAGCTTATATTAACTAATATATATCGACATGGTAACCATATAATCTAAAAAGAGAGTCACTGGATAAAATGTTTTTTTTGTTCTAAGGACAAAACGCGCACCAACACTCCTTGACGACGACTGTCTAGTTCTCGCACGATTTCAAATTCGTTTTTTGAAAATGTTTTATTAAAAATTAATGAACACAAATTACATAAAACATCCACCGCCTTACTAGACGAAATTTTCCAAAAGGCGAACTGGAAAATACCTGCCCTTTCTTCTAAATCTACTAAACGTTCAATAATTAACCGTTGTTGATTCACGTACGGAATATTAGGACGTAAACTGTCAATAGAACCTGATACTGCAACATTCGAATTTTCACTAAATTCTGTTATTAAATAATTATCACTCCCGAAATTTTCTAACATACTCAAGTCAAAACTATCGATTAATTCCTGAGATAAATTAATATGATCATTAGATGAACTCTCCATCACAAATCACATTCAAACGCGAATATGCACAAAAGGAAAATAAGTGAGAATAAGAAGGAAAATTCATTATAATTCAAAATTACTCACCAGGGGGCAATTGTTTATCCCTTAATAATGGTAGCGGTAACATCCTCTCTTCACAGTAATCAACAAAATTAACAGTAACTGCACTAAAAACAGATCTTTGATCATCCATAACACAAAGGAAACTAAAGGTCTTTTGATGCAACTCAAAGGTTGACCTAATGTATGTCATCTTGCAAGAATTTGATGACACTCATAAAAGAGGACTTTGTGTCAAGAGTCACGTACACAAGGAATAGTTGTTTTGACTTCTGCAAAAAGGCTCGCAACTGCATTTTTGCCTTTTGTCATTTTCCTTGTCAGCATAGATATAGTTAAATTAAACTACATAATTAAATTATTAAAATTCAATGTTTTATTGAGGACAATAAAAATCTAAGGGAGGAGGACTGTTACATCCCGATATAACAAATTCTTTTCAAATTAATTAAGTTCGCCTACAACTAGGCAACCAAAATTACAATAGTTTTAATTATCATAAATATAGTATATATGAATTGGAATGAATGTATATAAATAACTACATATATACCATAATTATTAATTCATGCGAATATGTCATCATAAAAATCAGTATTTCTTGAATATTATAATCAGTAAATAATCTTTTACAGTATATAAAATATTTTATTATCGATTAAGATTTAACAAATGAAAAGATTGCAGTCGGTTAATTATCTACATTAATCTCGGTAAGAAACCGACTGTAACTATATAAATGACTAATCGTTGGTCGGTGTATTATCACGTAATGATGTATGTATATAAGATGCCGAAATTACGAGCTAACTGCAGCCATATATCTTTAATAAATTTCGTAATTGTTTAAACAATCATCATTACATTATTGTAATAATATTAGTTATATTATAATTATATTAAAAACACATATGTATATTAATTATTAATAGAATATTATATAAATCAATAATCAAATATCAATCAAGAACTATCGATAAAATTCTAACAAATATAAAAGAGAATTTTATAATTAATAATCAATTAACTAAAATTTTAATAAATTAATTAAGATATTATTATAATTCTATTAATAAATAATGTACGTGACTTTTGCGTTAAATGAAAATTGTACGTGATAATTGCGCTGTCTGCAAATTATACGTGACAATTCTACCCCTATGAACAAAGATCATGTAGTATATAAACCCCAGTTTTTCTATTGCAAAATGTCAATTGTTCAGACGAGTTTCTGCCCGAATGGTGTCTTAAATTCGGCCCTTCGATTTCGTAATTGTTTATCACTCATTGCTGTTAATCGTGACTTTCGTGAACTTCTTAATTTCTTATTATTATTTAAAAGTTCATATTTTCATTGTATTTCTAAAACAACATTTTAGTGTGAATTTAAACAATTCTTAATTGTCGTAATATTCAAATTATGAAGGTGTAATAAAGACGAACTGTATCATTAATAATTACGACGCATCCAGAGACTCACTTCTGTAATCCTGGTTGCAGCTTGTTACATTACTGTATCGTCGCATCAATTGTAAGTAATTTTATAATTAACAAATGTTTATAATAAATTGTCAGTCATAAAAAGGAATATCTCTCTTAAATTATTTAACACAAAACCCTTAGTTTTGAGGAAGTGACGCGATCCTACATTAAAAATAAATATCAGGCTTTACCAACCTGATTAATCAGCAACTTATCTCCCTTTTATTATTATAAATAATAAATAAACTCTACCTTAGCTCGGGACGTGACAATAAACGGTGGCGTGATAGATTATCGAAAATTGAATGAAAAAACTATCGGAGACTCGTATCCTCTTCCAAATATCATAGATATTCTAAATCAATTAGGAGGTGCAAAATACTTTACAGTTCTAGATTTGGCACAAGGATTCCACCAGGTAGAAGTAGCACCCGAAGATAGACGTAAAACAGCGTTTTCGACGCCCTATCGACATTACGAATTCAAGAGGATGCCCTTTGGTTTGAAAAACAGCCCTTCTACTTTTCAAAGAATGATGGATCATGTTTTATCAGGAATGCAAGGCATTGAACTATTCGTTTATATGGACGACATAGTAATTTATGCTAATTCACTAAAAGAACATAAAGAGAAGTTTGAAAAACTATTAGGAAGACTTAAAACAACAGGATTAGTTTTGGAACCAGACAAATGTAAATTTTTATGTAAAGTGTTGTAGAAATATTGAAAACTCAACATCTGCACGAAATATGTTTGGTACAATTTAGTTGTAAAGTAATTGTAAGGGATTGTTTATTTACACCACATATCAATTTGATACAAAGCGTCGACTTCTGGTTTTCTTCAATTGCTTTAATTTACCTTATTATAAAAATAAAAATAAATGGAATACAACATTATTATAATAGAGGTGATCCTCCATACTTTATTTCCCATGAAGAATGGGTTTCGAGAAACTTTCCATTTTTATTGTTGCCACCAGTAAGTAACTCAGTTCAATAATGAAGATTACCTTGGAAATAATTATTTTCTTAATATATTACTTTTTTATGTATATAAATATGGGTCATTCCACGTGAAAAGGCAAATGGATTTGTCCACTCGTGGTTTAATGCAATCGCAAAGTCTTAGGGCTTAAAATTTAACATTTTTTATGTAGAATCGAATACCGAGTGGCTGATTTTAAAATTTTCAAAATGGCGGCCACCACAGGCTGGAATGTGGCGTAAAAAAAGCTTTTTTTTTAATTTAAATTGGAAAAACTTTTACATTTTAAGACCAAAATTATTCAAAACAACTACTTTTCATATTTGTGAGTTGACAGAACACAAACATATGGTGAGAACTAAAAAATCCAAAATGGCGGAATCAAGATGGCGGATTAATTTTTGAAAATTCAATAAATTCAACTGAATTCAGTTGAATGGTGTTACTTGGGGGTTTTCGGGGTCGCTGATTACAAATCTGATGTCAGAATTGAAAAATTCAAAATGGCGGATCCAATATGGCGGCCGAAATATAAAAAAATGAGTCAATTCGCTTGAAACGTGTTACTCGGGGGTTTTCGGGGTCGCTGATTACGAATGTGAAATCCATTTTTGAAAATTCAAAATGGCGGATCCAATATGGTGTACGAAAAAATTAAAAATCACTTGAATTGAAACGAAATTCGTTACTCAGGGGTTTTCGGGATCGCTGATTACGAATCTGAAGTCAGAATTAAAAAATTCAAAATGGCGGACCTAATAGGGCGTAAGATTAATAAAAAAACCATTAGAAATGTTTAAAACTTGTTACTCTGGAGATTTTTAAGTTGTAGATCACGATTTTGTCAGCGGAGATTAAAGAAGAAAAATATAAATTAAAAAAAGCGCTGCATACGAATCAAAGGTCGGAATTAAATAATTTTAAAATATAGAATCCTATATGGCGGAAGATTTTTTCAAAAAATGGCTAAGGTCTTTGGCTTAATACTATATTTATCAAAAGAAAAGTCCTGAAAAGGACTGATTAAAATTGGTTTTAATGCTATTTCTCAAAATAAAAGTCCTAAAAAAGAATGATTGAAATTGGTTTTAATGCTATTTATCAAAATAAAAGCCGTGAAAAGGACTGATTGAAATTAGTTTGAATGCTATTTATCAAGATAAAAGTCCTGAAAAGGACAGATTGAAATTGGTTTTAATGCTATTTATCAAAATAAAAGTCCTGAAAAGGACTGATTGAAATTAGTTTTAATGTTATTTGGCAAAAGTAAAGTCCTGAAAAGGACAGATTAAAATTGGTTTTAATGCTATTTATCAAAATAAAAGTCCTGAAAAGGACTGATTGAAATTAGTTTTAATGGTATTTGGCAAAAGTAAAGTCCTGAAAAAGACTGATTAAAATTGGTTTTAATGCTATTTATCAAAATAAAAGTCCTAAAAAGGACTGATTGAAATTAATTTAAAAATTTTAGACTCTGCAAAAGTTTTTAAAATTCTTTAGAATATAGAAAAAAATGTATTAAAAGAGAAGACGAAAATGAAATAAAGATATAAGGAAAAATAAATGAATGAAAAGGAATTAAGTAGATTCTACTGTAAGTATATCGGATCTAGACTGTATTTATTAACGTTGAGAAAAAGTATTTTCTAGTATGGTGATAACTGCACAACCGTAGTCGTAGTGAGATAGTAATCGTAAATAGTTTGATATTCTGTCCGTCCTCTGTAGCTCCGTGTGGAGGGGGCAACTGCATGATGGCGTCGATTAGGGGGGTGATTGGCTCAAGCTATCACGTGAGAATCGCGCAGGCGCACAGTGGTAAGAAATGCAAAGTTTTGTACAAAATTCTGCTGACAATAGAAATCTTGACCATTTTCAATTTTTTTCGAAATACTGAAGAAGGATTTTGCTACAAGCATTTTGCAACATAGCCTCATAAAATTAATTTAATATCTTTTTTTCTAGGTCAGAAATTAAAGAGGGCTTAATGCTCTTTAAGATTTTACCATTGTGAATTTTTATTATAAATTTTTAATAACCAGCGTATATACCCGACCGCATCAGAAAACCATATTTTTAAGAAAGTCCGTTAAAATTCCAAATTGGCGATCCCCAACCTACAAGAAAAAATGTTCATTTTTTTAGTCATTTTTTGAAAAAAGTTTCCGCCATATTGGATACACCATTTTGAATTTTTTATTTCTGACCTTTGATTCATATTCAGCGACCCCAAAAACCATTGAGTAGCAATATTCAGTTTATTTAATCGATTTAAAAAAAATCTTCTGCCATATTGGATCCGCCATTTTGAATTCTGACCTTTGATTCGTATTCAGCGACTTTTTTTATTAATATTTTTCTTCTTTTATCTCTGCTGACAAAATCATGATCTACAACTTAAAAAACTCCAGAATAACAAGTTTTAAACATTTCTAATGGTTTTTTTAATTAATCTTACGCCCTATTAGGTCCGCCATTTTGAATTTTTTTAATTCTGACTTCAGATTCGTAATCAGCGATCCCGAAAACCCCCGAGTAACGAATTTCATTTCAATTTAAGTGATTTTTAATTTTTTCGTACGCCATTTTGGATCCGCCATTTTGAATTTTCAAAAATGGATTTCAGATTCGTAATCAGCGACCCCGAAAACCCCCGAGTAACACCATTCAACTGAATTCAGTTGAATTTATTGAATTTTCAAAAATTAATCCGCCATCTTGATTCCGCCATTTTGGATTTTTTAGTTCTCACCATATGTTTGTGTTCTGTCAACTCACAAATATGAAAAGTAGTTGTTTTGAATAATTTTGGTCTTAAAATGTAAAAGTTTCCACATTCCAGCCTGTGGTGGCCGCCATTTTGAAAATTTTAAAATCAGCCACTCGGTATTCGATTCTACATAAAAAATGCTAAATTTTAAGCCCTAAGACTTTGCGATTGCTTTAAACCACGAGTGGACAAATCCATTTGCCTTTTCACGTGGAATGACCCATATATATAATACATTTTTTTTTAAATAATAAATAAAATTTTCAATCGAAATGTTTTCACATATATCATTGTATATATGTGTGTGTTTATTATTATTATTCTTACCATATATCTATATTTCTAGGCATACATATATATATATATATATATAATATGTTTTCCTTTCTTGACATCTTTTTGATGTCTTCCTTTTTTTCTTTTCTTTCATAGACAAGTTTGGATGACCATGGAGATACAACGATATTTATAAATATTTAAGGTTTTAAGTAAAATTCAGGTGGAAAGGGAAAACCAGGTAATTGAGGTACCTGAGTGCAATTCCGGGTTGAAGGATTTTGTCAGTCGTGCTATTATAGTACTGCGGATACGTTAAACTTTGTACGGCTCACTTAAAGAATTCAGTAAAGAATCTATACATTAAAGTCAATTCTATGTTTGTCAAATTAACATTATAATTGTTCAACAAAGTCTTAATTTATCTGTTACAATTTCTTATCTTTCATCTTATACGTGTTTTACTTCCAAATAATCTATCCAATTTCAACACTTTTTTCCAATGTTATTAAAAATTCATAAAAAAATTGAATAAAAAATTTGTAAAATAGCTCTATCTGTGCAAAAATCATACACGAAATATCACTTGTTAAATCTTTTATTTTCTTGTCATTTATTTTTGGATATATTACATTGATTAATTCATCGCAGAAATATCTTCAAAATTAAAATATTCTACCCCTTCTTCTCTCTTTCATTGCCTAAAAAAGAAGAAATTTAAATTACAAATATAATAAATTGTATACAAAACATTAAATATCAACCATATTAAAAATAAAAAAGATTGTGAACAGAAAAAAAATGAAGATTGATTAATTCAGTATGAATGAAAATTGAAACTGGTGACTCACAAGAGGCAAAAATACTTTTTTGTTTCAAAATCATAAAACGCTTGATAGAATTGATCAATTTTAATAAATTTAAAAGGAAGTAGAAGCTTATTTTGTAAAAAAAAATAGAGGAAAAATAAAATTATTAAAAAAAACATTTTTCCTCTACTGTATAGAATAGAGGAAAATGAAAGGGAAGAGAAGATTGAGAAAATGATTAGAATAAGATATAAATTTAAAAATTGGGTAAATGTTAAGGAGGAGAAAGCAAGATGAGAACTGGAAAGGAAATTCTTTGGCGCTGTGGAATAAATATTTTTAAAGTTAGGTTAACAATTACGCATTGTAATTAGAATAGAATATCTAAGAAAACAGATTTGTTAGTTATAATTTTTCACTACGTAATATTTATGTGTGAATAATATTAAAAGTTAATAGAAAATTAATTTCAATTAAAACCAACAAACTATTATTTCATGCACGTTAAAAATAATAATTAATTTTTATCATCTTTTCTGAAGACGTATCCCACATAACAAAAGGATATCCATAGGATATCCATATCAATGGTCGATATCCTAGAATGGTCCCCAGGATATCTTGGGATATCCGGTCTGTGGGACATCAACAGGACATCCATAGGATATCCCTAAGACATCCACAAAATATCTATTGGATATTATATCGCAGGATATCCATGGAATATCCTCAGGATGTCCGTGGGATATTCTTAGGATATTCACAGGATATTTAATATCTCAACATATATATTTAAAGGTTAAAATTGTTAAGCTAATATAATTAATATTAATAATATAATAACAACAAAAATCTTATGAGCTTCCCCTCACAACAAAAGGATATTCAGGATATCCTTGGGACGTCCTGGGGATATCGATTTGTTTTCGGCGGTTTGGATATCCCTGGGATATCTTAGAGATGTCCATGGATATCCAGAGGATATCTTAGGGATATCCGAATCGCCAAAAGCAAATGGATATCCCCAGGACGTCCCAGGGATATCCTGAATATCCTTGTGTTGTGAGGGTCTAATTTATTTTAAATGAAGAATTGAAACGCATTTTTCAAAGTTTTTGAATAAACTCATGCACTTAATGTATAATTAATATTAATAGTTCTCGAAAAATAAGTTGCATTTTATTTTATTTATATAAAATTTAATTAACAAAATATTCTCACTCGTACTCTTATAATGACATTAAAAACAGTATCCTGAGAATATCTTCTTGACATCCAGAAGATATACTGAGAAAATCCTGAAAATATCTGTGGGATATCCTAATGATATCTGTGGGATATCCTGACGATATCTATGGGATATCTGGAGGACATTTATGAAAGTCTATAGAGATATCCAAAGGATAACCAAACCGCCGATTTTTTGGATATCCTTAAGAGATCCTTTTGATATCCATATGACATCCCTAGGATATCTGCGGGATATTATCAATATATCCCAAGATATCTTGTGTTATTAGGGATCACATAAAGCACCCTACGTAGAGTTATTAATTAATTAATTTTAATTAAATTAACAAACTATTATTTTATGTTCATTAAAAATAATAAATAATTTTACCATCTGTTCTGAAGACGCACTTTCTGAAGACGCACTACCTGAAGCACTCTCCATAGAGGACTCTACATCATTTTTTTTCCGTAAAAACGGTTTATAGGCAGTCTGTTTTTTATATAAAAAAATATAAATATATATTAATAATAATTGAAATGATTTATTTATTGAAAAAATTATATATTTCGACATAAGAAACAATAATCCGCGTGCAAGAATATAAGAAATAAAAGGTAATTTCAAAAAAGAAAAAGAATTTATACTCAGTTTTTGGAATTGACCATTTTTTGCATTTAAATCTCTTATATACTTACAACGGTTTCATAATCGACAATGGAATTCCAGTACTTGAATGGAAGATCTAAAAATCCCGAAATAATCTGCAAAAATAAATAATAATTAAAAATAACAATTTTCATTATGCAAAAATGTTATTAAAAAAACATTTATATGTACTTTGTGCAAAGAATCATTATAGCTTTTCAAATGCTCTTTGCCTGGTATTCTATTATCATTGATTTGAATCAAAGTTGGTCCAAATATCGTTCCAATATTTCTCACTACTGTCAGATCGTAATTACTTTTTTTTGCAATTTGTTTTAAATGAATAATTATCAATGCAAGTGTATTTCGTCGTATTTCTGGAAGGTTGTCAATGAAAATTTTAAGTTTTTTTTCTTTATCTAATGCTTTTGAGTGTTCTACAGCAGCTGACAATACATACATCGAATTCGGAGGAATAATAGACTCTTCCAGATTACTGAAATTAAATAATACATTTAAAAGAAAATTCTGAAAAATGTAATAAGAGTTTAGGCTTAAAAGGTGCTCTAGGATTACAAGAATATATACACTAAGAAAAATATTTAGTCAGAGCAACCAAAATTTAGTTGGGCCAACAAAACATTTTTATTGGTATTTAAGCAACCAAACTATTTGTTTGAATCAACCAAATTTTGGTTGGTTTTGTTGAAAACACTAAATTTTTTTTTCAGTGATAAGAAACAATCCAGTGGGAAATTACCAATGCTAACCATTGGGCCATTATACCCTCACAACAAAAGGATATTCAGGATATCCTTGGGACGTCCTGGGGATATCGATTTGTTTTCGGCGGTTTGGATATCCCTGGGATATCTTAGAGATGTCCATGGATATCCAGAGGATATCTTAGGGATATCCGAATCGCCAAAAGCAAATGGATATCCCCAGGACGTCCCAGGGATATCCTGAATATCCTTGTGTTGTGAGGGTAGGACCAATGATTGTCCAATATTGAGCCAATGCTGCCAATATTGAGCTACTCTTTTGCCAATGGTAAATTTCCCACTGGGAATAATCGATTTAGGGGAATCATTTTTCTGGTAATTCCAACAATTCCCTGGAATCTTGCAAAAATACAATATAAACTTCTACGTCTTTCTTTTTTTTCTTCTATCCCAGGAAGTAATAAAGCTTTCATTACGATCACATATTTTTACATTAAAAATTAATTTTTTAACATTATTTATACTTCAAGTAAAAATAATAAATACCCCCACAGCACCGAAATTTTCCTAAAGATTTCCTGAAGATTAAATTTGAAATGTTCGGAATATTTATAATTTCAATATTTAGTGAAAATTGTGTAAAGATTTCAATGTCCCACTTCAATAAATGTTCAGGAATTTTTTAACAAAGTTTCACACTATAAACATTTATTTAATCGGGACATTTAAATCTTTACACAATTTTCACTAAACATTACAATTAAATATTCCGAACATTTCATATATAAATTTTTAGAAAATCTAAAGGAAAAGGAAAGTTTCGGTGCTGTGGTGGTGTATATTCGTAATTTCTATTTAATTCATTATTTTCTCTTATAAATAAAATCTGAATTATGCTTTACGGTAGGAGCGCGTGATTATAATAAAAATCATTGTTTACAATTTTTATTTTAAAGACGTATATTTATTATCATTTTGACAAATTTTTATTTTTCTAATTAGCATTTGACAAAAATTCATTTCGAAACAAATTTTTAATTTACAGAAGTTTTATGTGCTAAATTTTATTTGGTAAAATTTTTCATTACACAACTTTATAATTTAATAGAATTTTAAGTACTTCAAATTTTTACATGCTAGAATTTCTAATTTAACTAATCTTTATTTGTTCAAATTTTTATATGGACAAATTGTTTCTAAATTAATTAGAAATTCGGTTAAATTAGAATTTGTTTTAAATAAAAAGAATTCTGTGAAATAAAATTTCGTTATCTAAAAATTTTTTGTTCAGTAAAAATTCATTTAAAAAGAAATTCTGTTAAAGGTAAAAAATGAAAATTTGTCAAAAAAAAATAATTATGTCATATAAAATTCTTTAAAAAATTAAAATTTCTTTCTAATTATAGGAAAAATTCATGCGCCCCTTACAGTGTCAGCTAATCTTCTTTCTAAGATGTTTTAAAATACATTAATGAAATTAACCTTAGAAAGTATAGGACAGTTTTGGCAATAACTTGTACTGAATATAACGATAGATCCACATTAGTATTTTCATCAAGCAATTTTTCCATCAATTCTTTAGCAGATTCTATACCACCGCCTACTAAATACAGTTGTTCAGTCTGTTCCTTGGATTGTACTCTACTATCTAATTCTCGGAAGCATTCTACCAATATTGAAGGTACATATGGTGGATTTTCAGATTTATATTTTTCGATTGGCCCCTAAATAAACAGTTTTACATAAGTTTTATAATTTTTATACGAACTGTACAAAAATATTTTTATATTTTTCATTTATAATATTATTTTATAAATATAAGTATTTTAAAATATTTGTTTTATTTGAAAATGCAAAAAATTATTAACTTCCTAATAACTTCAACAAATCAAAGTTGAAAAACACTACTACAATATATTTTAATTATTTATTTTAAAAAATTACCAAGTTATCGTCATCTAAATCAACATGGATAACTGATGTTTTTTTTTGTGCCTAAAAAATAATTTTTTATTATATAATCTAATAAACAAATTTCACTTCTTAAGAGTAATTTGTAAATTACTTTCAAATTTGAAATTATTATATATAATAAATCTTACTGGTAACACACACAAACTATCCTTTATCAGGGCAATGATAAATAAAGACAGAAGTAGAACATTTTTTGTAGAGGTCATTTTTTCAAAATCTGAAGACTTGTGAAAATCACAATAATATTTGAACTGATTTTATTTTTATTTATATAATGCTGCAATAATATAATAAAAATATCACTTATTAGTATTTTTCTATTTTTAACCCTTACGTGCCTGAGTTCATGTTTGGACGTGAGTGTCTGAGCTGCGGGTCCAACGTACCCAGCTGCTTAAATTTCATTTAAAAAAAAGATTTAATATCAGGATACTTAATATTTTTTTTCTAAATTATAATTGTAATATTTTACAAATATAATTGCAAAAAATATTTAATCTTTTGATACTCTAGGGTACATAAATAGCCCACAAAAAGTCATGTCGTCGCACACCTTCTTCGACAGGGCGAACTTAAGTGTACAGTACAAAAGAAATATAATTAAATTAATTTGATTATTACTGGGTATTCGCTAAGTTTTTGGGGTCGCTGATTATGAATCCGACGTCAAATTTAGAAAATTCAAAATGGCGGATCCAATATGGTGGACGAATTTTAAAAAAACGTTCGGATTCTCTTGAAAATCGTTACTCGGGGGTTTTTGTGGTCGCTGATTACGAATCCGGTGTTAGTTTTCAAAAATTCAAAATGGCAGATCCAATATGGCGAACAGTAAAATTGAAAATCAATACAATTTACTAATATCAGGTTCGTAATCAGCGACCTTGAAAACCCCTGAATGACCAGTTTCAAGCAAAACCGTCAAATTGAAAAAATATATCTGCCATATTGGTTCCGACATTTTAAATTTTGAAAAACGGACACCGGATTCGTAATCAGCGAACTTGAAAACCCCCCCGAGTAACGATTTTCAAACGAATATGTTGAAGTACATGAAAACAAAGTTGCCTGGGTCAGATGGACCCAGCTTAGGCACGCAAGGTTTAATAAAAAAATATTTCATTGAAAAATAGGAATTTTAACAATTCGAAAAAATAAATTAATATTACCTGATATATGATTTCAACTGTAATTGTAAAACACAAAATTCAACTGTAGGCAGTGGGTTGCAGATTAAGTCTATTTAAAGGCTAGGCGCTTTGCATGAAAAAAATATAAAATACTTATCAGAGCTATAATTTTTTACTATTTTTTTTTACTTTTTTTATTTTTTTATTAAAAAATAATCAATATTTTATCTTTTTAACATTAAAATATCCAAAGAGCTTAAACCAACACATCTCAAAATTTGCCCTGCATTAATAATATTAATTCTAATATTATAAATTGTCCATATATTGGTGGTCGTTGTTATAAAAATGAAATAATAATAATAATAATATTAAGATTCAGTAATACATTTTATCGAAAACTTAAATTAAAAAAAAAATTTCCAATATCATTATAGATTTCTAAGTCACCAAAAAATCACTTATTATAAACGGGTATAATTATAACCGTAACAATGGTGGTAATTACAACTGTAAATTCGACTTAAAATTTACAGGCGTATTTAGTACCGGAATTACAGTCCTCATTAGGGTCTTTATAACGGTCATAATTTTTCCAATAGGGTGATAATTCTGTAAAAAAAAAATTAGTTTGAATAAAAATATTATTTGACAAAAGTTTTGTTAAATAGAAATTTTGTTAAATGGTAATTCAGTTAATGAAAATACTTTTAAGTGAATATTCGGATAAATACAAAAATTTGATAAAAGAACAATTCTGCTAAATAAATCTGCTATATAAGTTCTTATATGTGGGAAATATTCATACGTCCCCCTATTTGCGACGTTGTTTACAAAGTTAAAATTTTAAAGCAGTAAAATTCTATTCAATAAACATAAAAAATGTGTATACTTTAACTTTTGCCCGCGACTTTTTTTGCTTATCTTGATTGTTTACTGCTTTTAATATTTGACCATAAAAAGATGATAAAAATAATAATAACTTTTAGAACATTAAAATCCGAGTTAAAATCTATTTTTTTTATAAGTGAAATTTTGAAAGCAGAAATCCATACCAAATAAAATTTTCTAAATAAAGTTTAGATACCTTAATATTTCATATCTTTTTTTATTACATATTTTTTAACATTGATTATAAAACTTTAATCAAATCTTTTGAAAACATTATTCTATAAAGTTAGATCAGTAATAAATTTCCTAATTTCAAATTTATATTATTATTTTTTTCTTTTTTGGATAAAGATGTGGATAGTTTATTTTATTTTATTATTATTGTTAAAAACAATAATAAACATATACCCTCCCAACAAAGGGATATCCTCAGTATATCCTAAACTAATGTAGGATATCCTGACGATATTCTCAGAATATCCAAACCGCCGTTACGTAGGATATTTTAGGGATATCCTGAGAATATTCTAGGGATATCTCCCTAGTATATCATTATGATTCAAATTTTTACTATTTGAGATAGCGATTTTTTTATACAAATAGTTAGCGCTTAAGGTATCACATCGGTAAAACCGTTTTCTATAAATTTTCTTGAAAATTTTACCATATGTTCTTATTATCATTCTTGACAAATTTGCAAAATATGAAGAATTTTCGCCGTACGAAACCAGAGATATTAGCAATCAAAGTTGCTTATTTTGCATGGGAGACGGGACTAATGTATGGGGGAGAAGTACATTTTCATAAATATCATCAGAAGTTTTCTATAAATTTTTTTAAAAAACTAATGTTGAATTCACGAATAAATTTGGAACTAAAATATACAAAGAAATTTATAATTTACCGTGCCGTTTATTTGTAATTATAAATTAAAAATTCTATTTCATAACGTCATTTGCAATATATAGCACACCCGCCACTTTGATGTGGCAACATCGCAGGATGGTAACATTAGTTAGAGAGAGACAGTAGTCCACAGTAGTCAAAGCGAGACTTATAGCGACGTTGTCAAACCTCCTACTCCTTCCAATCGCTGCTAGTGTTGGGTATACGTGTACGAGTGTATTTGTAGAAGTAGGTACAGTATGGGCTGAGAGTATAGGGAGTTGAGGGCGAAAGTATAGTGCGGGAAGTAGTAATGCGAGCTACAAACTTTTGACTCCGATTAGTGCCGATGTGATACCTTAAGTTGGTTTCAAGAGATTTTTTAAAGAAAAAGTAGAAAAAAGAATTCTTGTAGATAAGGTAAATCATTTTAGATATCTTGGAAATACATTATAAATACATCCAAAAAATATGTTTTCCATTTTTATTTAATTAATTTGTATGTTAGGGTCGTTTTATGGATACCTTAGGGACATTTTTAGAACGACTCAAGGATATTCTAACCCTTAAGATAATATAGACATACTGTGGATATCCTTAGGACGTCCTATAAGGACATCCCTAATTATTCCAGGGATATTCTTAGGACGTCCTGAGGATATCCTAATAATATCCGGGGAAATGATTAGAATATCCTTGGGACGTTCTAGGGACATCCTCAGATATCTCTGGGATATCCCTAAGATATCCTAACCGACGCTACTTTGGATATCCTTAAAGTATCCTTAGGATATCCCTGGGGTGTCCCTAGGATATCCAAGGGATGTTTTTGGAATATCCAAGGATATCTGGTGCTGTGAGGGTAAAGAAGACATTTTTTTCCGTAAAATACAGTATAATTAATAACAAAATATAATATATATGCATTTATTTGATAGTTCTGAAATTTTGTATTTGAAAAGTTTTTTCAAAGTTAAAATTTTAAAATAGTAAAATTGTCTTCGATAATCACAAAAAAATTTACAATTTAATTTGAAGAAGCGACTTTTTTTCCTATCTTTTCGTGTTTACAATAACTTGATAATTGCACAAAAAGAAATAATATAAATTTTAGAATATTAAAATATTTTTTTTTCCTTTAAGTTGAAACCTTAAAAAAATTATTGTCATATAATATTTTAATTAAAATTTTTATTTGCGGACGGATGAATATTCCATAGGAATTTTGGTGGTGACAGATTAAAAATTATTCAATTATCGTTTTAAAATCCACCAATCACAATTTTCTTGATAATATTTGATTGGTGGATTTTAAAACTCCCGATGAAATGTTTCGGCTATAGGTGTATGATCCGATATGTAAAAGTTCTATCAAATATCATTTCAGACAAGTAAAAGTTCAGTCAAATGGAGTTTCGCAGAAATAATAATTCTTTCAGTTAAAAATTTAAATATGATAATTTCTTTTTAAAATGATAATTGTGTTAAACAAAAATTAGTTTAAATAAAAATATTCTTTAATAGGTAAATGTTTTGTAAAATAAGAATTTTTTTAAATAGAAATTTAAAAAATAATTTAATTATTAAATAAATTTCAATAGTTCTTTTGTAAGAGATATTCATTCGTCTCCGTATTTGAGTTATTTTTACAAAGTAAAAATTTTAAAGCAGTTGAATTCTCTTCAATAAATATGAAAAATTTATATTTTAACTTTTGCCAATGACTTCTTTTTAGTTTAATGATTGTTTACTGCTTTTAATATTTGTCTATAAAAAAATGATAAAAATAATAACTTTTAGAACATTAAAATCTACAGTTTTTGTAATTGAAATTTTTAAAGTAGAAATCCATATCAAATAAAATTTTTTAGAAATACTTGGATACATTAATAATTCATATCTCTTTTTAATATATATTTTTTAACATTGATTATATGAATAGAATATTTTATTTTATTATCATTGTTAAAAATAATAATAAGTATTGTAAATAGAACAAAAATGTTTCTTTATTTAATTAATAATTAATAATAAAATATGCATTTATTTGTCAGTTTTGAAATATTGTATTTGGGATGTTTTTTTCAAAGTTAAAATTTTGAAACAGTAAAATTGTCTTGGATAATCACAAAAAAATTTACAATTTAGTTTGTAGAAGCGACTTTTTTTTATTACTATCTTTTCGTGTTTACTGTAATTTGATATTTGCACAAAAGGAAATAATAACTTTTAGAATATTAAAATATTTTTTTTTAACTTTAAGTTGTAAGCTTAAAAATTTATTATTATTATTAAATATAATATAAATTAAAATCAAAAATAGGTTACATTAGAAGACTTGAGAAAAGAAATTTTTTTTGGGCGTCAGTCCTTATTAAAAATTTTCACGTGGGATGCCATATAGGTTTAGGAACATAATTATTTAAAAATGAAATTATTTATGTTAATAATTATTGTTCAAATTTTTGTCGCAGAAACAATAAATGATCGATTAATTCATTTTGCTGTAATTTAATATTATTATGTAATAAAATGTTGAAATTTTAAAGCACTGATAATGTAAAGAACGAAAATTTTTTAAAAAATGTTTGCTATGTAAGTAAATTAATGGAAATAAATGGATATTTTTAACTTTATTAAAATAAAGCAAAAGATATAATTTTATTTTATAACAGTTTTTCATACTTTATTTTTATAATAAACAATAAGAATCTAAAAGCAGCTATATTATACAATACAATATCTACAAGGTTTTTTTTAGATCTGATAGCGGTTTCCAATGTATTTTTGTGCCCTGAACCAGGTCCTTATTTATTTCTAGTTGATAATTTTAAAGGTCAATATTTTTGAAAACAAAATTTTAAAGCAGTAAAAATTCTAATCTCATGTTTTATACATGTACTCAACTTCCTTTTGCCTTACTTAATTATGTATTTTAAATTAGAAGCACATTAATTAAAATATAAATATAATAATTCCAGGTCCACCCCTAATAACACAAGATATCTTGGGATATATTGATAATATCCCGCAGATATCCTGGGGATATCCTATGGATATAAAAAGGATCTGTTAAGGATATCCAAAAAATCGGCGGTTTGGATATACTTTAGATATCCCATGGATATCTGAGGATATCCACAGGATATCTTCTGGATATCTCTATAGACTTTCATAAATGTCCTCCAGATATCCCATAGATATCGTCAGGATATCCCACAGATATTTTCAGGATATTCTCAGTACATCTTCTGGATGTCAAAAAGATATTCTCTGGATACTGTTTTTAAAGTTATTATGAGACTAAGTATGAGAATATTCTGTGAATTAAATTTTATATAAATAAAATAAAATCAAATTTTCATTTAAAATAAATTAGAAGCTCATAAGATTTTTGTTTTTATTATATTATTATTCATTATATTAGCTTAACAATTTTAACCTTTAAAAATATATGTTGAGATATTAAATATCCCGTGAATATCCTAAGAATATCCCATGGATATCCTGCGATATAATATCCAATAGATATTTTGTGGATGTCTTAGGGATATCCTGTTGATATCCTATGGATGTCCTATTGATGTCCCACAGACCGGCGGTTTGGATATCCCAAGATATCCTGGGGCCATTCTGGGATATCGACCATTGATATGGATATCTTAGGGATATCCTTTTGTTATGAGGGTTGAATTAATTAATTTTTATTTTAATCAATTGAAAGATATTTGCTTCGAATATTAATTAATTATTATTTTTATTTGTTAAAGGATTTATAATCCATACAAAGGAGTTTGATTTTACTTTTTTTTTCTTCATAGTGTATGTATAATATATTCCATTAAATGACAGTTTTTATCTTAAAAATATATGTACAATTTAATATTTCTTTGATAAAATTTACTACTTTCCTAATTGATGACGGGCTTCTATCATTCAATGATTTCCACCAAGTATTTCTCATCAATTCTTCATCGTCGACACAATTAAAATATTTTTTCCTAATATCGCTTAAAGATTTACAATTTATAATTAAATGATATTCATCGAAAATTGGTCTCCGTTCCTCACAGTTACATTTGCTTTCTTTCGAGAACTTAAAACATTTGTTTTTAGATATTATTTGGGTTTGGAAAATATTCAACATTCTCATCTGAGCAAAAATCTTGATAATCGGAAGTGGCAATCTCGTATTCAGATACGGTTGGAGACCATCATATAAGGACAAATGCGAATAAAATTTCAGAGAAGAGGAGTTCTGGAGTCTCTCCAAGTCCTGACTGACTAAAAAATTTCCAAATTTTTTCAACAATTTATTTTTATTCATTTTTAAAACGTCACCAGACAAGGAACTCCAGATCTCCTCCGCTCCCATGCTATTAAAAAATATGGTTTTAATTTGGTGAGCCCAATTATATCTCGCATCGACTTTCTTATTACTATCAGCCAAAATTTTAATTCTCTCGAAACATATTCTTGGGTAACGCTTATCGTCCATGTTAAGTAGAGGAAGACAAAAATTACCACCCATTAGTCAACCACAATCACAAAAAAATAGACAAAAAAATTCAATTTTTCTTAGGCAGACTATTGTATTGCAATTTCTTGCACAAAATACACCTAAAAGTGTAGAAAATATTGACAGCCCAATACAAGTAGAGGAAGACAAAAATTACAACAGATTAGTCAACCACAATCAGAAAAAAATTCAATAAAATAGTCTGCCTAAGAAAAATTGAATTTTTTTGTGATTGTGGTTGACTTAGGGGTGATAATTTTTTTCTTCCTCTACATGTATTGGGCTGTCAATTTTTTTCTACACTTTTAGGTGTATTTTGTGCAAGAAATTGCAATAAAATAGTCTGTCAACCACATTCACAAAAAAATTCAATTTTTTTTAGGCAGACTATTTTATTGCAATTTCTTGCACAAAATAAACCTAAAAGTGTAGAATGACTCTACATTTAATATTATATTATAATATTTTCATATAAAAATTATATATAATAATTATATTATTATATAGGATTAATTTTCTTAAAGTTCTTCGACTTTAAGGACAACATTCTCATCATGGAACTCGCGTTTCACGCTCGAATGTATGACGCGAAATTATTAGTGTTTTTGAGTATTTGGATTTTTTAAATATATGAAACATTTGAGCGAACGAATACATTTAAGGGAATAGTATCACATCTCCATTATTTTTTTAAAATAGTTTTTTTAATTAAACAATTTTTAAACAATCTTGTACAAGAGCAGAAAACGAACCTGTAAAAAGAATTGGAACAAAGTACATGAACATGTACAGGTACATGCAAGTGTACTTGTTTGCGACATTGTGTGTGCAAAATTGCAAATCGATTCGTTTCGATTTACAAAAGTTATTGTGTCTATATAAAGACAGACACTTTCGCCTGACCATGATTTTTCGACTCAGGGCACTTCAAAACGTAAAGATTTCATGGAAATAGAAACAGTCAATTTTCGACCAATTATAATACCTTCTCATGTGATGAGAATGTAAAAATTGAATTTCCTTAAAGTTATAATTGAAATTGTTAAATTTTAAAAAATTTTCGATGGAAAATTTTATAAATAATTGAATTATAATTGAAATTTTGGATAATAATTCAATTTTAGTTGAGTTTTGATTGAAAATTTGATAATAATTAATTTTGCATTAAAATTTTTGAGAATAATTGAATTTTAGTTAATTTTGAATTGAAAATTTTGAAAATAATTCAATTTTAGTTGATTTTAAATTGAAAATTTAGAAAATAATTGAATTTTCTTTGATTTTAAATTGAAACTGAATTTTTTTAAAATTATAAACAATTGTTAAATTTCATAAAAATTTTAATTGAAAAATAATTTGAAATAATTTAATTTGTGATGAATTTCATTAAAATTATTAAAAGTAATTAATTTAGTGAAGAATTTTCGTTAAAAATTTGTTATATAATTGAAATAAAGAAGATCTGTATTTTATACTAAAAAAATATATTTTATTTTTTAAAATTTGTTTAAAAAATGTTAAAAAAAAAAAGTCGAAATAGTCGCATTTTATTAAAATAATTCGAAAAAAGTCGTATTTTTGAAAAAAAAAAAAAAAAGTCGGAAATAGTCGAAAAAGTCGTATAATCCGAGGCCTGCGATTCTGAAATATTGGAAATAAATTTTTTTGAATTATTCTTATTGAGGAATTAATAAAATGAATTTAATATCCAATAACAATAGTTATTTGAAATAAAATATTTATTCAAAATAAAAAATTGATTTTTTCGACTTTTCTTGTAATTCTTGTAATTTTAATTCATTTAAAAAAAGGAACTTTGAAAAAGAAAAATACCAAAGAATTAAAACTTCCAAAATTTTTCTTTTCCTTTTTTATTTATAATTATTATACATCCTTCGTTAAATTAAAAGTTTTTCGCGAGGATTCCGTCTGTTTTGCTTAGTCTGCCAATACAGTCATCGGATTCACCCTGAAAATTAAAAAAACAAGTTTTTAATTTTATTTTCTTAAGAAGATTCTTTTTATTCTTTTTATTACTTAAGATTTTTTAATTATTACATTTATTTTTATTTTATTTATTTATTTTAAATTTAAATTACAATAAAAAGCCAATGAAAAAAGATTTCTATATTCAGAAAGAAAATTTCATATCTTTTACGTAAAAATAAATGATTTTTACAAAAAAATTTTGATTTTTCTTTTAATTTGTAGGAAAAATAGATTCTAAGAAAAAAAAATGTAGTTTTCATATTTTATAACATAATTAAGAATTTTTTAATTCTTAATTTTAATTAAAATTTCTATTTAACAAAAATTGTTTAGAATTTTTCAAGATTTTTTTTTTAATTTTGAAAAGAAATTCTAAACAAAATTTTGTCTTAATTTAAAAAAATTTTTCTTTTTTTAAAAAAAACGTACCATTCGCCTGATTTGTCCGCAAATGGCATACATTTTAAAAGTATCGCTCATGCGACCAGTTTCTGGATCAACATCAGCCAAAGTGAGTTGAATTGAAGCATGATCCTTGGCGTGAATGATGCTGTTACTCGCTGAGCTACAAATAAAGAAAAAGAAATTTAATCCTTGAGGAGAAAAGTAAAAATCGTTATTTTAATTTAAAAAATTTTTTTTTTAATTATTTAATTAAATAAAAAAGAAAGTAAATTTTTTTTTTTTACAAAATGATTAATTTTCCTTCCATTTTTTGCATAACTTTAAAAATTTATTTATTTCAATTAAATAAAAAAATTAAAATATTCATTTATTAAAAATATAACAAAATTAAATAAATATTAATATAACAATTAAATTACATTAAAAATTTTAATTTCAATCAATTTGAAAACAAAAAATTTAATAAAATTTCTTGGACAATTCAATTCAAAAAAAAAAAAAATTAATCAAAAATTTTATTTTCAATCAATTAAAAACAATGTAATTAAATTTCTCTGAAAATTCAATTATCAGTTAAATAAATATTAATTAACATTTAATTTTCAATTAATTTTGAAAAAAAAAAGTTTAATTATATTTTTTTAAAAATTCAATTTTTCGCTTAAGAAAAATTAATTAAAATCTAATTTTCCATTAAAATTAAATTAAACAATTATATATTTTAAAATATAAGTCTTATTTTAACGATAATTTATACATTTGTTTTACAGATAAATAATTGCCAATTATTCTTTAGCGGTTACATTTCCAAAAGTATTACGATTATATTTTTGCGGCATATTTAGTCGCAAATCATTAAATTCGTCAAATTTTGTAAAAAAAAAAAACAATAGTAAAAAATTTGAAAATAAAACTTCAAAACTTCACGTTTATTAATAACTAAAGAAAATAATTTACAAATTCAAAATCAAATTAATAATTGTCAAAAATAAAAATAACAATCTGCCAAATGAAATCGAAACATAACCTACAAAAATTCATTGTGAAAATCGCGAATCGTAATTTCCTTTCGTACTCTCTAGTTTCATATTATTTTTTCACAGAAAACAAATTAAAACACTTATTTTTAATATAATTGAATTAATTAATAAAAAAAACATTAATAGAGAAAACATATAGTACAAAACAAAAAAGAAAACCACGTGTGACTTACCATTTTCGTGGACAGTACAAGTCAACAAGTTCACCTGCGTCGTTTTCCATTGTTTAGAGATTAATAAAAATTTGCCGACAAAAATAGCAAAAAAAAAAATCAAACCTTCTCGGTTAATTAATGAAAATTTAATTAAAGAATCTTATTTCCTTTTGACAAACGATGTTACTCGCAGAACTCACAAACGGAGAAAAGAAAGATGGCGACAGAGTTGCCAATGACCCTAACTAAACGCTACTGCGCTTGCGCTACGACAACTCTCTTATAGGTCGATAAAAGCGCGCTTATACAAAATGCTTAATAATAAGAAAACTTTAATAAAGCAATAAAAAAATATTTTTATATTGAATTTTTTTTGTTAATTATATTGCTTCCTAATAAAAAAAATACTAATCTCCTTAATATACTTAAGTATATAATAATAATAATAATTTTATTATATTTATATCATTATTATAATTATTTTTTAAATAAAATATTCATAATCTATTATTATTATTATCAATTTAATATTTATTAATTAATTATGTAATATATTATTTATTTTTCTTATTAACATTAAATTGTTATTTATTAATTGTCTATGATATATGACATATATATTTTTTTAAAACTTTAGCGAAATTTTTTTTTACTTTTTTATGAGAAAAATTTGAATTGGGAAAAAAGTACAAAAAAAAATTCGATTCATTTTTTTTTTTGAAATATATACATGTAATACAGTCATTATAATAATGATATAAATATAATAAAATTATTATTATTATTATTATATACTTAAGTATATTAAGGAAATTAGTATTTTTTTATTAGGAAGCAATATAATTAACAAAAAACAATTCAATAGTAAAAATATTTTTATATTGCTTTATTATTATTTCTTATTATTAAGCATTTTGTATAAGCGCGCTTTTATCGACCTATAAGAGAGTTGTCGTAACGCAAGCGCAGTAGCGTTTAGGTAGGGTCATTGGCAATTCTGAATGGCGACAATTTTTCTCACTTTGCCGTCAAATTGGTACGCATGCGCGAATAATATTTGGACAAATTTTCTAGAGGAAATCTAGTGACATGAAAAAATTTAAGAAAAAGCAATTATACAAAAAAAACACCAAGTAAATTTAAAAGAATTTTTTTTTTTTTTGTAATATATAATCATTTTACAAGATAATTAGTATTTATTTTGGGAAAATATTCGAAAATCCTTCAGTTCACTTGAGATTTTTGTGGCAATAGGGAATATTATGAAAATCAAAAAGTGAAATATTCCTAGAATATATATAGGGAAATACGAGAAAAGTGAAATTTACTATACTTCTGTACGCTAAATTGTTTTTTTTTCGAGAGCTGCAGCTCATTCAGGAAAAGGTGAAAATACTTTTAACTGAAAATTTGCTAAAATATGGCATCGAATTTGGGTCGAGTTGTCGCTCGACGATTTTCGGCTTTACCTGCAGGTGCAAAACCTGGTGATTATGGCGAGAGTGCCGGTAAGTAAAACATTTTTTAAACATATTTAATTACGTTAATTTTAACATTCCATAATATTGTGAGGTTATTTGTCTTCCACAAGAATAATTTTCTTATCTATTTTTTTTTCATTCTATTTTTGTTACGAAATCTCGTATGAATTTTTAGTATTTTTCGTCTTGAATTTTTTTTAAAAACCACTTTTTTTTTCTTTTCTTTTTTGCAATAAAGAAGAAAGGGGTTTTTCTTTTTTTGTTTCTGGTATATAGTTGAGAACATTATATAACATATATTATTAAAATTCGACAATTTTATATTGTGTCTTGTATTTTTTTTTTTATTTCATTTGAAAATAGAAATGAAAATTCTAGAGAAAAATATATTTACGAAAATAATTTTTTTTTTGGAAAAATAAAATATTTGAAAATAATCCCAAATAGTACTTAAACTTGCAGTAATATTTTGCAATATTCTAATATTTACAGCAACATTGCAGAAATAATGGCAAATTTTAGATTTTTTTTCGGAAAATTAGATAATTTATCGAAAAAAAAAAATTTTTAATTTGTTTAAAATAATTTAAAAATAGTAGGTATAAATTAAAATTTTTAAATTAAAAAAAAAATTTAACGTAAATTTTTTTTTGATAATTTTTTAATTAAATACAGTTTTTGTATAAAAAAAATATTTTTTTTAATTATAATTTTAAAAGAAAATTTATTTATTTATTGAAAATGATAAATTTTATAATTTAGTAAATGTGGCATTCTCTGAGAAAAAAAAACCACTTAAAATTTAAAATTATTTAATTTATTTATTACTTTGGTAAATATTGGTTTTATGTGAGAGTAACAAATCACTAAAATATTAGCTCATTTAAAAAAAATATATATTAAAAAATAGGGGTTGAAATTTTGGTATTTTTATTTATACCAAAAAATTAAAATAATTTAATTTAAAAAAAAGTTAATTAACAAAATTAAATAAAAGATAAAAATTTCTAGATGAAAAGAATTTTTTTTTTCTTGCAAAAAGTTATATTTAACAAAAAGATAAAATATTTATTTCTTAATTTGATAAAAATTAAAAATTTTAATATAATTTTTTATTTATTTATTTATATAATTGCGTATTTTTATTTTTTAATGTAAAAAATTTAATTTTCCTTTTAATTTTTTTAATTGTATAATAATAATTCTCAAATGTTAAATTAACTATAAATAATAATTAACAATTTTTTCAGCTAAAGGAGAAAAATTGTGGAAAATGATTTCACTTTTTGTCGCTGTACCTGCAGTTATAGTAACTGGTGCTATTAATTATTATGAGCATGTGAACCATGAGCACCACAGGCCCGAGTTCATTCCCTATGAACATTTGCGAATTCGCAACAAGGTATAAATTTTTAATTTTAATTTTTTTAGTTAATTCATTTTTTATAATATATGTATAAATAATTTTCTTAAAAAAAAAAGAAAAAAATGTTTTGAAATTTGATAGAAAGAATAAGGAAATATAAGAAGAAAAGGGAAAGAGTTAAAATAAGGGAAGAATTGAAAAAACTGTTTAGATTAGGGAGAGGGAATTATCAAAAGGGATGTCCTCTAAGTCCAATGTTGTTTAACTTGTTGATAACAGACCTGGAGGAGAGATTGTAGAAATAGGGGATTGGTATTAAGGAAGGGAAAAGTCTATACGTTGGCATATGTCGATGATGTGGTTTTGATGGCTAATGACGACTTTTATGCAAGTCGCATAATCGCATAATGTTTTGAAATTAAGCATAACTTTTCAGGTCTCGGATTATATGACTTTTTCGACTATTTCCGACTTTTTTTCAAATACGACTTTCTTCGACTTATTTTAATAAAATGCGAATATTTCGACATTTTTTTAAATTTTTAAAAAAATTTTATATATTTTTTTTAGTATAAAAATGCAGATCTTCTTCAGATCTTCTTTATTTCAATTATTTATCAAATTTTTAACTAAATAAATTATTTTTAATAATTTTAATGAAATTCATCACAAATTTAATTATTTCAAATTATTTTTCAATTAAAATTTTTATGAAATTTAACAATTGTTTATCATTTTAAAAAAATATCAAATAAAATTACCTAAAATTTTTAATTCAAAATCATTAATGAAATAAAATTCAATTATTTACAAAAATTTCAATTCAAAATCAACTAAAATTCAAATATTACCAAAAATTTCAATTGAAAATTAATTATTATCAAAATTATCAATTAAAAATCAACTAAAATTAAATCATTAACCAAAATTTCAATTAAAATTCAATTATTTTCTAAAATTTCAATTCAAAATCTTTTAAAATTTAATTATTTTCCAAATTCTCAATTTAAAATCAAATAAAATTCAATAATATTCCAAATTTTTAATTCAATATCAACTAAAATTCAATTATTCTAAAAATTTCAATTAAAAATTAATTATTATTAAAATTTTCAAACAAATATCAACTAAAATTGAATTATTATCCAAAATTACAATTCAAATTCAATTATTTTTCAAAATTTTAATTCAAAATCAACTAAAATTCAATTATTATCGAAAATTTCAATTTAAATTCAATTTTTTTTCAAAATTTCAATTCAAAATCAACTAAAATTCAATTATTACCAAAAATTTCAATTCAAATTCAATTATTTTTCAAAATTTTAGTTCAAAATCAACTAAAATTCAATTATTATCCAAAATTTCAATTGAAAATTAATTATTATCAAAATTTTCAAACAAGTATCAACTAAAATTAAATTATTATCCAAAAATTCAATTAAAAAACAATTAAAATTCAATTATTATCAAAAATTTTAATTAAAAATTAATTATTATAAAAATTTTCAATTAAAAATCAACTAAAATTAAATCATTATCCAAAATTTCAATTAAAATTCAATTATTTTCCAAAATTTCAATTCCAAATCTTTTAAAATTTAATTATTTTCAAAATTCTCAATTTAAAATAAAAAAAAATTCAATTATTTTTCAAATTTTCAATTCAATATCAACTAAAATTCAATTATTCTAAAAATTTTAATTAAAAATTAATTATTATTAAAATTTTTAAACAAATATCAACTAAAATTACATTATTACATTAATATTCTTTGAAAATTTAACTATATGAAACCATTTTTCAATTTAAAATGGTTTTCAAATTATTGTATTTTTGTCCGCAATTTCTAATACATTTTTTAGTGAAATCATCATAAACTTTTAATTAAAAATCACTTGAAATTTAATTAATTTCAAAAATCTCAATTGTAAATCTTTGAAAATTCAATTACATTTAAAAAATGTTATCTAAAATTGTTTGATAAATTATTTTTAGTTCTGTAAAATTTAATTATTGTCTAAAAATTAACAATATCTTTTGAAATTCAATTATTTCTAAAAATTTTAACATTAAACTTTTAAAAATTATTATTATATAAAAAATAATTTTATTTAAAAATCTGTAAAATATCTTTGTTAAAATAAAAAAAAATCGACTTTTTCAACTTTTTTTGAAATATAAATCGACTAAAACGACTTTTTTGTGCCTTTAAGTCGATCCGAGGCCTGCTTTGGTGTTTTATGAATTATTAAAAATACATGCAAAATAAATGTAATTTTCAATCGCATCCAAACGCATAATTATAATTTCAATGCATAATTTTTTTTTTCATTGCATAATTTAATAATATTTGCATAATCATTGCATAATTGTAAATTTTTTGTCTAAAATATTATAAAATTTATTAAATTAAATTGAATTAAATTAAATTTAAAATTAAATTAAATTAATTAATTATTAAATTTTTTTTATTGAAAAGCACCTAAAACATGCTTCAAATTTTCCAATTTGCAAATTAAAATCCATAAAGTTTTGAGATAGTTATGTGGATTTGAAAATTTTAATGTTACTAATAACGTAAAAATATTCACCCCTTACTATTTTCCAGGAAATTTTTTTTTAAATGAGCTAATATTTTAAGAATTTGTTGCTCTCAAATAGGGCAACAATTTACCAAAGTCACAAGTCAGTTCAATAACATCTAAATTTTGACCTGGACAGATCAGAAATTTTACCCCATATATATTATGAATGTAAAAATTATTCAAATACATAATTGATACCAAAGTTAATTGTATTTAAGTTCTGTTATTGCTTATTTCATTTTTTTTTTTAGTTCACAAAATTATTTATTAACTACATTAAAACTATTTAAGCATTATCATGTTTAATTAAAAACTAACTATGAGTCATTGCATAATTTTATTTTCATTGCATAATTTTTAGTTTTTCGTTGCATAATTTCAAAATTTTCATCGACATAAAATCGTGTCTCTATTTATAATATTGAATTGTGAATTTCGAAAATGCTTCAACTCGAAAAAGCTCAAGTGTCATTTTCGCATAACATTGGATAGTGAAAATGACTCTTATGGTTTTCAAAATTGAGCCCTTTTCGAAATTTACGATTCAATTTGAGTCAGGAGCTAAATGTATAACTAGAAAGATTGAGAAAAGAGGAAAAATGATGATGATTTTAAAGAATATATAATAATTTCCATTAAAAAAAAAAAATTTCCACTTATCTGCCATTTTGAATTTATTTTCAAGTCTTGATATCTTGTAGCATAAACATTTTTAACGCTACATTTGCAAAATTTAGAGGTATTTTAATTAGATAAACTCTAGAAAAAATTTGATTTAAATTAAAAATATATTAATTTTTATCTTATTTCGTGCTTTAATTAAAAAATAAAATTTTTTTTTTTATGCAGCCTTTCCCTTGGGGAGATGGTAACCACAGTCTCTTTCACAATAAACACAGGAATCCTCTTCCAACTGGCTACGAGGACTAAAAATCGTAAGAATCAAGATAGATTTATTCCATAAATATTATGTAGTTATTATATTTAAAAGCAAAACAAAAGAAATAATTAGCATTATATCTTAAAATTGTCCAAATAAACTTAAAAAAAAACGAATTTCTTTAAATGCCGTAAAATTGACATTCAAGCCTTTTTTTTCTCGAACCTTCCGTTGTTTTTTGTTTGTCTTTTTTTTTTTTTTTTATTGCAAACCTTAAAACACTGCGATAATTAATTATTAACAATTATTAATAGTTATACTTACCTAATAATTAGAAAATATAATTCCAAAAAATTAAATTATCTTTAAAAAATAAAAAAAATTTCTAAAACATTATTTTGAATTAAAAAAAATTAACGAAAAATTTTACTAAAGTTTTATTTAACAGCGATAAATTTTTTTTTTCCTGTTAATTAATTTCAATACTAATACTAAACAATAATAATAATAATAATTACACTAAAGGAATTTCAGATGGGAAAGAAAAATAATTAAAAAATTCTCCTTTTGTTTCAAAGTACAAGAACAATTTGTATTTATTTTTCTTACTATATTTTTCGTATAAAAATTGAAAATTTCATGGAACGTATAAAAAAAGAGTATAAACTAATAACTTATTGTTTAGGAACTTATTATTTTGGTGTTTTATGAAAAAATTCGCTATCCACATAATCGTATTTACGTTATTTTAAGATTACAAATTTTTTCATTTTTTTCTTTTAACATTATTAATACTTAAGTTTCAACATAAATATAATGAAATATATAATTAAAAAAATGACAATAATAATAATAAAAAAATAGCAATAATAATAATAATAATAATTACAAATTACAAAAATTGTATAGGTAACATTTTATCCTTAACGCAAGTAAATAATATTTTTATAATTCGAAATTTCGTAAAGTTACAAGAAAAAGCGTGTTATTTGTTCGTTAGAATCTAAATACTGGCTCTTTGTTTTTAATTTCTAAACACTAGTAACAATTATGGCACAAATTATAGTGAATGCTCTTATTTTTCTATTTTAGTTTAACAATGACTTTGTTTTCTCACTTATAATAATAATACGTCAAAAGAAACATTGTCTTATTGAAAATGAATTTCTATTTCCTATATTTTTCTTTGTTTTGCATAAATCTCTTATTTATATCGAGTGTTTAAAAAGTTTCTTTTTAAAAAACAAAAAACAGAATTTTATCACTAAACTATAATTTAACGACTTCTATTTATTTATTATTAAACTCTTTTTTTTAAGGAACTTTTTCAACACTATATATAAATATATATATATATATATATAAAATATATTTATATTTTTCTTTATATATATATTTTTTTTGTACTTTTAAAATCTATTTTAATTTAATTTCTTTTCTGCCTTTAACATATTTTAGAGGTTTTTAATTGACAAAAAAAAAACACTTAGACGAAAAAAAATGGAGGGAAAACAATAAGGGCTATTTATCATTTCTTTGCTTTACAAGTTTTATAATGTACTTCTTTCCAATGACGTTCCTGACATTCTTTCGAACAATAAAATGCCTCTTGGCAATTTTCGCAAGCGCAAATTCCATCTTTTTTACATTGAAAACAAAAATACTTTTCTTCGTCATTTGTTGAATCGTCGGATAATTCATTTTTAACATCACTTGACAATGTGTTCGAATTTTGAACCTCATTGACAGGGGAATGTTTAATTGTCTTCATATTCGACTGATTTTCAACTGATAATGATGATGATGATGATGATGATGATGATGATGATGATGATGATGATGATGATGATGATGACGGTTCATTGGTAAAATTTTGTAATTTTCCTCCCAAGTGTTCGACAAAATTTGATGTACGCGATTTAGTTTGTGCGTTTTGTGGCGAAGTCGTTTCTTTTGAAGTACTCTTCCTTGTATGCTCATTCTTTTCTTTATTATCATACGTTATATTTGATTTTGTGATGTTTTTCGGTGACTTTGTCTCTGTTGACGCTGATCTACTCTTCTGCGCATGTCTATCTTTTTGCGCATGCTTCTGCGCAGGAGATTCTGCCTCATTTGACGCTGACCAACGCTTCTGCGCATGTCTATCTTTTTGCGCTTCCTTCTGCGCAGGAGAATTCGTCTCTTTGGATGCTGACCTGTTCTTCTGCGCATGTTTATCTCTTTGCGCATCCTTCTGCGCAAGCGATGTGATGTTTTTCGGCGAATTTGTCTCTTTTGACGTTGATCTACTCCTGTGCTCATGTCTATTTTTTTGCGCATCCTTCTGCACAGGAGATTCCGTCTGTTTTGACACTGACCATCTATTCTGCGCATGCTTATCTCTTTGCGCATCCTTGTGCGCAAGCAATGTGATGTTTTTCGGCGAATTTCTCTCTTTTGGCGTTGACCAATTCTTCTGCGCATGTCTATCTTTTTGCGTATCCTTCTGCGCAGGAGATTCTGTCACATTTGGCACTGACAAAATTTCCCTTACTTGCGCATCACTCTGCACAAGTGATGCTAGCCATTTTTTTCGCAATTGCGCTTCCTTCTCAGAAGCCGTTTCAATTCGTGCGTACTTTGGAGAGTGACCTTCGTCTATTGTGGATGAACGACGTTTTTGCTCCTTTTGATTAGAATGTTTTTGATCATTCCCATCTTTCTGTGGACTCTTCTCAGCAATAGATTGCGTTCTTGGTATTTTTGGATCGTCCACTTTTTCATTTGTTGATGATTGACGTTTGTGCGCTATTCGTTTTCTAGGTCCACGTCTTGGCGTGTAGTCATACATTGATGTTGTTGGCTTAAGAGATTCTTTTTCTCCCTTCTTCTGAGTTTCCTCAGAAGATTGTGCGCTATTTTCTTTTTGCACGTCCTCCAACGATTTTGTCCCAGCGATTATTGGAGAAAATTTCTTGATTTGATGTGGCATTTCGTTGGATTTACTTTTATTTGACACAATCGATAGGGGAACAACTCTTGGAGGGAATGACGATCTTTTACGCATCAATAATTCGTTATTACGGTTTAACGATTGAATGAATTGTCGACTTGATGTGCTTGGTAGTAGTGGAAGATTTTTTTCGGAAATAGGAGAAGTATTGTTTGAGGATGTTTTTTTCTCCGGAGTGATAGCGGTGATTATTGGCATATCGGAAGTTGCTCTGTTGGGAGAGAGATTTCTCGTCTCATTGGAGATTGTCGGCATATCGGAATTTAGAATAGAAAAATTATCCCGATTGGAAGACATTTTGTTGGGAATTTCGTCGATAATTACTGGCATCGAAAGTACATCAGGTGTCTCTGATTGCGATTCAGTGGTGGGTTTTATCTGCGAAATGCCAGAAGACGTTGGATTTGTTTCGGTAGAAATCGCTGGCGATGGATTTTTTTCTGGAACAGTAGAATTTGTACTAAAAACATCGGTTGAAATAGCTAACGAATCTTTTCGCGGTGTAACAGTTGATGAATTTGTAGAAACTTCGGTAGAAGTCGCTGGCGATGGATCTTTTCGCCGTGTAGTAATAGAAGCTGATGAATTTGTTCCCGAAACGTTTGTCAGGTTAGCGTCACTAGATATCGTTGGCATAGAAGTCGTTGACGATTGATTTTTTCCCGAGGTAACGGTAGATATCACTGGAGATGGATTTTTCTCCGAAATAACGGCAGAGACCGTCGAAACTGATGAACTTATCCTCGAGACGCTGGTAATTATTACTGGTGATGTTTTTGTCAATTCGGTAGCTTTAGAAATCGTTGGCGAAAGTCGAAGAGTAATGGTAGAAATCCCTGGTGATGGAATTTTTTGCGGCGTGGCAAAAGAAGTCGCTAAGGAATTTGTCAGCGAAATATTAGGCGACACTGATGATGGATTTATCCTTGGAACTTCGGTAGAAGTTAGTAATGGACTTATTCCTTGAGTCGGAGTGTTATTCACAGTAGAAGTCCCGAACGATAAATTCTCCGGCGGCACCGATGAATTTATCCGCGAGACACTGGTAATCGTTACTGGTGACGATCTTGATAAAGTTGTAGAAATCGTTGATGAGGGATTTTTCCCCGCCGTAGGAATTGTTGCCGATAGATTTTTTCCCAATGAGATAGTAGAATTCGGTGATGATCGCGCCAGTCTAACGATTGGCGGATTTATCCTTGGAACGTAGGTAGGAGACACCGGTGGATGAGTAGATGATACTGGTGGTAAATTTGGACTAACGTTTCGCGTCACTGGTTGCATTAGTATTCGCGGAATAGTTAGTGATGGTCGGCGTCTTGGTGTTATCGATGCGGCACCAATAGTCATCACTGGTGATTGATTTTTCGCTTCAGTAGAAGTCACTAATGGTGAGCTAGAAAGACTTCCTGGTGGTAAATTCGCAACGTTAGTTGTATATCCTGAACTAATGTAGGATTGAGTTATTGATGACACGACTCTTGTGATTGTAGGACCGGAATCAATGATAGGTGCACGTTTTGACATTCCGGGAAGCATTTTTGTAATTGTTACACTGGAATTAGTAAACGCTGGTGGTGGAATTTGTCCAGAATTTATGGTTCTTTCTGTCGGGAAGACAATGGTTCGAAAATTTCGTGACATATTTTGTCGTTCGACAACGACGGGAATTGGTGGTGGTGGTGGTTGAGGTGGGTTCCTAGTGACAACGACCGTTGATACCATTGGCGATGTTAGGCTTGGTCGAACGACAACCGTGGGATTTTGTGTCATGACAGTTGATATCACGGGTGTTTGGTTTGTTGGCACGACAACGGTTGATAATAAAGGCTGATGGTTTTGCATCATCATGGGATTTGACCCGAGGAAGACATTGGATTGCGGATGCGGCGATATGACGACAGTTGACAACGGATTCGGTGGAGGAATTTGCAATGGCGGTTGATCCATTAATGTTAGTGTAATTGGTATCATAACTGGCACGGCGACCGTTGTTTCCACCGGCATAACTTTGGGAATTGTTTCAATTTCTCTTTGAATGACGGAAATTTGATTCGTATCGGTCGTTACTACTTGATTCGAAACTGAGGCTTCCTCTGATTCTGTAGAATTCGAAACCGAAACTGGTCCATCAGTTGAATTTTCAGATTGATTTTGAATCGTAGAATTTTCGACGCTGGATGTATTTTCTCCACTTGGTGTTGTTTCATCGCTAGGTGTATTTTCGACTCTAGATTCCTCTACGACACTAGTTGTTGGATTCTCAACATTCGTTGGGGGTTTTACAACAGTGATAGACTTCTCAACAATCGATTTTAGATTCTCAACCGTTAGTTTCGATTTTTCCAAAATGAAATTCATTTCATCGAGGCTTAAATTAGTTCCAGCGACAATTGACCTCTCGCCAATTATCTTAATTTCTTCTTCCTCTTCTGGTTTTTTTGGTTCATTTTCCTTTTCCTGTCCCTTTTTCTCCATTAACGAAAACATTTGCCTAGTCCATGTTTCATACTTCTCGATAATCTTCCTGTAGTCTTGACATTGATTTTGAAATATTTTATACTGCTCGCTAGTTAGACCAAATTGTTCCCGAACCACCGGTGAATTTGTCAAAGGATTATCAATCACTTGGTTAACAATTCGCTGATTGAAATTTCGTTCGTTGGAAACAATTGGTTCGGTAACAAATTGCTGATTGACATTTCTTTGAATTGGTATTGGATAGGCACTCTGGGAATTGGTGAGAAATTGTTGAAGGAGATTCGATTGCGGTAAACGCAAACAAATAATATAATTCAATTCCTCTTTCTCTAGCATTGGATTACTTGTCATTGCTGAATAGGAATCTAAAATAAATTTCATTTTACGTTCTTCGCAGGGTATCTTGAGGAAATTGGCGACATTTTGTATATTTTTATTTATAAGCAAATTGTGTTGTTTCAAGTCAGGTGAACACATACCCAATGGACGATTATAATATTTTTGACGTAATGCAATTGTATTCAGTGAAATTTCGTGTAATAATTTTGTTAAATCATTGAGAGCTTTTTTGAAACCCTCAGTTGAATATGGTGTAACGAGGGGTTTAACGTATGCCAATAAATCACGTTTAGCTTCTTCGGCACGATGATGTGCAATTGAATTAGTTGCAAATAATGGTCTTAATGTATCGTCCAATGATTTGGCGGAAATTTGCGGTCTCAATGTTGTGGGATTTAGACGATATTGTCTTGAAGATTTTTGCGTTGGTTTACGAGGATTTACAATTCTCGGAGGATTATTAGGTGGATGCCAATAATTTGTTGGTGGTGGTCCATATTGTGGATTATTTAAAGTTAGTGGATGATTCGTTGACATTGGAATTATTCGAGGACTAAAATTTGGAATTTGAAGATTAGGATAAGGTGGAGGTAAACGTTCAGTTATTTGTTGCATATGTGACAATGGATAATTCATTGGTTGTTGGGGGAGAATTTCCTGTCGTGGTAGTGGTTGTTGCTTTTCTGGTTGTAGTGGCGGTTCTTCCGCTTGTACTGGAGTTGGACACCATCGAGGACAACCAAGTTCACTTGGATGTTTGACGCGTAATTTTTGAACGAAAACTGGTGATTCGGTGTTTTCACTGATCGTTGAATTGGGTTCAACAGTTGGTATTGAAGAATTTGGATTTTGGATTTTTGTCGCTGAATCTTCTTTTGTCGAAAGATTTTGAGGATTATTCCTTAATTCTTTGGTATTTTTCTTCGAATCTTCTTTGTTGGTTTCAAATTCTTTAATGCAGTGCGGAATTGGAGAATTTACAGTTTCTTTGGTGTTTTTCCCGAAATCTTCTTTATTAATTACCACTTCAACTTCAGGATTTTGAAGATTTTTCCCCGAATCTTTTTTGTCAATTTCCAATTCTTTTGCTGTGACAGGATTTTGAGGATCCTTTCTAGTTTCTTCGGTATTTTTTTCAAATTCTTCAACTCTGACAGAATTTTGAGGTATTTTGATGAGTTCTTGAGGATTTTTTTTTGATTCTTCAGTATCTTTTTTACCAGTTTCTAATTCTTTTACTGTGAGAGGATTTTGAGGATTCTTTTTAGTTTCTTTGGTGTTTTTCCCCAAATTTTCGTTATCAAATACAAAATTTTCAACTCCGAGAGAATTTTGAGGATTTTTTCTAGAGTTCTCGATATTTTTCGCCAAATCTTCTGTATCAATTTGAAATTCTTCGACCGCGACATCTTCTCTCGTGAGATGTTTCATTAGACTTAAATCCTCATTGGTACGTATTAAATTTTCCATTGTTTTATGAAGATCTTCATCGAATTTTTCTGCTTCTGAATTTTTTATCTCCTCCGATTGTTGATCTGACTTTTCGCGTTTTCTCTTCAAATTTTCGTTATTTTTATCTCTGCTTATATTAATTTTCTCACTATTAGGAAGAATTTCGTGACTTCTAATTCGTAGCTTGTTGGAAATTTTCTTCGATTCTATGGAAATATCGTTATTTTTGTTCGAAAGCAGATTTTTCTCTTTTTCTTCTTCGTCGTTGTCAATTGTAATAACTAAATTTTCAGATTGGATTTTCTTCACCTCCTGTTTAGGAATAATTAAATTCTCGTCAATTATTTCTAATTCACAATCGGAAATATTTGTACTACTATCGGGTAAATGAGATTCTTGATGAGATAATGATTTTTCGTTGATATTTTTGGATTTTTTATTTATAATTTTCCATTGTTCGTTTGAAGTTAATTCGGAATTAATTTCATCAATTGGACATTCAATTTCAGTTGAATCGGGACTTTCGGTATCGCGTAAACATGGCGAATAATCGCTAACATACGCACCTGAATCGTACGAATCACAGGATTTAAATTCACGTCGTTTTGGATAATTTTCAATTGATTCACGTTTTTTCTGATAAATAATTGAATGTTCTTTAGTAAAAATTTTATCAATTTTTTCAAGATGTACGGAATTTTCATTTGAATAAGTTTCATAATTTTTTTTATAATTAACCGAAATATTGTTTTCAAGAATTTCATCAATTTTTCTACGATGAACAGTAATTTTCTTCGCGGAAATTTCATCAATTTTTTGATGATTAACGAAAATTTTCTTTGCTGAAATTTCATCAACTTTTTGTAGATTAACGGAAATTTTTTTTGCGCAAATTTCATCAATTTTTTGATGATGAACGGAAATTTTCTTCGAGGAATTTTCATTAATTTTTTCAAGATGAACGAAATTTTCGTTCATGGAAACTTTATCAATTTTTTGATGATTAATGGAAATTTCATTCACGGAATTTTCATCAATTTTTTGATTATTAACGGAAATTTTTATCGTAGGAATTTCAAGTTTTTGTAGATTAATGGAAATTTCCTTTGCCGAAATTTCATCAATTTTTTCAAGATGAACGGAATTTTCTGTCGCGGTAATATCATCAATTTTTTGTTGATTAACGGAATCTTTCTTCGAGGAAATTTCATCAATTTTTTGTAAATTAACAGAAATTTTTTTCGCTGAATTTTCAACAATTTTTTCAAGATTAACGGAATTTTCGTTCGCGGAAATATCATCTATTTTTTGTTGATTAACGGAAATTTTATTCACGTAATTTTCATCAATTTTTTCAAGAAGAACAGAATTTTCGTTCATGGGAACTTCATCAATTTTTTGATGATTAACGGAAACTTTCTTCATGGGATTTTCATCAATTTTTTGAGAATTAACGGAAATTTTTATCGTAGGAATTTCAAGTTTTTGTAGATTAACGGAAATTTCCTTTGCCGAAATTTCATCAATTTTTTCAAGATGAACGGAATTTTCTGTCGCGGTAATATCATCAATTTTTTGTTGATTAACGGAATCTTTCTTCGAGGAAATTTCATCAATTTTTTGTAAATTAACAGAAATTTTTTTCGCTGAATTTTCATCAATTTTTTCAAGATTAACGGAATTTTCGTTCGCAAAATTATAATCAATTTTTAGAGGATTAACGGAAATTTTTATCGTAGGAATTTCTTCACATTTTTGATGATTAACGGAAATTTTATTCGTTAAAATCTTATCATTATTTTTCTGATCTGGAATTTCAGTCTTTTGATTAGAAATTGAGGAAATTTCACTTTTTTGATGAAATTGATGAAGGGCAATTTCTTTTGGGGGAATTTTAATTTTTTTCACATCAACTGAAATTTTTTCTTTTTTTTGTTCATCTTCTTCGTCTTCTTTTTCTTCTTTGTCTTCTTGTTTCATCGAGGAACTTTGATTTAATTTCAATGAAATTTTATTACCATCATCAGGAGACAATGAATTATTTTCACTATCAATTTTTGGCTTAATTACTAAATTTTGTTCATTACCTTTGGATATCTTCCCAGCAGTCTTTTTAATAATTAAATACTTTTTTCTATGTAATTTTTTCATTTGTAATTTATCAACAATTAACGAATGTTTTGTACTATTTGTCGATTTTGTTTCTTTTGTTAAATTTTCAATTTTTCTTCGTTTTTCACTTTTTGATTTTCTTTTGTCACGTTTTCTTTTTTTCTCATTATCAACATTATCATTATCAGCCTTGTGAATTTTACGCGATTTTTTTTCAATAAAATATTTTTTCTTGTGTAATTTTTTAAAATTACTACTTGTTTTTGCCGTTGGTTCCGCGGATTTTGAAGAAAAGGATTTTTTACATTTTACATCAATGTTGTTATTATTAAGAGACGGATTTTTTTCATTGTTTGAATTTTTTTGAAAATTTAAATTACATGAATTTTTTTCTTCTTTTTTTCTTGTTATATTTTCTCTTTTTGGTAAATTATTTTGATAAATTAATTTTTCTTTTATTTCAATTTCACTTTTCGTTAAATCAATGTTAGTTTGTGTAACAATTTTTCTTACCGGTAAATTGTTATTTGCAAAATTTGTTTCTTCTTTCGCGTCCTTTTCATTTGTGGTTAAATCGATGAAATTATTGTAACTCGATGTTGTTGGTAAAGACGTCAATGAATTGATTGACGTCTTTTCTAATGATGATAAATTGACATCCATTTTAGAATCGTTGACATTTTCCTTGACTTTTGATTTCGAATGATTCGATATCCTCTTTAAATATCTATAAAATAGAATAATTTTTTTTTTTTTTAAATGAAAAGAAAAAGTGAAACAATGGTTAAATCAAAAAATTAACTTTTCAATTTAAAATTAAAATTACAAAATAATAAAACAACAATAAATAAATTTATTTTAAAACACAGAGAAAAATTAAAATTGAATCGAAAATTTTTAAATATTGAAATTAAAAATTAAATAATTTTTATTAAAATTCAAATTTTAGATAAAGATAAATTTTTAAAATAAAATAAAACTAGAAAAGGGAAAATTAATTTTTGTTTAAAACATTTGGAATGTAATAAAAATTTTTAGTTTAAAAAAAAGTAATAAATATTTAATATTTGTTAAATTTAATTGAAAAAACGTAATTTATTTATTTAGAAAAATACACATGAAATTAGAATGAAATAATTTTCATTATTGAATTTTTATTGTTAAATTTTAATTATAAAATTTTTATTATTAAATTTTAATGATTAAATTTTAATTAAAATTAAAAATTGCATAAATAAAAAAAAAACATGAAAATTAAATTAATAAGAAAATTTTAATTGAAAATAAGAGAAAAGAATTTCAATATTTTTTTTTTAAATATAGCAAAATTTTATTTTCAGGACAAACTATTATTTTATTTTATTTTATAAATAATTCTTATAATTAATTATTTTATCATTGTTTTTTTTTCGAATTTCACAATATTATTTCTTACGTATTCTCATAATTTTTGTGAAGTCGTTCCATTGACACTGAACATCTTGACATCAATTGAATCAAAGCGCCACAAACTTCGCTTTTTGATAATCCAATCAATTCGAGATCTTTTTTCACCTAATAACCAAAAAAAATTAAAAATATTATTAAATTATCTTCCCCCTTTTTGTTTATTTAAAAATAATATTTAATTTTATTTCTTCAAATTTTTTACAAAATATAAATAAATAAAAAAATGTTCATATTAAAATTAATAATAAAAAAGTGAAATATTAAAAATAATTAATTTACTCGATTAAAAGTTATTCAATAATAATACCTACCTAAATAATAAAATTTAAAAAAAAAATTAATATTTATAATTTATGTAGAAAATTATAAAATTACAATTATTAAAGATTATTAAAAAAAACTAATATTTTACTAAAATTAGTTAATTAATTAATTATTCAATTTCTGTACAAAAGAGAAAATTTTCAATTCTTTTTTTTTTTTAACTGTTTGAAATATAATTGAATATTTTTTAAAAAATAAAATTTTAAATTCGTAAAATTTTGAAAAATTGAAATATTTTTTTATTAACAATTTTTTTTTTAATACAAAATTTTTATTTTTTTGTAAAAATTTGTAAACTTGTAAAAAATTTTTTGTGAAAGGAAATTTTTTTTTTACAATATTAAATAATAATTAGAAAAAAATTATAGTGTATTAAATTTTTTTTTGTTTTATAAAAAAAAAAGTGAAATAAAAATTTTTTACAGAAAAAAAGAAATTTTACTTTCACTAAAAGTTTCGTGTTTATTTATTTATTTTTTTTTTGGAAATAAGTAGAATGCAATCTTATATAAATATAGATGTATAGATTAAAATAAGAATAGAATTTTAGGTCGCCATTCTACTACAAATTTTTTTCTTCAAGAAACTAAAAATAATCTGAATTTTTTTTTTCTCCGAAATTGAAATTTTTTTTTTTTTTTTTAAATAATACATCTACAATTTATTGAAAGAAAACACGTGTAACTTGAGCATTTATCTCTTTGTTTTTAGTAATGGAATATATACACATAGAAAAATTATCAAACACGTAAATTATGTGAATCAAGCGAAAAATATACATAGAGTAAAAAAGCACAATTAAAGAGAGAAAAAAATTAATAGTATAGTATATGGAGAAAATAAATTTTTTTGTTTTGCCAAAAAAATAAATTTGACAAATATTTACAAAATGGAAAGAAAATGTAAACAAATTTTTGTTAATATTAAACAAAAAAAAAATTTCGATATACATAACCTAAAAATTCTTACCTTTTGTAGAAATTTCTGCCTTCGTTGTGGTCCCATTTCTTTAAGCCATTGTTTTAAAATAAAATTATCCAATTTTCTAGCTAAATTTGTATTATTGCTAGTGGACATATTTTTTATTTTATGTTTTCCTAAAATTGAAAACAAAAACGCCAATAAATGCCGCTAAAAAATTATTTTTAACTCGCATTTAACACTATTAATAACAACACGTTATTAAACACAAAAACTGTTTTTTCAACACTCTCTTTTTCTTCAAATTTTTATGCGGAAGACATTTCACATTTTTTTTCTATTTAATAAAAAAAAAAAAAAAAAACAGATCGAAAATAATATTTATTTTTTTAATAAAACATTTTTATCCCTACACTTTCCCTCTCTCTCTCTCTCTCTCTCTTTGATGTTTGCTATATAAAGGCTTTTTATTTGTGTCGCCATTTTGTTTTCCTCTATGTGCGTACGCAACTATTTTCTCTAGGGGAAATTTTTTTTGAATTTTTTTTTTTTTGTAAATAAAAGAAAAACACTTAAAAATTATTTATGAAAGTTTATTTAAAAAAAAGATTTTTTCTACTAATTTTTCTTTAGACAATAATTAATTGAACTTTTTTTTTTTAATTCGAATTTTCCCACGTTCTCTCGGTGGTTGAATTTGGAACTAGTTCTATACCCAGAATTCATTGCGCTTCTTGTTTAATGGCCGCCTAAGTTAGTGTTAGAAGAAAATTCGGGGAGTATATTATCCAAACAGCCGGGGGTGTAAATTATAATATTTCTTTTATTGTGAACATATTTTTAATTTAAAAAAAAACAACTAAATAATGTTAAAAAGACTTTATTGTTAATTACTTTTAAATTATTTGAATTTAAAATTTAGTTCGTTGGAAAAAAAAACTCTACGATCAGAAGAGTTTGTTTTCTCATTCTCACGGAAGTGTTCGCGTTTTTATTCTCAAAATTAAAAGTTTTCTTTAAATTTTCATTTTGCTTAAAAAAAAAAAAAGAAAGAAAAAACTCAATTTCTCCTTGAAACGGAGAAAAGAAAATAGAAAAATGAGTTCAAATAATGTTCAGGCATTGTTTGCCTGTTCGAGATGTTTTTCACGACATCCCTTCGAGGAATTATCACCAGGACAACAACTTTGTAAGGTAAGTGATTTTTTTTCTCTATAGTAATTTTCTTATTTTAGAAATAATTTTTGTTTTTGGCTTTATATGAATAAGAAATTCAAAATTTGAGCATTTTTTTTCTTTTCTTTTTTTTTGAGGTTAGGTAGCGCGTGATGTACAATTTTCACACACTTATATATATCTTTTTGATCAATATTGACAGTTTTTATTTTTGGAACAATGACGTGGTTTTTGAGATGCTTTAAACAAAATATTGTTTTTACGAATTAAAGAACGTCATTTCATGATTGCGCGTTTAAAATTTAACGTTATAGACAAAAAAAAAAAATAATAATAATAATAATAGCAAATTTATAATAATTAAGGCCATTCAAATTTAATGAAAAATATATTTTAATTACTGAAAAATGTATTTTTAAAATTATGAATTATGCTTCCGTATTAAGTAATAATTTTGAATAAAATTTAAAAAAAAAGGAACGAATTATTTTATAATATAATAAATTAATAATTGTGATAATAATTTTATTGAAAAAATAAAATATTTTATTACGTAGAATTATTTTTAAGTTATTGATTTTTTTTTACCGATTTTAATTATAAAATATTTATTTGCAGCAAGAAAATGGGTTTTAATATTAATAATTATTAAGTAATAATTATACTAAATAGTAATAATTATAGGCCTTGGATTGTACGACTTTTTCGACTATTTCCGACTTTTTTTTCAAAAATACGACTTTTTTTACATTTATAAAAATTTTATTTAAATAAAATACGTTTTTTTTTTAGTCTAAAACTCAATTCTTTTCAAAATTTTCAATTCAAAATCAACTAAAATTAAATAATTATCCTAAATTTCAATTTAAAATTAATTATTATAAAAATTTTCAATCAAAAATCAACTAAAATTCAATTATTTTCTAAAATTTTAATTAAAATTTAATTATTTTCCAAAATTTCAATTCAAAGCAACTAAAATTTAATTGTTACCCAAAATTTGAATTAAAAAACAATTAAAATTCAATTATTATCAAAAATTTCAATTTAAAATCAGGGTGTCTAACGGTCAGGGAAAGTCAGGGAAATGTCAGGGAATTTCAGAAAATTTCATTCAAAGTCAGGCAATTTCTGTAAATTTTTACAAAAATTAAAATTTTTTGTGAATTTAAAAATTTTTTAATCTAAAAAAACTTGAATGGTTTTTATTACCATTTGTTACTATTATTAGAAATTAATTTATTGTTAAATATGTCAGTAACGATATTTTTGTCCAAAGAAAGCAGAAATAAGGTTATTAAAAAGTCAGGGAAAAATTAAAAAATGTCAGGGAGAAGTCATGGAAAAGTCAGGGAATTTTTTTCTCAATCCTTGTTAGACACCCTGAAAATTAATTATTATCAAAATTTTCAATTAAAAATCAACTAAAATTAAATCATTATCCAAAATTTCAATTAAAATTCAATTATTTTCCAAAATTTCAATTCAAAATCTTTTAAAATTTAATTATTTTACAAATTCTCAATTTAAAATTAAATAAAATTCAATTATTTTCCAAATTTTCAATTCAATATCAACTAAAATTCAATTATTCTAAAAATTTAAATTAAAAATTAATTATTATCAAAATTTTCATTCAAAAATCAAATAAAATTTAATTATTTTTCAAAATTTCTATTCAAAATTAAAGAAAATTCAATTATTTTTAAAATTTCAATTCAAAATCAAAGAAAATTCAATTATTTTAAAAAATTTTCAATTCAAAATCTTTTAAAATTTAATTATTTTCCAAATTTTCAATTAAAAATCAACTAAAATTGAATTATTGTCTAAAATTTCAATTGAAATTCAATTATTTTCAAAACTATGAATTTAAAAGCTTCTAAAATTTTCTATTCAAAAAGTTTTTGAAATTTAATAATTTCAATTATAACTCTATGGAAATTCAATTATTTTTAAGTATTTTTATAATATTCTTTAAAAATTTAACTATCTTGAAACCATTTTTAAATTAAAAATGGTTTTTAAATTATTGTATTTTTGTCCGTAATTTCTAATAAATTTTTTTAGTGAAATCATCAAAAAAAATTTTAATTAAAAATTACTTGAAGTTCAAAATTAATTTCAAACATCTCAATTGTAAATCTTTGAAAATTCAATTACATTTCAAAAATGTTATCTAAAATTATTTGACAAATTATTTTTAGTTCTGTAAAATTTAATTATTGTCTGAAAATTAACAAAATCTTTTCAAATTTAATTATTTCTAAAAATTTTCAACTTTAACCTTTCCAAAATTATTATTATTTTAATAAAAAATTTTATTTAAAAATCTGTAAAATATTTTTGTTAAAATAAAAAAAAATAGACTTTTTCGATTTTTTTTGAAATATAAATCGACTATAACGACTTTGGGGTGCATGAGTATCTCATAAAAATTATTAGTGAGAATTTTCATTTTCAACAATTTCGTTACATATAATTATTTTTTACACGAATTTTCATTTTTCAAACTAATATTTGTCAGAATTTTTTTTTTTTAAAGAATTTTTAATTAACAGAATTCTTATGGAAATTTTATTTGGCAGAATTCTTAAAACGCCGAATTTTCATTTGTCCGAAATTGCAAATGGCCGAACAAACAATCGATTTTGGCGCGATTTTTAAAATAAATCATATTTTAAAAATCGCGCCAAAATCGATTGTTTGTTCGGACATTTGCAATTTCGGACAAATGAAAATTCGGCGTTTTAATAATTATGTACCATAAAAATTCGATATATAAAAATTATGTTAAGTAAAAATTTGTTTAAAAAGTAATTTTGTCAAATGTTAATTGAAAAAAGAAAAATTCGTCTAAAAAATAATTATATCTACTAAAATTTTTAAAAATGAAAATTTTAACAAATGATTTTTATGGGATAATCATGCGCCCCACGACTTTTTTTTGTGCCTTTAAGTCGATGCGAGGCCTGTAATTATTAAATATTAATAATAACTAATTAGTAATAATTATTAAATAACAATAATTACTAAATACTAATAATTATTATATTATTATATATTTTTTTTTTTATTTTTTTGTAGGAAAATTTATTTGAAAATTGATAATCGCAAATGAGATAGTATTAATAAAAAAAAAAAAAATATATCTGTTCGTATAATTATTTTTAATTTCACAATCAAGAAAGAGAGAAAGAGAGAGAATCAAATGTCAATTGATTGAAAGACGCCAAGTTTCTTCTGAAAGCTTTTATTATTTCTTAGGAATGTCGAGGAACATTTCCGGTAGTCAAATGTACCTATTGTCGATCGGAATTCCAGCAGACAGTGTAAGTTCAAAATTTTTATATTAAAACAAATCCTTTAGGATCATCATTTTTTTTTGAATTATTATTAATTTTTTTTTCTATTTCATTTATTTTTCTACCAATTTTATTTATTTTTCAATTAAATTTTTTTCCCCTCTCTAAATTTGAATTATTGGGGATTTTTTAATTATAATTTTTAATAAAATATTACTATTTAATTTTTTGTAATTTTTTTTTTCACTGAAATTTTAGGGGAAAATTACTGAAAATTAGAAATTTTTAATAAAAAAAAAAAAAAAAACTAAAAAAAAATTAGTAGAAATTTAAGAATTCTCTCTTATTTCAAATTTTTGTTTAATTTTGAAAAGATAATCTTTTTTGATGACTGTTTTGATGTTTTTTTTTTTTTTTTGTTTTTGCAGAAAAGGAAACACGAGCACAATTTGTAAAAAATGCGAGCAAAATGTGAAATCTTATGGAAAACCATCGGCTTGCGAATATTGTAATACAATTGCGGCCTTTATTGGCAGTAAATGTCAGCGTTGCACAAATTCTGAAAAACGATATGGACCGCCAGTGACTTGCGAGCAATGCAAGCAAAAATGTGCCTTCGACCGACAAGACGAAGACAAAAAGGTAAAAATAGAAAAAAAAATGGACTAAATTTTTGAAAAATTCAACAAAAATTTTGAAAAAAGTCAATTCTAGATAACAAAAAAAAAATGTTTAAATTTAAATTCATTTAATAATAAGAATAATAATTGTATGTAAATAATTATAGTAATTGTAATAATAGAGAAAATATATAGTAAATAATAATAGTAAGAATGATGGTAATTTAGATTATAAGGCTAAATAATAATAAATATTTAAAAAAAAAAAAAAATAAATTATAGGTGGATGGAAAACTTCTCTGCTGGCTTTGTACGCTATCATATAAACGAGCGCTGGCAAAAACGAAGCAAACGGAATCGGAGAGAAGAGCACACTTGAAATTGGCTCAACAACGAGCCGCTAAGCACAAAGAACAAAAGTAATTTTTTTTTACCTACAAATTTTCTATTCTAATGATATATATATTTGTTTTTTAATTACAGGTAAATAGAAACAAATATAAAATGAACATTCCACCATAGGTGGAATAAATAAAGCTACAAATGTTAATTTTTTAGAGATGCATTAAATTCGCACACAAAAATGTTGTTATAATTTTTAAAGCGTCGATTTTGAAATAATAAAAACTCAATTTATTTGAATTTTATAGAAAAAAAATTTTGAAACTGAATTTTAAAAAACGAAGAATTTTTATTTAATAGAATTTCTATTTATACGAACTTTTATATAATAAATTGTGTAAGTTCATTGAATTTTCATTCAATACAATTTTCAATTTAACAGAATTTATATTTTACAAAATTATTTATAAAGAAAATAATTTTAATGTAACAGAATTGTTCATTAAGTAAAATTTTTTACTTAATCAAATATTCACTTAATAAATATTTTGATGTAACTAAATTCAAAATTTCAGATTCAACATAAGTAATTTATATTTAACAAAACTTTTTTTTATTTAAATTTTAATTAAACAACTTTTATTTAAACGATTCTCTATTTTGCACAATTCTTATATAATATATATATATATATATATATATATATATATATATATATATATATATATATATATAAATAAATAAAAAAAATAAATAAATAATATAAATTTCTAGTTTAGAGAATTTTTATATGAAAGAATTTTCATTTAATCGAATATTCATTTGATATCACTTTTATTTCCTCGAATTGTAATTTTGTAAAATTTAAATTCTATTAAATTGGAAATAGTTTTGAACAAAAATTCGATAAACTACACAATTTATCATATAAAAGTTGGAATAAATAGAAATTCCATTAAATAAAAATAGGACACATGATTATGTTCTAAAAATCATTAGTTAGAATTTTCATTTTATGGAATTTCATTTAATATAATTATTTTTCAGCCAAATTTTTATTTATTCAAATTGGTATTTTGCAGAATTTTCATCAAAACGATTTTCTATATTACAACATTTTTATATAATCGAAAATTCACTTCAAAGAATTTTTATTTACTCGAATTTTCATTTGACATAACAGGCATTTCAAAGAATTTTTATTGTGTAGAATTTTCATTTTATTCTTTCAGATGAATTTTCATTTGTTCGAATTATTATATGATATAATTTCCATATAATCGATTTTTCACACTAGAGAATTTTTAACTTAACCGAAAAATCATTTAACAGAATTTATAATTAAATAGAATTTTCATTTGTCCGAAATTACAAATGGCCGAAACAACAATCGATTTCGGCGCGATTTTTAAAATCAACAAATGAAAATTCATCTGAAAAAATAAAATGAAAATTCTATGCAATAAAATTTTATCCAATAAAAATTCTTTAAAATGCCTATTATGTTAAATGAAAATTCGAGCAAATAAAAATTCTGACAAATAAAAATTCTGTGAAGAAAATTTTTGGTTATACAAAATTTCTGTAATATAAAAAATCGTTTTGATGAAAATAATATTATGACCAACGAAATTCCAAACAAGGAAAATTCTATCTAATGATTTTTAGAACATAATCATGTGTTCCATAAGAATTCATTTCATTTAATTCTTCGATATCAAAATTCAGTTTCAAATTAAAGTTTTTTTTTTTTATAAAATTCCAATAAATTTATATTATTTCAAAATCAACGCTGCAAAAATTATAATCTGGAAATTATTTTTAACCGAATTTTAATGTTATTTTTCAATTATTATTTAACAGAAATTCCATTTAACTGAATTTTTATATTACCGAATTGTTACTTTAATGAATTTTCATATTTACTGAATTTTTATGTCATTGAATTTTTCATAAAGACAGAATAGTAATTTAAAAGAATTTTTTTAATTTACAAAAATGAAATGAATATTAAGAAAAAATTCTTTTCTTGACGAATTCTTCTTTTTTTTCGAATTTACATTTGACAGAATTTTCTTAAAACGCTCGAATTTTTATTTTATCGAACTATTATTTGTCCGAATAAAAATAAGTCGAAAAATATTGGCGCTAATTTCAAAATTTAATCATTCAAAAATTTTCGTTGATAACTTCTGATCGGTTAATTTTAAAAATTAGAGCCTAAATTTTTCTTCCCGAAATTTATTTGGACTAATTGAAAGTTCTGGTAAAATACAAATTCCAGCGTTTTAAGAATTCTGTAAAATTTTGTAAATTCAAACAAAAAATGAAAAGGATACAAAAAAATTATTATTCTGTGAAATTCAAATTCGATGGAATAAAAAATCGGTAAAATGAAAATTTTAAATAAAAATTCTGTAATTAATTTATTTATTTATTCAAGTAATATAAAAATTAATTAAAATTGTTATGTTAAATAAAAATTCGGTTAAATTGAAATTAAATAAAAAAAAATGTTTGCTTACATAAAAAAAATCTATGATACAGAAAATCGGTTTAATCGAAATTTTTAGACAAATTTTCATTTTTTGAATTATTTGACAGATATATATATATATATTTTTTTTTGTTAACAAATTTTTATTTTTGCAAAATATTTTGTTACCGTATTTTCAATTAGCAGAATTCTTATTTTACAAAGAAAAAACTGATTCACCGACAGAAATTATATACGAAAGAATAGTCACATCGCGACAACGAGAATACGAAAAAACAACTGATATCATTTTTATTTTTTCTCGCTTTTATATTCAAAATTTCATAGGGTCCTCTATAGGTAGTGAATAGAGTCATCGGGTTGCAGTCTACCCGATGACTCTACCCACTTAACTTAATTGCCTTTTTGATCTATTTCTTCGATTTCCCTAACAACACGCGTTTACTTTATATATATTCTTTCAATTTTTCTTCATTATAATAAATTTATCAAAAATATGTGACATATAGTTTTTTTCAATTTTGATGCATTATAATAGAAATTTGTCAAAAAAAAAGATGTGACATAAAATTTGAATTTTATTTATCATAAATTGAGGGTTTACATGCAATAAGAGGGGATACGCATGAAAGTGAAAGTCCCCGCGTAAAGCGATTCTGTGGCTGCACGAAGTGTTAACGAAAATCCTGCGCATCCTCTTATTGTATTTGAACCCTCAATAGTCAATTTACAAAAATGGGACGCATAATTATTCAACAAAAATAATTAATTAGAATTTTCATTTTAAAGAATTTTTTAAGAAATAATAATTTTTTTTTTTAGACAAATTTTCATTTTTCTAATTTAGCATTTGATAGATTTTCTTTTTATACAAATTTTTACTTAACAAAAATTTTTAGCTATCGAATTTTTGTCAGAATTTTTATTTTACAGATATTTTCTTTAAATGACTTTTTATTTAAAAGAATTTTAATTTAACAGAATTCTCATTCAAATTGAATTTTATTGTGATTCGAATTTTTAAATTGACAAAAATTCCAATTTTCCGAATTTTAAATTTGTTGGAATTTTTATTTTTGTACGAATTTTTAATTGATAGAAAAATTTAAGATGCCAAATTTTTCATTTGTCCGAAATTACAAATAGCCGAAAGAAATAATCGATAGAAAGATTTCTGTTCAATTTTTCGAAAAATTGATCAATTAGAAATTATCAAGAAAAATTGTCACTTAAAAAGATCTAATGAGAAATGTGTATATTAAAGGCTATAAAGAAATAAATAATTTATTTTAACTATTTTTTTCTAATAGATCTTGATACAATATTCTTATGAAGAAGTCTGTCTGTTAGAAAAAATTTACTTACGAAAAATCGTATTTTCCTTTTTTTTTTTGTATACAATAATCCTTTTTCAATTTACAATGATTTCCTTTCAACAATAATAATCTTTTCTCTAAATTGTCAATAATTTTCTTGAACAATAATAATCCTTTTTTTCTAAATTCACATTTTTATCACTTTTGTATAAAAATGCTTATTACTTTCAATACTTTTAATTAAATTTAAAAAGATAATAAACTAAATTATTCTTTGTTTTATTCTTTTTTTTTTGTCACTTATAAATTGTATTCAAATTATGTTTGAACGAAAATCAATCTAATAGACTGATTGTCTCGCCTCGAGACTCACGAAACTAAAAAGACTTCTCCTGTCGATCTGTTTTATTGAATGACAATTTAGTGGGGAAAATCCACGTTATGAGTTTATGAATTTTGTTACCAAGTTGATTTTTTTTTTGTCAACTTGCAATTTGAAAAAGGTGGTGTGTCTCCGAGTTGGATAACTCGAGTCCACCACACCTAGAGTTGGGCAATCTTAAACCCAACAAGCTCATAAGAGTGAACGAACTTGATTTCATCATTCGTTTAATATTAATCGAGGCTTCTTTTTTTAATTGGAAATCATTTCATTTTTTTTTTTTATTTTTATATTTTTATTAAATATTAAATATTAATTATTAAGAAACAAAGAATAAAAGAGATTTTAATAATATTAAAAATACAAAAGCGTTTAAAAGAGAGAAAATATGTGTGATGTATGTCTATGAGATGGTATAATGCAGGCCTCGGATTATACGACTTTTTCGACTTATTTTAATAAAATGCGACTATTTAGACTTTTTTTTACATTTTTTAAACAAATTTTTAAATAAAATATATTTTTTAGTATAAAATGCAGATCTTCTTCAGATCTTCTTTATTTCAATTATTTAACAAATTTTTAACTAAAATTAATAAAATAAATAAAAACAAACACAATCGGGAAGAAAGTCAGGATATATTTTAAGAAATTGTCACTCCTTTATAATATTATTATACATAGTTTTTCGACAAGTATAAAACACGGTCGACAAGCTTCTGCCCATCTCCTCTTATCGCTTTCCTTTAATCGGATATAATCGTCTAAATTCGTATTTCTCTTCGTCAAGTCATTCGTCATTTACCATCTAGCATTCGCATACATTACACATATTACAAATTCTTCACTAAATTAATTATTTTTAATAATTTTAATAAAAATTCATCACAAATTCAATTATTTCAAATTATTTTTCAATTAAAATTTTTATGAAATTTAACAATTATTTATAATTTTTAAAAAATATCAAATAAAAATATCAAAAATTTTTAATTCAAAATCATAAATCAATTAAAAATCAAATAAAGTTCAAATATTTTCAAAAATTTCAATTCAAAATCAACTAAAATTCAATTATTACACAAAATTTTACTTTAAAATCAAAGAAAATTCAATTACTTTCAAAATGTTTCAAAATTCAATTATTTTCAAAATTTTCAATTTAAAATCAAATAAAATTCAATTATTACCCAAAAATTTAAATTCAAAATCAATTAAAATTCAATAATTATCCAAAATTTCAATTAAAAATTAATTATGATCAAAATTTTCAATCAAAAATCAACTTACATTAAATTATTATCCAAAATTTCAATTAAAATTCAATTATTTCTTAAAATTTCAATTAAAAATTAATTATCAAAATTTTCAATCAAAAATCAACTTAAATTATATTATTATTCAAAATTTCAATTAAAATTCAATTATTTTCCAAATTTTTAATTTCAAATCAAAGAAAATTCAATTATTTTCAAAATTTTCAATTCAAAATCAACTAAAATTCAATTATTCTCAAAAATTTTAATGCAAAATTAATTATTATCAAAATTTTCAATCAAAAATCAACTAAAATTGAATTATTATCCAAAATTTCAATTATTATTCAATTATTTTCAAAAATTTGAATTTAAAAACTTCTAAAATTTAATTATTTCTAAAATTTTCCATCGAAAATTTTTTAAAATTTAACAATTTCAATTATAACTCTAAGGAAATTCAATTTTTTTAAACTATTTTTATAATATTTATTGAAAATTCAACTATCTGAAACCATTTTTCAATTAAAAATGGTTTTCAAATTATTGTATTTTTGTCCGCAATTTCTAATAAATTTTTTAGTGAAATGATCAAAAATTGTTAATTAAAAATCACTTGAACTTCAATTAATTTTAAAAATCTCAATTCTAAATCTTTGAAAATTCAATTACATTTAAAAAATGTTATCTGAAATTATTATTTGATAAATTATTTTTAGTTTTATAAAATTTAATTATTGTTTGAAAATTAACAAAGTCTTTTAAAATTCAATTATTTCTAAAAATTTCCACTTAAAACCCTTCCAAAAGTTTTATTATTTAAAAAAAAATTTTATTTAAAAATCTGTAAATTATTTTTGTTAAAATAAAAAAAAATCTACTTTTTCGACTTTTTTTAGCATATAAATCGGCTAAAACGACTTTTTTTTGTGCCTGTAAGTCGATCCGAGGCCTGCATAATAGAATTTTTGAATTAAAATAATTAACCTAATAATAATTAAAGAAATAACAATTTTTTTTTACTGAATATAAAATAAATTATGATCAGCTGATTCTTGCAGTTAATTTTTAAAAATTGCGCCGAAATCTTTCTGACGATTGTTTGTTCGGTTATTTATAATTTCGGACAAATAAATGTTCGGCGTCTTAAAAAATTCTATTAATTGAAAATTCGTACAATTCGAAAATTCGGACAAATTAAAATTCGATGAATTGGAATTTCTGTCGCTTAAAAATTCGAATCACATTAAATTCAAATGAATGAGAATTATGTTAAAATAAAATTCGATTAAATTAGAATTCTTTTTTTAAAAAAAAGTTGGATAAAAATAAAATTTTGCGAAATAAAAAGTTGGATAAATAGAAATTTTGTGAAATAAATATTTTGCCAATTATAAATTCGTTGAAAAAAAAAGAAATTCTATTGAAATGCTAATTCGAAAAATAAAAATTCGTAGAGTAGCCACCGAATCTTGAAACCTTGAAAACCGAAAAAACGACGTGAATTTAGTTACGATTTGAAAAAACCATGAATTCGCCTTGAATTTTGAATTCAACATTGAAAAATTTTGTTTTAAACCAGAAAAGAACTGTGAAAAAGCCTTGAATTTTGTTTGCAAATTTTTAAATGGCCACAGCTAATTCCAGTAAAATTATAAAACTTTAAAATATTAAAATTAAATAATACTTAACCGATTTTATAGTTTGAAAGTATATTTATGAATTTCTGCATAGAAGAAAAAAGAAATTATTTTATGCAGTAACTTCAGTATCATATTTTGAATCATAAAAAATATAATACATACAAAAATATATATTCCATCACTAACAAATGATTTTTATCTGATGCACTTTCAAATTTATTATTTGACAAAGCAAATGAAAGTGAAAAAGTACAAATTTTTGATAGAAATACAATTATTATTGAAAGAAATAAAATTATAAAAAGAAGATTTACAAAAAAAAAATTACATTCGATAAATGGTACTTACAATTACCTCTTACGAGGAAAGAAAACACATTTTTTTTCTTAATTTCAACACTTGAAATTTTAGCGGTGTTCTCGCAACAAAATCGTTGTTTCACAAGCACTGCTTTTTTAATAGTTTCTTTCGAAATTCCGAAATTTAGTTCCAAAATCGTTCAAAAATTTCACAAAGTCACAATTGAATCCAATGGCGATGATTAGATGCAAATTTTTATTAATGTTTCACAATTCAAGTATTTTAGAGAACTTATTCTTCTAAACACGAGTTTACAGTTTTTTTAGAAATTTATTATCAACATTCGAATTTACATCACAAATTTTAGCCTCTTGTGTTAAAATTTTGAAATTTTTAATATCAAAAATTCCAACGAATAAGTTAAAAGATTTAAAAAATTTTAACTGTACCAAAACTTGTGATGCAAATTCGAGTGCATGTGCTTTTAGATGTTTTCGGCAGATGCTCCGGATTGACTGGATCCAATTAAATAAATAGGTGATTAGAGCAAAAAATGCTCTGGAGCATCTACCGAAAACGCCTTTTAAGACCCGGAGCTGTTGAATAATTGCAAATACCGATTTTAAAATTGTTGACTAATATGTAAAAATATCAATTTTAGCTTGACGCGAAGTATGCTTATATAGAAATGGAGAACTGACAATGTCCCATGCAAATTACAGGGTTTATATACCAGTAAAAATCGTCCTTCAGTGGGAGAAAATGAGCAAAGATCACGTTCAGATCGAATTACCATTTTAAAAATAACGAATACAAATTCTTAGAACTAATACAGTAATTAATTGACATAGGCATATTTCATATCTTTACATAAATAATATTATATTACAAAGCAAAGCAAAAACTATTCTATTGTCACGTAGCTCATAAACTTGTGCTTACACTTTCCGATGCACTACGTGAGTCATAAATTGAGTTCAAAAGCGCGGATGCTATAGATTTCTTTATCGTTAATATATGTTTTGAAAATTATAATATCAAACGAAATAGTTTAAGAAGACTAAACATTGAGATCTCATTATTTCTGAGAATATTATTAAGTTGACCTGATTTGATATTATAGTGTAAATTCATCATTGGAACTTGATACCTTATGCAGCTGCAAAAGATCTGCTATGTGAGAACAAAATTTAACAAAGAATCTTTTTGTAATTTTAATTTTATGTAGCTCTCAGGATGCTTCAAAACAATTCGTAGAAATATATAATGCGATTGCTTGCAAAATATTAACAAAAGGACTGTATGTGTGTATTTTTACGGGACGCATGATTTATACACGACTTTTATGCAAGTCGCATAATATTTTGAAACTAAGCATAACTTTGGTATTTTATGAATTATTAAAAATTTTTCATGCAAAATAAATGTCATTTTTAATTGCATCCAAATGCATAATTATATTTTTCAATGCATATAATTTAACACTATCTGGATATGCATAATCATTTAAAAGCGAAGTTGAAAAAACAATAGATTTGCGAGAAAATGTAAAAAGAAATTCAATTTTTTACTTTTTTTTTTGATACCAAAGTTAATATTTAAGTTCTGTTATTCTTCATTTCATTTTTTTTTTTTTTGTTCACAAAATTATTTATTAACTACATTAAAATTACTCAAGAATTATCATATTTAATTAAAAACTAATTTTGAATTTTTGCATAATTTTATTTTCATCGCATAATTTTTGCGATAATATTTAGTTTTTCGTTGCATAATTTAAAAAATTTTCATCAACATAAAATCGTGTCCCTAATAATTTATCTCATAAAAATAATTAGAATTTTATTTGCAAATCTCGGGTTATATGACTTTTGGGATTTTTTTTTTTGAAAATAAGACTTTCTTTGACTTATTTGAATAAGATGCAACTTCTTTTTACATTTTTTACAAAAAATTTTAAACAAAATACGTCATTTTTTGGTATACAATGCAGATTTTTTTTCAATTCAAGTAATTAACAAAGTTTTAACTAAATTCTTCTCTGAATTAATTATTTTCAATAATTTTAATGAAATTCTTCACTTGTTCAATTATTTTAAACTAATTTAAAATTTTAAATTTTCAAATTCAGTAATTGTTTAAAATTATAAAAATAAAAAAAAATTACTAAAAATTTTCATTCAAAATCATTTGAAATTCAATTATCAAAATCAACAAAAATCACTTAAAATTTCAATTAAAAATCCCTTGAAATTCAATTATTTTAAAAAAATTTTAACTGCAACTTTTCCAAAATTCAATTATCTAAATGAATTTTTCAATTAAAATCTTTTGAAATTCAATTACTTCTAAAAATTTCAACTATATTTCTTCCAAAGTTTAATTATTTTCAATAATTTTAATGAAATTCTTTATAAATTCAATTATTTTACAATTAAACTATTTTTTCATTAAAAAACACTTCAAATTCAATTATATTCAAAAAATTCTATTTAAATTCTTCTAAAAATTTCTGAAATTTTATAATTTCAAATATAACTTTTCCGAAATTTAATTATTTTTAATTGATTTTTATAATATTCTTCGAAAATGCAATTATGTGAAAGAATTTTTCAAGTAAAAAATATTTAATTTCAATTTTTTTCTGTAATTTCAAATAAATTCTTCACCAACAGAAATCACCTCAAAATTCAATAAAAAATCCCTTAAAGTTCAATTATTTTCAAAAATCTAAATTGTAAATATTTGAAAATTTAATTACTTTTAAAAAATGTTTTTAATAAATTTAAACTTATTTAATAAATTATTTTCAGTTCTGTATAATTTAATTATTTTCTGAAATTTGAAAAAAAAACTTTTGAAATTCAATTATTATTTTCAAAAATTTCAATTTAAAATCTACTAAAATTTAATTATTTCTCAAATTTTGCATCGAAAATTTTCTAAAATTAATAATTTTAATAATTAATAATTTTATAATTTTAACTATAATTCTTATTCCGAAATTCAATTATTTTAAATAATTTTTATAATATTTTTCGAAAATTCAATTATTTGACAGAATTTGTCAATTAAAAACTTTTAAAGTTCAATTTTTGTTAGCATTTTGTCATAAAATCTTCTGCAACAGAATTTATGAAAAATTTCAATTAAAAATTCAATTATTTTCAAAAATCTAAATTGTAAATCATCGAAAATTGAACTGTCTGAAAAGAATATTGTATCTAAAATTATTCGAAAAATTAATTTCAATTCTGAAATATTTAATTATTGTCTGAAATTTAAAAAAAATCTTTTGAAATTCATTTATTTCTAAAAAAAAATTCAACTGCAACTTTTCCAAAATTCAATTATCTATTAGCATTTTTTTTCAATTAAATTTTTTTTGAAAACCAATTAATTTTAAAATTTCAACTATAATTCTTCCTAAATTCAATTATTTTCCATAATTTTAATGAAATTCTTTACAAATTCAATTATTTTACAATTAAACTATTTTTTCAATTCAAAATCACTTGAAATTCAATTATTTTAAAAAATTGAAATTAATTTAATTAATTTTTCAAATTATACCTTCACACGTGTATATGACGGGTCTTCTTATTGCACCGGGTCTCATATTATCCAATTTTCAATGGTAATTTTACGATATCTCGTAAAAGTTTTTATTACTAGAGAAACACACACGAAAATTTAAACTTTTGAAACTGCCTTCGATGTATATTTTAAAAGTGCGTACGTATAATTTGGAACTGCCTTCGATGTGAAAGGTTTCCCTTTATATATAGAAAGATTTTCGTATATGAATCTCTCGGCTGTACCAGCTCGCCTCTATAGGTTTGATTCAAAATCGGTACCTCACACACGTGAAAAATGCTCATGGCCCTCTTCTTGGTAGTAGTGGATTACGTATTTTAATTTCCTTATTTACATATTGTTTTTCACAATACCAATGATCAAGAACATAAAATTATTATAAAAATTCAGAAAATTATCTATTTTAACGTATATTGATCATAATTCGTTTACATTATTTATATTAAATAATTATTTATTTTCATGTTTAATATTTACAAATTTACAAATTATTTACAAGTGTTTGTTTTATTTGTAAACATTTGTTTATTTGTAAACAATTATTTGTTTATAAACAATTGTTTATTTACAAATATTTGTTTACAAATATCAATTATTTGTTTACAAATAACAATTATTTATTTATAAATATATTTATTTATTTATTTAAAAAATTAATTTCACAAAAAATATTATATTTATAAAATTGTTACGGTGATGTGACAATTTTTAAAATTTTCCTTTTAAAACTTTCTGAAATTTATTAATTTCAAATAGGGTCAGTCGGGGTAAATCCGAACGGGAGGTAAATCCGAACGCTAATTATTTCAGCTTAATTAAAATTTTTAAAAATAAGTTCGATATGAGAATTTTTACCTCAGATCCTCTTGAAGAGATTCTAAGTATTATCCCATTTTTTGTTTGTTAATTAGCAACAGCATAAACAAAGATAACAAGTATTGCAAAAAAGATTGAAAATCAAAGATGACACTCTTTCAGTATTTTGTCTCGTATTTAAAGAAAAAGAAGCTAAAAATTCATTTTATTATTTATAATTGTTTGTTATGAATACTAGAACAGAAACTATATTTGATTTTTGCCTTCTGTAAAATTTTATTAATAATATCAGACCGTTCGTATTTACCCAAGAAAATTGGAAAACTGGGGTAAATCCGAACGGTATTTTTAATAATTTTTTTTTACATCAGAGCCACACAAAATTGTTTTTATTTCATTACACTATTATTTTAACATTATAAAAGTACATAGAAAAAAGTTTTTCTTTCTATACGTATCCTCGTTAGTAATTAATAAGCAGAAACTTAATCTCTGTTCTCTCGAATGAGTGTTTCAATTTTTTTGCCAAATAATTTGTTAAAAAAAGTTTTTCAGGATCTTAATAAAATTTGGTGTTCTACGGTTTTTTGGGGTCGCTAATTACCAATTTGAAGTCAGTTTTTCAAAATTCAAAATGGCGGACGAGAATTAAAAAAATTATTTGGATTCGCTCGAAAATTGTTACTCGGGGGGTTTCAGGGTTAGCAAATTTGGTCATTTTTAAAAATAAGTTTTAGGAAAGTTCGCCATTTTGAATTTAAAAAATTTCACTTTTATTTTTGTATTTACATTCAATCACTCCAAAATACTTTCTGTACCAAGTTTTGCAAAAATCCGTTATGATTTGATAAAGTTATTGAAGGTTTTAATTGTGTAATGCATTTTAATTTTTAACCTGTTTGATTTTTGTATTTATATATGATGCATTATTACATAATAGGTTTATTATCGTATTTTTTTGAGTTTTTATATAAGTTTAACAATTGCAATACTTTAAATTTATTTTCCCTAAGATTTTTCTGAAATACAGTGGCGTTCGTATTTACCCCCATATTTTAGGAAAGTTGCAAAGTATCGAGGTAAATACGAACGCTAAGTTTCCTGCGATTGTAATTTATCAAAAAAAATTTCTACCCCATAAAATTGTTCTATGGAAGTAAAGTAACAACTTCATGCACCAGAATACCGGAAGTATTTTTTTTTTAAAGAAAAAACTTATGTTATTGTTGAAACTTACTAAAACCGTTCGGATTTACCCCGGTTGACCCTATAACTTTTCCGAAATTCAAGTATTTTTAATGATTTTCAAAATATTCTCTAAAAATTCAATTATCTGAAAACATTTTTCAATTAAAAACTTGAAATTCAATTTTTGTCTATTATTTCTAAAAAAGTACGTCAGCAACAGAAATAACCAAAAATTGCAATTAAAAATCACTTGACGTTAAAATTATTTTCAAAAATCAAAATTGTAATTCTTCGAAAATTCAATTTTTTTTTTTAAAGTTTAGGTATTTATTTATTTATTTATTTAATAATAAACGAGTTAAATCATACATAATTTAAAACATTTTATAATTACCTAAAAATTCTCTAAAATTCAATTATTGTCTAAAGTTTGTAAAAAAATAAATTATCATTTCAATTTAAATCATAATTTATGAAAATTTCAATTTAAAATCTGAAAATTAATTATTTTTAAAAATTTTAACTCACTCTTTGAAAATTAAGTTTTTTTCTAATATTTTCTCTTGGCTAAATTTATTATTTCGAATATCTTTCATGGAAATTTTTTGAAAATTTTATTATTAATAATACTTTCTCAATACATTCTAAAATTTAGTTATTCTCTAAATCTTTGAAAAAAAATATTCATCGCAATTTAATTTTACGAAAATTTTGATTAAAACTGAAATTTAATTGTTTTTTATAATTGTAACTGCAACTATTTTAAAATTTAATAATTTTTCAAATTTTTAACTTAAATTCTTTGTTGAATTAATTATTTCTGATAACTTATATCAAAGTCTTTAAAAATTCTATTAATTAACAAAATTCTCAATTAAACATTTTTTCAAAATTGAATTATCTTCTGAACTTTGTAAGAAATCTTACTGAATTTTAATTTTACCAAAATTCTTTTTGTATATCTCCTAAAATTCTAATTATTTTTGAAAAACTTAAATATATTTCCAAAATTCCATTACATTCAAAATTTGTATCTAAAATTCTTCGCTAAATTAATTATTTCATTCATTTTTATTCAATTTTTCAAAAATTTAAATTTCTTTTATTAAAAATTCTTTAAAATTTAATTATTGTTAAAAATTTTATCAATAATTTTCAGCAATTCAAATTTACAACAATTTCAATTAATAAATTAATTTTTTTTCAATAATATTTTAATCAAGTTCTTTGAAAATTTAATTATTTAAAGTATTTGCCAAAATTCTGAATTCTAATAATTTGTACAATATGACTTGGAATTTTTTCTTCTTTTAACTTTAAATTATTTATTTATTTATTTATTTATTTATTTAATAAACCAACGGGCTTATTATTTTTCTAAATTTGTCCTACTGAATTGAAATCTTGAAAATTTGTCAATATTTTAATTCTGAAGTTTAAAAAAAAAGTTGATGGAAATGATTCTGTGAAACATTCTTATAGAATTCGAAAAAATTTATTTATTTTCTAATAATTAATTTTAATAATAATGAAATATTTATTAACTAATAAAATTTTTAAAAATAAAAAATATCGACTTTTTCGATTTTTGTTGTAATGAAAATTGACTAAAATGACTTCTTTCTCTTTCTATAGTCAATCTGAGGCCTGAATTAGGAAAATTGGAATTTTTTTTAATCAGAAAATGAATTAAATTTTTTTTTAAATTTAATTTATTATTTTATCATTTATTTGTTACATACATTATTTTAATTGTTTGTTATTTTTTAACATTTATTTATTTTTTTTTAAATACATTTAAATATTTAATTTACACCGAAATTTTATTTTATTTATTATTATTTTATTTATTTTATTGAGAATTATTGAAAATATTATCGAAACGTATTGTAAATTTTGACAAACAGTATTATAAATATTATTGAAAAGTTTTGTAATTTATGCCAAACATGTAAATATTACCGTAAACGTATTGTAAATTTTATCGAATTTTTTTAAAATTATAATTTTTTTTTTGTTTTTTTTTTTTGTTTTTAGATTAAAGGGTCATAATAAGAGACCGCAACGTGTTGATGTCACGAAACTACCACCTCAAACTGAGCCAGAGTCTAATGGACCAACGCCGGTGAAAATTGCCCGATTGGCCGGAGTTCACGATCCTCACGATCCAAATATTTCCGATCATGTCGTTGCTGTCACTCAACTCAAAGAAACAATAGCTAATTTACAAAAGCAAATTACTATACGCGACAGTCAATTACTAACCAAGGATAAAATGGTAAATTATTTCTTTCTTTTTTTCAAAAATTCTTTCTTTATCGCATTTTTGTATTTTTTTCTTTTTTTGATTTTCCAGTTTTTATTCCGTATCTTTTTTTCTATTTCTAGTTTTTTTAATATATTTTTTTTTTGTATTCTATGAAAAATAATCCTTGATTCTTTTTCGAATTTTTTTATTTTTTGAAAATTTTCTTTTCTTTTTTTGAATGCTGATAACTTTTTTAAAAATCAAATAATTATTATTTGAGTCAATTAAATTTTATTTGTTTCAAATACAGAAATTATTAATTCAAATACAGTTTTTTTGATACAAATAAAAATTATCTGATTCAAGTAAATATTTATTTGATAATATAGTCAAGTAATCGATTATTTGAATCAAATAAATTTTTTTTTTTTGCAGTATAGAATAAAAAATAAGAATTAATTTAAAAAACAAATTTTGAATAGGGTTCTTTTTTTACAAAAGAATTTTTCATCTAAATTTTAGCGCCAAAAAAAAGTTTTTCCAGAAAAAAAATGTCTAACCATTTAATTTTTAATTTTAATTAATTTAATTGATTTCTAATTTTTTTTTTTTTTTTTTTTTGAAAATTAACCGTTATTTTCCATTTCTGGTCCATTTAAAAATTTGTTGTTTGCGTTTGGTTTATATTTTTACATTTTATAAAAATGTATATTTCGGTAAAATATAACAAAAGAATTTGAAAAAGAAAATAGACGAATTAGATAAATTTAAAAAAAGAATTTTAATTAGATAAAAAAAAATAATCCTTAAAAAAAAAAATGGTTTTTTCCACAGATTCATGAATTGAAGGCGAAAAATTTCACCGCCGAAAATGAATTACGCAATAAAATGAAATCAACGGAAAAAGAATACGAGGCAAAAATATCATCGATGCAATTGAAAATATCAAATTTGCTCAAAGAAGTGGCAACATTGTCAAAAAGTACAAAACGTGATAGAATTGCAGCGACAAAAAATGAGGCAAAAAGTGAAAACAGTGGAAGTGGTACCGACAGTCCTGTACCATGAGACAACAACATCATAGAACAATAATAATTGATTTTTCTTCTTCTTCTTCTACTCTTCTTCTTATTTTGACAAAAAAAATAAAAACATACACAAAAAACATATTACAATAAAACAAAAAAAAAAACAATGACAAAAAAACACCATATTCTCAACGGCTATTCAAATTTGGAACTCTGCGAATTTATGAAGAAGGTTTAGTAACATTTTTTTTACTTTGTAAGAACAATAATTAATTAATTTTTTTTTTTTAGTGATAATTACCTTTTTTTAGCCTATTTAAACAAATTTCTTTTTTTTGTTTAATTTCTCGTCTCTAGTTATTGACTAATTAATATTTGATTTTATGTCTCGCTGGCATTTAGATAATTATTTGTACTTAGGTTGCAATTTTTTTTTGTTCTCGAAAAAAAAAAATTCTCTTTTTAAATAAGAAAATTTTATCTTTCAACATTTCATTGTTATTTATTGCTTCCGTCGATGATACATATATATATAAAGAAAAAAAAAAAGGTTGTATTATTTTTCTAATTAGTTTAGAAATATCGATGGACAAAAATGATATGTTGGATGATTGTTTTTCTTTTTTTAATATTTGGCTTACGTTTAATTTCTTTTTTTTTCTGATAATTATTGAATCAGCGAATTTAACAATAATGAAAATGAAAAGAAAAAAAAAAGATTAACGATGAATTTAAGAAAAGAAAATCTATGTCTTCTCCCAAGGTTTATCCTTGATTAGAAGTACGATAACTACGATATTTTACTATTTATAAGTACTGTAAACCACGAAAAAAAAACCTGATTAAAACCTTAAAAAAAAAAAAATTACGGTGATTGTAGGAACAATTTTCAATAAAATTATCAAAAACTTTGAATTTTTCATTGTTTTGTTTGGATTATAAATAATAGAGTATAGATAATAATTATAGATTTCGTTTATAATTTAAAAAGAAAATTAGCAAATAAAATTACCAAAAATTTTTAATTCAAAATCACTTGAAATTTAATTACTTGCAAAAATTTCAATTACTTTTTAATGATTCTTATAATTTTCTTCGCAAATTCAATTATCTGAAAGCATTTTTCAATTAAAAACTTTTGGAATTCAATTTTTTTATGTAAATTCTTCATCAACAGAAATCAGTAAAAAAATTCTCTTATTATAATTATTGTCCGAAATTTAACACAATCTTTTGAAATTCAATTATTTTCAAAAATTTCAATTTAAAAGCTTTTAAAATTTAATTATTTCTAAAAAATTTGCATTTAAAATTTTTTGAAATTTAATAATTTCAATTATATGTAACTTTTCTGAAATTTAATTATTTTTAATGATTTTTTTTAATATTCTTCGAAAATTCATCTATTTGAAACCATTTTTTATTTAATAAGTTTTCAAATTATTGTTTTTTTTATCTGCAATTTTTAATAGATTTTTTAGTTAAAACATCAAAAATTTTAAATGAAAAATCACTTGAAGTTGGAATTAATTTTAAAAATCTAAATTGTAAATCTTTGAAAATTCAATTACTTTTAAAAGAATGTTATCTAAAATTATTTGATAAATTATTTTTCATTCTGTAAAATTTAATTATTTTATGAAATTTTAAAATATCTTTTGAAATTTTAATTATTTATAAAAAATTTCAACTGTAACTTTTCCAAAATTCAATTATCTGCTAGAATTTTTCAATTAAAATCTTTTGAAATTTAATTACTTCCGAAAATTTTCAACTATAATTCTTTCTAAATTCAATTATTTTCAATAATTTTAATGAAATTCTTTACAAATTCAATTATCTAACAATTAAATTATTTTTTCATTAAAAATCACTTCAAATTCAATTATTTTCAAAAATTTAACCTCTTAAAATTTAATTATTTCTAAAATTTTCCATCTAAAACTTTCTGAAATTTTATAATTTCAAATGTGACTTTTCCGAAATTCAAGTATTTCTAATGATTTTTATAATATTCTTCAAAAATTCAATTATTTGAAAGAATTTTTCAATTAAAAAGTTTTTAATTTCAAATTTTTGTCTGTAATTTCAAATAAATTCTTCAGCAACAGAAATCACCTAAAAATCTAAAAATTTCAATTAAAATTCCTTTGAAATTCAATTACTTTCAAAAAAGTGTTATCTAAAATTTTTTGAATAATTAATTTGAATTCTGTAAAATTTAATTATTTTCTGAAATTTAAAAAAAAAATTTGAAAATCAATTATTTCTGAAAATTTTAACTGTAGCTCTTCCAAAATTCAATTATCTGATAGCATTTTTCAATTAATATTTTTTTGAAATTCAATTACTTCTAAAAATTTCAACTACAATTCCTTCAAATTAAATTAAAGAAGAAAAAATTAAAATTTACAAAATTTAAAATTTTTATAAAATTCAATAATTGTTTAAAATTTCTAAAACAGCAGCAAATAAAATCACCAAGAATTTAAAATTTAAAAATCCCTTGAAATTAAATTATTTTCAAAAATCTAAATTATAAAATTTTTGAAAATTCAATTAGTTTTAAAAAATTTGATAAATTATTTTCAATTCTGTAAAATTTATAATTATTATTGTCTGAAATTTAAAAATATCTTTTGAAATTGATTTATTTATTTATTGCAAAATTATGTTTTAGGTAGTTTTCAAAAGTAATGAAAGAAAGCAAAAAAATTAAACAAGTATTCAATAAAATATAAAAATATTTTAAATATTTTTAAAAATTCGTAATTTTACATGAAAATTTTGTATTATAAGAATTGTTTTTTGAAAAAAAAATTTTTTTTTTGGTTGAAAATTATTTGAGTAATATTTGAAAATTTTTAAAGGTTCTGTTCGCAAAACTAATTTCAAAAAATTGATTCTTTTTAACATATTTTGAAATTAAATAATTTTTATAATTTCAAAAATAGAAATTTTTGAAAAATATTGTATACGTATTTTATTTACTATTTTTGGATGTAATTAAGGCTTAAATATCAATAATTTATATTGAGAGTTGATCCTGTTTGTGTATATTCCTTTCAAAACATAACCTATAATTTTTTGCTTCTTAGGACCCTTTCTTCAGAGCAAGTCCAATATTTTAATATAATTAATAGAATTTTAATACTATTAATTTTACTTTTTTTTTTACTTTTACTTTAATTAAAATAAGTTTCTAAAAATATTATACCCTAAATTTTTTTTTCTTTGCTAAAGAATTAAGCAATTAAAATTTTTAACTGTTTTAATAAATAAAAAATTTCTCTATTTACTTTTTTTATCAACGGCTTTATATTCATAAATGTATGCGAAATATAAAAAAAAAATTTAATTTTACATAGGACATGACGAACACATTTTCTACACATTTTACAAAAATATAATTTTTAAAAATACTATTAAAAATAACAAATTTTTTGAAAAAAAATATTATTTTTAAATTCTATGTTCCACGACGAGAAAACCATAAAAAAAAACTATCAATTATTATAAATAAAAATTTTTTGTTTTTAACTTTTTCAACTAGATTTTGAGAAAATTGTTTTTTTTTTACATATTTTCAGAAACTTGTTTTGATCACAGTAGGAGTAAAAAAACAATTTAATTTAGAAAATTAAATTTGTTAATTTAGAAAATTAAGTTTGTTTATTTTGGATGATTTGTTTGAAAAATAGAAAAAATGCTAAATCAAAGACTCAATAAGTTGCAGGATCTGGATTTTAGTAAAATTGAGATTTTCCCTTGAATTCGATGACAATATTTCTATATGGGAATTGGTTTAAATTTATTACAATCAATGAATAATAATAAAATTAAAATTAATTTGAAATTAAATTTGAAAATTAACCTTAAAATTATTTTGAAAATCAATGAAAATATTGCTATCTAAAATCTAATTGGAAATTAAATTTAAAACTTGTTTTGGAAATCAATGTAATTATTATTTACTGAAATAATTGAAAAATTAATTGAAAAAAAATGGTAAATTAAAAGGAAATTAATTGAAAATTAATGTCAAAGTTTATTTTGGAAATTAATTGAAAATTAATGTCAGAGTTTATTTTAGAAATTAATTGAAAATTAATATTAAAAAAAAAATTTTTTTTTGGGAATTCAAAAGGAAATTAATTGATAATTAATAACAATTTTTTTTTAATCAATTTGAAATTAATTGAAAATATTAATGTCAAATTTATTGAAAATCAATAGTCAATTAATGGGAAATTATTTGCCGATTTTCTTATAGAAATATTAAACGAAAGTAATTGCTAAACTATATATTCGAAATTGATGTGAAATTTAAAATAAAATGGAAAAAAATTTATTCGAAATTAATGGAATATTTATTGAAAAATATTGAAATTATTGGGAATTTAAATGGAAAAACAAATGAGTAAATAATTTAAAAATCAAAGGAGAAAAATAATTAAATTCAATCAGCAAAATATTTGAATATAAATAGATAATTAATTAGAAAATAATTGGACTGTTTTTATTATTAGATTATAATTATATCGCTGGGTTATTGGAAAAAAAGGACACGTCATAGTTAAATCAAACGGACGTATCCTTTTTTTCCACTAACCCAGCGATATTATTATTATTTATAATTAATAATATTTTACAATAATTTTAATAATTTACAATAATAATTATTATTAATATTAAATTCAATAAAAAGTTGTTATTAATATTAATTATTAATTAATTTATTTTATTTTCTTTTTTATTTTTTAATTATTTATATTAATTTAAAAGCAGTGGGAAATTAATAGAAATCAAGGAGCAATAATCAATTGTGAAAATTAAGGATAAATTAAATTGTAAATCAGTTCTAAAAATAATGAAAATCAATGAGTCATTAATTGAAAATTAAAAATGAAAATAATTTCAAATCTCTGTATATTAATATTGAAAATTTATTGAAATATTAAATGAAATGGAAAATTTAATAATTAAAAAATATAAATAATTGAAATTTTGGAAATTAATTTGGAAAAAATTGAAATTTTGAAATTAATTAGAAATAATTAAAATTTTGAAATTAATTTAAAAAAATTGAAATTTTCGAAATTAATTAGAAATAATTGAAGTTTTGCAATTAGATAATTAGAAATAATTAAATTTAAAAAAATTAATCTATAATATTAATTTTAGTCAATGGAAAACAGTACAAAAAAAAAAATTCGGAAACAATTGCAAATTTAGAAGGAAATCAAGTGGATAATTATGAAATGAAAATTATTGCAATTAATAATTATAAATAATTGAAAATTTGGAAATTAATTAAAAACAATTGATTTTTTGAAATTAATTAGAAAAAAAATGATTTATTGAAATTAATTAGAAAAAAATTGAAATTTTGGAAAGTAATTAGAAGTAATTGATTTTTTGAAATTAATTAGAAAAAAATTGAAATTTTGGAAATAAATTAGAAATAATTGAATTTTTGAAATTAATTAGAAAAAAATTGAAATTTTGGAAATCAATGAAAAGTAATTGAAATTTTGGAAATTAATTAGAAATAATTGAATTTTTGAAATTAATTAGAAAAAAATTGAAATTTTGAAAATAAATTAGAAATAATTGAATTTTCGAAATTAATTAGAAAAAAATTGAAATTTTGGAAATCAATGAAAAATAATTGAAATTTTGAAATTAATTAGAAATAATTAAATTTAAAAAGAAAATTTAACCTGATATTAATTTTACTAAATAGAAAACAAAAAAAAAATTCTGAAACAATTGCAAAAAAAGGAAATCAAGTGGATAATTAATAATATTTAAATTTGGAAATAAAAATAAGAGACTCAAGTAAATATCCAACAGCCATATATTTATTCTTTATTTTTAAGAAACAAATGCTAATTGAGCATTATCTATATCAATAATCATAATGATAATAAATGCGTAACAATTTACTATTTACGAAGTATAAGGATAATTAACATTTAATTTATAAGTTTAAATACGAAGGTGCGTTTTCGCGCGTGTACAGTACAGCGGTAGGGTTTTTTTTTTTCATTTTGAAATTTTAATGGTATTTCATTATTTTTTTTCACTTGTTCAATTTTTTTTTCTCTTTTTCATATCATTATTATTGAAAAGTAAAAACTAAATATTGCATGTCTTTTATTTTTTTGCCTCAGGCGTTCTGTTTTTTTATTATTATTCACTTTGACATTTTTTTTTTCTCTAAAACTTTCAGCATATTTACACTATTCTTGTCTCTCTCTCTCTCTTTTTATTTTTAATTACGCGCAAATTACACAACTATTCGCAAGCACCTACATTGTTTTTTTTTCTCCTTAATTTCTTTTTTACTTTTATTATTTTATTATTATTATTATTATTATTATAATAATTATTATTATTACTATTATTATAATAATTATTATTTTTATTACTATTATTATATATTTATTATTATGATTTTTATTATTATTATTATTTAGTAGCAATAATAATAATAATGATGATAATAATAATAATATAGTGCGTTTCATATACAGGCAAAGCTTTGAAAAATCGGATCAATTTACAGAATGATGTTATTTATAGGCGCGTTTGAAAAATAAAACAGAAACGATTTATTTATAATATTAATAATTAATTGACCGCATATTGAGATCTTTTGTGTTCTAAAAAATAAGGAAATTATTTTCGTTTCCTTTTGTTTTGCGCGCGGTAAAAAAAAAAAATCAGAGAATTTCAAAATTTCTGTTTTTTATTTTTGTGCTATTTTTTTTTTTTTTTTTTCTTTCACTTGGGAATTTTTTTTTTTTGTTGCTTTTTCTCTCAAAACTCAAAAACTAAATTTTTTTTGTTTTCAAATTTTTGTAACTGAAAATTATTTTTTTTTAGTTTTTTCATTTTTTTGTGAAAATAAAATAATTATTAAATATTGAGCATTTAATTTTGATTAACGATTTTTTTTTTTTTTTTTTTTTTTTTTTTTTAATTTGATATTCTCTGATTTTCTTTTTTTTCATTTTGAATATTTATATTTATAATCGCTACTATAGCGTACGATAATTTTTTTTTTTTTCATTTTCATTCCGTATATAAATGCCGGAAATTTCAATTTTTGCTGTGCCTGTCACGTATTTTCAGATTGACAAGATGCCAATAAATTGTTTCTTGAAAATTAATTCATTATAAATACATAATTCATAAAAAATTCATATAATACATATTTTCATTTCTATATATATACGAGAAATTTACAAAAACAAAAAATTTACAGCCTAAAAATTCTTTTACTCCACGAGACATATAATTTTTTTTGAGTAAAAAGAAAAAGAAACGAGATCCGAAATTAAAAAATTTTTCATTTTTGATTCACATGAGTATTTTTTTTTTTTTTTTTAAAAAAAAAACTCTCAGTCTTTATAAATAGGAAAATAAATTTCCTTCTTTTTAAAAAAAAAATTTTTTTTTAAATTTTTTGATCGATTTTTTTTTTATTTTCCGATAATATCACATTTTTTTTTGTCGAATAATTTCAAGAAGATATTTTTTTTTTTTTTTTAGAAAACTTAATTTATAATTTTTGCCTTTATTTTTTTGAAAAAATTGAATTTTAATTTTTTTTCTTTAACATGTGTTTTAGGTTTGCTGACCAAATAAAAAAAAAAAAAATTAAAACCATTTTATCGGTCCCGTGAATCTGTTTATACGTGAGTATATATAATATATACAATATTTTAGAGAATAATGATCCCAAAATATAATAATTTACTTTTTTTTTCTTGTTCTATTTTTGGAATCAAATTTATTTTTTTTTTATCTCTTCTCATTACTATCCGTTGTATTGCGTTTATTTATTTGCAGTTTTATTTTATTTTGGCGGCAGGCTGCGCTCAAAGTTTTTCATCGTCGTTTTTACAGTCTAACGCTTAAAAAATAATTGTATTTTTTTTCCCTATACTTTTTTTTTAGTGGAAGTACAAGTCTTTATAGAGGGGGTTGGTGGTGGTGGTGGGTGTGAAGAGCAAAACAGGAAGTAGAAAAATTGGTCACTGGACGAACCTGGGACGAGCTGTGATTATTATTTTTTTTTTTTTACTGTATCTTATAAAACTAATATTTACATTGAGGAAATTGTTACGAGAGAGGAATTTTTTTTTGTTACAGACAAAAAATTCATTTCTGCACAAGAAAAAAAAATTATTTTTACAGAAAAAAATATTTATTAATAAGAAAAATAAAAAATTAAAAAAAAAATTTTTTTTGTTAAATTATTTTCCCAAATAAAACCGTTTAATTTTTTTTAAACAATAAAATTAGCTACGAAACAGGTTTAAAACAAGTTTAAAGTGGTTTCGAACATGTACAAAAAATTTTTTAAACTGATGCAAAACAGTTAAAATAGATTTTAAATATGTTCCGGACAAGTACAGAACATGTTTTGAACCGGTTTGGGACATGTTTCGGACACGTTACAAATATGTGGAAAAACATGCTTCGAACCGGTTTGGAATAGGTTTTCATTTGTTTTAAAACTGTTTTGGACATGTGCAGAACATGTTCTGAACCAGTTTGGAATAGGTTTTTATTCATTTTAAAAACCAGTTTCGCACAAGTACATAACTATTAATGGACTGGTTCGGAATACGTTTTGGACATGTTTTCAACAAGTTCAGAATAAATTTAAAGTTCCTTTAAAAACCAGTTTTCAAATATGTTTTGAACCGGTTAATAATAGGTTTAAAATAAGTTTAGAACTGGTTCAAAACATGTTCTTAACCATTTGGAACATGTTACGTACATTTTTTGAACTTGTTTCGAATATGTTTTGTGCTGGTTTATGAAATGTCTAAAAATTGGTTTCGAATTCGTTTAAAACCGGTTTTGAATCCATTTGCAATAAGTTTTTTTTTAATAAATTCAAAACTGATTTCAATCAAGTTTTGAACCAATTCAAAATATGTTTTGCAACTGTTTTGAATTGATTTAGAAAAGGTTTCGAATTCGTTGAAAAACAGTTTCGAATCAGTTTCGAATAGGTTTGGAATAAGGTTTCAAGTTCAATCAGAACTGGTTTCGAACAACTTTTGAACTGGTTCGGAACAAGATTCAAATAGATTCAAAAAAAGTTTGGGACAAGTAGAAAACAAGTTATGACATGGTTCCGCTTAAGTTTCGAGTAGATTCCGAACATATTGCAAAGATGTAGACAACAAGTTTGAAACAAGTTCGGAATAAGTTAAAACCATTTACGAAGTGGTTTCGAACCGATTTGGAATATGTGTCAGACTAGTTTTGAATTGGTTGGGAATAAGTTTTTATTCTGTTTCAAATAAGTTTCGGACAGGTATAAATTAGGTTTCAAACTTGTTTATAATAAGTTTAAAATATATTCCGAATAAGTTTGGAACACGTACAAAACAGGTTTTGATCTAGTTTAGAAGAAGCTTGCAATATATTCCGAATAAGTTTGGAACACGTACAAAACAGGTTTTGAACTAGTTTAGACCAAGTTTGAAATAGATTCAAAATAAGTGTTTGGGACATGTACAGAACAAATTTGAACTACTTTAGAACAAGTTTGAAATAGATTCCGAATAAGTTTGAGACATGTACAAAACAGGTTTGAACTAGTTTAGAACAAGTTTGATAGATATTCAGAATAAGTTTAGAACATGTACAAAGCAGGTTTTGAACTAGTTTAGAACAAGTTTGAAATAGATTCAAAATAAGTGTTTGGGACATGTACAGAACAAATTTGAACTAGTTTAGAATAAGTTTGAAATATATTTAAAAATAAGTTTGGAACATATATGAAATAAGTTTTGAACTGGTTTGGAGCAAGTTTAAAATCAATTTATAATAAGTTTTGGACATGTTCAAAATAAATTTGGACTAGTTTAAAACAAGTTTTGAAAATAGATTCGGAATAAGTTTGGGACATGTACAAAACAGGTTTGAACTGGTTTGGAATAAGTTTTTGAATAGATTCAGAATAAGTTTAGGACTAGTATCAAAGATGTTTTGGACTAAATTTGGAATATGTTCCGAATAAGTTTAGAACACGTTCCAAACCGGTTTTAAACCGGTTTTGGACTAAATTTGAAATATGTTCAGAATAAATTGAGAACATGTTTGAAACAGGTTTTGAACCGATTTTAAAATATGTTTTAAAATGGATTGAAAATATATTTTAATTATCAAAAAAAAAAAAAAAAAAAAAAAAATGTTTCTATGTGCAAAAATAAATTTTCCCAGTTTCGTGCAAGTGCCAAGAATAATAAATTATTATTTTTTTTATGAGAGAGAGTCTGCCTGAGAATACTGTTTGAGTCTTATGTGTTAATATTTCTTTTTTTTTTTTTTTTTTTTTGTTTTTCTTTCATAGAATCAAAGTTTCGTTGATTCAATTTTTTTTTTAACTTTGAATTCCAAGTGCGTCCCAGTTAAAATTTGTGCACAAGTGATGAGCAAAGAGCAAGGCATTCCAGGCAAAAAGGATCCTTTGGTTCTTCTTGAATTATCAAATAAATCAAGTATTTTTTTATATATATATATATAATATATATGTATATGAAGTACTTGCAGTCGTTTATATAATATATATAATATATATATATAATATAATATAATATATTTATGAGAAAAAGCTATCGCGATAAATTATTTCATAAATGTTTTTTGAAACGCTTACAATTATTTATATTTAAAAAAAAAATTTGATTGCACTGAGAAAAAGAGATTTACAAAAGTTAAGTATAAAAATAAATAAGTTAGCCATTCTCTAATAGTCAGCCTTAAGTGATGCTTAAAAGTTATTAAAAGTGAAAGAATGGTTTTTTTTAGTGAAAATCGTTATTTTTTTTTTTTTTTTTGGTAACGGTTTTCAATTTATAAAACCAAACTTTCTACTTTACATGGAAATATATATATATATTATATCAAAGAAAATTGTGCAAACGGCGTTGGCCAGATTTACTGATGTGTGTTCAAAAAAAAAATTATTTCACTGATCAAATTTTTTTTTTTTGATCTTTTGATGGAATATGAAATATTTTTTTTTTTGCAATCGTTGATAGTATCGTTTTCTTAAAAATTCTACTTCGTATAAATAGAGTTTTTAGAGTCTATTATTATTACTATTACTATTATTATTATTATTATTATTATTATTATTTTATGAATAAATTATGTAAAATTCATTTAAAAAAGTTTGCGTTTCAAAAATTAACAACGCCTGTGTGCGCAGCCTTCCGCTCGTCTTATTTATTTTTTGACGAGATATAATATAATATAAATTAGAGTTTTTTTTTTTATTTATATATATATATATATATATATATATATATAAGTTATATTAACTTTTTTTTTATGCGATGTTGTGTACCTTAAATTGTAGAATAATTAATTATATGTTAGTATGTACAGGTACAGGTCTCGTATAGTTGCAGTCGTGTCGTCACTGATTTTTTTTTTTTTGCATCTTTGGGCAAATAATTGAACCCAAAAAAAATGTTTTTTTTTTTTTTTTTTTTGGCGTGTGCCGACTAATTCCGCCAAAAAAAAAATTTTTTCAGGCTCATTTTTTATATTCGTATATAAAGCCTTATTACATATTCACACTGGTATTCATTAAAGCCCTTTTCACACTCCCTAGTAAAGCCTATTTCACATTCCTAATAAAGCTCATCTCACACTACTGTTCCAATAAAGCTTTTTTTTCACACTCCTTTTTTTTTTCTTCTTTTTTATGTCCAAAGAAGAATTAAAATTTTTTTTTTTATGTTGCAGGATTCATCACAAAGAACACGCGGAGTATTTTTCCTTCCGTTGGAGGATTTTAACTGAAGTACAATTCAGTCTTTAGTTTTTTTTTTTTGTTTTTTGGTACACAGTCTTTTTTGACTGGAACACAATCGTTTTTTTATCTTGGAACACAAATGATTTATAGAAAACTGGTGTAGTCTTGTTTTTTTACAGCCAAAAGAGAGAGAAAATCGCATCTTGTGAGTTTCATTCTCACTTGATTTTTAATGGAAGTAGTATTTGCGATTTTTTTGTTTTTTTTTGTATCAAAAAATTGAATTCCATTTATTTTTTTTTTTTTTTAAGTTATTGTGTTCCAGATATTCTAAGTGCATTCGATAATGTGCGGCTGGGATGTTTCAATGACACTTGGACGTCCAACGGAATTTTCCAAATTGTGAAGTGACGTCGAATGTGGTCCATGATTACCATTGCGCCTTTCATAATTTTCAATGTGTTCCAATTCGCATTCCTTCGGCATATTTCCTGTGGACAAAAAAAAAAGGGAAATTTACTTTTTTGGTTTTAAAAAATTCTTTTTACAAACATGTAAGTATAAAATTTATTGCGCGACAATAATGTATTTTGATTCATAGAATTAAAAATATACAAATAAACATAACCTCAAAATTTCGAAATATTATGTCACGAAACAAACATAACCTAAAAAATTTTGATAAAATGTCCCGAAGATTTGCTAAATAGCAAACGTAAGCTAAATATTTTGATAAAAAGTCAAAAATAACCTCAAAATTTCGAATATACGTCAAGAAGCGAACATAACCTTAAAATTTTGATAAAATATCAAACATTTGCTAAATAGTAAACGTAAGCTAAATATTTTGATAAAAAGTCAAAAATAACCTCAAAATTCTAAATACAAGTACAAAAGGAAACATAACCTTAAAATTTTGATGAAATATATAACATTTGCTAAATACTAAACATAATTTAAATACCAAACATAAGCTAAATATTTTGATGAAAAGTAAAAAATAACCTCAAAGTTTAAAACATATAGCACGAAACGAACATAACCTTAAAATTTTGATCAAATGACAAACAAATACACGTAAGGTAAATATTTTTTTTTAATGAAAATCAAAAGTAGCCTCAAAATTTTAAACACAAGTCAAAAATAGAACATATAACCTTAAAATTTTGATAAAAATGTCAAACATTTCCTAAATAGTAGACGTAAGCTGAATATATTGATAAATAGTCGAAAATAACCTTAAAATTTCAAATACAAGTCAAAAAGGGAACATAACCTTAAAATTTTTTATTAAACATCAAACATTTGTTAAAAAGTAAACATAAACTAAATATATTTTGATTGAAAAGTCAATAATAACCTCAAAATTTAGAAAATTATGTCACGAGGCGAACATAACCTTAAAATTTTGATCAAACATTTGCTAAATAGCAAATACAAGTTAAAAATTTTGATTAAAAGTCAAAAATAATCTCAAAATTAAGAATATATTTTACAAAGCTAACATAACCTTAAAATTTTGATAAAGCAAACAAAAGCTAAAAAATTTGGATTAAAAATCCAAAAACTTAACATAACCTCAAAATTTAAAGAAAATAATAATAATTAATAATTATTATTATTAATACTAATAAATAATAATAGTTAATAATACAAAATAATAATAATAATAATAATAAAATTTTCAAAAATTAACTCACCAACATTCATGTCGGGCCCATATTCATAATAAGTGGGTGAACCAACAGCAGCGGCAAGTGCAAGTTCATCTTCAATATTATTTGGTCGACAACTTGTTGTTTTCCAATGTGTTCGAAGTCCACTTGCGCTAATGTATTTTTTGTCACAACCCTGACATGTGTAGGGCCTTTCGTTCGTGTGAAGCCTTTTGTGAAGTTTCAAATGAACAAATTGAGTGAATTTTGCCGAACACAAATCACAAGCGTACGGCTTTTGTCCCGAGTGTAATCTCAAGTGTGTCTTTAAATTTGAAGTTGAGCTAAACCTCTTCTTGCAAATTTCACACTGATGTGGTTTCTCGCCTGTAACAGCAAAAAAAAATCATTTTTTTAGATTAACATTATTTTTTTTAATCATTTAAAAAACCTATTTTGAACATGTTTTGAATCAGTTCAGAATGTTTATGACCTGTTTTAAAATGGTTATAAAAATAAGTTAATTCAAAACATGTCCGAAAGTGGTTCTAATAGAATTTAAAACTTATTTTTATAACCAGTTCAAAACCAATTCGAGAGTTTCGAATTCTTTCATAATCGGTTTATAATCGGTTCGTAATAAGTTTCTAATAGATTGAGAACCGGTTTCGGACCTGTTTTGAACTGGTTTAAATTAGTTTTTAAACTGGTTTTGTACTGGTACAGAATAAGTATCAAATTTGTTTAAAACCAGTTTAGAAATGGTTTGTACTAGGTTTTGAACAATTCAGAACTTGTTTCGAACATGTTTTGAACCGGTTTAGAATATATTTCGCACCGGTTTTGGACCTGTTTTGAACTGGTTCAAAATATGTTTCGGACATGTTTTGAATTAGTTCAGAATGAGTTTCAAAGTTTAGAACCGGTTTAGGATCGGTTACAAATAATTCAAAATCGGTTTCGATATTTTTAACCGGTCCCGACTAGGTTTCGGACCGGTTTTGAATTAGTTCAGAATAAGTTTCGAATTAGTTAAGAACCGGTTTAGAATAATTTTTTAAGAGGTTTTAAATAATTCAAAACCGGTTTCGAACATGTTTTAACTCGGTCCAGAATTGGTTTTTGACCGGTTATGAATCGGTTCAGAATAAGTTTCGAATTCGTTCAGAATCGGTTTACAATGATAATTCGTAATGTGTTTCTAATAGATTCAAAACCGGTTTTGGATCCGTTTTGAACTGGTTAAAAATATGTTTGGGACCGGTTTTGAATTAGTTCAGAATGAGTTTCAAAGTTTAGAACCGGTAACAAATAATTCAAAATCAGTTTCGGACATGTTTTGAACCGGTCCCGACTAGGTTTCAGACCGGTTTTGAATTAGTTCAGAATAAGTTTCGAGTTAGTTAAGAACCGGTTTTTTGAAATAATAGATTTCAAATAGATTTAAAATCCATTTCGGTCCGGGTACAAATTAGGTTATTGAACCGGTTTAAAATATGTTTCAAATTAATTCAGAACTGGTTTTGAAACGAGTGTTGATTCACTTTGAATTATGTTTTTTGCAAAAAATTGTTACAAAAATTAAAAAAATGAATTCGGAAAATGATTTTGGTTAAAAAAACAAATCAATATTTACCTGTGTGTACCAAATGATGTTTCTGCAAATGTGCCAATTGCGTGAAACTCTTGGTGCAAACATTACATTTAAATGGACGTTCACCAGAATGTGTTCTTAAATGTACTTTTAAATTTGACAATTGTCCAAATGTTTTACAACAAACATTACATTCATAATGCATTTTACCATCTTTTTTCTTTAATGGATAGGGCAATGAACGATAACCCCTTGATCCTTGTGAATTTGGACTCAATGATCCACTTTGTGAACATGCATGATCATCAGGCGATAGACTACTTGCTGGTGAATAACGATTGAGCGATTGATTTCCATGTATTGTTAAACCAGGATGATGTCCTAAATGTAAATTATGTGTACCGGCAATTAATTGATTACTATCAATTTGCATTGTTGACGATGTTGGTAATTGATGATTATTATTTGGTACATCATGACGTCGTTCACCATTTCTTTCATAAACAATACTTGTTGTTGGTGTTGGTGAATAGGGACTGCAATTTATTGATAATGGCGTCACATTATGATGTAGTGATCCATTTTGATGATATAGTCCATAGGAATAGGATGATGGTGATTGTATTGGTGATATTGGCGAGGGATTATTGGAATTTAAATAGACAGTGGATTCTATTTGTTGTGAATTTGAATAATGAATAGTTGATGTTGTTGATGGTGTTGGACTTTTGGTTTTTCTTTTGGGAATATTGTTATTTAGATTGGCGGACGTTATAATGGAATTTGAATGATTTGTGCTTGAATGTAATATTCCTGGACTACTTGCTGTTGAATGTAAAACAGTCGCTGAATTAGTTGAAGTTTCACGAATATTTTGATGATGACCACTACTTGAATGTAAATTATTTGAATGTAAATTATTCGAATGTACATTATTCGAATGTAAATTTCCAGTACTTGAATGTAAATTACCAGTTGAATGTATAGCCGTTGGACTTGGTAAAATACCACTGCTAGGCGAACAATTATTTTCTTGCATTGGAAGATTTGAACTTGAATCCGGACTACATGGTAGAATATTGCCATAACGATGTGATTTTTTATATGAATAGGCCATTTCAGTTGGACTCGATGGTGGTGGTGTCACTGAATCAACTAAATGATGATTCTGATTATGATGATTTTGATGATGTGTTCCATTATTATTATTATCAGTGGTATTATTCCTTAGGAGAATATTTTCAAGTATTGAACTCGATGTTGTGAGATATGCACGATTTGGATTTATTTTCGGTTCGGATTCATAAAATGGTTTTATATTCTTCTCTTCAGTGATTTCATCCTCTGATAGTGAACGTGATTTTTGGTTTATTATCGGTGAGAGGGGTTTTTGTAATTCAGGCGATGCTGCCCTACTTGATAGTTCATCTTTTTCTTTAACTTGATCTAAATTTTTTGTCGATTGAAAATTATTATAAGTTTTACTGATTTTGATTTTTACTTTACGATATTCATTTTTGACATTTGGAGAATCTTGTTTGAGAATTTCTGTACCGGTGGCTTTGGCATTTTTTGAAAAATCAAGAACATAATTCTCCGAATCGGATTCACTGCTTTCCTCGGGTGGTGTTAGAATTTCATCATGATAGCCATTTGAATGATAACCTTCGTCTGACCTCACTGAACCATCGGTGGGTGTCATTTGTGAACGCCTTTCGTATATTGTTGAATCCTTGAGGGGCGAGACAATTTCCACCGTTGGGGGAATTTCCGTTGATTGTTGAACTTGTTGCCCTGTGAATAAGCAAAAATTTGATTTAATAATTTTTCCTTTTTTTTTCAAAAATAGAAAATTTTAAAAATTAGAAACTTACTTATTCGTTGAAGCATCTGTTCACCGGTATCGGGATAATTTAACCTCTCGGCAAATTCACGACAATACCATACCAGTAATTCCTGATTTGGTAAAATTGGTTTGATTGTGTAAAAATAGATATTCATTTGATACTGGCATGCAATTAAATTTTGCGATTCCGATGAATACGCTGGATTCACGTATCTCATCCAATTTGATTTTTGTACATCAAAACCATCGATGTAGTAGAACAATTCGTTGTTCTTGTATATCTGTGAACAAAAAAAAAAAAAAAAATGAAAAATTTACCTAATGGAATTTATTTTTCATATTCTCCACTATATGAGTTATAGAGACGCGTCTAAGTCTCTTGGTTTTCGTTTTACCGTTCGAAAACCAGTTTTGTCTGTAAGGTATTTTTTTTATTTTTATTTTTTGTAAATCGCTTGAAGATATATATGACTGATTTATAGCCTCTAAGAGGATGTTTCATTTTCAGTAAAAAAAAGCTGATGTAATTGCAAAATCTTCTCGCTGATAGTATCGAGAAGAATTATTATTATTGCTGGTTTAATATTTGTTTTGTAACTTACCCTCCAGAAATATTTTCGATTCGCGTCCGCTGGCACTGAATCCTTGGTGTATTTTTGACCGATGAGTGGTCCAAAGCGCGTACCCTTGGGAATGTAACTCGTGCTCCAGACTCCCAGGGCCTGGGGGAAAAAAAAGCATTAGAATTTGGAATTGGTGATGAGGATTTGATTGTTAAGATTGTGGATATTCGGAGGATTATACTGATGACCTAGGGGTACTACAGGAACCATGAGAATTTGGATTTGGTGATAAGGATTTGATTGTTTAGAGCTTGTGGATATTCGGAGTATTATACAGATGACCCAGGGGTATTAGAGGGTTTTTGGAATTTGTTAAGGTTTTGGGGATTTTAGTGGAGGAACATTCTGCTGATGTTCAAACTCAAGGGAGTTGTTAGCTACTAGCTTACTGATCTCCTAAAGGAGTTTATGGCTACTAGGTTACTGATCTCCGAAAGACGATCCTAGCTACTAGCTTAAGGATGGCCTAAGGGGTACATATCTACCAGGTTACTGATCTCCGAAAGACGTTTGTAGCTACTAGCTTACTGATATTCCAAGAGAGTTCCTAGATACTAGCTTACTGATCTCCTAAGGGCGTTCCTGGCTGCTAGCTTAAGGATGACCTAAGGGGTTTATAACTACTTGGTTACTGATCTCCGAAAGACGATCCTAGCTACTAGCTTAAGGATGTACTAAGGGGTTCGTACCTACTAGCTTAATACTGGCCTAAGGGGTTTGTAGCTTCTGGCTTACTGATGTTCCAGGACAGTTCATAAATACCAAATTACTGATCTTCTAAAGGTGTTCATAGCTACTAGGTTACTGATCTCCAAAAGTCGTTCCTAGCTATTAGCTTAATGAACGCCTAAGGGGTTCATAGCTACTAGTTTACTGATCTCCTAAAGACATTTACAGCCACTAGCCTAACTTTGAAAAAGCTTTCTAATGCTCCTGGGTCATCTGTTGTTAATTTTATAAGTCGAAAAACAGTAATGGAGCAAAAAAATAAGTTTCCAAAATACTTACATCGTTAAGAGCTTGAGATGATTTGAGCACCAAATTTCTCGGCAATGATGCTTCAGCTCTATTTGCATCAGTTGGTGATCCAGAAACATCCGGTACAAGATAAACTGCATGTTGCTCAAATTCCTCCTCCCGAAGGGTCGCATGATCCCATTCGCTAGCCTCCATTCTTCACTGAAATCAGAAAATTGAAAATCAAAAATTAATGCCTTGTTTCAATGCTTTTTTAAGCAATAAATCCAAAAATAGTAAAATTCAATATTAATTTTTGTTTTTTGTGCAGCACATCAAAAAACTAGTAATACCCAAAATTAATTTTTGTTTTTTGTGCGACACATCAAAAAATAGTAAAATACAAAATTAATTTTTGTTGATATCTTTGTGCAACAAATCAGAAAATGAATCTTTGTATCGTAATTTGATGCTTTTTTATTAATTTTTTTAAGCATTCGTAATTTTTCAAGTATTTAGGTAGTAGTTTCTCAAAAGTAGTTTACGAAAAATAGAAATGTGGGCAAAATAGAAAAATCAAAACAAAACGTTATAATTCCAAATAAATATTGATAACCTTAGGAAAAAATTCAAAAAAAAAAATTCTACAAAACATTTCTATTACGTCGATTGAAAAAATAAATTTTTCCCGTCACACAGCACAAAGTTGTTTTCCTCATAATAACGATATTCCAATTCATTCGCATTCTCATTTCGAAAAATTTGCCATTTAAAAAAGAAATACAATCTAGAATCAAAAATTTCCTTTTTCTATTTTCAAAAATTCATTTTAAGAAAAAAAAAAATGGTTGCAAAAATATTTTTGCTAAAAATTTTGTAACACTTCCTTTTTTTGTGACACTTTTTTTTCTTACTGACCTTATTTTGAAATAAAAAAAAAAAAAAAAAAAAAATTCCACCAAAAAGTATAGAAAATGCATTTTTGTAGAAAATTAAAAATTATATATTGCGCGAAACTCGGGGAATTTTTTGTATACGACTATCGGTCGATCGAGAGGGAAGCTACCCTACTCTCGCTGGTGAAATTCAACTCGCTGGTGCAGCGGTGCACGCTTTAACACCGCGAAAGTGAAACCCGTCCATGCATTGATCGACTGCAGGGGGCGCGAGGGGGGGGCGGTGGTGGTGGGTGGATGAGGGGGTACAAACTCTGGAGTTTCACCCCCATCGACCGTCACTCAATTTTTTCTTCTCTTCATTCTCAAAAAAAACAAAAAAACAAAAAATTTTACCTTCTTCATTTTTTGTCTATCAAGCAAAAATTAATTTTTGCTTTTTTTTGTCTAAAAAAAAATATCAATTTTTGGCAAAATAAATTGCATAATTTTAAATTTTACTAAAATTTCTAAAAATGGGCGTTTTCCCACCCCCAAAAAAAAACGTACCAGGAAAATTTTTTTCCCCGTGATCCTATTTTTTGTGGTTTTTGTTGTAATCACCAAAAATTTTCTATGTGATCCTGTAATTTTTCAACGACACTGAATTTAACTTCATTTTATCATCACACCACTTTGAATAAAAAATCCGAAATATTTTTTTTTTTCCAATTATTGTTAAATTGATGATGGCGTTACTGATTTTAACCAACATTTATTCGGGCGGGACGCGGGATCGATCCGAACGACTTTCGAGTTGGTTATCGATTATCAGGACATCAGAGGGCTTAAAAAATACAAAATCCCTTTTTTTTGGAAAAATCACTTTTGTTACGTAACAAGAATTTGAGTTTTTTGGGGGAAAAAAATAATTTTTTTTTTTTTTTACAGTAGCGGAAAAAAAAGAAAAGCAAAAAAAAGATGGAAACGAAAGGGAAACTCAATTGTGATGAATTTTTGTTTTCTGATTGTAGAATTTGAAAAATTGTTGACGAAGGATTGATGTGAGGGTTAAAATTTTATCCTGAGGGGGATGATATTTTTATTAAGTGAGATAAGGGTGGTTTTTTTTTTTGGAAAAACTTTTTTTGATGGCAGCAAAGGGAGGGTGTGAAAATTTTCGTAAACAATGCACAGCGCACGAGGGTGTATGTCGCGGCTCGCGAATGGCACAGTGAAACTCGGGTAGACCTGACCTAGCCCAACGCGAGGCGGCTTGGCCGACGAGAGTCTCTCTTTCTCTCACTCTCTGGCTCTGTCTCTTTCTCTCTACTCTCGTTTTGTTGTATTGGTAGAGGCGCCTGCTTGTATAAAGTACACATATACAGAGAGACAGAGCCAGACTGAAGGTGGTGCATTTCTCGTGCGCTGCGCTTTCGATCGACCCGTTGCCAGAGGCTCCCTCTCTCTTTCTCCCTCATTTCCTCTTTCGTTTTCCTCTGTCTCCCACCTTGTCTCTATCTTTTTCTCTTTTTTTTTTAACTCTTTCCACTATTTTCTTTCTTTTTTTTTTATTTGCTACCTTCGCTTCTTCTTTAAAAAAACTTCAAGCCGACCTAATACTCAAGGGACACAACCCAGGGCGCGCGTTTGTTGGCCATTTTATTGTCCAATGTGCCTTTAAACTTCAGGTTTCTTCTGCGGAGAACAAATTTTAATTTATTTTCTTGATGTGTTTCTTAATCCTGAGTCGCGTGTCTTTGCTGATTTGTTACTGTTATGCGTTAAGATTTTAGAGAAAAAAAATAATTTTCTGAGAAAAAAAGGAAGGCTGCATTTTTTTTTGGATGAAAATATTTACAGAGAAAAAAGAGAGTCACTTTAGATTAGAAAAGGAATTGTAATATAATTGATCACGTATTTTTTCAAAATATTACAAAGGAGAAATAAAAAAATCGGTTTGAGAACATCAGAAAGCTGCCAGATAGAAACTTACTACAGGCATCTGCAAGCCATTATGAATGAACTCTTTAAGGATTACTGATCCTATTTTTACTCTAATCTTACTGATCATTAAGCTAGTAGGTATGGAGACCTTTAGGTAATCAGTAATCTGGTATGAACGTTTTCAGGAAATTAGTAAGCTAGTAGGGATAAATCCCTTAGGAGATCATTAAGTTAGTAGCTGTAAACAACTTTGGGAAATCAGTAACCCAGTAGCTAGGAACCCCCTAGGACTTCATTAAGCCAGTAGCAGTAAACACCTTTTGGAGATCATTAACCTAGTAGCTATAAACCCCTTCGGTAAATATTAAACTAGTAGGTACGAAACCCTTAGTACATCTTTATGCTAGTAGCTAGGATCGTCTTTCGGAGATCAGTAACCTAGTAGATATAATCCCCTTAGGTCATCATTAAGCTAGTAGCTAAGGAACGCCCTCAGAAGATCAGTAAGGTAGTATCTAGGAATTCTCTTCGAACATTAATAAGCTAGTAGCTACAAAATCCTTTGGCCAGTATTAAGCTAGTAGATTTGAATCCACTTAGGAAATCATTAAGCTAGTAGCTTTAAACGTCTTTAGGAGATCAGTAAGCTAGTAGCTACGAACCCCTTAGAACAGCATTAAACTAGTAGGTGCGAACCCTTAAGGACATCATTTAGCTAGTAGCTACAAACGCCTTTCAGAGATCAGTAACCTAGTAGCTATAAACCTCTTAAGCCAACATTAAGCTAGTTGTTACGAACCCCTTAGTACATCTTTAAACTAGTCGCTAGGATCATCTTTCGGAGCTCAGTAACCAAGTAGCTATAAACCCCTCAGGCCATTCTTAAGCTAGAAACGTCTTTCGGAGATCAGTAACATAGCTAGGAATGCCCTTAGGAGATCAGTAAGCTTGTAGTTATAAACTTCTTAAGGAAATCAGTAGGAAAGGAAGTAAATATGCTAGGAGTCCCTAAGGATATTATAGAAATAGTATCTTTAGCCGTTAGGAGATCAGTAACCTAGTAATTACGAATCCATTCGGAGATCAGTAAGGTAGCAACTATGAACCCCTTAAGACACTAGTACAACCGCCTTTAGGAGATCAGTGAACTTCTAGCTATGAACGTCCAAAGAATCTCCAAAAGCAGTCAGCTAGGAATCTCCTACACATCTATTGTCAATTGACAGTTTTTGGTGATTTGTAAATAGGATTTCAAAATATTTACATATTTTCCTGGTAAATTTCCTGGGTCTCCTTATAGGGGTCGTTTTTAGAAGCTCCTAAATTACCCGATTCTATGCGGATTAAATCTCTGTAAAATCCGGAGCTGTTAGGAATATTAGATAATCCTAGTTAGAAGTATTAGTTTCCTATACCCTTATAGTTCAAATTCTTCAACTTTGTAGAAATAAAACAGGTTTAAAAAAAAGAATCTCTCTACTATTCTGAGACATAATAATTCAGCATTGTTCTAATTTGCAAAAAAGGATCATCTAGATCAGTCTAATCTACAAATAGTAGATTTTCTTCTTTTAAATTGAAAATATTTGTTTCTGCAGTGATTTTTTCTTTTGCTCTTTAAATCCTTTGCAATTTTTTTACTTCTCTTTTATTTTCCGGGTGTCTGTCTTTCTCCCTTTCTCTCTCTTTCTCTCTCTCTCTCGCTCTTTCTCTCTGTCTTTGGCATCCTCTCTTTCTAAAGGTTTCTCTTTCTGGATTGCGAACTTCCATTCGTAATGCACATATCACCCCCTTCTCATCCCTTCCACACACTTCTTGCTTTGCCTCCTCGCGTCGACGACTTTTAGGGATGGTTTGGCGTGCAAAACCATCTCCATCGGTAATGTTGCAAGTTCGCATGCGCCAATCGTTTTCAAAATGCAACTGCAACCACCCGAAATACAGCCTTAGTATTTCTCTGCTTAAAAGTATATATAAGAATGCAGCTTTTTATTTATTTTTTTTGCGTAACCGCCACTGAATCTCTTTTCTGCTTTTTTTGTACTTATTTCCTTTACTCTCTTTCTTTTCATTTTCAGAAATTCACTTCCCCTTAGCTATAGATATATATAAAGGAATTCGCAAATTGTCGAATTGATTTCTCTGCTTTAAAATTACATCGGGTCAATAATTTTCTTTCTTTTAGTTTCTTTTTTAGTTAAAGGCAAATTTTTTAAAAAAAATTTTACGGCTTTTTGTAGTTAAGAGGATTTTGTTTATTCATTTTCGTTTTTTTTCTTAATTTTTTTTAAAAGTATTTTTTTTATAATCTTTTATTATTTCTCTTTGGTATTTTTTTTAATTAAGAGAATTTATTTTTATTAACCTTCATTTTTGTTTTATCTAAGGAATTATTTATAACCTTCTGTTAGTTCTCTTTATTTCTTTTTTATTTAAAAAAAATTTTTAAATAGAAAAAAGTCCCTTAAGATTACAAAAAGGAATTGTAATATAATTGATCACGTATTGTTTCAAAACAGTAAAAAAAGAATTTACTGTTTTATACAAAAATAAAGTAAAAAAAAATAATAAAGGTATAAAGAGATAAACAAAAAAAAAGGAATGGGAGAGAAAAATTTAATAAAGAAGAAAGTCACAAAAGGAATTGTAATATAATTGATCACGTATTCATCCAAAATATTAAAAACTGATTATTTTTATTGCTTTAAATAAAAAATAAAGTATAAAAATAAAATATAATAAAGTTATTATAAAGAGAAGTGAGTCGTAGACAAAAATATTTAAAAAACAAGAAAGTTACTTAAGATTAGAAAAGAAATTGTAATTTAATTGATCACGTATATATAAATTAGAAAGAATTAGATAAAGAATTTAAAAAAAAAGTAAAATCAGAGTCCGTTAGGAATAATAAGAATTAGAATATAATCGACCATATACGTAATTTGCGAATATAATTTTTTAAATTTAAATCCAATGGTAAAATTATACAAGAATTTTAATATATAATCAAGAAAATATTTTGATATATCTAATAAATTACGTATTGGGAATCTAAATTTAAAATTCAAAAAAATAAAAACTAAAAAATATTCACAAAAAAAATGAATTATGAAAATTAAAACTGAAAATATTTTTATCCCTTTTTTAAAAGCTGGTTTATTACTATATATATCGAGTTACGAATAGCCGTAGGAAATTGAACGAGGCGTGTTGACTTGGGTTAATTTCGCCCACGTAACAGTCTCTTAGATAGAGATTCAGGTGAAGGGGGGTGGTAGGGGGGGATTAGGATCGGCGTCGCAGGAGCGGATCCCTCTTCCAATTGGTCATTGGACGGGACACTATATACCATAAGAGTTCAATGAACTCGGTCCTTCATGTGTATTACCAAAATTGGTTACAGATGTTTGCTTATATACTTAAAAATTTTTACGCCATTGTCTGAGTATGACATTGAGTGCTATATTATATATTTATACATATATTATAACACTCACTTATATATACAGTAAAGTGCTGGTTTGGTTTACAATATGAAACTGTCAAATGTGAATGTCCTATCGTTAAAAAAAAAGAAGTGAAGGGGGACAGTGATCTTCGACCGTGACTTTGACTTTACAGACCCTGACAACTTGTACATTCTATAATATAGATATATATGCACGTCAGGATTAGTTTTTGCAACTATTCACTAATTGCTTTACAACATAACCTCAAATTTTAACATAACATCTTATTTTCTTCATATTTTCAAAATTATTTATTTATTCTTTTTATTATGAAAAAAAATTAACATTTTTAGTTTATTTCACAAAACATAACCTCAAATTTCCTATAAATATACAATTTACTGTTATTTTCTTTAAATATTTATTTTTTTCAATTTAAGATATTTTGTTTAATAATTTTTGTTATTTTTCTTTCTAGGTAGCAGAAAAGGAATTGTAATATAATTGATCACGTATTCTTCCAAAATATTAAGAACAGATTTTTTTCTGTTTTTAATAAAAATAAAATATAATAGGATAAATATAAAGAGAAGTGAATTGTGGACAGAAATATTAAAAAATGAAGAAAGTCACTTAAGATTAGAAAAGAAATTGTAATATAATTGATCACATAACATAACCTCAAAATTGTAAACTTTTTTTTTCTTCCTGTAAATTGTAAACAAACCTTTTTTCTGTTTCTATTCAAAATAGTAAAATTTATAGAAAAAATATTGTAAGATAGAAAAAAAATATTGTAATTTAGTAAAATATAGAAATTTAAGGTTATGTTTCAATTTTAAAATAAAAATCAGTTATAAATGATCGTTTTAGGTTATATACCGAAATTTTGTTTATAAGAAAAATATTTATATTGTTTAGCAATGGGATTATATGAGTACATTGACTTCCTATACCCCTTCCCATTAGAGGGGGGTATATAATAAGTATAAAATGGAGTCATTCAATATGGCGAACGTTCCGAATTTCACTTTTCGAAGAAGATTCAATTCACCTTGGTGGATTCCCTCTGTTGAGTCTTCTGGGTTTGTTAGAGAAGAATTTCCGCGTGAATCGGCGACGTCTACTAACCCAGATACGTTCTCGGGTCGTCGATCTTTTCCCTCCTTGGAAAGAACTACTGTACCAGATATATTAATTTGCCAAGAAAGTATATATATATATATGTACAAAAAAAAGAAGAGGAGATGAAAAAAAATATTCATTTTCCATAAACATATTTTTTTTGAAACAATTTTCTTTTTTTTTCACTTTCATATAAATTGAAATTTTACGTTTCTTTTTTGAAAAATTTGAGGTTATGTTGATTATATTTTATGTCTCATACATATAACAGTTAAGTAGGTATTAAAACCGAGGTTAAAATCAATTTTTTTTCATTTTCAGGTTGAAATTTGACGATTTTTTGAAAAATTTGAGGTTATGTTTAATTATTTCTTTATTGTATAAACGTAGTATTACGTTTCATGTATTTTTCGTACTTGAGTTTCGATTTTTTTCCACTTTCACGTCACATATTTGAAATTTAACGATTTTTTTTTGGAAAATTTGAGGTTATGTCGATTACAATTTACATCTTTCATGCATAACTATTATAATTAGAAGTTATAAAACTAAGTGTCTTATTTTGAGACAAGACATTTAGAAAACGTCTTAAAATTGTCACAACTTGTCTCATTGGCTAAGAAAATATCTAACACCTTCCATCATTGGTCGAAATCTAAGACACATAAAAAGTGTCTTAAAAATAAGAACAAAAGTGTCTTAAATTAAGATATCCGTTTTTGCAATGATATTTTTATTTTAATGCAGTTTTTAACGGTTTTTTTACTTACACTCTTAAAAAAAAATTTCGAGTTTTTTAAAAAAAGAAATTTTTTTTTGAGAATTTTGGAAGGACATTTGATATATATATATGTATATATATATATATACATGCTATTGGATAAGTTTCTAATTCGCGTAATAGCTTTGCCAACGGGAGAGAGAGATAGGAGAACGCGATGTAAACCGGAAATGCCGTCTCCATGGTGCCCATTCGGATCGAACCACAGAGCCAGTGTCGAGGTCTTTACCCCCTTTGCCATAGCGTCTATTATGTTACGAGAGATATGATGCGAATAACCCGTATGTGCGAAAATTTATTTGCATATTATGCGTTGGTGAGAGATTATATATATATATATATATACATGTTTAATCGTTAACAAAGAGATAACTGCAACTTTAGAATATTGCATATATAGTTGCGTTCATTGGGAAAGGTCAATTTTGAATTTTTTGAAAAAATGTATTAAAATTCTAAAATTTGTTTACTTTTTAAGTTTTATGATTTTAAAATTTTAATATTTTCAGAATTTTAAAATAAAAGATTTAAATATTTCAGAATTTTAAGATAAAAGATTTTAATATATTTTTAGGTTTTAGAACTTTATAGAGGTTAAGAATTTTAAAATTTTAGTATTTTGAATATTAACAATCATAAGTTTTAAGATTACTGAATTTAAGATTTAAAAATTTTAAGATTTTAAATTTTAAACATTTTAAGTTTAAAAATTTTTGAATTTTAAATTAAAAGATTTAAAAAGTTTAAGGTTTTAAAATTTAAAGTTTAAAAATTTTTAAATTATAAGTTTTAAGATTTTAGAATTTGTAAATTTTAGAATTTTAAGTTTTATGATATAAAAATTTTAAGGTTTTTGAATTTTGAATATTAAAAATTTTAAGTTATAAGATTTAAAAATTAAAAGTTTTTAAAATTTTAAGTTTAAACATTTAAATATTTTAAGGTTTTAAGTTTTCTAAATTGTAGAATATAAAAATTTTATCATTTAATATGTTATATCTCTCACTATTCTAATCATTGTTCGGGTAAAAGAATTTTATACTTTAAGAACCATAAAAATGATATATAATACATTTTCATTATCAGCCCTGGGTGCCATTTTTGTCTAAAGCCGACACTGGAGAAAAAAAAAAGGAAAAAAAACGTGCTAAAAGCAAAGATGTTTCCGTACCCATTGGGTTATCTCGAAGGCAACAACAAGACTTGCAGAGATAGTCGCAATACTATATATATATATATATATATATACGACTCAATAAGTCACCTAGCGGATTCTAAATGACCCCAACTGGCCTTATATACAAGAGAGTTATCGAACTGTACTTTTCCGTATACCGAAAGTTAAGAAAGTACATGAGGGAAAAATTCCTCTTTATATTTTATAAACAAAGGAGGAGAAAAATCAGAATTTTCAAAAAATACTCAATCAATTTTTAAATACGCACCTGTTTTTCAAAGTACCCCTATTTTTTGTTTTCAATTTTTTTCGATATTTTAAAAATTCTTATTTTCGCAAAAATTCATTATGTTGATCAAAAAAAAATTATTTAATTAAAAAAAATAGATAACTATTGAGATTTGAACCCTCCCCCCCCCTCTCCCCTCCTGAGAAGGTGACAAGATTTCCCACTGGCATTTGATCACGATTTGTGCCCATTCTCCATAATGGATTTGGCCGATTGTCGGAAGCGAGAGCATATTCTTTAGGCGCGAGTGTATATAGCCGGAAAAGCGAGTACAACATAGTAGCAAGTGAATTAGCAAAGTAGTGAGTTCGCAAAAGTCCTCTTCTCTTTCTCTTTCTGCCGATCACTTTATAGTGTATACCTCCCACCCTTCTCATCGTCATCCTTCCTCATTTCTTCATCGCTCTCCAACAACTGGATGCCCCTGAAAGAAGGTCTCTGACGGTCATTGTCCTACTTGGGACATGGTTCGAGTTCGCGCATTTTATAACAAACACCATGGGCGCACCATAATGCTTTAAAGAGAGGTTTCAATAACCCCCCCATAGGCGAGACCCCGTTGTTGCGCCTACATTGCTGCCATTTATTTCTATATATATATACACCAATGAAATTAAACCTTATAGTCCTGTTGTCGCTTGTTGTCGTCATCATCATAATCATTATCATTTCGAACTAACTGTAAAATTTCCCCCACGTTTCCATTTTATATATAGTGTAGTATAGTATATTTCATTATCCAAATGTTCATTTTGCAAAATTATTGTACCTATTCCTAATCGCTTGCACTTTATGCTTTTTATTTTTATTATTTTTCTCATGTAAAAAAAATTTATTCACTTTTTTTACATTTTTTCGAGAAGGAAATGTTTTTACTATGTATATTTATTGGCGAGAGCTTTACTGCGCATGTGTAGAACACAGTGAGATTTTCTGCGCAACTAAAGAGGTTAATAAAATCTACTGCGCAGCTGTGGAATGCAATTAGTGTTACTGCGCATGTAAATAATGCAGTGAGATCTACTGCGCATCTACAGAATACTATAATATCTGATGAGCATGTATAGAATCCAATAAGATCTACTGCGCATATATGGAATACAATTAGATGTACTACACAGATGTAGAATCCAAAAAGATCTAGAAGAAGAAATTGAGATCTATTGCGCAGCTACAGAATTCAATAATATCTACTGAACATACATAGAATCCAATAAAATCAACTGCGCATCTGTTGAATACAATTAGAAAACAATTACAATTACAGTATAATACTACCACGTAGTTATAGAATCCAAAAAGATCTATTACGCATTGATAAAATTGAATCAGATCTACTGCGCAGCTACAGAATGCAATATTTGTTATTTCACTACAGCGTAGCTGTGGAATCTAGTAAGATCTACTGCGCAGATATAGAATCCAACATGATCTACTGCGCAGATATAAAATCCAAAAAGATCTCTTGCGCATCGATAAAATTGAATGAGATCTACTGCGCAGCACTAGAATCTAATGAGATCTACTACCAAACTGTAGAAACAGAATCTAATGAGATCTACTACCCAACTGTAGAATCCAAAGAGGTCTACTGCGCATCGATGAAATTGAATAAGATCTACTGCGCAACTGTGAAATACAATGAGACGTACTACGTAGATATAGAATACAAAAAGATCTATTGCGCATCGATAAAATTGAATGAGATCTACTGCACAACTTTCAAATACAATGAGAAGTCCTATGTAGATATAAAATCCAAAAAGATCTACTGCGCATCGATAAAATTGAATGAGATCTACAAGGCAGCCACCGAATCGAATAAGATCTACTGCGCATATGTGGAATGCAGAAAGATTTACTGCGCATTGATAAAATTGATTGAGATCTACTTCGCAGCGATAGAATCTAATAATATCTACTGCGCAACTATAGAATCCAATGAGATCTACTGCGCAGATATTGAATCGAAAAAGATCTACTGCGCATCTATGGAATATGGGTTTGTAATAACAATCTGTCAAGGGCACCAAAATTAAATATAAAAATTATTAAACTCAATATTAAAAAAAACTATGCTTTGTAATATTAATACAGTAATTTTTAATATTTTGTTTTTAAAAAAAAAATTGGTTTCTTATTTTTAAATTTGTAATATAATTTTTTAGTTCAAAAATGAAAAACTTATTATTTCTAATTATTTACTATCAATTTTTATTTTCAGATAATATAAAAGGACATTTCTCTGAAAAAATGTGTTCACTCAGGAGGAGTGAATAAGTGCAAGTGGCCTCCACTGTGAGAGCGTCTGAAGAAAACCGTTATATGTATATACATATATACTTGGGGAAGCGGTCGCGCCGACCAAAAAGTAAAACCGAATTCAGTTTCGGTGTTGGAACCACACGCTGACGAAATTTCACCGACGATTCTTATCGGTTGTTGAACGCGCTATAGAACCTTTTCTGTGGGATGCTCAAGGTTATACACACCGGGGAACATTATATTATATGCCTCGGGGTCGTTAACACTGAAGAAGGCAAAAAGAAAAGATTTTTTTTTTATTATAGAACTTCTATAATATATATCAGATATATTATAATTATCAAAATATTCATTTATCTTTATCGAAGTTCAATAAAGAAAAATTTTTTTTGCCTAATATCAAATTTTGATGAAATTGATGTTTATTATTATGTTTATTATATGATTTAAATATGGTAGTATATAGAATGAGAAATTTAAGAATTTAATTTTATTACGCAATTGACATTGAAGAGAATATTAAAAGCTAATCGAGAAATATACTCATTCGAAAGTAATCATCATCTCTCTCTCTTGTGAGTATAATCAAGGTGGAAGGACCTCAAAAGCAGGGAACTTGAACGAGTTCGTTGAACCCCCCCTTGAGAATGAGAGAGAGACCGAGACGATTTAACAGGAAAGTTCACCTTCCAAAGTGAAGGGAATGACCCTCAATTTTTAAGTTGTTTCTTCGGTGCCGAACAAAAAAATTACGTAAGGAGTTTGAAATTCATTTTCGAATCTCTAGTATGGAGATTTGATTTGATTTTTTTTTCTTGCTGAATTGATGAAACATCTATTAATAGCTCAGGAATAATTTTTTTCATTTATTTTTTTAATATTAATTTCAAATTGATTCGAAATTCCATGAATTTTTTGCATACTTTTTAATAGAAGAAGATGTAAAATGAAAATCGAATTTTGGGGTAAATTTTTGCGCAGCCAAGAGGGATGTATTGAATTACTGCGTATTTATATAGTACAGAGAGATTTAGTGCGCATCTGTAGAATACAATGAGTGATTCTGCGCATCTATAGAATGCAGCGAGTACTTCTGCGCATCAGTTTAATGCAGTGAGATCTACTGCGCACCTATACAATGCAAGAAGTGTTTCTGCGCATCTATATAACACAGTGAGATCTACTGCGCATGTATAGAATGTAAGGAGTGCTTCTAAGCCTCTACAGAATGCAAAAAGATCTACTGCGCATTTACTCAATGCAATGAGTGCTTCTGAGCCTCTATAGAATGCAGAGAGACTTACTGCGCATCTATATAACACAGTGAGATCTACTGCGCATCTCTAGAATGCAATGAGTGCTTCTGAACTACTGTAGAATGCAATAAGATCTACTGCGCATCTATATAATAAAAAAGAGTGCTTCTAAGCCACGATAGAATGCAATACGATCTACTGCACATCTATAAACTATATTGGAGTCACTGTTCATTTATAGATCATTTTTAATAATATTATACAAAAAGCAAAGTATTTCATTATAAAACTGCTGCAAATATACGAGTTGTATTTAACATCACCTGGCAGTAAAGTATTATCGTGTATAATAAACAAGGAATCAATTTTTCCTGGCGATAAATTTTTAAAAAACTTTTTCATATTAAATAGTACAAAAAACTTTAAAATAATAATAATTAATAACAATAAGAAAAACATTAATACCATCGACTTAATGTAATATTTTTTTTCAACAACTGCGAAAAATACTTATAGCATTATTATTCAATTATTGCAATAGATCTCTCTGCATTTAATACATGCGCAGTAGATCTCACTACATTCTAGAGATGCGCAATAGATCTTTATGCATTCTATAGATGCACAAAAGATCTTTCTGCATTCTGTAGATACGCAGTAGATCTCACAGCATTCTATAGGTGCGCAATAAATCTTTCTTCATTCTATAGATGCGCAATAGATCTCACAGCATTCTATAGGTTGCAAAAGATCTTTCTTCATTCTATAGATGCGCAGTAGATCTTTCTGCATTCCATAGATGCATTCTAGAGATGCGCAGTAGATCTCGCACTGCAGCCTACAGATGCGCAATACATTGCGCATTCTGTAGGTTGCAATAGATCTTCCTTCATTCTATAGATGCGCAGTAGATCTTTCTGCATTCCATAGATGCATTCTAGAGATGCGCAGTAGATCTCACAGCATTCTACAGATGCACAGTAGATCTCACTGCAATCTACAGATGCGCAATACATCTCTCTTCAGTCTATAGATGCGCAGTAGATCTTTCTGCATTCTATAGATGCATTCTAGAGATGCGCAGTAGATCTCACTGCAGTCTATAGATGCGCAATGGATCTTTCTACATTATAGAGATGAGAAGTAGATCTCACAGCAATCTAGAGATGCGCAATAGATCTCTCTGTATTCTATAGATGCGCAGTAGATCTCTTTGCATTATATAAATGCGTAATAGAACTTATTGCAGTTTATCGATGCGCAGTAGAACTTATTGCATTTTATAGATGCGCAGTAGCACTTTTTGCGTTCTATAGATGCGCAGTAGTATCTATTACATTCTATAGCTGCGCAGTAATGTTCTATACCTTTTTTTCCCTGCCTTTAAATAAAGAATACAACAAATAAAAATGCGCAGTAACTTTGATTGCAACAAACAATGAATAAAGAACATGTTAATCATATTATATATCAGCACGTGGCCGGACGGAAAGAATACAGATATAAGAAGGCATATATTGAAGAATGTAGATATATAAAGGAAATGAGTAACAAAGAATGGGAAATGGTCTTGATTGAAAAGAAAGATAATTATATGAGGTTTTTTCTCTTTCTCTCTCTCTCTTTCTCTTTTTTTTTTGCAAAGTTGTATCTAACGGGATTGTCTTATGCAAAAGTACAAGTGGTAGCACTCGTACTTTAGTCAGCCAGGTTCGTTAAGTGGTCACAGTCAACGAGTCGACTCTCTTGCACATATACACAATAAACCGCGCACATATAGAATGTACGTAGTCTTCGCGTTGTCGTCCTCGCAGTCGTTGTTGTTGGGGAGGAGTGAGTTTCAATGGGACACGTGAAAGAAAAGTAGAGGGGTAAGAGCGCACGGCCAGACGAGTGCAAGCGAGTTAGACGACCGCTATATCATTTCGCTACCGGCTCTCAGTTCACCGTTCGGTTGTTGAACCCAGAACTCTCTTGCGCTGCATAACCCATTTTGTAATAGCACACTTTATTTAACCGGCACGCGACATAATTCCTGTCCTATATCATTTATTTCTTTGATTATTATTATTATTATTATTAATATTATTTTATTATTAATATTATTTTATTATTATTACACTGAAAAAAAAATTTATTTGATTCAAATACCGGTGTATTTGGTTATTATCAAATAAATATTTACTTGAATCAAATATTTCTTATTTGAATCAAATATATAGTATTTGAATCAAATATTTCAGTATTTGAAGCAAATACCATTTATTTGATTCAAATAAGAAATATTTGATTCAAGTAAATATTTATTTGATAATAACCAAATACACCGGTATTTGAATCAAATAAATTTTTTTTTCAGTGTATTATTATTATTATTATTATTATTATTATTATTATTACTATTATTAGTATTATTATTGTTAATATTTTATAATTATTGTTATTATTAATTTACTATTACATGGAAAAAAAAATTTATCTGGAACAGTTATATGTTTCTCTAGAATAGCGAAAACTTTCGATATTTTAGTGAAACATATCGTTGTTCCAGTGAAACTTATTGTTGTTTCAGGTGAAGATTTTTTTGCGTATGGTTTTTTTTTAGTATTATTGAAAATAAAAAATTGTCTTTTTTTAAAATTCTTATTACATGTGTGGTGTATTTGCTAAAAAAAAATATATACATATATATATATATTTCAATGGATCATGGCTTTTGAAAATGTGAGAAATAATTATCATTTACAATTATAATTCCGGAAGGAAGTTTTGTTTCACATATTTCTCTTCATTGAAATAAAAAAAAAATTTTCATTGAATTTTCAAATTATAATTTTGCAAATATACAAAATTTTGTAAAAAAAAATCGTATTTTTAAAAATTATTCTATACAATTTTTTCGTTTATACAATTTTTTTTTTTTTTTACAAAAATTATAAAAACAAATTATTTTTTTTGAAACAATATTAAAAATCAAAGCATTGAAAATTTTTGCACTGAAAAAATAAATTACAAAACAGAAAATTGGTTATTGACAGTAGTGTTATGTTAAAAATATAGAAAACAAAAAATAAAATTCAAAATTTGTATATTATATATATATATATATATATATATATATGTATATTATACTCTTTTGAAGATCATTGTCGATGAGTTGTTGCGAAAGAGATTAAATAACAGAGAGCTTGTAATTTCCGCATTGAGTATCTCCAACTCCAATGTCAATGTCAGTCGCCCTTTCACCTTATATAACGAATGAGCGTACTCGTTCCCGACGCTTGCATATTATCGGCTTAATGCGATTCGCATATATGGAGAGCGATGAAATCTAGCATGTACTTATGTGTTCTTATATATATATATACATTCAGTATATTATATCGGACTAACAATACAACCCCCTCAACCACCCCCTATCTTCTTACTACCTACCTCACTATTTTAAAAAAAAACTGCATCCTATCTACATATATTATAAAAATGTCTATAAATTTGTATCTAATTAAAATTTTTTAATTCATATATAATTTTTTTTTAAATTAAAAATATTTTTTTTGTAATTGTAAATCGAGTTTTAAAATTTGAATTTACAATTCAATATTCTTATTTAGAGAGGGGAAAAAATAATTATCCTCTCATTTGGAATTACCCATTATTAAATATTCTTGTTTCAAGAGGAAAAAAAAGAATTATACATTCCTTACTAAGAATTCTGGTTAAAAAGAGGAACACTTAAAATTGTCGTTTATTTAATATATTCTTAGTTTTAAGAGGTAAACAGGAATGATCCTCTCATTTTGAATTAACCCTTATTAAATATTCTTGATTTAAGAGGAAAAAAAAATTATATACTCTGATTTATGGAATTATTCTGTACGTTACCATTATTGAATATTCTCGTTTATAGAGGAAAAAAAAAGATTAATTCTTTCATTTGGAATTATCGCTTATTTATTATTCTTGTTTTAAGAGGAAAAAAAGGAATGATCCTTTCATCTTGAATTATCCCTTATTTAATATTCTTGTTTTAAGAGGCAAAAAAGTAACTGTCCTCCTATATCTATAAAAAGATCCATTATTGAATATTCTTGTTTTAAGGGGAAAAAAGGGTATTATCCTCTTAAAATAAGATTACTTTCAATGAATTTTATTTTAATAATATAATCGCTTATAAAAAAAAATAAAATTTCGTATAGATAATAATTTTGTTTTTAAGAGGAAAATTCCTTTTACACTCGTATATTATTTTCTTAAAAAGAGAATAATATACAAAAAAGAAATTAAATTTCAGATTATAAATTTTAATTTTTAATATAGTTTTGTTTTGACGGGGATAATCGTTTTTTTTATACTAAACAAAACTTCTTAATCGAAGAGGAAAATTAACACTTAAATTACTATATATACTTTTATAACAAATTTTTGTTATTTCTTTCAAAATTAGAATAGAATTTTTTTGATTTTAAGGCCTATTCTTGATTTAAGAGGACAACGGACTATCATTTATAAAAAAGGCATATTTTCCTCTTAAAATGAGATTATTAACGATTATTATTATTATTATTATTATTATTATTATTATTATTATTATTATTATTATTATTTTGAGGACTATTCTTGTTTTAAGAGGATAATTGATCATATATCAAAAAATGTCATATTTTCCTCTTAAAATAAGATTATCAATATATATATATATATATAATTATTTCAAAAATAAATTTTTAATAGTAATTTTTAACAAGAAAAAAAATGTGTTTTTAAATATATAAATGTAGAAAAAAAAATTCTAGAATTGAGTTGATGGCAAAGGTTTTTCAGGTTCGCCAAAGTGATAGGAAAAGAAAAAAGAGAAGGAGAACGAAAGAGAAAGAGTTGAACGGTACTAATGCACTAAGCAGCACACTCGACGTCACATTTGACCGTTGGTTATGCCGATAGCGAAAAAAAAAGTGCCTAGCACACCATGCACTTGTGATACTTTATAGTCTCATGCATCCTAGTACAGAAGGTATCTATTTTTTTATATAGTTTTTTCTATTTCTTTTGTTTATTTAAAAAAAAAAATTCAAATTTACTTTTTTTTAAGGGGTCTTTAATCCATTGGAGCAAAAAAAAAAAAAATATTTTTCACTCGCACACAAATATATAATATTGGTTTGTTCTAGATTTGAAAATATATATAAATTGCAATGCAATGAGAGACTTTCTTTTTTCTTCTTTTTTTTTTACATTTCTTTTGCTCTCTTATTCTTGGTGAAAAAGAAAATTGGCCTGATTTTGATCTATTGTTGCTATTATATATAATATAAATATTTGCGCTTGCGCAAACAATTCAATGTCATGAAATATGCCTTTTATTTAGCTATGTAATACACACACACGTATATATATATATATATATATATATAAATTATATTTTATACATTTATAAAAGGAAAATTACTCTTGTTTGAACTTGAGGGTTGTTTATAACTTTCACTCTATTCCAAAAAAAGTTGAAAATTTTTTTTTTTTACTTAATTTTTATTATTACTATTTTTCAACTTTTGTATAATTTATATAAATAAATAAAAATATATTTTTATGTATAAATGAAAAATTCCTCTTGATTGAACTCTAGAGTTGTTGGTAGCTTACACTCCATTTGAACAAGAGTTAAAAAAATATTTTTCTAATAATTTATATTATTATTATTGTTGTTGTTATTATTTTTGTATTTGTTATTATTATTATTATTATTATTATTATTATTTTTCAACTTTTGCATTAGTTATAATTATAAATAAATATTATATATATATATATATATATATATATATATATATATAAAAGGAAAATTCCTCTTGATTGAACTTGAGAGTTTGTTGTAGCTTTCACTCTATTTGAACAGGCACACTGTGAGTGAATGTAGCTAATGCGAAACGAAGCGAAGAGTAAAATCCTTCGACGAGGAAATAATGGCTGCCTTCCAGCAGCTGAAATTACTCCTTTTTCCCTACTGGTGTGTTTCATGAAGCAAAAGAGGAAAATTATTGTAGTTCTCGTTAATTTTTGTTTTATATTGTATATATATATATATATATATATATATATATATATATATATATATATATATATATATATATATATATATACATTAAAGGCAAATCCCCCCCCCACTAATGGCAATTTAATGTTGAAAAGAAAAATAAATGTACATAGTAAACAGTAATTTTGTAACATATATATATATATACTCCAGGAATGTTCAAACCCCCCCCCCCCTCCTCCATCTTACCACTTTGATGAGATTCGATAATTATACAATAATTTTTTGTTTTTCTTCTCACACTTATATTAAATTATCATTAAAGTTGGTGTTTCCTTAGGAAAAATGTTTTTTTTATTTAATGAAATTTTAATGTTTGAAAAAAAATTTGTGTTGCAGTGATTTTTTTTTTGTTTTTTAACGTAAAAGTGAGGTTAGGATTTGAATTTTCTAATATTTATATATTCTTCAGTGATTTTCGGCATAAAAGTGAGGTTAGGATTTGAGCTTTTCATTATTTATGTTCTTCGTGCGGTGATTTTTGGAATAAAAGTAAGGTTAGAATTTGAATTTTCGTGGACATTTTTTGGAACAAAAGTGAGGTTAGGATTATTAAATTATCTTTACACTATAAAAAATGCCCGGGAAATATATTCATATTCTTTGCGAGTAATATTTTTGACATAAAAGTGAGGTTAGGTTTTGAATAATAATTATATATATATATATATATATACATTAAATTGTGGCGCGCTCTAAAGAAAGGGAAGCAAAAAATTATAGGTTATGTTTATAATAGTTTGTAATGGAACTTTAAATCAAGGTAAAACGTAAAAGTATGATGAACATAACCTTAAATTTTTGGTTTCTTAGCAATACTGTTAATAATAATAATAACAACAATACTAATAATATTAATAACAATAATAATTAAAAAATAGTGATTAATAAAAAAAGTAATAATTATTTCTTAATTAAGTAATTAATTAATATAATTATATTATTATACTGTATTGTGTATATTACGTATTATTATATAAAAATATTAGGCAATTTTTTTTTCTTTCTAAATACCGAAAAATTTTTGCATTATTTTTTTTTTATTTATTTTTTTGCTGTAGAAAATTTTTTTTTTTTAAATTTTCATTGGAAAATATATTGATAGAGTTATTGATATATAAATATATAGGTATAGGAGTGAAGCGACGTTGAAGTCGAGAGTATACAGGGAAGGAATCTCACGGCTGACGGCTGGCCGTGACTTTACTCAACTCAGGCGGCACTTCAGGCCGGCGCAACGCGTCAATGTAGAACGGTCATTGACTTTTCGTTCGGTCGCGTTTTGTATTTTATATATATTGTGTATATGTATATCTATATATATGTACATACGGTCGCTACTTTTCACTCATCGTCAAACCAATATTCCTTTTGCAAAAATTTTCACGCGAATTCCATATTTTTTTTTTATTTTCACGTCACCCCATATATATATATATATATATATATATATATATATATATATATATATATATATATATAGCGTCATCAAAATTCGCGCTCGCACGCAAATCGTTTTTTTCACTCCCTTCGCGCGTGTTCCAATTTTTATTGAGACGAGCCTTTTTTTTCTCGATTCCATCCATTTATATATATTCACGTTGTCCCATTAAGGAATACTCTCAATTTTTTTTACTAAAAAATTTTTTTTTAATTTAACCCTTAACTGGCACCATGGGTCAAGTAGACCCGAGAATTTGTTCGCGCTCAAATTAATTGAATTTGAATATTTTTTTTATATTTTAATATATTAGTTAAGACATATTAGTAATTTTCTAAGTATTTTTGATACAACTAATAATAATAATTTTCTTTTTCAGATTTTCATATATTGAATGAAGAAAAAATTCGTTGAATGTGATTAGTGCATCGTATTGGATTTTGTGGCTAAAAGCAAGTGTTTCATACTAGATAATGAATAATTGGGGAAAATATATATATATATGAGGGAACAGGGAAACATTTCAAAGTGGTTATATTTATCAATTATCTTTAATTAACCCTTAACACCATGGGTCCAGTAGACCTGAGCATTTTTTTCTCGTTTAAATTAATTGAATTTGAATATTTTTTATATTTTAATATTTTAATTTGACATATTAGTAATTTTCCAAGTTTTTTGATACAACTAATTTGATACAAAAGAATAAATTAGCTTCAAACATTAATAAATTATAAATTTTTCATTTTAACCTAAAGTCATATTTTGCAAAATAAATGCCTTTTTTGCAAGTCCTACTGTTGTGGTAATTTTTTTCTTAAAGAACAATACATCATAACTTTAAATTTTTAAAGTGATATTATTAAAATTTAAATAACTCATGAATTTTTTAGATAAAAATACGCAATTTTTTTTTTTTGGTTTTTATTGTTCACCATTTTTTTAAACTAATTTAAAATAAATTAATCCCTGTAAAACTAATGAAATTTTAAAAAACACATAAACTACCTTAGATTAAATTTTTGTGCAAAAATATTTAATAATAATAATATTTATAAGAATAATAATTAAATATAATAATAATAATAATAATGGTGATAATAATAATAAAAACTAACGATAAGAATAATAAGTACTAATAATAAAATAATAGTAATAATAAATATAGTTTAAAATTTAAAAAATAAATCACCTTGAGAAAGAATTGAACCCCGACCGAAGAGTATTACTTTTCTAGTACTTTAGCACTAGACCACCGGATCAATTGAATAATTTTTTAACTGTTTCAAGCGTCGGGAATATTATTATTTATTATTATTTAATTTTTTTTATTTTTATTATTGTTATTATTTATATGATTATTATTATATTAATGCTAATAATAAATTGAAACTAAAGTAATTGGAAAGTAATTTTAATTTTTTTTATGTATTTTAAAAAACCTGACGTTTTTAAAAAAAATTTTTTAATTTATTATTAATTAATTTTAATTATTTAATTTATTAATAAATTAATATAATTTAAAAAAAAATTTTTTTTATATAAAATATATATGTGCTGCGCTGATTTTGACAAAAGAGAGTCGTTCCGATTAGTGTTCTCTATGATGAGAGAGAGACACACTTTTGAATACTATATATATAAAAGTTTAAGGGACTAGATTTATTATTAATAGCAAATGACAGTGTCATTTTAAAGTGAATGGTATTCGATTTTGCGGGACACCTGGTATAATAGCATTGACGGTCATCGTTACGGTAACGCGTAATACTTTACGGTTCGGCTTGTGTGTGTGTGTGTATGTATATATGTATGTGTGCATTATCGCGAAATCGCTATATGGATAAACATCTCATCAATTTTTCACGGGAAATTATTACATATTTTACGGTACTTTTTCTTAGAAAAAAAAATATATTTTTTTTTAAATAAAGAATTTTTTTTAAATAATTAAAAAATTTTTTTAAATAAATAAATTTTTTTTTAAATAAATAAATTTTAACTAAAATAATATTGTATATTAAAATACTAAAAAATTTACTTTTCTAAAACCTATAAATTTAGTTTTATAAAAAAATTTAAATTTAGTTTTATAAAAAATATAAATTTTAGTTTTACAAAAACTTTATTTATTTTATTATTTTTTTTTAAATTATTATTTAATATAATAAATTATTAAAAAAATTTAGTTATTTAATAATTATTTTTCAAAAAAAAAAATGTAGCATATATGCGCGATTTTTTCTCGAAATTTCCATTTCAGTTTCGTTTAATAAATAAATATCGTTTTTTTTTTTTTGCGTTTTCCTTTTCGTTTATAAAATATTTTAAAGGGAAAAAAAACAGTTAACGGACACATATAGAGAATAATCTTTCATTTTTATGAGAATTTTTTTTTTTTTCTTTTCTTTTTCTTTTTCTTAAGTCCTTATAACTTTCGACTCATCCGAAAGTGCAATGACCGCTCCAATAAATCCGGAGTACACCCCAAAAAGATTACACGTCACGATGAATTCTTCATTCGAAATCCCGTTAAGTTACATTTTTTTATTGGCTCTTTATAAATTCGCACAAAATTGCAAAAAAAAGAATTTTCGTTGGAAAATCACTGTTTTTTTTTCATTAAATTTATTTTTCTAAAAAGAAGAATATTTTTTTTTTCTTTCTACGAAACTCTTTAGTGGAAAAAACAAATTTTGTAAAATTTATTATAAATTATTATTATAAATATATAAAAATAAAATAAATTAAATAATTTAATAAATATAAACAAAATAAATAAAAATAGAATAAATATAAATATTTGTACTAAATTATTATTATAAAAATATAATAATCTGTTATTTGACTATTATTAAATAAATATTTACTGAATTCAAATAATTGTAAAAGTTGTAAAATAAATACAAAAATAAATAAATTAGTAATTTTTTTTTTTTTTTTTGAAACAAATACTTTTTAATTGGCTCAAATAATTGTTATTTAATATATACAAATAAATATTTATTTGACAATAGTCAAGTAATCGATTACTTGAATCAAATAAATTTTATTTTTCCCCTCCGATAAATAAAAAAAAAAAAATACAAATATGATGCAACAATTATTTCGGATTAGAGAGAGAGGGATAATTTTTTTTGTCTTCCTCTCTTAATACTTTCGATTCATCCATATTAAAGTGCAATGACCGCTCCAATAAATACCTTGAAACAAAAAAAAATTTTATTTCGAATTTAAAAAATTTCTAAAGAATTTTTTTTATACAGATTTTTCGTATATTTCGGTATTTTATTTTTTTTTCTCGCATATAACCGCTGAAAAGCCCAACTTCCGGGTTCTATTGAATTTGTGCCAACCCTTTTTGGTGAGGAGAATTTTTTTTTCTTTTTTTATTTTTATCTCAAGGTATTCCGTTGCAATTGTTCGATTTATAAAAATATATATATATATAATCGAGAAAAGGATCCCTCAATTCTTTTGAAAAATTATTGAGAGAAAGAGGAAGAAAGAAGAAGAAGATGATGATGATTTTAGACGGGAAGTTTTGCGCAGAAACCGTTATGTCACATATTAGAAAATAATGTGTTGTATACTTAACGGTTTTTCTGTGTGTTGCTTCTTTTATAACGAGATTTGCACAAAATAAAAATTTTAAAAATAGAAAAAAAGACGTAAATTTCTTTTACAAACATTTTTGAGACGCTAATTTTTTTTTATATAATGACCAAAAAAATGAAAAAAAAACAGGAAAAAAAATTTCATTTAAAATGAGCCAAAAAAAAAAAAAATTAGAATTTTTAGAAAAATTATTTACAATTTTCAAATTTTTTTTGATTTGTATCTTTTTATAAAATCAAATTTTTTACAATTTTAAAATTTTATTTTGTATTTTTAGAAGTTTTTCCAATTTTTTTTTTTTGCCAATTTTCAAATTACTTTTTGTATTGCAGAAATAATTCCATTTTTTCAATATTCATAAATTTCGCAAATTTTTTACAATTTTCAAATTTTATTTCGCAAATATTTTTGTACCATTTTTTTTATAAATTTATCACATTTTTTACAATTTTCAAATTTTATTCCCCAAATTTTTTTTAGATTTTCTTTTCCTAAATTTATTCAAATATATTTTACAATTTGCAAATTTTATTTTTGTAAATTTTTTTTCATTTTATTAATTTTTGTTACAATTTTTTTGAAAATATTCTTATTTTTATCTTTCTATTTCTATAAAATCAAAAATTTTTCATAATTTTCAAAAAAAAAAAAATTTTTTTTGGATTTTTCAAAATTTTTTTTTGGAAAATTGTCAAATTTATTGAACAACAATAATTGTTTTGCACATGAAAAATGAAGCAAAAAAAAAACATGCCATCAAGCATATCGCAGTGGTATATATAAGAGAATCGGTTACGTTATTGCAAGTACCGTTTTTCGTCCCGTTAAAGTCACACGTTCAATGTCCGGAAAACAAATTTCTGTCGTAATCTTTTTCTCTCTCTCTCTCTCTCTTTCTTATGCTTCTCCAAAGGGCCAAGGAACTTTCCGAGAGTCTCTTAACTTCACTTTCTAAAAACCTTCGTTAGCTTATATGTACTCTTTTACATCACTTCTTCTTTTTCTTCTTCTTTACTCCCCCCCACCCCACTCACTTTATACCAGGTTTTATATTGCCCGAAAGTCGTCGAACTTTCCAGAAAGATCTCTTCGATATTGACAATAATATGAAAGGAAAACGAAAACTAAAAATTATTATTATTATGTTTCAATTATCATTGAATTGAAAAAAAAACCGGTCTGACAGACCGAGTAGACGCTAAATGCGAATTTTTTTTAGTATTTTTGCAGAAAATTGATTTAGCTGTAGAAAATTTATTATTATATTTTTATCTGAAAAGATTTAGTACTGTTTAGGTAAAAAAAACCGGTCTGAGAGACCGAGTAGACGCTAAATGTGATTTTTCTGCAAAATTGTTGCCAAAAATTGATTTATACAAAATTTTGTTATTCTATCTATAACTGAAAACGTTTAGTACTGTTTAGATAAAAAAAAACGGTCTGTGAGACCAAGTAGGCGCTACTTGTGATTTTTTTTGCAAAATTGTTACCAAAAATTCATTTATACAAAATTTTGTTATATCTAATTATATGTAAAAAGTATTAATAAAGAAAAAATACCCCGGTCTAGAAAACCGAATAGAGGCTTAACGTGACATTTTCCTTCTCTCAATAATTTACAGGTTAAAATTTTCGTTTTCAGTTCAAAAAAAAAAATTTTTAACTTATTTCGTTATATTTAATATTCAAAAACTACTTAAAAAATCCAAAAAGAGGAGTGGAGGACGGTTGTAACAATAAGTTAACGTGCGGTAAACGTCGAAAAGGTCAATGTCCCATTTCGACCTTAACTCGCCAGGACGCGCGCGGTGTGTGTGCACTTGTTTGCTCAAGAAAGTCTTCAATTCGCTAACCTACATAATGTTTATCCATCATGGCGCGCGCCTGAGTCTCAATATACGGCTATCGCTTTTTTTCTTTTTTTTTTTTTTTTTTTTAATAATTTTGTGATTATTTTCCAATAAATCTTGTTTTCTATTGTTTCCACTTTTTTTCTTTGCAATTCACACGTGTGTTGATTTGAAACAAGTGAAAGAATGAAAAAGGAAGAAGAAGAAGGAGGAGGAGGAGGAAACGAAGAAGAAAAACGAGAAGAAGAAGAACAATTCACTTCCGGATGGAAAAATTCTATACGAGATAATTCCCCCCCTTGTTTTAATATAATAAATAAAAACACAATTACGTTTGTTTTGTAACTCTATTCATTGGAGGCATATCGTTCATGAATGTTCTCTCTCTTTCTCTCAATGTCAAGGATGACCCCAAAGGTGAATGTCTTGCTCGGGATGCCACACCAACCGTGAACGGGAGATTTTACCTTGTTTTTTTTTTTAATTATAATTTTCATTTTGTATTGGATTTTTGCAATTTTTATATTTTTATATTGTTAATTTCATTAGTTATTGAAAATTTTTTAATTAAATTAAATAAACATTAATTTCATAATTCGAATTTTAGAATAGAATAATTTTTATTTTGCATTGAAAAACGGGCAATTGTTGTTATTTAGATCGTTCTGAATCAGAATAGCTGTTAATTAATTTTGAAAATTTTTAATCCGTAGAATATTTTTGAATCAGAAATTGTTAATTAATATTTGATTTACAAATTGTTCCCTTGATTATTTGGAATTCGAGAATTTTTAGAAATCGTAAATTTAATTAGGATATTAAAATTTTTATATTCCGAACATTCGGAAATTAATATTATTTATATATATTCATATTAAAATTATTTTGATATATTTTTCTATAATTGGAAATCTTTCAATATTGTTGACAATTAATTTCCATAAACGGATATTTACGTTAGGGTTAAGGGAAATTAATTAATTGATTAATTCATACGACATAGAAATAGAAATTAATTCTTCAGGAATTAATTTCCCAAAAGAATGTAATAGAGAATTAATTACAAGTGCTAAAAAAATTATTAGCTGCAGAATTCGGGAATTATTGCAATTCAGAAATTAATTTTACAGTGATCGGGAATTATTTTATATAGATTCCTAACATTCGGAAATCAATATTAATCAAGGGAATTAATACTATATATTTCTATCGTGGTCAAGTTCAATTACTGCAAAATTTATATTTTCAAGCAAAGGGAAATTTCATTATTACAGAAATTAATTTCAATATTAATAGGAATTTCCTGCAGAAATTACTTTTAATTAATGTTTATTCATTGCGTTAGGATTTTGGGAATTCAAATGATTTTGAATTCAGAAACAACAGAGAATTAAATAATAGTGCCAACAAAATTATTAAAGGTACAGAATTTGAGAATTATTGGAATTCGGGAATTACTTTACCAGTATTCGGAAATAATTTTCTTAATTCCTAACATTCGGTAATTAATTAACTGTGGGAATTATTTTTATATTTCTATCATTGGGAATTAATTTCCATTGTTCCATTAATTATTTATATGCAGAATTACAAATTAATTTCAATGGAAATTATTTTCAATAGAAATTAATTTCCATCACAATTTATTAAGTAATTCCAATCGAAATTAATTTCAATGGAAATTCATTAAGTAATTCAAATCGAAATTAATTTTAATGAAAATTAAATAATTAATTCTAATAGAAATTAATTTCAATAAAAATCAATTACCTAATTCCAATCGAAGTAAATTTCAATGAAAATTCATTAAGTAATTCCAATAGAAATTAATTTCAATGAAAGTTAATTACCTAATTTCAATGGAAATTAATTAATGAATTCCAATCAAAATTAATTTCAATGAAAATTAAATAATTAATTACAATCAAATTTAATTAATGAATTCCAATCGAAATTTATTTCAATGAATGGCAATTAATTTGTAAGAGTTTGGGAATTAAATTCCAACGATCCGGAATTCAGAAATTAATCTTCCAGAAATTTCCAGTGTAACACAAAGTTATCTACAATAATAAATTATTCCTGAATTCAAGAATAAGAATTCTAGAATTAATTTCCACTACTAGACTCAGAAATTGTCCAAATTCCTAGAATTCGTCAAAGCAAAAATAACGGATTTTGATACCAAATAAAAGGAATCTTAATTGCAAATTTGGTTCGAATGAAAACAAAATTAATCAGTAATGACTTCTAATACAAATCCTATTAGCAATAGGATTAATATTGTCATTGCTTTCTTTCGATATGACGAAATTAACAAAAACATGTTAAAGGTTCTCAATGCCAAAACAACTATCCATTAAGATTTGAGATGCTAATAAGGAAATGATTCGAAAAAATAACGGAAACGAATAATTTACACATCAATAGCCAGCCCCCTTGTAAAATTCCTCGCAGATGACAAATTCATTGCTACTTTTGGATATCATCAGCTAATTCTTACAACTTCTTTTGGATATCTTCAAATAATTTTAAAACCTTTTTGAAATATCATCATAGATAAAAACCTCTTTTGGAAATCATCAGAAATTTATAAAACTCTCCCATTGTAAATTAAGAAAACAAATCCGAAAATACCAAATTCCTAAGGATTTAATGGGGATCAAATAATAAATATTTCGAAACACTCACCTTCTGTGTTCCGTTTTGGACACCAGAAATTTAACAATCTGTCAAAAACACACTGTTAACGCGCATCTCCCGCGTATATGTATATTCAGGAAAATCAACTCCTGGAAGTTTTGTTTCCACTTAGCATCACTGGTTCAACAACTGCAACATCCGGCTCGTGTGTATCCAAGTATATCCAACAGGTTTCATCCAAAGAAAAACTGTTTTAAACAAAAATTCTCCGATTCAAAACTAAGAAAAACCGTACACCACCAAAAAAAATGCAGTTCTTGTTTTAGAGAATCGCACAAAACACTTTGAAGAGGACACAGTTGTTTTTTGGACACTTGCAAAAGAGACACAGTAGTGTATTTTGGAAACACTTAAAACACAATAGTTAGTTGGTGACACTTAGGACACTGATCCTTAATAGTATCCTTAATAGTATTGATATCCTTTGACAGTAATCCAAAATGATGATGCTAATCACAAAGGGCACAAATAGTTGTTAAAATTTTGATTTTGAAGATTTGTTGAAAATGGGTTTCGTGGGTTTTTTTTTTTTTTGTTAAGTTTGAACGATTGTTTTCGTACGGCCGCGTGGTTCGAACTGATGTTCTGAAGACGAGTATACCTATAGGCAGGCAGCAGGTAGAGGCACATACAGAGGCGAAGAGACTCCAAGGTAAGAGGCGGTTTGTATGGGTTATAATATGGTATGGCGATAGCGCGATGGCCACAAGAGAAGGTTTTCTGCTTCTCTCCCGTTTCTCTTCCTTCTTTTCTTCGTTGTCGTCGTCGTCGATGTTGTCGTCGTTGTCGTTTCGTGTTTCCACTCAAGCCGAGAGTTGGAGAGGTTAGCTCACTCTTCTCTCTCTCTGGTTGTATATGTTCTGTTGCTGTTTGGTTTGTGGCTGCTTGGCTAGGCGCTGCTGTTGGAACCTCACGGTTCAACATTCCCCATCGAGTGAACCAACGGGACTTTGGGGTCTTCCCTCTCACTCGGGACTCGCTGGTTACTGACCTCCGAAAATACGTGCTTGGGTCCTTCGCTTTTATCTATAGAGAGGAAATGGTATCCCTCTCTCTGTGTGTGTATCAGTGCGGATACCTGTATGTATATATAATGTCTAGATGATGATGATGGTGATGATGATGAAGATGATGAAGGTGAAGAACATGAAGAAGAAGCTTATACCTATACACGGGGTGTCCCAAGAGTCACTGACCCATGTGGCAAAAGAGAGGGGGACGATGATGGGAGAATGAAATCATCGAGATTTCAGGATGGGAGATTATTACGTGCAAGTGTTGCATTCCTCTGGTTTATTATGTCCTTTGATTATTAGCAGGAACTCATTTCATATGCTATATTGCAGGGATCGGGGATTACATTTGTAATAATTTTTGTAGGGTGTGGAAGATGATCAATTCCATATGGTACGGGGTATGGAATTTAATTCTATATGTGGGGTTTCGGGATTATATAATTTTTTGGTGTGGGGCTTTTTTCGGATCGTAATTTCTGTTAGTATTTGCAAAATTTAACGGGGAAATTTAATTTAATATGATTAGGAATCAATTTTCATTCTTGGAAATTAAATTTTATTGTGAATTAATTTTTGTAAATAAGAATTAATTTCTATAAATGTAATTAATTTCTATTAATTCAAATTACTTTCTATATATGGAAATTAATTTCTATGAATAAAAATTAATTTCTATGAAAAAAAATTAATTTTTATATGTGGAGATTAATCTTTGTAAATAAAGATTAATTTTTACATATGAAAATTAATTTCTATGAATGAAAATTAATTTCAAAATAATTAAGGAGATTAATTTCTATATGTAGAAATTAATTTTTATATATGGATATTAATTTCTATATATGAAGATTAAGTTCTATTAATAAAAATTAATTTTTATACATATGGAAATTAAATTCTATATATGAAAATTAATATCTATACATGGTAATTAATTTTTATATATAAAAATTAATTGTGAAGATTAATTTTTTGTTTTCGTATTAATGAAAATTACTTTCTATATATATAGAAAAATATTTTATATAAAGAAATTAATATTTATATATGGATATTAATTTTTGCATATGAAAATTTATCTCTATTCGTAGAAATTAATTATTACATATGGAAATTAATTTCTATATATGGAAATTAATTTCTATATATAGAAATTAAATTCCTATATATGAACATTAATTTCTATATGTGGAAATTAATTTTTACATATGAAAATTAATTATGGAGATTTATTCTTATGAATGAGCATATTTTTTATATGTCAAAATTAATTATTACATATGAAAATTAATTTCTATAAATAAAAATTAATTTTTAAATAAATATGGAGATTAATTTCTATATATGAAGATTAAGTTCTATTAATAAAAATTAATTTCTATACATATGGAAATTAAATCCTATATATGAAAATTAATTTCTATACATGGTAATTAATTTTTACATATAAAAATTAATTGTGGAGATTAATTCTTATGAATAAGTATTAATTTCTATACGTAAAAATTAATTTTTACGAATGGAAATTAATTTCTATGAATGAAAATTAATTTGTATTAATGAATATTACTTTCTATATATAGAAAAATATTTTTACATAAAGAAATTAATTTCTATATATGGAAATTAATTTCTATTAATTAAAATTAATTTCTATATATGAAAATTAATTGTGGAGATTTATTCTTATGAATGAGCATATTTTTTATATGCAAAAATTAATTTTTACATATAAAAATTAATTTCTATGAATGTAAATTAATTTGTATATAATTATGGAGATTAATTTCTATGAATGAGAATTAATTTCTATATGTATAGAAATTAATTTTTACATATGGAAAATAATTTCAATTAATGGAAATTAATTTTTATATATAGAGATTAATTTCTATAAATTGAATTTAATTTTTATAGAGGGGAATTATTTTCTATGAATAAGAATAAATTATTAGGATTTGTAAATTAAATTCAAACGTTCTGGAATTCAGCAATTAATTTCTGAAAAATTTAATTTAAGTGTAACAAAGAATTATCTATAAAGTAGTGCTAAAAATTAATTACAGAATTCTACAATGATAATCAGTGAATTATTTTCTGTATAGAATTTGGTAATTAGTTTCCAGAATCCTAGTATTGGGAATTTAATTAAATTATTTATAATAAATATCAACTACTCATTAATTAATCAGAAATTAATTTTCTTGAAAAAATTAGAAATTACGATTCATATAAATGAATTCATTAAAATAATTCCTATTAAGTGGAAAATAATTCGTGAATTTTCAGAATTCGAAAATTAATTTCTAAATTTTGCCTTTGATGTAATTAATAATTAATCTTTTTCGTAAATTAATATTTCCTAATGTTTAAAAATATAATTCCCAAGACTCAGAAATTAATTTTTGTAATAATTATATCATTTCTATATTATTGGGAACTAATTTTTCAACTTTTGGGAATTATTCCCTTGCGTTATAAAATAAATTTTCTTACTTCTACAGGAATTTTTCTTAAATAAATAAATTAAATATCAATTTTAAATTATCAAAACTAAAATTAGGATCACATTAAAAATTTCTCTCTAGCATTGTACATATATGTATAGTTAATTCGCTATAATGCTAAAAAATTTAAGATTACTCAATTCGAATCGCTAATGATTTTTTTTGAAGGACATATATTTCAAAAATGGTATATCTACATTTGAATATGTATATATGTATAGTATGTATATATATATATATATATATATATATATATATATATATATATATATATATATATATACATACTATACATATATATATATATATAGATATATATATATATATGGGATGTTAAGCAACACAAATAGATGAAGGTCTCGCTGAACGAAATTAGAAAAAAGAAAAGAAACAAATAAAATAAAAGAACGAATATAGTGAGATGATTGTGACCTTGAAGACCGGCTTCTGAAGAACTCTCGGGATCAAGATGGCGATAACGATCGCAAAGTCATGGCGCGATTAGGGCTCGCTTCTTATTCCCTCCGCGACTTCCTTTGCTCTCTTCTTCTATATACATGTTCACTCCTCGAGTTCCTTTCCCTTTTCTCTGAATTTTATGACCGTATATATATATATATTGTATATATATATATATATATATTGTATATATATATATATATATATATATATATATATATACGTAGGTAATGTAAATTTTATTTCTCTTAATACGTAATATAATCACTAAAAGTGAATCGTTTTCAGAGCACTTAAATATTCTCATCACAGAATCAGGAAAAACATGTCGTTTAATGCGATTCTGCGCTGCAACTTGTATATATATATATATATGTATATACTTTTCATTTTTTTTAAATCCCTATTTAAACAACATTTTAAAAACTTATTTTCGACAAAATATTGACAAATTTTTAATAGTAAGTGAAAAATTAAAAAAAAAACTTTTGATTTTTTAAAATTCAAAATGGCGGATCCAATATGGCGTATATGAAAAAATTAGATTTATCATTAAAAAAGGTATTGGATTTTATGTTTTAAATTCATTGAAAATCAAAAACTTTATAACTCAGTGGCTTTATAGTGATTACTGATTACGAATCAAAATTTTGGGTTTTTAAAATTTTATATGGCGACCCGAAAAACCCCCTAGGGAACAAGTTTCAAGAAAATCGGAACAATTTCAAAAAAAAAATTTCGCCATTTTAATTTTTAAAAACAATTGCCGTATTTGTAATCAACGACCCAAAAAACCCCCGAGTAACAATTTTTGTGAAAATCGGAGCAATTTTTAAAAAAATTTCCGCCATATTGGATCCGCCATTTTGGATTTTGAATAACCAATACCAAATTTCTAATCGGCAGCCCCAAAAACCCCCGAGGAAACACTTTCAAAGAAATCTAAACGAATTTTATATTCTCGACCGCCATATTGTATCCTCCATTTTGAATTTCGAAAAACAGACACCGGATTCGTAATCAGCGACCCTAAAAACCTCCAAGGAAAAAGTTTTAAGTAATTTCGATTTATTTTCGAAAAATTTACTATCATATTGGATCCGTAATTTTGAATTTTTGAAATTTAATACCAAATTCGTAATTTGCGACCCCCCCCAAAAAAAAACCCCATGGAACAAATTTCAAGAAAATCGGATCAATTTTTAAAAAATTTTCCGCTCTTTTGAATTTTTGAAATCTATGCCAAATTCCGACCCTAAATTTACCCCAGGAAACAAGTTTTAAGTAAATCCGATTAATTTTTAAATAATTAAAGGCTATATTGGACCCGAAATTTTGGATTTTTGAAAACTAACGTAAAATTTGACTTTTTTTTTTTGTTTTTGATATCGTAGTCGTTTTCAATGTATTTTTGTCTCCTGAACACGATTCTGTGTCCCAAAATTGCCTTTAACGTCAGTATTTTGAGAAAAGTGGGGGTAAAAATTCAAAAAAACATGTTTTTTGGGAGTTTTCAAAACTTTTTTTTAAACCTATCGTATTAGAGACTTTTTTCGTATACTTATAGTAAAATTTTGAAAAATTTAATATATGACAAATTTGTAAAAAATACATTTGAATTGTGAAGAATTGTCCTCTTAAAATGAGATTATATTCATTTTTCCAAATATAGTAAATCCTAATTTTTTTCTCACTTTTAGTCAAAAAAAAAAAAAAATTTTATTTCAAATAAAAAATTCGTTAAAATTACATTTGAATTTTGAGAGATTTACATTTTTGCGGAGGAAGGAAGGTGGGAATTTCGAGAAGGAGAATTTTGCATAATTGAAATTTGCTTGGTATGCGAACATATAGCGCAAGTTGTTCTAACGCGCAGTGAGTTTGTTTTGAGATCATCGTCCTCAGAAAAGCAGGTCAGTGATTTAACGTCATTCGCATTTTGCAGCCAAAAAATCTCAGTGCACAAACTTCTGACACATTAATACATAATATTATATACGTATTTCAATAAACTCGCGTACATCCTGCAACAAAAAAAAAGGAAGAGTAGTTTTTGGTAAACAAGAAATTTTTTTTTTTTATTATTATTTATTATTATTAATTATTGTTAATTATTTACAAATGAAAAATGAAAAGTAATATAAAAATTAGAAATTTTACTGATTTTATTACAAAATAAAAAAATATTTTATATATATATATATAGCTTTTTTGAAAATCATGTCCGATTTTCAAGATATTTTCTTAGACTTCTTGTTTTTTTTTTTTTTTTTTTTTTTTTTTTCTTTCTTTTTTTTAGGAAAGTGACTATGTTTGATTAAGAGAAGCCCAACCCGTTTTGTGTGATCGTGTACGTAACCTATGAAATATGAATCAGCTTTCTGTATATATATATATATATTCTATCTATATATATACGAGATTGCACTCGACATCCTATATATATATGCTCTCATCGCGCAGCAACAGAAAATACTATATATATGTTCTCCCCAGGCATTAAACTCACTCAATTTACTTATATTCCACACACGCCTTATCGCTTCACTTTTATTCAAAAAAAAATATTTTCATATTTTCCTCCCTACATTAAAAAAAAAATACAAAAATTTTTAAAAAACAAAAAAAAATACAAATTTTAAACAATATTTGTAGAAAAATCGATAAAAAAAAATTTACCTAGCATTTATTCAGATATTCGTTTTTTTTCGCAAAATTGAAACATTCTTTTTATTATGTTCATTTTGGCTTATAGTGAAATAAGGTCAGGGATTTGTAAGAACAACAGAAAAAGGTTTGAATTCTGACAGATTGAAAAATTTTTTTTATTAACATTTTATAATACTATTAAGTAATTAATAAATTATCATTTTTTTCTTTTTAAGAATTTTATTAGAAATAATTTTTTTTTTTTTTGGGCGAATTTTCATATTACGAATTAGTATGTGACGCAGAATTTTTTAATTTATTATCCAATTCATTGAATTTTAAATTTATCCGAATTTTTAATTAATAGAGAATTTAAAAAGACGCCGGATTTTCATTTGTCCAAAACTACAAACGGCCGAACAATTGCACCAAACACGATTTTCTTGATAATTTTCAATTGGTCAGTTTTCAAAAATTGCGCCGAAATCTTTATATCGATTGTTTGTTCGGACATTTGTAATTTCGGACAAATGAAAATTCGATGTCCTAAAAATTCATACAAACGAAAAATTCGGACAAATTTGAAATTCGGTGAATTGGAATTTCTGTCATTTAAAAATTCGAATCAAATAAAATTCGATTGAATAAAAATTCTGTTAAATTTTATTTTGCAAAATTTGACTTTAGGTTAAAATGAAAAATTTATAATTTATTAATGTTTGAAGCTAATTTATTCTTTTGTATATCGAATTAGTTGCGTATCAAAAAACTTAAAAAATTACTAATATCTCAAATTGATAAATTAAAATATAAAAAATATTCAAATACATTATTCAATTAATTTGAGCGAGAAAAAAGGCTCTGGTCTATTGGACCCATAATGCCAGGTTAAGAGTTAATTAAAGATTTTTTATAAATACAACCATTTTTAAATTTTTTCACTGTTCCCTCATATATATTTTTCCCAATTATTCATTATCTAGTATGAAACACTTTGCTTTTAGCCACTGAATCCAAATACGACGCACACTAATCACATTCAACGAATTTCTTCTTCATTCAATATAAAAATCTGAAAAAGTAAATTATTATTATTATTAGTTGTATCAAAAATACTTAGAAAATTATTAAGAATATATGTCAAACTAATATGTTAAAAAATAAAATATATTCAAATGCTACACATTCAATTAATTTGAGCTCGAAAAAATGCTCAGGTCTACTGGACCCATGGTGACAGTTAAGGGTTAAATTAATATTTTTTTAAATAAAAAGTTATGTAATGAAAAATAAATGTAAATTACAAATTCTGACAAAAATTTAGTATAGCTAAAAATTTTGTTCTAATTTTGGAAAATTGTGAATAAAACTATAATGAAACGAATTTTATATAATTTGAGGTAATATATTTATATATATGTATATAAAGAGGGATGGGGGAGTGGGCATTGGAGGGAGGCAATGGTCACTAACGGACTATCAATGGAAGCGTTACTTTTACATAATAATTTATCTGTTTAAAATATATATATACAGCTTGGAGAAATATATATTGCGATTGGCTGAACAACCGCGAGTAACCGGAACGGAACGCCAACTGGTTACTGACCTCTCAAAGCACTCTCTTACGCTTGCACTACTTACTAACTTGGCTTAGGTGCCTTTTCCTTATTACTAATCGCGCGGCGACTTTATTTCCATCCTTGCCGCATTACCTTTACCTTCACCTTGGCTCCGCCTCATTGAGATGATGCCAAACTCGCGCGAATCTTTTCTCTCAATGAAAATGAATCTAATTCTTCTTCATATACATATATTTATATATATATATATATATTTTATTATATATATATTCAAACAATTATTCCTTTTTCCAATATAAATAACCGTTTTTTTTTACCAGATTTTTCAAAATCATAAAACAAAAATCTGCAAGTATTTTTATTTTTATTAATTTTGCTCCTGGCTGAGTGGATAAGGTACTGGACTTTCAGTTTGATGAAAAGGAGTTCGAATCCCGGTGGAGGAAGAATAATTTTCTTTCGCCTCGATCAGTTTTAATTATTTGGTTTATTGTTTTTTTTTTTGTGGAAAATTGTTTTTTTTTTTAGAAAATCACAAAAAATTAAAAGGCATTAAAATAAGCTGCAACGCTTATTATTTTAATTCAATTTTGCTTATTTTAATATCAAAATTGATTAAAATAAGCAAAATTGGATTAAAATAATATAAGCGTTGCAGCTTATTTTAATGTCTTTTAATTTTCTGTGATTTCGTTTACCAATTGATCGGGGAATTTTTAAAATCAAATACTAAATTTGTAATTACCGACCCCGAAAACCCACCGAGTAACAAGTTTTACGTAAATCCGAAGGATTTTTAAATTTTAGACCGACATATGGGATCCGCCATTTTGAATTTTAAAAAACTAACACCAGATTCGTGATCAGCGACCCCAAAAACCCCCAAGTAACAATTTTGTAAGCAAAATTGATAGTTTTTTAAAAAATTGTTCGACATATTGGTTCCGCCATTTTTAATTTTGAAAAACTGATAATCAGATTTAAATTTTAACTTTTTTTGTCCAATTTATTGAATCCTCCATTTTGAATTTTGAAAAACTGATCGCAAATTCGTACTCAGCGACCCCGAAAACCCCCGAGTAACAATTTTCAAGCAAATTTCATCGTTTTTTAAAAAATTGTTTGCCATATTAGTTCAGCCATTTTGAATTTTGAAAAACTAACATCAAATTCGTAATCAGCGACCCCAAAAACCCCCGAGTAAGCATTTTCAAAAGGTTTGAATAAATTTTAACTTTTTTTTGTCCACCATATTGGATCCGCCATTTTGAATTTTGAAAATCTAAGTTCAGATTCGTAATCAGCACCCCGAGAAACCTCCAGAATGCATGTTTAAAAACAATCGGATCAATTTTTCAAAAACTTTCAGCCATTTTAATTTTTGCTATAATCTGACATCGAATATATTTTTTATCGGATTTCTTTTTATTAGAATTAATAAGAATCAAATTTTTGAGATCATAAATACTCGTTTATGTCTCATAATATTGTTAAAAAGCCGATCTTTCATTTAACCAAAATGGTAAATGTCCAAGCAAACATAACCTACAAATAATATTTAGACGCGATTTTTAAAATTTGACAATTTTCTTGATAATTTGTAATTGGTCAATTTTAAAATTCGCAGAGAAATTTTTTTTTGTAGGTTATATTTGTTTGGATATTCCAAATTTCGGTGCAAAAGAAAATTCTTAATCAATGGATTAAAAAGAAAAAAAAATTGTTTGGTTTTTTTTGGACAATAGTAATGAAGCACATATTAAACATTTTATTGGAACAAATAGTAGTACTTATATTATGTGATTCTGTGAGCAATTTAGGGGATTTTAAAAAAGATCTGCAACAAATTCCGAAGGAATTAATGATGAAAGTTGTAGGACAATAATTCTGCTCATAATGTATTTGATAATCGCAAAATTTTAGAATTTATTGTAACTTACAAATAATTTTATGAATTAGGATTATTAATTTTAAAAGATACAATTTGCTTTTTTGCAGCTAATTTTCAGTAAAACTAAAAAGAGATTTGGATCAAATTCTTTAAAAAAATTAGAATAAAATGATTGAAACACAAATCCATCATTGCAGCAGCAACCCACGATTGGTTGTTGTAAATATTAGATTTTAATTTTAAAAACATAGTAGATACAAAATTTTACTTGATTTTGTAAGATATTTACTGTGTTTAAATGAAGGTACAGAATAAATTCCATAGGAATTAGTTATACCTATAACAAAAGTGTAGCACAATCATCATACTACGGATGATGATCCAAAATTTTATGAAATGACTATATTTATAACTTTAAAAAAATGTCATAGGTACAAATTCTACTTGATTTTTCGAGCTATTTAATGCAGGTCAAAAACAAATTCCAAAAGAATTATTTAACAAAACTGTAGCACAACCGTTACTATCCGAATTATGTCTACACTAAATTTTAGGACATTATTGTAATCTATAAAATGTTATTCGTACAATAGGATTAATTTTGCTTTCTGCTGTGTAGAGAATTTATTGTAAAGTTAAAAAAAAATTCAGACCAAATTGGCTAAAAATTAGTATAGGAAAAATGGAATAGCTAAACCGTTTCTACGGATGCTGAGTAGTTATTCAAAATTTTAGTTCATATCTATGATTATTGTAACTTTAAAAATGCTATCGGTACAAATTGCACTTGGTTTTGTGAGCTATTTACTACATTTTAAAAACGGTCTAAACCAAATTCTAAATTTTTAAACCTATTAAAAAATTAGAGAATAAAATTGTAGCATAATTGATGCTTCAATTTTTGAAATTTTAAGACATGATAATCGCTAGCTTAAATTATATTATTCACTTTCGAACAAATTGAACTTTATTCATTGGAGTTTTTACTGTATTTTAAAAAAGGTCTAGTACCATTTTCACAAAGAAATAGAGGAGAAAATCACGATTAGCAAATTTATAATTTTTTGAACAATCTGTTCATTAGAATTTTAATGCCTCTAAAATCATCTTTGGCACGAATTTGCAATTTCCAATTATTGCCATACACCAAAAATACAAGGAATTTTGACCTTTTTCAAATGGTCCCAAAAAAAACTACAGCATCCCTACCATAAGCAACAGAAATAATCAAATATTTTAGTGGAAGATTTTGCTAATAATGGATTTATGCTACTTTCAGTTCCTTATTTCTCTATTAAATTTCACAGTGCTGAAAATTTTTTCTTAACATTTTGTAGGTTATGTTTGTTCGAACTTTTGATACCAATTTAGGTATCAAAAACTCAATATTTGGATCAATTTGATACATCTCGAATCAAAAAACATTGCATTCCAAAATGATACCATCAAATTAAGGTTTATAACAATAGAAAGTATTTAAACAATTTTTTTTTTTATTTAGTTATTTTAAATTTTTTTTTCTAAAAAAAAACCTTGAAGTGTTTAGCTGCGTTGTCGAAGAGTTTTGCTTGCTGAAGAATTGTGGAATGTAATTTCCGGGTTGACCACAAAGAATCTTCTTTTTGTCCCTTCTCAACTATGGGGTGATGAGGTGAGGTAGAAGAGACGAAAGCGAAGATAGGGAAGAGTATACAATATATATATATATATATATATATAAACATATAGACAGCAGGATCCTCGATTTTCCTTGGAAACCGTTAAGAAAGCGCGTGAAGCTAAGGAGCGGAGAGAATGAGTAATGCAAGAACCGAAAGTTAATGGCCTTGAGAAACACCGGTCATCGCTTTTGTAGAGGTTATAAGGATACCCGGAAGACTTGGTTATAAAATTACGACGCGCTCTTTTAGATTACACCATTCTCCTAATGTATACTTTTTCTCTTTTGAGAAAAGTTATATAATTCAAAATTTTCTTCAAGTTCAATGTATTTTTTTATTGTACAAATAATATATTGTAATGAGGCCTGAAAAATTTTGACCTTTTTTTTTGCTTTGACACCAAAATATCTATATTAAGAAAATTTTTTTCCGCACTGTGGGATTTAATGGAGAAATAAAGAACATAAAGTAGCATAAATCCGTTATTGGCAAAATCTCTCCCTTAAAATATTTGCTTATTTCTATTGGTAGGAATGCTGTAGTATTTTTGGGATCATTTAAAAAAGGTCAAAATTCCTTGTATCTTTGGTGTAAGTCAATAATTGAAAATTGCAAATTCGTTCCATAGATGATTTTAGAGGCATTAGAATTGTAAGTATCAGAGGTTCGAAAAATTCTAAAATTGATGAGCTGTGATTTTCTCCACTAATTCTTTGTGAAAATGGTACTGGACCTTCTTTAAAATACAGTAAAAACTCCAATGAATAAAGTTCAATTTGTTCGAAAGTGAATAATATAATTTAAGCTAGCGATTATCATGTCTTAAAATTTCAAAAATTGAAGCATCAATTATGCTACAATTTTATTCTCTAATTTTTTAATAGGTTCAAAAATTTAGAATTTGGTTTAGACCGTTTTTAAAATGTAGTAAATAGCTCACAAAACCAAGTGCAATTTGTACCGATAGCATTTTTAAAGTTACAATAATCATAGATATGAACTAAAATTTTGAATAACTACTCAGCATCCGTAGAAACGATTTAGCTATTCCATTTTTCCTATACTAATTTTTAGCCAATTTGGTCTGAATTTTTTTTTAACTTTACAATAAATTCTCTACACAGCAGAAAGCAAAATTAATCCTATTGTACGAATAACATTTTATAGATTACAATAACGTCCTAAAATTTAGTGTAGACATAATTCGGATAGTAACGGTTGTGCTACAGTTTTGTTAAATAATTCTTTTGGAATTTGTTTTTGACCTGCATTAAATAGCTCGAAAAATCAAGTAGAATTTGTACCTATGACATTTTTTTAAAGTTATAAATATAGTCATTTCATAAAATTTTGGATCATCATCCGTAGTATGATGATTGTGCTACACTTTTGTTATAGGTATAACTAATTCCTATGGAATTTATTCTGTACCTTCATTTAAACACAGTAAATATCTTACAAAATCAAGTAAAATTTTGTATCTACTATGTTTTTAAAATTAAAATCTAATATTTACAACAACCAATCGTGGGTTGCTGCTGCAATGATGGATTTGTGTTTCAATCATTTTATTCTAATTTTTTTAAAGAATTTGATCCAAATCTCTTTTTAGTTTTACTGAAAATTAGCTGCAATAAAGCAAATTGTATCTTTTAAAATTAATAATCCTAATTCATAAAATTATTTGTAAGTTACAATAAATTCTAAAATTTTGCGATTATCAAATACATCACGAGCAGAATTATTGTCCTACAACTTTTATCATTAATTTCTTTGGAATTTGTTGCAGATCTTTTTTAAAATCCCCTAAATTGCTCACAGAATCACATAATATAAGTACTACTATTTGTTCCAATAAAATGTTTAATATGTGCTTCATTACTATTGTCAAAAAAAAACCAAATAATTTTTTTTTCTTTTTAATCCATTGATTAAGAATTTTCATTTTGACCGAAATTTGGAATATCCAAACAAATATAACCTAAAAAACAAAAATTTCGCTGCGAATTTTAAAATTGACCAATTACAAATTATCAAGAAAATTGTCAAATTTTAAAAATCGCGACTAAATATTATTTGTAGGTTATGTTTGCTTGGAGATTTGCCATTTTGGTTAAATTAAAAATCGTCTTTTTAACGCAATATTATGAAATATAAGCGAGTGTTTACGATTTCAAAAATTGATTGTTGTCAATTCTAATTAAAAAAAATTCAGTAAAATATACATTCGATGTCAGATTATATTAAAAATTAAAATGGCGAAAGGTTTTTAAAAATTGATCCGATATTTTTCAAACTTGCTTCTTGGGGGTTTTTGGGGTTGCTGATTACGAATTTGGTGTTTGTTTTACAAAATTCAAAATGGCGGATCCAATTAAAATTAAAATTAAATTTCTTTCAATTCTTTGGAAAATGCTTACTCGGAGGTTTTTGGGGTCGCTGATTACAAATCTGATGTTAGGTTTTCAAAATTCAAAATGGCGGATTTAATCGAATTTTCATTCTACAAAATTTCTCTTTAGCCATCTTTTTTTTTTTTTGTTTAAAAGATTTTGAATTTTATTTGAATAAATTTATTTATTTTAACCTAAATTTTTTGCTGAATTTTCATTTATTACAATTCTTATGTAACAGCGATGTTTATTAACTGATTCTTTTTTTTAAATGCCAAAAATTTTACATTTTTAATTTTTGTAAATTTTTATTTGCACAAAACTTATTATTTAATACAATTCTTAAATGAACAGAATTTATATTTTGTCCGAAATTGTAAATGTCCGAACAAACATAACCTTGAAAAAAAATTTAGGCGCGAATTTTAAATTTCACTAATCAGAAATTAAGAAAATGGTGATTGTATTTGTTTAATAAATAATATAATATATAAATATTATTAATAATACTAATAATACTTGAATTTCTCTTTAATAACCACACTCAAAAAAAAATATTTCTTTGACAAATTTTTCTTTAATACAAAAAAAATTTTTTTTTTAAAGCAAATTATTTTTGATTCAAAAAAAAAATTATCTTCGTTTTAAAGAATTTTTTTATTTAATTAAAATAAATATTTCTTTGACCCTATATAACAATATTAAAATTTCTTTGATGTAAAGAAATTTTCTTTGAATGAAAAAAATTTGTGAATTTTAAATTGATTTGTTTTTTAAATAAAAAAATTTTGAAATTCAAATTTTTATGTGCCCGAAAATTATTATTTATAATAGAATTCTCAAAACGCAGATTTTTCATTTTGACCAGAAATTTCCGAACAAACATAACCTATAAAAAAAAAATAATTCGTTGCGAATTTTAAAATTGACCTACCAGAAATTTAAAAAAAAATGTAAGTATAGTCAAATTTTAAAAATCACGCGGAATTAATTTTTTTTTTTTTTTTGTAGGTTATGTTTGAAAATTTGCCATTTTGATGAAGGTCAAAGGATTCAAGTAAATTTTTTTCTAAAACTTGAGAAAGGAAATAAATTTTAGATAATAAATTTTTAAATTAAATTCTTTATGTAAGAACGAATAAATTTGTTAGTAATTAATTTTATTAACAAAAATAGAAAGAAAAATGGACAAATTAGAAATAATATAATTAACACTCTAATTAACAACTGTATATATAATTGGTAAAATGTAGGAAGCATTAGAAAATGGAAGAAAAGGATGACGACTTCTGAGAAGAAGAGTTTTGTACCAGTGAAAAATTGGCAATTTTCCCTTTGGAAACTATACAAACAAACAAGAATTGCGCGCAAGAATTGAGAAAAGTAAAGGTGGGAAGAGTGGGGTAGAATAAAGTAAGACACACGAAGAAGGAAAGATGGCCACATCGTCAAGTTCATTCACCTTTTGAAAAATACTCTCTTTATACATCTTTCTCTCTCTCTCTCTCCTTCTCTCTCTTTCTCTCGCTTGCACATTTGTTGCGTGCTTCGTGTCCGATGCACTAGTTTACTTTATAACTCCCGTGAGGTCTCCTACCCCGTTCACAGAGGGAGAATCTTCTTTTAAGCCTCTCTTTTTCGCACTCGCACACAAAATTCTCTCCTGTCTCTCATTAAGTTTTTCCTTGCTTATTTTCCTGCATATCTCCACGCAGCCATTGATGCCGTTGCTGTAGAAAACTACACTTCACCTACATCGATGATGATAATAATGATGATGATAATGCTACGCGCCAACTATTACGCGCGCCGCCATTTTGGTATCAGTGAGACCTTGAGTTATGTATACATATATTTTTTTTATATTTTCCAATTCTTTTTTGACAAAATTTCCTTTAACCCTTTGAAGCATACACAGGAATTTATCTTTGAAGTGCATTATAGGGGGCTTTTAAAGGGTCGCTGATTACGAATCCGAAGCCAGATTTAAAAAATTTTAAAAATTCAAAATGGCGGATCCAATATGGCGGACAATTTTTTTTAAATTGATCATATTCGCTCGAAACTGGTTACTCAGGGGTTTTCGTGGTCGCTGATTACGAATCCGATGTCAGTTTTTCAAAATCCAAAATGGCGGATCCAATATAGCGGACAATTTTGTTAAAATTGATCAAATTGATCACACACACACACAAAAGCGCCATTTTGAATTATAAAAATCCAAAGTCATATTCATAAACAGCGACATCAAAAACACCGTAGTAACAAGTTTCAAGCAAATCCGATCAGATTTTCATTTTGTCATCCGCCATTTTGAATTTTGAAAGTCCAACGTCATATTCGTAATCAGCGACCTCAAAAACCCCCGAATAACAAGTTTTAAGCAAATCCGATCAATTCTTCATTTTGTCATCCGCCATATTGAATCCGCCATTTTGAATTTTGATAATCCAACATCATATTCGTAACGAGCGACCCAAAAACCCCCCGAGTAACAAGTTTCAAGCCATTCCTATAAATTTTTCATTTTCTCAGCCGCCATATTGGATTCGCCATTTTGAATTTTGAAAATCTAACGTCATATTCGTAATCAGCGCCCCCAAAAACCCACGAGTTACAAGTTTCAAGGAAATCCGATCAATTTTTCATTTTGTCATCCGCCATATTGGATCCGCCATTTTTAATTTTGAAAATCTGATGCCAGATTCGTAATCAGCGACCTCAAAAACTTTATAGACATTATTGTTAGGCAAAAAGGTTAAAAATGGTTTTCTATATTTAAAAGTTGTTATAGAATCGAAAATTCATTTCACCGATTACATTACAATTCGTTAAGGACGAAAAAATACAAATTTAGAAAAAAAAAATTTGAATTATTGTATGGAATGACCCCAAAAAAAAATCCAAAAAACGATTATAACTTCTAAGGAAATTAATGGATCCTTATGAAACTTGGTGATTATGTTCTTTGCGATAGATAACATTGTTTTATTGCAAAAAGATACAAATTTTGGAAAAAAAGCCAATAATTGCTATACGGAATGACCCAAAAAAAAAAAAACCAAAAAACAATTATAACTTCTTAACAAATTGTCGAATCGATATGAAACTTGGTAATTATATTCTTTGCAATAAATAACATGCTTTAAAGGTAAAAAAATACAAATTTAGAAAAAAAATCGTATAATTATTATGGAATGTTCGCTAAAAACTATAAAAAGTGGTTATAACTTTCAAAAAAAATTAACAGATTTTTTTGGGGATATTCCGTAATAATTGTACAGTTTATTTGTCTAAATTTTTTTTTTACCTACAAAGGAAAAAAACATTGCAAAAAACATAATTACCAAGTTTCATAACGATTCGATAATTTGTTTCGAAGTTATAATGGTTTTTTGGATTTTTTTTGGGGTCATTCCGTAACAATTTAAAAATTTTTTTTCTAAATTTCTATTTTTTTGCAATAAAACAATGTCATCTGTTGCAAAGAACATAATCACCAAGTTCCATAAGAATCCATTAATTTCTTCAGAAGTTATAATCGTTTTTTGGATTTTTTTTTGGGTCATTCCGTAACAATTCAAAAAAATATTTTTTTCTAAATTTCTATTTTTCTGCAATAAAAAAATGTAATTTATCGTAAAGAACTTAATCACCAATTTTCATAAAAATTTATTATTTTTTTCATATATAATCATTTTTTGATTTTTTGATTTTTTTTGACATTCCGTAAAAATTCTGCATTTTTTTCCCAAAATTTTTAATTTTTTTGCATTTAAACATTTTTTAGGGGCATTCCGTAACAATTATTATAACTGAATATTTTAGTGTACCAAAAATAAATGACTATTTCAAGTTTTGAAATTCTAATTTAGTTACGTTAAGTTTAATTAATTGTTTCAAATTTAATTTTCTTTTTTGTTTTTAATTTCCGGAGTATTATAATAAAATTTTTGTTGTTTTTTTCTAAAAAAAAAAAAAGTTCAAACTAGATTGTAATGAAATTAGTAAAAGAAATATTCGCAGTTAAAAAAGAGAACCAGTAGTCGTTTATATAGGATGTATATCCTGAATAATGGGACATGTGAATATTATATAATTATATAAATCAATGATTATACTTCAGGTTAAATTGGAAAACATTCTAATCAAGTTTTCCGATTCTAATTAACATTTTCTGTCCTTTACAAAAGTTCTAAATATATAATTCCTCTGTTAATATATATAATTATATATATTCTATAAAAATCAAAAATATATTTTTTACATCAGTTATAAAAAAAAAAAACAGTAAAATATTAAATTTCTACCTGCTTTTAAAAAAATAATAATCACCACCTGTATATATATATATATAACATAGAAATAAAATAGTCTATAGAAAAAAAAATCAATTACGAAACATCTTTTCCCTTTTATACTTTCCCAAAAATATTTCTTCCTCTCATCTCTAAGAACCCTTCAATCTAACTGTTCATCAGTGACTTGTATATTCTATTATATATATATATATAAAGGGTTTCGAATTTCACCTTGAAAAGTGAATGTAATCCCTTCGAGAAATCTTTTCGTTTTTAATGAAATGAAAATTCTCCAATACTCGCCTAAAACATAATTTCTTAAATCCTATATATAATAAGGAAAATAAAATTATCATTTGAAAAAAGGCAGCATTCAAAATTTGGTTGGGCCCAAAAAAAAATTTTTTGTTACTATTTAAGCAACCAATCTATTCTTCATTTGTCATAATTATTTTTGAGCCGATTTTTTTTTTTTTTTATTTGAATTAGAATTTTGCAGAATTTTCATCAAAACAATTTTCTGTATTACAGAATTTTTATATAACCGAAAATTCATTTCACAGAATTTTCATTTGTTCGAATTGTTATTTAATTAAATTTCCATAAAACCGGATTTTTCTGCAGAATTTTTACTTAACCGAAAAATTATTTAATTAGAATTTCTAATTGATAGAATTTTCATTTGTTATTCGAAATTGCAAATCGCCGAAACAACGCAATCGATTTTGGCGCGATTTTTAAAGTCAACAAATTTTTTTTTGTATAATTTTTGATTGGTTGATTTTAAAAATTGCGCCAAAATCGATTGTTGTTTCTGGCGATTTACAATTTTGGACAAATGAAAATTCTATCAATTAGAAATTGTGTTAAATAATTTTTCGGTTAAGTAAAAAAATTCTGCAGAAAAATCCGGTTTTATGAAAATTATATCAAATAATAATTTGAACAAATGGAAAATTTTGTGAATTAAATTTTTGGTTATATAAAAATTCTATAATCAAGAAAATCGTTTTGATGAAAATTCTGCAAAATACTAATTGAAACAAATAAAAATTCGATTCAAAAATAATTATGACAAATGAAATTCTAAATGAAAATTCAAACTAATAATTTTTAGAACATAATCATTCCTATATTATAGTCTTCCGATCATAAATTATCTTTACTGTATTTTTCAAAAATCTCTTAAAAATTTAAAAATCCTTTTAAGCAAGGTTCAAAAGAACAAAATAATTATTATATATATATATTTTTAGAATCGATGAAATGTAGGTAACCGGAATCTACTTTTGCACTATATAGACAAGACCAAAAAATGGTAAAGTCTCATGCGCGAGACTTTGCTCTCTCAAATGCGAGAAAACTTTCCAAAAGCAAAAAAAACTTTTAAAAGTATCTCACACACACTGCGAAAGCACTTTATTTATCAATATGTGCGTTAGGTAAATAATACTTTTTTTTTATTAACAATTTTCCCGCCAAAACGTTTATTATACCGTTAAGGAAGAGAATCCTCCGATTTCTTGTGTGTGTGTGTGTGTGTGTGACGAAAGAGGAATATAATGTTCAAGAAGAAGATGATGATGGAGATGGAGGAGGAGGAAGGTTGTTGGATTTACGGTACCCTAAAGCTCTTATTGCGCCCGTGTGTCTTATGATGCACCTTCATCACGTGATCGCGTCCTACGGTTTGCGATTTGCTGATCTTCTCTTCTCCTGTCGAAGAGGGAACGCGCGCGAGCCAAGAAGCAGAGCGGTCAATAACCTCTTTGAAAATACTCTTACGCATTGTGTGCCACTTGACTTATTCGAACTGTTTTCTGCACACACTAAGTTAACTGCACGAGAGACCCACAAGTCATAAAGGAGGGAAAGAGTAAGCAGGAAAAAAAAATGAGAGAAAGAAAGGAGACGGAGAAAGAGTGAAAGAGTTGAAAGAGAGAGGTTAATGGAGAGGGTGAGCGAAGATATTCTAGACAATCATACGGTGAGTTATACAGAGGAGAAGAGAAGGAGGGAGGAGGAGGAGGAGGTTAAAGGAAAGAGACATTATGGTACAACTTTGCTAGATTGCAAATGTTGCCTATATATCTATATATATATATATTGTACGAAAGAAGATAATGAGAGTTATCGACTTCCCCAATCGCCAAGAGAATTGAGTAGTTGTTTATAACTGTACATTAAATAACTATAATCTAATTAGAAGTTGATTTTTTTTTTAACATTTTTCTCTTCTTTACAAGATGTCAAAATTATCAGAATTAGGCATAATTTTCATTAGAATTGAAATTGTCAATAGGATAAAAAAAATAACGAAATGACGATAACGAAATTTTAAAATCTGAATGCATCATTAGGTTATCTAAATGTTATACAACAATTTCACTACTTAATTTTTATTAAATTGGGTTCAATCTTTTTGTAAAAAGCACTGAATACTCCAAAAAATAAAGTGCTAAATGAAAAAGAAACCCTAATATTCGAAATGATGATTTTAACAAAACAAAATCAAAATTAGTAGTAATGGATCATTAAGGATTAGTTTTATACTACTGCAATTTTTGCTTCTAGTACAAAGCCAAATTCCTTTTTATCTTCATTACCAATTGCAAAACTATCAGAATTATGCAAAAAATTCATCAGAATCAAATTCTCAAGTTTAGGATAACTATGTTCGAAATTTTAAAATCTGAATGCATTATTAGGTTATCTAAATGTTATACAACAATTTAACCACTTAATTTTTATTAAATTGGGTTCAAACTTTTTGTAAAATGCACTGAAATACTCCATAAAATAAAGTACTAAATGGCAAAGAAACCCTAATATTTGGAATTGTGATTTTAACGTAACAAAATCAAAATTAATAGTGTCCTGCGCATCATTAAGGATCAATTTTACAACTGCCATTTCTCCACTAGTACAAATTCAAAATAAATGTTTTCCTTCATTACCAGGTGCAAAAGACATACCAGAATTCTGCAAAAAATTCATCAGAATCAATTTTTTTTTGTTTAGTACAATTATGTTCGAAATTTTACAGAATCTTAAGGAATCAATTAGGTTCTAAGTGTTATGGTACAATTTTATTTCTTAATTTCTTACGCACAAATCGGTCCCAAGCGGTTGTAAAATATACTAAATACTTTGTAAAATAAAGTGCAAAAATGAAAAATAATATAATTCTCCTTACATGTAGTATAATAATAACTATGTTGGAAATTTTAGATTCTGAATGCATCATTAGGTTTTAAATGTTATACAACAATTTTACCATTTCATTCTCATAAAATTGGGTTCAAACCTTTTGTAAAACGCACTAAATACTACACAAAATGAAGTGCTAAAAGGAAAAAAAATTACTAACATTCGGAATGATGATTTTAACGAAACAATAATGTTTCAAAATTAGTAGACCAGCATCATTAAGGATTAGTTTTACTACTGCTATTTTTGCCACTAGTACAAATTGAAATTACATTTTCACTTTATTACCGCAGGTTGCAAAACATTAGTTAGAAATATATAGAAAAAATTAAAGACAACAAAATTCTGATGTTTAGGACAACTATGTTCGAAATCTGAATCTTATTGCTTCATTTGATTCTAAATGTTATGTTACAATTTTATTCCGTAATTCTCGACAAATTGGGTCCAAATTTTCTTGTCTTTACAAAAAATAATACAGAACCATATTTTGCATTGCAATTAGTAGAAATTCCTTAACCAAATGTGAATGTAATCTGATAAGATATTCTTCCTGAATTTTGGATCATCATTTTAATTAATGTATAAGCCTACTAATCACATCTGCGGTTTAAATATGTTTTGTATACAGAATATTTTTTTGAAGACATTTGTCTTCTTCTGAACAAAACACATACTAAATTGTAGACGAATTAATGATTTTGTTTCTTTGAGAATTACTAAACCCAAAAATTTAATGTCTATTCCGAATTTTGGAGCATTGATAAAATTAGGAGATGATTATTGTACTAATATAATGATTATCAAATCATTTTCGGACCAATAGGACTTTACTCTGTAATGTACAAAGTACCCTTTGCAAAAGGTCTATATACTTAATTCCTAAGGGATTAATGGTACAAATTGTAGTACAACCAATAAACAACGGATGATGACTAAAAATCCAAAAATTTTAATACTTAATTGCTGCTTAAAAAATTGTGTTTTATCCTACAATTTTTTTCCTCTATTTTTCTCAAGTATTTGATATAGTTGATATAAAAAATCAAACCTAATTCCATAAAGTATAAATAACTGAAAATCCATAACGATAAATTTTGAATTTAACGAAGCTTTAATATTTTCGAATACATTTGTAGCCTAAAATTTATTAAACCATTTTGTGACAAATAGGATTTTATTCAACAAAGTACACTTTGTAAAAGATCTGTACTTAATTCCTTAGAAATTAATGGTTAAAATTGTAGCACAACCCTCTGCAACGGATAATGCATACTAATCCAAAATTTTAGGACTATTATTCCCTTTTGACTGTTAATCATTATTGTTATGTTAAAATCATTATTTATATTAGGATTTGTTCTTGCTTTTGCACTTTATTTTGTGTATTATTTAGTATTTAGTATTGTATTGTTATGAAGAGAGTGATGAACGTTCGTGAAATCTTGGAAAAAGTTAATGAAAGATTTCCAAACTTTGGGACCGTCCAAAAGTGAAAAACTAGTTTACAAAAGTTTCGCGAACTATTTTTTTTTTGTGTATTTTGCGGTACAATTATTAAAAAAATTTTTTATCGAAACGATTATAATTTTGTTAGAATCTGTAATCCGTTAGACATACTATTCCTTAATTTTATCATCAGTATTAAAATCTCCAGTACCAAATCTTCAGTATCAAAATCTGCAGTATCAAAATCTGCAGTATCAAAATCTTCAGTATCAAAATCTCCAGTACCAAATCTTCTGTATCAAAATCTGCAGTATCAAAATCTGCAGTATCAAAATCTGCAGTATCAAAATCTACAGTATCAAAATCTTCAGTATCAAAATCTGCAAAATCTTAAGTATCAAAATCTCCAGTACCAAATCTTCAGTATCAAAATCTGCAGTATCAAAATCTACAGTATCAAAATCTTCAGTATCAAAATTTCCAGTACCAAATCTTCTGTATCAAAATCTGCAGTATCAAAATCTTCAGTATCAGATATAATTACTGTATCGGTATTAATCGAATTATTATCATTTTCTCTCTACCAAAAGAATCATATATTATAAATTCAAAATTTAAAATCAATTGATACAAATCTTAAAAGAAATGGACCATTGGCTCATACTTGGTGCAGAGGATGGTTCAAGAAACGGTTTCATAACGAAAGTATTTTCCATATTATAAAAGCTGAGCGTTGTAATCTATTGGTCTTTTGCGGTATTAGGTAAATATTTGCAGAGCAATTCTTGGAGTTTAGTGTACGATATGAAAAACAGTTTCGAAGATAGTTAAATATTGACAAGTTAAATGTCTCGTGTGTTGGAGAAGTGAGAGATTATGTAAGGACGTTCCAGATTTGTCAACTTTGCAAACCGTTAGAAACGGATTTGTTTACACGTATATACATATACTTGGTAGACGCAATTGTATACATATATATATGAAACCAGGGTCAATGCCTCGTATGCGGAGCACTACCTGTGCGCTCTGACTCGCTTTATGTATATATATACATACACACATTCAAGAGGCTCAGAATCAGCTTTCAATATATAGGTGTAGGTGTCAACGCGATAAAAAACGAATGTATCACGAGAATTTCCTTTTCAATGTTCATTCGTTCACTCATCATGAAATGAAATCATTTTTTTTTTTTTTTTAGAAATTTTGAAATAATTTTGCAACAATGCTTTTTAATCTGCGATTCTGTTTTATTTAGTAATTTTCTTTATGATACTGTTGATAGGCGCCAATTTTTTTCTGTTTTGATAGATGACTTTGAAAAAAATGTTTTTACGTTTGTTTTTGCATCCGCTCAACGTAGCATTGACCTCATCGTGTATATATATATATATATATATATGTATACAATGACGCTTATTCGAGGTAGAGAGCGATTTTAATCGAAAGCCAGACGCCAATTAGTGGACGAGATAATTAAACAAAAATCGCTGACGGCAAACTTAACGGAATCTAACAAGCTTCAATATTACCTCAAAAGAAATTAATAGCAATTCCGTTTGGATAGGGATTTATTTCATCTGGTGTGCACAATATATATATACAAGAAGAAGATTTTGTTGAATTTTTCTCTTTTGCAATTTGTGTACAAATAAAATTTTTATGTAAAAAATAATTTTATTCTATAAACGGTTTAAAATTTCAAAATTTTTGATGCATTATTTTGGGTTAAATCTTATGTTACAATTTAATTTCTTAATTTACGTTAAATAGGGTTCAAAACTTTTGTAAAATATATTAAATAATACACAAAATAAAGTGCAAAAGCAAGAACAAACCCTAATATAAATAATGATTTTAACATAACAATAATGATTAACAGCCAAAAGGGAGTAATAGTCCTAAAATTTTGGATTAGTATGCATTATCCGTTGCAGAGGGTTGTGCTACAATTTTAACTAATAATTCCTAAGGAATTAAGTACAGACCTTTTACAAAGTGTACTTTGTACTTTGTTGAATAAAGTCCTATTTGTCCAAAAATGATTTAATAAATTTTAGGCTAAAAATGTATTCGAAAATATTAAAGTTTCGTCAAATTCAAAATTTATCGTTATAGACTTTCAGTTATTCATACTTTAGATGGAATTAGCTTTGATTTTTTATATCAACTATATCAAATACTTGAGAAAAATAGAGGAAAAAAATTGTAGGATAAAACACATTTTTTTAAGCAGCAATTAAGTATTAAAATTTTTGGATTTTTAGTCATCATCCGTTGTTTATTGGTTGTACTACAATTTGTACCATTAATACTTTAGGAATTAAGTATATAGACCTTCTGCAAAGGGTACTTTGTACATTACAGAGTAAAGTCCTATTGGTCCGAAAATGATTTGATAATCATTATATTAGTACAATAATCATGTCCTAATTTTATCAATGCTCCAAAATTCGGAATAGACATTAAATTTTTGGGTTTAGTAATTCTCAAAGAAACAAAATCATTAATTCGTCTACAATTTAGTATGTGCTTTGTTCAGAAGAAGACAAATGTCTTCAAAAAAATATTCTGTATACAAAACATATTTAAACCGCAGATGTGATTAGTAGGCTTATACATTAATTAAAATGATGATCCACAATTCAAGAAGCAAATCTTTTCAGATTACATTCACATTTGGTTAAGGAATTTCTACTAATTGCAATGAAAAATATGGTTCTGTATTATATTTTGTAAAGACAAGAAAATTTGGACCCAATTTGTCGAGAATTACGGAATAAAATTGTAACATAACATTTAGAATCAAATGAAGCAATAAGATTCAGATTTCGAACATAGTTGTCCTAAACATCAGAATTTTGTTGTGTTTAATTTTTTCTATATATTTCTAACTAATGTTTTGCAACCTGCGGTAATAAAGTGAAAATGTAATTTCAATTTGTACTAGTGGCAAAAATAGCAGTAGTAAAACTAATCCTTAATGATGCTGGTCTACTAATTTTGAAACATTATTGTTTCGTTAAAATCATCATTCCGAATGTTAGTAATTTTTTTTCCTTTTAGCACTTCATTTTGTGTAGTATTTAGTGCGTTTTACAAAAGGTTTGAACCCAATTTTATGAGAATGAAATGGTAAAATTGTTGTATAACATTTAAAACCTAATGATGCATTCAGAATCTAAAATTTCCAACATAGTTATTATTATACTACATGTAAGGAGAATTATATTATTTTTCATTTTTGCACTTTATTTTACAAAGTAGTATATTTTACAACCGCTTGGGACCGATTTGTGCGTAAGAAATTAAGAAATAAAATTGTACCATAACACTTAGAACCTAATTGATTCATTAAGATTCTGTAAAATTTCGAACATAATTGTACTAAACAAAAGAAATTGATTCTGATGAATTTTTTGCAGAATTCTGGTATGTATTTTGCACCTGGTAATGAAGGAAAACATTTATTTTGAATTTGTACTAGTGGAGAAATAGCAGTTGTAAAATTAATCCTTAATGATGCGCAGGACACTATTAATTTTGATTTTGTTACGTTAAAATCACAATTCCAAATATTAGGGTTTCTTTGCCATTTAGTACTTTATTTTATGGAGTATTTCAGTGCATTTTACAAAAAGTTTGAACCCAATTTAATAAAAATTAAGTGGTTAAATTGTTGTATAACATTTAGATAACCTAATAATGCATTCAGATTTTAAAATTTCGAACATAGTTATCCTAAACTTGAGAATTTGATTCTGATGAATTTTTTGCATAATTCTGATAGTTTTGCAATTGGTAATGAAGATAAAAAGGAATTTGGCTTTGTACTAGAAGCAAAAATAGCAGTAGTAAAACTAATCCTTAATGATCCACGACTACTAATTTTGATTTATAGTTTTGTTAAAATCACCATTCCGAATATTAGGGTTTCTTTTCCATAATCACTTTATTTTTTTGTAGTATTTAGTGCAGTTTACAAAAAATTTGAACCCAATTTAATAAAAATAAAATGGTGAAATTGTTGTATGTATGTATTTTACAGAATAAAATGTGAATATTTAGGTTAAAATTAATAAATAATTATTAATGTTTGAAGTTAATTTATTCTTTTGTATTGTATTAGTTGTATCAAAAAACTTAAAAAATTACTTATATATCAAACTAATACAGTAAGATATATAAAATATTTAATTCAATTAATTTGATCTCAAAAAAAATGCACGGGTCTATTGGACCCATGGTGCGAGTTAAGGGTTAAAAAAAAATAAGATCGGTTTGCTTTGATATCTAATCGTTTTTTTTTTTCTCTCTCTTTTGTGGATTGAGGCGGTTGTGTGTGCATTATTCCAAGGTATATAACGGTCTACTTGATACATTAACATATCGAATAAAGGTGCGAGACTTGCAATTGGTTGTGTATATGGATGTGATCAAGAAGGCCCTCAGGGCGCGGCAATTTAGCATTGAAAAGAGGGGTCTCTCTCTCTCTCTCTCCCTCTCTTCTTTTTTTCTCTCTCTCTCTCACTCTTTTCTTGTGAGCCGCACTCGCACTGCTGGCGGATTTAGTTGGGAACGAGGAAGACCTAGTTTGAAGGTAGAACGTTGCAACGGCACTAGGTCACGCATCGCAGTTCCTGAATGCACTTTCAATGTGCATGTCTACATATATAGATATACATATATAGGTATATATATATATATATATATATATATATATATATATATATATATATATATATATATATATACTCACACGAATACAACAACTTTGAAGTCCACAGGACTCTTATTGCATTGGATTTAACGAGGTGTGTCTATACTGTATATATATATATACTTGAGGAGAACTTAGCTGTATAGCAAAAAAAGCAGTAGCCGTTCAACTTGTGGATATTTCACTGATTCCTAGAAGACAATAATATTCTTCACACACACACATACACACATACACAAATACATTATACACAACGTGTAAATATAATTGGCTTTTTTTTTTTCTTCTTTTCTTAATTTATTCTAAGATCCAGTTTTATTTTATCGCAGGGTTTATATTAAGGGATTGGAGGAATGAATAAAAAAAAAATTTGTAATTTACTATATGTACTTACAGTTATGTTCCATTACCACTTGAACTACAATTTTTTTTTTCATGTAATTCTTACGGAGTATTGTCTGGACTTTTTTTTTAGTAAAAACAATAAAAACCATTAATCCAGAATGAAGAAGAATTTTTATGTGATTGTGAATCAAAATGTCTATAGAACTTTTTCTGTACTAATTCCGGTAAAACAAACTTCGGTTTTTTTCTAAAGTTATTTATTTATTTATTATTACTATTATTATTATTATTATTATTATTATTATTATTATTATTACTATTATTATTATTATAATTATTAAATAATAATAATAATATCCTTAGGAATTAGTTGACAAAACTGTAGCACAATCGTTAAACAACAGATGATCCATATCCAAAATTTTAGTACATGTTTGTAACATTCTGTAGAGTATTTAATGATTAAAAATAATAATAATAATATTATTTTTATAATTATATATTATTTTTTGTAAATTTTTTTGAATTTTTTATAATAATAATAATATTTCTTTTTTTGTTTAAATACTCTAAAGAATGTTACAACCATGTATATACTAAAATTTTTGATAACTATGGATCATTCGTTGTTTAACGGTTGTGCTACAGTTTCTTCAACTAATTCCTAAGGAATTAGGTTTGTACCTTTTGTACCTTTTTGTAAAGTACAATTTATATTTCACAGAATGAAGTTCATTTTGTCACAAAAAAAAAAAATTAATTTGCCAAAAAGAAATAATCATGTTCTAAAATTTTGGATTTTTATACATCATACGTTGTTTAACGATTGTGCTACAATTTTAACTACTAATTCCTAAGGAATTAGGTATAGACCTTTTGCAATGTATACTTTGTATACCTTGCAGAATAAATTCATATTTGTCCCAATAAAATTAATAACCATTTACTAAATAATAAAATCATGTCATAAAATTTCGGATTAGGCATATGCATTATCCGTTGCAGAAGGTTGTTCTATAATTTTAACAACTAATTTTTAAGGAATTAGGTATAGACCTTTTGCAATGTGTACTTTATTCTTTGCAGAATAAAGTTCTATTTGTCCCAAAATGATTTGATAATCATTATCGAACAATAATCATGGTCCCAAAATTCAAAATTATCATTCATCATTACGTATTTTTGGTTATTTTTAATATTATCTGACTCTAAAAAATGATTCGGATGTTTTTTTCAGTATCTCACTGTTGCTGAATCTATTGCAATTTTTATACCATAAATATTGTTTTTGAATTTGAAAATAAATTTTAAGTTTCTATTTTCTAAATTCTAAAATATTGGATCAATAAATTCAATCCTTAGTAACAGTTATGCTACAGATTTTGCTACTAATTGCGGTTACTAAGAATTAGGTCAGAACTATTTAATGCCAAAAAAAGTTTTTTGAAAAAAAAGTATTTAAAGAAATTTTTTTCAATAATTAATCCTTATTTTTAATTTCTACCCTTATTGCACCACGTAATTTTTTTTTTTTTTTTGAAAAGATAAAATTTACTTTTTTGAAAAAAAGTGTTTAACTCCATTTTTTTCAAAAATTAACCCTTATTTTTTATTTTCTACCCTATTTTCCAATTTTTAAACTTTTTTTTCTATTTTTTTTAAAGACTAAGTTTTTTCACTAAAATAATATAAATTATATAAAAACAGATAGGACAATAATAAATTTCCGAGATAATGTTGAAAAACGGAGCAAAAAATTTTAAAAACGTTGATGAATTTCAAATTTTCCATTTTTGTTTTATTTTATTTGAAAACAAAATTGTTTTCGAGAAGAAGATATATATATATATTCACTTTCCCAAATTTATCTCCCAAACTTTCAAGGTTGACTTTCATTTTTCTTGCGCGCTTGTCTCATATCGCTTCATCATAAACAGAATTTCCTAATTTTTCATTTATTTACCGTTATAAAACAAATTCTCTCTCTCTCTCTCTCTCTCTCTCTGTTAATACCAAAGATTTTTATGTAAACGAATTTTTACATAACAAAAATTTTTTGCAAACGAATTTTTCTTTAGCAGAATTTTTATTTTACACAGTCTTTTTTTACATAAATTTTTGAATATAAAAGCATTTTAATTTAATAATATTCTCATTCAATCCAATTTTATATGTGATTTGAATTTTAATTCGTCCGAATTTCAAGTTTTTCCGAATTTTAATTTGTCCGAATTTTGATTTGTACGAATTTCTAATTAATATAATTTCAAAAGACGCTGAATTTTGATTTGTCCGAAATTACAAATGGCCGAACAAACAATCGACAGAAAAATTTCGCGCGAAATTCTCAAAAATTAACCAATTAAAAATTATCATGAAAATCGTTATTCGGTAAATTTTTGAAAATTTTGCCGAAATTTTTCTGTCGATTATTAGTTCGGCCATTTTTAATTTTGGACAAACGAAAATTCGGCGTTTTTTAAAATTATATTAATTAGAAATTCGTACAAATCAAAATTCAGAAAAATTTGAAATTCGGATAAATTCAAATTCGGTGAATAAGAATTTCTTTAATTTAAAAATTCGAATCACACAAAATTCGATTGAATATGAATTCTGTTAAATTAAAATTCGCTTAAATTAAAATTCTTTTAAATAAAATGTCATTTTAATAAACTCTAATAACACAAGATATCTTGGGATATATTGATAATATCCCGCAGATATCCTAGGGATGTCCTATGGCTATCAAAAGGATCTCTTAAGGATATCCAAAAAAATCGGCGGTTTGGATATCATTTGGATATCCCATGGATATCTGAGGATATCCACAGGATATCTTCTGGATATCTCTATAGACTTTCATAAATGTCCTCCAGATATCCCATAGATATCGTCAGGATTTCCCACAGATATTTTCAGGATATTCTCAGTATATCTTCTGGATATCAAGAAGATATTCTCAGGATACTGTTTTTAAAGTCATTATGAGACTATACAAGTGAGAATATTCTGTGAATTAAATTTTATATAAATAAAATAAAATGCAACTTGTTTTTCAAGAAAGTTGTTTAATTTGAAAAATTATTAACTAATTTTTTTCTCATTCGTGATTCATTCCTTTATTCATATGCCTATAATATTGTCAGAAAATAAATTGGCTTTAAACAAAATATAAATTCTTCCCCGCAAATAACGAATAACTATTAATATTAATTATACATTAAGTGCATGAGTTTATTTAAAAACTTTGAAAAATGCGTTTCAAATCTTCATTTAAAATAAATTAGAAGCTCAGAAGATTTTTGTTTTTATTATATTATTATTTATTATATTAGCTTAACAATTTTAACCTTTAAAAATATATGTTGAGATATTAAATATCCCGTGAATATCCTAAGAATATCCCACGGACATCCTGAGGATATCCCATGAATATCCTGCGATATAATATCCAATAGATATTTTGTGGATGTCTTAGGGATATCCTGTGGATATCCTATGGATGTCCTGTTGATGCCCCACAGACTGGCGGTTTGGATATCCTAGGGATATCCTAAGATATCCTGGGGACCATTCTAGGATATCGACCATTGATATGGATATCCTATGCATATCCTAGGGATATCCTTTTGTTATGAGGGAAATGACTGTATATTAAAAATTCTGCCAATTAAAAATTCTTTATATAGCTAAAAATTTTGTTATATAAAAATTCGTATAAAATGAAAAATCTAATTGAAAAATTTGAAAATTTGTCTAAAGAATAATTTTTTCTAAAAAATTTTTTTAAAATAAAAATTTTCATTGTGATGATTTTTATGGGCAATATACATTCGCCCCAAATTTTGCCCTTGTATACACAAAATTAATGATGAAATTTCAAAATATACTTTCATTTTTTTCGAGAAAATTCCATCATCATCATAATAATTTTGTTTTTGAATTTGAAATTTAAAATTCTTTTAATTTATAAGTTGTTTGATAATTTTCTTGCGATGATGATGATGATGAGGCATTGACTATATATAGGAGAAAGGCAACGACCGTTTTGGCTAATGAATTTAAAATTAAAATGCGCGATGATGCCCGTCATGATAATGATAACGGTTAGTGGACGCTTGGCTCATTCACGTAGAACGTTCTCGCGATCTTTCTCTCTCTCTCTCTCTCTTTTTCTCTTTTTCTCTCTAAGCATAAAGAAAAGGACGGAAATCACCTTGAAAGATAACGGTAAAAACGGCCATTTTGTCCCGATTGCGTTTAGGGAACTTTTCCACTCGATGTCATCGAAAGTATATATATATATATATATATATATATATATATATAGTATATACATATACACACAAAAGCCTCTTCTTACATTAACGAGAGAGTGAATTTCGTGGATGGGACACAAGAAATTGATATCAACTTTTTATTTCCTACAATTCATTCGCGTCATCATCATCATCATTTATAACGATACCTGTTTATCATCAGACCTACAGAAAAAAATTACCAAAAAAAAAATTCATATCTCTTTTTTTTTGTAACGCGTTTTATATATATTACATCATATGCCAATTTATGTTTTTTTTTTTAACCCTTTACTGGCACTCATGGGTCCAGTAGACCTGAGAATTTTTTCTCGCTCAAATTAATTAAATGTATTTGAATATTTTTTATACTTTAATATAGTAGTAATTTACTAAATTTTTTGATACAACTAATTTGATACTTAAAGAATTTTTAGGTTAGGAATCTTGAGGTCATTCCGTAATACTGCCTTACGAAACAAAAACTCAGTTAACTCAGTTTGTCGTTATGGGCGACAATCACTCAACAGGATAGGCGAAAATCTACCTTAACGACAAACTGAGTTAACTAAGTTTTTGTTTCGTACGGTAGAATAATTATGTGCTTTTCTTCTTAAATTTGTATTTTTTTCACCCTTAAATAATGTCATTTATCGCAATGAACCAAATAACTAAATTTCATAACGATTCGCTAATTTCTTTGGAAAGTTATAAAGATTTTTTGGGGTCAATACGTATATAGTAAATATGTGCTTTTCTTCCTAAATTTGTATTATTTCGCCATTAAAGGATGTTATTTGCCGCAAAGAACTTAATTACCAATTTTTATAATGATTCAGTTATTTGTTTAGAAGTTATAATCGTTTTTTGGATTTTTTTTTGGGGGGTCATTTCGTAATAATTATGCGCTTTTTTTTGTAAATTTGTATTCTATCGCCCTTAAGGGATGTCACGTTTATTGCAAATAACATATAATTATTAAGTTTCATAAGGATCCGTTAATTTTTTTTTTTGAAATTATAACCGTTTTTGGATTTTTTGGGGTCATTCTGTAACAATTCAACTTGTTTTTTATAATTTTCTATTTTTCTGTAATAAAACAATGTTATCTATCGCAAAGAACATAATCATCAAGTTTTATAAGAATTCATTAATTTCTTTGAAAGTTACAACTGTTTTTTGGATTTTTTTTGGGGTCATTCCGCAACAATTTTGCGCTTTTCTTCCAAAATTTGAACTTCTTCGCCTTTAAAGTATGTCAATTACATAAACAGAACATAACTACCAAGTTTCATAACAATCCGTTAATTTGTTTAGAAGTTATAATCGTTTTTTGAATTTTTTTGGGGTTATTCTGTACTAATTTTACGTTTTTTTGTAAATTTTTATTCTTTCGCCTTTAAAGGATGTCACTAATTGCAAAGAACAAAATTACCAAGTTTCATAAGGATCCGTTAATTTCTTTTGAAGTTATAACCGTTTTTTTGAATTTTTTTGAGGTCATTCCGTAATAATTTTACACTTTTTTTTTTTAAATTTGTATTTTTTTCGCCTTTAAGCAATGTTATTCATTGCGAAGAACATATAGTTATCAAGGTTCATAACGATTCGGTAATTTGTTTAGAAGTTACAACCGTTTTTTGGATTTTTTTTTGATCATTCCATAATAATTGTACGCTTTTTTTTAAATTTGTATTTTTTTCGCCCTTAAAGGATGTTATTTATTGCAAATAACATAATTACCAAGTTCTATATAAGAATCTGTTAATTTCTTTAGAAGTTACAACCGTTTTTTCAATTTTTTTTTGGGTCATTTCGCAATAATTATAAGTTTTTTTTAAAATTTGTATTTTTTTCGCCTTTAAGCAATGTTATTCATTGCGTAGAACATAGTCATCAAGTTTCATAACAATTCGGTAATTTGTTTAGAAGTTACAATCGTGTTTTGGATTTTTTTTGGTGTCATTCCGCAACAATTTTGCGCTTTTCTTCCAAAATTTGTATTTTTTCGCCTTCAAAAAATTGTAATATAATCAGTGACATAAATTTTCAGTTATATAAAAATTCTCTAATACAGAAAATCAATTTAATGGAAATTTTGCCAAAAAAAATAATTTGAACAAATATTTAATTGTCGAATTTGAAAAATTTTGGTATTACAATATATACTTCCTGCATAAAAAAGCAAAAAAAAAAAAAATTAATTCTATATAATTGACCATTAAAAAAACAATTTTTTTCCCCACTAAATACAAAAATTCATATTCAAAAGAAATGTAACATAACATTCACAAAATATGAAATAGAAAGGAAAAAACTATTGATAAATAGCAAAAAAAAAAAGAAAAGAAAAGAAACAGAAAAAAATGAAGAAGCGATCACTGAACTCGGGACCTAGAACAACAGAACTGTTTACCGTGATACTTTCGTTCGTACATATACACTCTTGCAATAGTTGGTTCGTATATATAGCGACAATATGTACTTGCAACATCGTAAGTTTTCCCCGTGGACTTCCTTGTCCATCGAGCAGGAATCTTAACGATAAAATCAAAATTCTTGACCAGTCTTATCACACACACAGACACATATATAAATTCACATACACACATACGATAAAGGTATATATGTATAAACCCTACAGTGAAGTTCTTCCGTATGTAGTATTTTTATATATATATAAACGTGACACCGTCTCTCACCTTCTGGGAAAATACTTTACTTCAACCCCCTTGAAAATCAATTTTATTTTCTATTTCAGAAATAATCCACTTTAAATTTTTTTTCTTTTTCTTTTACTATTCACTTTTAAAAACGATAAAACTGGAAAATAAAACCCCTCGATTTACGAGTTTATTAAGTAAAAAAGTTCGATTTTTTAAAAAATCCACCATATTGGATCCGACATATTGAATTTTGAAAATCTAATGTCAGATTCGCGATCAACGACCTTAAAAACCCTCGAGTAATAAATTTCAAGCCTGATGGATCGATTTTTCAAAAGTCCTTCATATTGGATCCGCTATTTTGAATTTTTAAAAACTAACATTATATTCGTAATCAGCGACCCCAAAAACCTCCCGAGTAACGAGTTTCAAACGATTTTGAAAGATTTAAACATTTTTTTTATCGCCATACTGGATCCGCCATTTTGAATATTGAAAATCTAATGTCAGATTCGTGATCAGCGACCTTGAAAACCCCCGAGTAGTAAATTTCAAGACAAATGGTTCAATTTTTGAAAAAATTGTTCGCCATATTGGGTCCGCCATTTTGAATTTCGAAAAAATAACATCAAATTCGTAATCAGTGACCCCGAAAACCCCCCGAGTAGCAATTTTTAAGGCAAAAAAGTTTGATTTTTGAAAAAATTGGCTACCATGTTGGATCCGCCATTTTGTATTTTGCAAAAACTGACTTTGAATTCGTAAAGAATTTTGAAGAACTAACAGGAAATTTGTAATTAACGACCTCAAAAATTCATGAATTCTGATTTCTGTAAGTATAAATAAATTAAAAAATTTTTTTTTCCCGCCATATTAGATCCGCCATTTTGAATTTTGTAAAACCGACTTTGAATTCGTAGAGAATTTTGAAAAATTTAACATCAAATTCGTTATTATCGATCGCAAAAACTCCTGACTGAGAATATAATTATAAATATGAATATATAAATCAATTTTTAAATTTTTTCGCCTGCCATATTGCTTCCGCCATTTTGAATTTCGGAAAACTAACATCGGATTCGTAATCAGCGACCCTAAAAAACCCCTAGTTGGAAGTTTGAAACGATTTAGAAAGATTTAAACATTTTTGTCCGCCATATTGGATCCGCCATTTTATATTTTTGAAATTTGACTTCAGATTTGTAATAAGCGACCCCAAAAACCCCCGAGTAGAAAATTTAAAGCCAAAATAGTTCGATTTTTAAAATATTTAAAAAAATTTTTAATTTTAATGTTTTTCAAAATTTCCCCTCCACTACTTTATGATATTTTTGAAAATAACAAAGACCTGCATGATATTCTTTATTTTCGATATGGGAGTGCTTTTCAATGTATTTTTGTCCGCTGAACACGATTCCGGGTTCCAAAATTGACTAGTATGTCATGATTTTGAAAAAAGTGGGGGTAAATGCCCCAAAAAAACGTGTTTTTGAGGATTTTCAAATTTTTTTTTTCATTTTAACCCCAGTTTCTTTAAGATCCTCACGTTATAGCGAATTTTAGGACACGGAATCATGTTCAGCGGACAAAAATACATTGAAAACCACTCTGATATCGAAAATTAAACAAAAAAATGGCAAATTTTACAGTTTTGTATAATATCTTCTGCTGCCATTTTGAATCCGCTATTTTGACATTTTTGAAAATACGTTTCGTTTCTCCCAAGATTTTGGATATTTATGAGAATGAGTTTATTTGTCAAATTTTTTTAAATATATGTTAATTCGTAGCCCTCATAACAAAAGGATATCCCTAGGATATCCATATCAATGGTCGATATCCTAGAATGGTCTGCAGGATATCTTGGGATATCTATAGGATATCCCTAGGATATCCAAACCGCCGCTCTGTGGGACATCAACAGGACATCCATAGGACATCCATAGGATATCCACAGGATATATCTCAGACATCCACAAAATATCTATTGGATATTATATCGCAGGATATCCATGGGATATCCTCAGGATGTCCGTGGGATATTCTTAGGATATTCACGGGATATTTAATATCTCAACATATATTTTTAAAGGTTAAAATTGTTAAGCTAATATAATGAATAATACTATAATAATAAAAACAAAAAATCTTATGAGCTTCTAATTTATTTTAAATAAAGATTTGAAACGCATTTTTCAAAGTTTTTAAATAAACTCATGCACTTAATGTATAATTAATATTAATAGTTATTCGTTATTTGCGGGGAAGAATTTATATTTTGTTTAAAGCCAATTTATTTTCTGACAATATTAAGCATATGAATAAAGGAATGAATCACGAATGAGAAAAAAATTAGTTAATAATTTTTCAAATTAAACAACTTTCTTGAAAAACAAGTTGCATTTTATTTTATTTATATAAAATTTAATTCACAGAATATTCTCACTTGTATAGTCTCATAATGACTTTAAAAACAGTATCCTGAGAATAACTTCTTGACATCCAGAAGATATACTGAGAATATCCTGAAAATATCTGTGGGAAATCCTGACGATATCTATGGGATATCTGGAGGACATTTATGAAAGTCTATAGAGATATCCAGAAGATATCCTGTGGATATCCTCAGATATCCATGGGATATCCAAAAGATATCTTTGGATTTTTGGATATCCTTAAGAGATCCTTTTGATTTCCATAGGACATCCATAGGATATCTGCGGGATATTATCAATATATCCCAAGATATCTTGTGTTATTAGGGAGAGAACGATGATTTAAAATTTTTTTTCACTATAATTTTTACGGAATAAGGTAGGAATTTTTTTTTTGAACACACTAAATACTGGATAGAAGGAAAGAAAATACATTGTAATGTGAATATACGCTTCAAAAGATGTGGCAAAAATTTTTCGGATTATGATTGATATTCTTCGCTTATAATAATAACCCTGTCGCAAAATTCAGAATAGCTGTATATATGCATCATTAGCTGTTACAGTGGTAGAACACTTCTTTCTCTTATTTTTAACGAATTAGGTCTGAAATTAGTTTTTTTTTGTTAACTTTACACTGAATATAAATCAGAAATTCATCCCATGATGAATAACATCCTTTAAGTTACAATAATATAATTGGGTTCTAAAATTTTGATTAAATATATATATAATTATAGTCAGATATGTTAACGGTTGTGTGCGACAATTTTTTTTTTTTGCTAATTCCTATGAAATTAGGTCAGAACCTTTTGTAAAGGACACTTTATGCTTTAGCGAATAAAGCTCAATTTGTTCAAAAAAAAAAAAAAAAAAAATATTAGCTAAAAGGGAATAATAGTTCTAAAATTTTGGGTTACTCTCTAAATCTGAATTAGTAAAAATGTTTACTAATTTGAATTAGTGACTCATCACTTTTTGCTTCTGAATTAGTAAAAGTTACTAATAATTAGTAAAATTTTACTAATTCAGAAGCAAAAAGTGAGTCACTAATTCAAAATAGTAAACATTTTTACTAATTCAGATTTAAAGAGTAGTATATGCATTATCCGTTCCAGAGGATTGTATCTACAATTTAAACTAATAATTCCTAAGGAATTAGATATAGACCTTTTGCAATGTGTACTTTGTACTTTGCAGAATAAAGTCCTATATATTTGTCCCAAAATTATTTAATAATCACTATCAAACAATAAACATGTTCAAAAATTCAAGATTCATCAAATTCAAAATTTTTCGTTATAGATTTTTAGTTATTCGTACTTTTACTTTTTTACTTTTACTTTTACTTTACTTTACTTTATTTTTTATATAAATTATACTAAGTGCAGAGGAAAATTTGTATTACAAATTGAAGCACAATTTTTTAAGCAGCAACTAAGAACTGAAATTTTTGGATTTTAAGACATCGCACGTTGTTTAACGGTTGTGCTATACAATATACTAATCACTTAGGAATTAGGTATTGATTTTTGTACTTTGTACATTGTAGAATGAAGTCCTATTTGTTTCAAAATGATTCGATAATAATCATTGCAGAACAATATAATCAGATTCTAAAATTTTGAATTAACCTGTAAGAAACGGTTGTGCTACAGTTTTTGTCTACTAATTCCTCAAGAATTAGGTCTGGATCTTTTGTAAAGTACTCTTTATTTGTACAATAAATAAAGCACAGTTTAAAGAGTTAAACTACAAATATTAGATTTGAACCTACAATTACTCTATTGAATCTACTTTGAGCTTACATTTAACTTTAATTCTCTCTTGAACCTACAATTATCTTACATTGAGCCTCGAGCTTTTAGCCTTTTCAATCTACATTAAACCTATTTCACCCTAATTCACCCGTACAATGGACGGACAGATAGACGCCTTTATTAGAATTCGTCTCTGATCTGCACATAGAACCCCCCCCCCAAAAAAAACCAAAATAAAATTACCATCACAACAGGTTTTCTATTTTATATGTTCACTCTACGAAATGATTGTCCATTTTTTTTCGTCTTCCTAAAATTACTATTCCAAGAAAAATGTATTACATAATAGAGAGGGGAGGGGGGGGCGATAAAAAAAAGGAAACTTAACCTTCTCAAGTCACAGGTAGAATGAATTCTTATATACATATATATATATATATGAAGGCAATAACGATCTTTGGTCACGCTTTAACCTTGACTCCCCTAGCACACCTATAACTATACCTGTATGTGACACTACCTACCTGAATTTCTAAGGACAGTTACGAGAGTCAGGTCGTGTCGACTGACACACTATATATGCTGTCTGCATATACACAGGTGCATCTTTTTCTATAATGGACCTCTCTTTTATATATATATATATATATATATATATATATATATATATATGAAGAGAGGGGATCAAACACATATATAGAAAAGTGCAGTACAATATGTGTGTGCCACATCACATAACTTATGCTTTAACCCAGTGCCAGTGGCATTGCCTGCGAAGAAGGAATGAATGTTTTTCCTTTTTTTTTGGGGGGGGGGAAGGGGGGTCTAGGTCTGCTGAGGGCGTTCACCCAACAACACCTTGTTAACAAATACACATAAATGCTATATATAAGATTCTTCCCCATATCACCATAACGCTTGATTGAACAAAAGAGGATCTTCTCTCTGTGTTGCAAGTGACGGGGGAGAAATGACTTCAGGGTCAATAGCCCCTGAAAACCGAAAGTCGAAGTCTCTCAATCAAAGGTCCAAACAGGGAAAAGTGTTTTTCGATTTAAATTCCGTTATAGTTTCCATTTTTATACATTTGTTTTAATTATTATTTTTGAATTCAAAAAAAGGAAGAAAATATTTTTGTTTCTAAAATTGTTTTAGTGAGTAAAACGCATGTTTTGCAAAAATTTTTTAAATAACAGAGAAAAAATGATAGGAGAAATTAATTTTTCTGAAGGCTATAGAAATTAAAATTGGTACATATATACACAAAAAATTATAAGGTATTAAAATAAGCTGCAACGCTTATTTTAATGCTATTTAATTTTTTGTGTATATATAGGTATAGGAGGCATTGGAAGTATTATTATGCGATGGTATTATGAAACAACTGATAATCGATAGTAAAGCATTTATAAATTTTTAATTTTTGGGACATGATTATTTATTAAATGTATTGGGACAAATAGTATACTTCATTCTGTAAAGTATAAATAAAGAGTACTTTACAAAAGGTCCGGATCTATAAGTTCCTAAGGAATTAGGGTCAGCCGGAGTAAATCCGAACGCGGGGTAAATCCGAACGCTAATTATTTCAGCTTAATTAAAATTTTAAAAAATAAGTTAGACATGAGAATTTTTACCTCAGATCCTCTTCAAGAGGTTTCGTTTGTTCCCTAATAACACAAGATATCTTGGGATATATTGATAATATCCCGCAGATATTCTAGGGATGTCCTATGGATATCAAAAAGATCTCTTAAGGCGATATCCAAAAAATCGGCGATTTGGATATCCTTTGGATATCCCATGGATATCTGAGGATATCCACAGGATATCTTCTTTATATCTCTATAGACTTTCATAAATGTCCTTCAGATATCCAATAGATATCGTCAGGATATCCCACAGATATCATCAGGATATCCCATAGATATCGTCAGGATATCCCACAGATATTTTCAGGATATTCTCAGTATATCTTCTGGATGTCAAGAAGATATTCTCAGCATACTGTTTTTAAAGTTATTATGAGACTATACAAGTGAGAATATTCTGTGAATTAAATTTTATATAAATAAAATAAAATGCAACTTGTTTTTCAAGAAAGTTGTTTAATTTGAAAAATTATTAACTAATTTTTTTCTCATTCGTGATTCATTCCTTTATTCATATGCTTAATATTGTCAGAAAATAAATTGGCTTTAAACAAAATATAAATTCTTCCCCGCAAATAACGAATAACTATTAATATTAATTATACATTAAGTGCATGAGTTTATTTAAAAACTTTGAAAAATGCGTTTCAAATCTTTATTTAAAATAAATTAGAAGCTCATAAGATTTTTTGTTTTTATTATATTATTATTTATTATATTAGCTTAACAATTTTAACCTTTAAAAATATATGTTGAGATATTAAATATCCCGTGAATATCCTAAGAATATCCCACGGACATCCTGAGGATATCCCATGGATATCCTGCGATATAATATCCAATAGATATTTTGTGGATGTCTGAGATATATCCTGTGGATATCCTATGGATGTCCTATGGATGTCCTGTTGATGTCCCACAGACCGGCGGTTTGGATATCCCAAGATATCCTATGGATATTCCAAGATATCCTATGGATATCCCAAGATATCCTGGGGAGCATTCTGGGATATCGACCGTTGATATGGATATCCTAGGGATATCCTTTTCTTATGAGGGTTAATTAGCAACAGCATAAACAAAGATAACAAGTATTGCAAAAAAGATTGAAAATCAAAGATGCGACACTCTTTTAGTATTTTGTCTCGTATTTGAAGAAAAAGAAAGCTAAAAATTTATTTTATTATTTATAATTTGTTTGTTATGAATACTAGAACAGAAACTATTTTTGATTTTTGCCTTCTGTAAAATTTTATTAATAATATATCAGACCATTCGTATTTACCCCGGAAAATTGGAAAAGTGGGGTAAATCCGAAAGGTATTTTCAAAAATTTTTTCTTATATCAAAAATTGTTTTTATTTGATTATACTATTATTTTAACATTATAAAAGTACATAGAAAAAAGTTTTTCTTTCTATATGTATCCTCGTTAGTAATTAATAAGCAGAAACTTAATCTCTGTTCTCTCGAAGGAGTGTTCCACTTTTTTTTTTGCCAAATGGTTTGTTGAAAAATGTTTTTCAGGATCTTAATAAAATTTGTGTATTCTAGGGTTTTTGGGGTCGCTGATTACTAATTTGAAGTCAGTTTTTCAAAATTCAAAATGGCGGATCCAATATGGCGGACGAGAATTAAAAAATTCATTGGATTCGCTCGAAAATTGTTGCTCGGGGGGGTTTCAGGGTCGCTGATTACACGGAAAAAAAGAAAAAGTAATTTTTACTACTTTCATATAGTAAAATTGGACCTGTCCGAAGTTTCTGCGCATCTCTGGCAACTTTTACTCAAAAAATAGTAAAATTTACTATTTTTGTAATAATTTTTACTATTTCTGGAGTAAATTTTACTATTTCTGGAGCAAATTTTACTATTTTTGGAGTAAAAGTTGCCATAGATGCGCAGAAACTTCGGACAGATCCCATTTTACTATGAAAGTAGTAAAAATTACTTTTTCTTTTTTTCCGTGTACGAATTTGGAGTTAGCAAATTTGATCATTTTTAAAAATAAGTTTTAGGAAAGTCCGCCATTTTGAATTTAAAAAATTTGACTTTTATTTTTGTATTTACATTCAATCACTCCAAAATACTTTCTGTAGCAAGTTTTGCAAAAATCCGTTATGATTTGATAAAGTTATTGAAGGTTTTAATTGTGTAATGTATTTTAATTTTTAACCTCTTTGATTTTTGTATTTATATATGATGCATTATTACATAATAGGTTTATTATCGTATTTTTTTTGAGTTTTTATATAAGTTTAACAATTGCAATACTTTAAATTTATTTTCCCTAAGATTTTTTCTGAAATACAGTGGCGTTCGTATATTTACCCCGGTATTTTAGGAAAGTTGCAAAGTATCGAGGTAAATACAAACGCTATAAGTTTCCTGCGATTGTAATTTATCAAAAAATTTTACTATCCCATAAAATTATTCTATGGAAGTAAAGTAACAACTTCATGCACCAGAATACCGGAAGTATTGTCTTTTAAAAGAAAAAACTTGTTATATTGTTGAAACTTACTAAAAGCATTCGGATTTACCCCGGCTGACCCTAGTAGAGAAAACTGTAGCACAACCTTTTTGCAACGGATTATTAAATTTAAAATTTTAGGACATTAGTATTTTTCTGTAATTATTATCAAATCATTTTGGGACAAATAGAACATTATACTGCAATGTACAAAGTACACCATACTAACTAGGAACAGACCTAATTCCTAAAGAATTAATAGATATATATATAGTTAAAATTGTAGAACAACCTTCTGCAACGGATAATGCATATATACTAATCCGAAATTTTATGACATGATTATTATTATTGGTAAATGGTTATTAATTTTATTGGGACAAATAGGAATTTATTCTGCAAGGTATACAAAGTATACATTGCAAAAGGTCTATACCTAATTCCTTAGAAATTAGTATAGTTAAAATTGTAGCACAATCGTTAAACAACGGATTATGTATAAAAATCCAAAATTTTATTACATAATTATTTCTTTTTGGCAAATTAATTTTGTTTTGTGACAAAATGAACTTCATTCTGTGAAGTATAAATTGTACTTTACAAAAAGGTACAAACCTAATTCCTCATAGGATTTAGTATAGATACAACTGTAGCACAACCGTCTGCAACAGATACTGCGTAATCAAAAATTTTAGGACATGATTACACAGGTCTATAAGGTTTTTTTTTTGAGATATCAGAGTTATTTCCAATGTATTTTTGTGCGCTGAATACGATTCCGAGTTCCAAAATTGTGTATCACGTCAGGATTTTGAGTAAAGTTGGGGTAAAGTCTTCAAAAACGGTGTTTTTGAGGGTTTTCAGTATTTTTTTTCTCCTTAACCTGAAGTGATAGAGGTTTCTATATAGGCTTAAATTCAAGTCTAAATCGGACACTTTAAGATTCATATGCGCAAGATAAAAAAAAATTTTGAATTTTGAAAAAAATTAGGTTCAAGACACCCAAAAAGTTTATTTGATTTTTTACCCTCATTTTTTCAAAATTTCAAAAATTTTTTTATGTTCCGCTTATATGGGTCTTAAAGTGTAACTTTTGAGCTTTAATTCAAGTAGCACATATAATATAATATATATAATATATTATATATATAATATAATATATAATATATATAGCATAATATAAATGCATTTTTAAATTCTATCTCTTTTTGATGAGGCATATACTAAAATTAACGTAACTCATGGTTGAGGTGTTTTAAAGAATTTTACAGGTATGCAAAGTATATAATATATTTTAAAAATCATGAGCTTTCTTATGTTGCATTCCAAAGTATGAAAAAGACGTAAGAAATCACTTCCTCATGTTCACTTATATATATATATATATATATATATATAGTTGCAAAACCGATTGTTCACTGATCTTGTCTGTGAGCAGTTTTTTTTTTTTTTTTTTTTTTTTGCAAAAGAAAAGGAAATAAATTTCAAGCATCATTCTGAAAAATTAAAATTTAATTTCAAAATTTTTATTAAAAAATAAAACTTATTTTTTTTCATATAAAATAATTTTAATTCAATAGAATTTTAATTTAACAGAATTTTCATATTTAATCGAATATTTTATGTAACTTGAATTTTTAATTGCTGACAGGAATTTCAATTCATCCAATTTGTCCGAATTTTTATTTGTACGAATTTTTAATTGACAGAATTTTTAATACACCGAATTCTCATTTGTCAAAAATTAGAAATGACCGAATAAACAATCAAAAGAAATATTTCGTTGCAATTTTCAAAAAATTGACCAATTAGAAATTTGGCAATAAAATCGTGATTGATGAATTTTTGAAAATTGCACCGAAATCTTTATGTTGATTGTTTGTTCGGACAATTTGTAATTTCGGACAAATGAAAATTCGGTGTCTAAAAAAAATGCATTTTTTGCTTTAAAAAGTTTTCATCTATAGCAACGAACATAATTACCAATTTTCATTACAATACGTTAATTTGTTTAGAAGTTATAATCGTTTTTTGAATTTTTTTGAGGTTATTCCATAATAATTTAACGCTTTTTTTCGTAAATTTTTATTCATTCACCTTTAAAGGATGTCATTTATCGCGAAGAACATAATTACCAAGTTCCATAAGAATCCATTAATTTTAATAGAACTTATAACTCCTTTTTAGATTTTTTTTTGGGTCATTCCATAACAATTATGTGCTTTTTTCCGAAATTTGTAATTTTTTCGCCTTTAAGCTATGTTATTCATTGCGAAGAACAGAGTTATCAAGTTTCATAACGATCCGTTAATTTGTTTAGAAGTTACAACCGTTTTTTGGATTTTTTTTGGGGTCATTCCGCAACAATTTTGCGCTTATCTTCCAAAATTTGTATTTCTTCGCCTTTAAAGTATGTCCTTTGTAAAAAGAACATAACTACCAAGTTTCATAACGATCCATTAATTTGTTTAGAAATTATAATCGTTTTTTGGATTTTTTTGGGGTCATTCCGTAATAATTTTTACATTTTTTTCATAAATTTCTATTTATTCACCGTTAAAGAATGTCATTTATCGCAAAGAACATAATTACCAAGTTCCATAAGAATCCATTAATTTCAATAGAACTTATAATTCTTTTTTGGATTTTTTTTGGGTCATTCCGTAACAATTATGTGCTTTTTTTCCGAAATTTTTATTTTTTTCGCCTTTAAGCGATGTTATTCATTGCGAAGAACAGAGTTATCAAGTTTCATAACGATCCGTTAATTTGTTTAGAAGTTACAACCGTTTTTTGGATTTTTTTTGGGGTCATTCCGCAACAATTTTGCGCTTATCTTCCAAAATTTGTATTTCTTCGCCTTTAAAGTATGTCCTTTGTAAAAAGAACATAACTACCAAGTTTCATAACGATCCATTAATTTGTTTAGAAATTATAATCGTTTTTTGGATTTTTTTGGGGTCATTCCGTAATAATTTTTACATTTTTTTCATAAATTTCTATTTATTCACCGTTAAAGAATGTCATTTATCGCAAAGAACATAATTACCAAGTTCCATAAGAATCCATTAATTTCAATAGAACTTATAATTCTTTTTTGGTTTTTTTTTTGGGTCATTGCGTAACAATTATGTGCTTTTTTTCCGAAATTTTTATTTTTTTCGCCTTTAAGCGATGTTATTCATTGCGAAGAACATAGTTATCAAGTTTCATAACGAACCGGTAATTTGTTTGGAAGTTATAACCGTTTTTTGGATTTTTTTTTTGGGGTCATTCCGCAACAATTTTGCGCTTTTCTTCCAAAATTTGTATTTCTTCGCCTTTAAAGTATGTCCTTTGTAAAAAGAACATAACTACCAAATTTCATAACGATCCATTAATTTATAAAGAAGTTATAATCGTTTTTTGGATTTTTTTTGGGTCATTCCGTAATAATTTTACATTTTTTTTCCAAAATTTATATTTTTTTCGACTTTAAAGGGTGTTATTACATAGAAAAGAACATATATAGTTACCAAAAAAATATTTCTATCAATTCTAGTCAAACAAAAATTCTATAGCTAAAAATTTCGTTAAATAAAAATTAAAAAAAATTTTTTTTTTTTTTATATTACTGAACTTTTTTTTGATATTTTAATATTTTTTAAATATTTTCTTGATTCTTTGAGATGAAATGATTTTTTTGCACGACATCCAAATATTTTTCGAACAATTTTTTTTTTTTGTGAATAAAATATTTATTATGTTACAATTTTTTTTTATGAGTTATAAGGAATCTGTGTGTTGATTCATTTGATTTTTCGCTGAGTCAGAAGCTTGTACTTTTTTTTCGATCGTATTTATATATATATATATATATATGTATATAGATACCAATGCGGCTAACGTAATCCAAAATGCCGAACTTTTATTTCGACAGTGTGTTGTGTGGTCAATGACCTCGACGAATCTCAGTAATCGATTGGCTCACACAATCGCATTGGTATTTCTTTTTTTTTTCTTTTCTCTCTTCTCTTCGCTTGTGATTTCATTGGCAAGCGAGGGTGAAGATCACTCTCGAAAGAAAAAGTGAAAAATCTGATGAGATTATAAGATCTGTGTGTGGGCGTGTACCTATTGAATTTAAATGTGAATTTGTGTTTATTTTTTTTTATTTTTTGAAATTTTCTTTTCTTCTTTATTTTTTTTTCTCTTTTTTAATTTTCTTCTATTGATTATATTAGGTTAAATTAGTTAATTATTATTGTTTTTTGGTTAATTTTAGTTAATGTTTTTTTATTTTTCACTCGGTTTGTATATATCTTCATTCTTTTTTTTCATTTTATTTCTTCTTTATTTATTTTCTTTTCTTTCTTCCTTTATTGCATCTTCTTTCTGTTCTTCTTTATATTAGGTATTTCTTCATTTTTTTTAAATATATTTTTTATTTTTTTCTTTTTGTGTTTTTTTTTGTTTTCTTTATCTTCTTTCTTTTTTTCTTCTTCATTTCTTGGATTTACTATTATTTTCTTCTTTTACTTATTTTCTTCTTTTTTCTGTTTTCTTTATTTTCTTTTCTCTTTCTTCACCTCATTTTTTTGCTTGTTATTATTTTCTTCTTTTTAATTTCTATTTTTTGTTTTTCTAATTTTTCTTTTTGTTTTATTATTGTTATTTTTATTAGTTTAATTTTTCTTTTTTTTCCTCTCTTTCGTCTTTTTTGGTTTGTTGTTATTTTCTTCCTCTATAAGTTTTTTCTTTTATTTTTTTTTTATTATTTTCTTCTTTTTTTTCGTTTATTATTATTTTCTCTCTTTTGTTTATTATCTATTTCTTCTTCTTTATTATTTATCTCCTTTTTCCATTCTTCCCCATCCTTCTTTTATTTGTCCTTTTTCTTCTTCTTCTTCATTTTCTGCCTTTTTTTCTTCACCTTTTCATTTCTTCTTCTTGTTTAAAAATTATTTTTGCTTAAAAAATTATATTTTCTTTCCCCCCCCCCTCACTTTTGCTATTGCCTTTTCTTTTCTTCTTTCTCTTCTTCTTGTTTAAAAATATTTCTTTATTTAAAAAATTATATATACATATCTTCTTTTTTTCCCTTCTCCTTTTTCAACGCCTTTTATTATTCTCTTCTTCTTTTTCTTCATTTCAAAAAAATCTCTTTTATTGGAAAAATTATATCTCATTATCCCTTTCACTTTTTCTTCTTTTCCAACAACTATTTTTGTATTCGGAAAATTTATATATTCTTTTTCCTTCATTGCATGCACGAAAACTTTCGTTGTTTTAGTGAAAAATATCGCTGTTTAAGGTAAAGATTTTTTTCCATGTTTTCAATTTTTGATGAGATTCAAATAGATAAATTATTATTATTATTATTATTATTATTATTATTATTTTTTATTTTTAGTATTATTATTATTATTATTTTTTTTTTAGTATTATTATTATTATTATTATTATTATTATTATTATTATTATTATTATTATTATTATTATTATTATTATTATTATTATTATTATTATTATTATTATTTTGAAAGTTTAAATCTGTAAATAAATTTATGATTAAATATTAAAAGTAAAATAAAAGAAAGAAAAAGAATGAGGGAAAAAAATGGAGAATTCGCGTATATAGAAGGAAATAGATAATATGCATGGTAGCTCGATATAGCTATATGCTGCTGTCCATTCTTGATGAAGTTTACTCGAGGACATCGTTCCACATCTTGAATATGAACTTGTCTTGCGGTTTGTCTTGGTCCTTGTTTCTTCTTTCCTCGTCGTTCTCTGGGCCTTCTTTTACCTATAAGCTTCACTCCTTTCGCTTCTTTCCCCCTTCCATTTTTTTTCTCTCCCTCTCTCTCTCCCTTTCTATCTCCTCCCTCTATTTCCTCTCTATTTCATTCACCCCCCCTCTCTCTCTCTCTCTTTTTCTCTCTCTCTTTCTTTCTTTCTTCCTTTCTCTATTTTTCTCTCTACCCATCTCTCTTGCTCACTTCCCCCCTTCTCTGTCTCTAATTTTCCCTCTCTAACTATGTGTTTTGCTCCTTCCCTTCCCCTTTTCCCTTCTCTCTCTTTCTTCCACTATTTTTCCTCTATACCCATCTCTCTTGCTCTCTTTTCTCTAATACTATTTCTTTCTTTATTCTTCTCTCTCTCTCTCTCTCTCTCTCTCTCTCTCTCTCTCTCTCTCTCTCTCTCTCTCTCTCTCTCTCTCTCTCTCTCTCTCTCTCTCTCTCTCTCTCTCTCTCTCTCTCTCTCTCTCTCTCTCTCTCTCTCTCTCTCTATACCCATCTCTCTTGCTCCTTATCCTCTATTTCTCTTTCTTTCACTATTTTTCTCTCTCTCTATTCAAGTCTCTTGCTTCCCCCCTCACTCTCATCTATTTTGTCTCTTTCTCTCGTATTTTCTTTAATCATCTCTGTTTCTTCTTTCTTCCCTCTCTTCTTCTCTGTATCCATCTCTAATTCTCCCTCTATATTTTCGCTCTTTCTTTTTTTTTATTTTATCCCTATAATTATTTCTCTAATTTTTCTCTCCAACCCTTCTTTTTTCTTCCCTTCCTTTATTTATTTTCCCTCCTCTCTATATCTCTATTTTTCTTTTAATTTCTCCCCTTTCTCCCTCTCTTCCCCTCTTTCTCACTGTTTTCTTTCCTTCTTTACCCCCATGTATTTTGGTGCACTGAACACGAATCTGAGGTCAGATTTGCTCCATTACGTCAGGATATTTTTCTAACCTCAAAAAAAACATGTCAGATTTTATGTAAGATAGCAATTTTTTAAAAAAAATTCGTTGTATTCACTTAAAATTCGTTCCTCGTGGATTATTGGGGTCAATGATTACGAATTTAAAGTCAGATTTTGAAAATTCAAAATGGCGGAACCAAAATGACGGATGTATTTTTAAAAATTCAATGAATTCACTTGAAACTTGTTACTTAGAGGTTTTTAAGGTTGCTGATTACGAATCTGAACTTAGATTGTCAAAATTCAAAATGGCCAATCCAATATGGCGGACGAACAAACTTAAAATTTATTCGATTCGTCTGGATTTTTGTTACTTTGGAGATTTTTGAGGTCACTGATTACGAAATAGAAGTTAGTTTTTCAAAACCCAAGGGGTCGCTGATGACGAATCTGAAATCACATTTAAAAAATTTTAAATGGCAAATCTAAAATTACGACCAAATTATTTTAAAATTGATCTGATTTGTTTAAACCTTAACTGGCACAATTCGAACGTAAATGGCACAACGGGTCTGCTGGACCCGACGTATTCAAACGTGTATTGTACTACTGGTATTGAATATTTTTGAACATATTTTTTATATCGTTATTTCCTTGTTTTGACAACAGTCGGTAATGTAGATTTCTATGTAGGTAATTTTTAAATCATCATTTTTTTATTACCGACATAGAAATCTACATTACCGGCTGATGGCAAAACAGAAAAATGATAATATAAACCATTACCGACATAGAAATGTGCATGACTGGCTGATGGCAAAACAGAAAAATTATAATATAAACAATTACCGACATAGAAATCTACATTACCGGCTGATGGCAAAACAGAAAAATGATAATATAAACAATTACCGACATAGAAATCTACATTACCGGCTGATGGCAAAACAGAAAAATGATAATATTAACCATTACCGACATAGAAATCTACATTACCTTAAATAATAATTCGTACAATTTTTTTTTTTTTTACAAATTTCATTAGTTTTACAGGGATTAATTTATTTTAAGTTAGTTGAAAAAAATTGTGAAAAATAATAACCAAAAAATTGTGTGTTTTTACACTTAAAAATTTATGAGTTATTTAAATTTTAATATTATCACTTAAAAAATTTAAGGTTATGATGTTATTATTCTTTAAGAAAAAAATCTACCACAACAGCAGGACTTGCCAAAAAAAGGTATTTATTTTGCAGAATAAAATATTTTTTTTTAGGTTAAAATCAAAAAATTTATAATTATTAATATTTGAAGCTAATTTATTTTTTTGTATCGAATTAGTTGTATCAAAAAATTTAAAAAATTACTAATATGTCAAACTAATATATTAAAATTTTAAAAATATACAAATACATTTAGGTAACTAATTTGAGCGAGAAAAAATGCTCGGGTCTACTGGATCCATGCTGTTAAGGGTTAAATACAAATAACAAACAAAATTTTGATTGCTCTGACTAAACATTTTTCTCAGTGCGATATAATATTACGTGATACTTGTGTGTCTAATCTATTTTTTCTCTATACATAAATTTCTTCCTGTCTATTTCTTCACTATTTTGTATCTAAACTTCATCTCTGTCCTTCATAATTTTCTTCACTCCTCTGCGCAAACTGAAACCAACTCTCGACTTTGCCGTCACGGTCACCTCGCACAGCGGAAAGTCAACGTACAAGGTAAGCTCGACCCGTATATTACTTATATACTATATATATATATATATATATATATATATATATATATATATATATACAAGAAGGAGGCTCAACTCTTTGGTTCTTCCTTCAATTCGCACTTTTCTTCGTATCGTTCCTTTAGAAGTCCTGTAGCCATCTCTTTTGCCATTTCTCTCTCTCTCTCTCTCTTGAACGCTCGTTCATTCGCTCGGGGGTCAAGGCACTCTCTGATTCTCAAGATCGTCGAAACTCACGTAACCAGTGTCCAAAAGATTATTAACATTTTTTTCGCGTCTGGGAATAGATCAGACTTCAAGGTCCGCCGTCGTCGTCGTAGTCGTCGTTTTTTTTTTGAGTTCTTTTTAAATTCTTCTTTTTAGCCATCTTAGGAACCAAAGTTTGAATAGTTGGACAAACATAATGTATAATTTAAAAAAAAAAATATTCACTCAACAAAAGTGAATTAATTTTGTTAAAGAAGGTAAATTTTTCTCTTAAATGTAAGATTCATTTTCTTTATTACAATCTTATATATACTTTTTAAGAGATTTCTTTAAATTTCTTCTTTGTAAAACAAAAATTGTCTGACAGTTCTAGATCTCTAGATATGGTCGATGAAGGTTTAACGTAGAGTCAATGTAGGTTCCATTCAGGTTTAAAGTAGGTTTAATTTAGGTTCAATTCAGGCTCAAAGAAGGTTTAATGTAGGCTCAATGTAGGTTCAATACAGTCTCAAAGTAGATTTAACGTATAGGCTTAATGTAGGTTCCATTCAGACTTAAAGTAGGTTTAATTTAGGTTCAATTCAGAATCAAAGAAGGTTTAATGTAGGCTTAATGAAGGTTCAATTTAGGCTCAAAGTAGGTTTAATTTAGGCTTAATGTAGGTTCAATTCAGGCTAAAAGTAGGTTTAATGAAGATTTAATGTAGGTTAAAGGAAGGTTCAATACAGGTTTCATGTTATCCTAATCCATGTTTAATGTAGGCCCAACATAGGGTTAAATAAGGTCTAATGTAGGTTGAAAATAGTTACAATGTAACTTCACAATAAGTCAAATATAGGGTGTAAGCATATCGGATGTAAGTTTCGTGATGGTTCAAAATAGATTTAAAATAAGTTTTATTTAGATCTAATCAAGGATTAATATTACATTCAATGTAGATTCATAGTAGGTGCATTATAGGTTCAATGTAGGTTCCAAGTAGGAGCAATATGTAGGTTTAATGTAGGTTCAATAAAGCTCCAATAAAGGTTCAAAATAGGTCCAATATAGGTTCAAAGAAGGTGCAATGTAGATTAAAAATAGATGCAATATAGGTTCAGTGTAGCTCCAATATAAGCGTAATATAAGTTTAATGTAGATTTCAAGCAGATTAGATACAAGTTTCATGTAGGTTTAAAATAGGTTTAATATAAGTCCCATGTAGGTCCAATCAAGAATTAATGTTAGGTTCAAAGTATAGGTTAATAGCAGGTGCACTATAATTTCAAAGTTGGTGCAATGTAGGTTCAATGTAAGTTCAAAATACTTTCAGTATAGGTTTAAAGTAGGCGCAATCTAGGTTCAAGATAGGTCCAATGTAGGTTAAAAAATTCTTGCATCATAGGTTCAAATTCAATGCAATATAGGATTAATATATGTATAGGCTTAGCATAGGCACAAAAAAGAAACCAATATTATTAGGTTCATAGTTAGTTTAAAGAAGAGTTAAAATAAGTTTAATGTAGGTCAATGAGGAATTCATTCAAATCTAATGTTGATTAATGTTAGTTTAAGGAAGCTTTAAAGTTTATTTAAGGTAGGCTTAGGTTTGATTTAAGGTAGGTTTAAGGTAGATATGTAATTAAGATTCCTAAGTTCAATGTTAGTTAAAGAAGGTTTTAGGTACGTTTAAGGTAGGTTTATTTGAATTTGTAAGGAATTTTTTCATTTTCCAGGAAAACATTCTATCCAAAAAAATGGAATGAAATTGATTATTCTTATTCTACTGCACTGAGAAAAATGTTTAGTATCATCTACCAAAGTTTGGTTCTCTCTACCAAATTTTTTATTTGATATATGTGCAACTAATCCGTTTGGTTCGGGCTACTAAATTTTTTCGTTGAATCATTTTGTTCGGTCTACCAAATTTTTTATTTTGCACAACTAACTTATTGTTTTTAAGCAAACAAAAAATTTAGTTAAATGAAAATTTTTTTTTTGTTTTCTCAACCAACTTATTTTTTTGTTTCACCCTTTTCTCTTTATATAACCTACCTATGCCTACTTAAATTAATTTCTATCGCGGAAAAAACCTAACACTGCTGGGGCTCGAACCCTCAGACTACGCAACGCTAGTCGAGAACGCTGACCACTACTCTACGAATCCTACTAACAATTTGAGATTAAATCATTTTCACAATGTATAAAAGCTGGAAAAAAACTTTCGTTCTTGTAACAAGTTTTATTTATTTATTTTCACTACACAAACTTTTTTTTTTAAAAAATGTCTGAAAAACATAAAAACTTCAACACTGAAACTTCACGACGCGAACGACATATGGTTAATGTTGACATCCCGTGAATGGGAAGCGACGCCATATTTACGAGAAGAGCGCGTGCGCAATACAGCATGTCAGCTATTTAGTACTGGGAACCAAACTATTTAGTTCGTAAACATGAAAGCTTCAAATATATTTTTTGGTAGAGCCAACTAAACTTCCCGATTTATTGCCACTTTCTATTCTGTTGTGACAACTATATTTTAGTAACGCCAACTAAAAAAGCTCAACTAAATTATTTTCTTATTATTACGAAATTATTTTTCTCAGTGTGCAATTTAGGTTCAATTGGTAGGTTTTTTTAAATGTATTACGTGTTGTTTTAAGGTAAAAAAATTATACAGACATGCTGATTAATTTTAATTGAATTTGTAAAGAATTTTTTCATTTTCCAGGAAAACATTCCATCCAAAAAAATGGAATAAAATTGATTATTCTTAGTCTACAGCAATTTAGGTTCATTTAGTAGGTTTTTTTTAAGGTAATACGTGTTGTTTTAAGGTAAAAAAATAATAGAGACATGCTTATTAATTTTATTTGAATTTGTAAGGAATTTTTTCATTTTCCAGGAAAACATTATATCCAAAAAAATGGAATAATATTGATTATTCTTAGTCTACTGCAATTTAGGTTCATTTAGTAGGTTTTTTTAAGGTAATACGTGTTGTTTTAAGGTAAAAAAGTAATACAGACATGGTGATTAAGTTTAATTGAATTTGTAAGGAATTTTTTCATTTTCCAGGAAAACATTCTATCCAAAAAAATGGAATGAAGTTGATTATTCTTAGTCTATTCCAATTTAGGTTAAATTGGTAAGTTTAAGGTAGATTTAATTTAGGTTTTCAGCGAGTTTTCAGTAGGTTAAATGTATGTTTCAGGTATGTTTAAGGTAGGTTTTTAGTAGGTTAAAGGTAGGTTTCAGATAGGTTTAAGGTATGTTTTCAGTAGGTTAAAGGTATATTTAAGGTAGGTTTAAGGTATAGATTTAAAGTAGTTTTAAGATAGCCTTAAAGTTTTTGATTTAAAATTAAATAATGTTTCTTCCATCACTCTTAAATATAATTACAATAACGCAAATATTGCTTAACGTGTTAATATATATTAAATATTAAAAAAAAAAATCTTTCACTCTTTAATCATAATTGCGGTTACCAAAAAATAAACGATGTCGTCCTTTTATGTGACAGGCGCGATAAATGAGCAAAATTTATGAGTCAATTTTTGTTCATGGTCACCTTGAAAATGACGAGGGCATATTGTGAAACTATATATATATATATATATTATATATTAGGTATTTATACACATTGAAAAGAATATAGAAAAAGAGACTAAGAAAAAAAAGACGTTTTACGAGCCCTCGTAAATAAAAAAATAAAAGAAAAAAAGATTAAATACAAAATATAGTCGTTGGCAAAATGAAGAAAAAAAAGAAAAGAAGAAAAGAAGACATAAGCCATAAATAGAAATATATTATATTGTTATATACGTGTTGTCGGAGGTCGTTCAACGTCGAGTTGAACGAACGTATATTATACATATATACAATATAGAAAAAGAGATGCGCTGTTGCGTCTACCTGTCGCGCGTATTTGCCGAATCCGGAAACCTGCGGAATCCGGGACGAATCCCCTTAACAGTGCGTGCTAAAAGGCGACGAAGGAAATCGAGATCCCGAGATTCCTTTCACGATATATATATATTTCCACACGTTTCTTTTACTTTTTTTCATTTAGCCAAATATCTTATTTATTTAGCCAAATTTTTAATTTAGAAAAAAATTTATTTTACCGAATTTTCATCTAGAACAGAATTTTTATATTTAATTAAATTTATATTTTTTTTCTATTTAATGGAAACTTTTATTTAACCAGAATTTAAAATTGAGAAAAAGTTCTATTTCGTCGAATTTTTATTTAAATCTAATTTTTAAATTAAAATAAATTTTAAATTTTATTGAATTGTAATTTAGTGGAATTTTTTTAAGACAATTTTTTACATATTACCGAATTTACATTTAAGGGAACATTTATTTAGCCGAGTTTTTCAATTCAAAAAGAGGCTATTTAGTAGAATTTTTTATATAGCCAAATTTTTAAATTAAAAAACTTTTTTTAATAGAATTTTTTATACAAATTTTGTACATTTTCGCCAAATTTCTATTTAACACAACTTTTATTTAGCCAGACTTTATAATTTATAAAATGTCTATTACGCCGAATATAATTCACTCGACTTTTTTTTTATGGAACATTAAAAAAAATAAATTATACTAAAAAAAATTATACTAAATTAAAATTATGCTAAATGAAAATTATGTTAAATGAAAATCATTTCAAATAAAAATTATGAGAAACAAAAATTATTTCAAATAGAATTTTGCTAAAATATAAAATTATATTAAATGGAAATTATGCTTAATTAAAAGACATGGGAATTAGAAATTAGGCCAAATGAAAATGATGCTAAATGAAAATTAAGCCAAATATAAATAAATTTTATAAAAAAAATGAAAATGAAAAAAAAAACAAATGAAAATTCTTTTAAAAATTCTTTATAAAAATTAAATTTAAATTAATTAATATTTAAATATTAGTCAAAAAAATTTTTACTTAATCCTTTTTTTTAATAAATATATTTTTAGAATCATACCTATAAATAGGAAAATAGAAAAAAAAATTTATTTCTATATAATTACATATTTTTAATTTCTTTTTCTTTTATCAAAAGAGAGATGCTTGAACGTCCCTGAATTATATTGTGGTGGGGGGTCGAAGAGGATGAGAAGAGAAGCGCCTAGGTCGAAGACACGAGACGTGAGGCGAGTCGTTATGTAAGTAAGGTAAAGGATCTCTTTTGCTCTCCTTGAGCGATCCACATCCGCGATTATGCCACTTTCCATTGACCTCAACTCTATCCCCAGATTGAATGCTTTGCTTCTCACTTCTCTGTATTCAAAAAGTATAAGCACAGGCGTTTCTAAATAAACCATTTTTTTCTAAATGGTATTATATTATTTTTAAATTATTATTTAATATTATTTTTCATTTTTCCGAAAATTTCAATTCATCAAATTTCTATTTAGCCGAAATTTAAATTCATCAAATTTTTATTTAGCCGAAATTTTATTGATTAAATTTCTATTTAGCCGAAATAAATTTTATTTAATATGTAATTTAATTGTTACGAATTTTCATTTAGGAAAAAAATTTTCATTACACCAATGTTCTATTATGCCGAATTAAATTACAGAAAAATATTCATTTAACATTAGTATTGTTTTTTTTAATTTTCATTTAGCTAAAATTTTAATTAACAAAACAAAATTCTATTACGGTAAAATTTTATTTGTCAAAATTTTCCATTTTATGATTTTTATTTTACCACATTTTCTTAAGCCGAAATTTTAATTTATCAAATTTTTATTTAGCCGAAATTTCAAGTCATTAAATTTCTATTTTACTGAAATTTCAATTCATCAAAATTTTATTTAGCCGAAATTTCACCTTATCAAATTTTTATTTAGCCGAATTTTTATTTAATATATAGTTTTATTGTTTCGAATTTTCATTTTGGGAATTTATTTCATTATACCAATTTTCAATTTAGCCGAAATTGAATTATAGAAAAATATTCACTTAGCGTCAGTTTCATTTTGAAAAAAATTTCCATTCAGCCAAAATCTTAATTAACCAAACAAAACATTTTATTAAGTTAAATTTTTATTAGGCAAAATTTCTAGTTTATATCATTTTTATTTTACCAAATTTTGATGTGTCGAAGTTTAAATTAACCGAAACTACTATTTAGCCGAAATTTTATTTATCGATTTCCATTTTACATTATATTTATTAGGCCAATTTTTTAATAACTGAAATTATGTTTAACCTATCTTCTACTAAGCCAAATTTTTATTTAATAAAAGTTCCATTTTATGCGTTTTTTATTTCACAGAGTTTTTATTTAGCCGAAATTTATTTATTTACATAAATAAAAACTGCATCTTTTATGAAACAAAATTTTGTATATAAATAAACTTCTATTTTTATTTCAAATTTTACTTAGCAGAATTTTTCATTCCATTTCTTTTTATTTTACTAAATTTTATTTAGCCGAAATTAATATTTTAAAAAAGCAATTTTTTTATAGCAGAAATTTTGTGTAGCCATTATTTCATTTAGTCAAAATTTCATTTAACATATAATTTTCACTTTATCGAATTTTTTCTCAAACAAAATAATCTTATTTATTGTGGATGAATTAATATTTAGCAGAATATGTATTTTATGTTAGTATTATTTAACCTAATTTTATTTAGCCAAAGTTTTAATTAACCAAAACGTATATTTAGCCAAAATTTGGTTTGCCAATTTACATTTAACATTAAATTTATTACACCAAATTTTTAATAACAGAAATGTTGTTTAACCTAATTTCTATTTAGCCAAATTTTAATTTAGCATAATTTTTTATTTTAATAAATTTTCTTTAAACAAAATACCAATTTTTTATTTCGCCGAATTAAATCAAAGCAATATATTCATTTAAAATTAATTTTGTTTAAAAAAAAGATTCCATTTAGCTGAAATTGTAATTAACAAAACAAAATTCAATTTAATTAAATATTTATTTGGTAAATCTTCCAATTTATATGATTATTATTTTATCAACTTTTGTTAAGCCGAAATTTTAATTAACCAAAGCTTCTATTTAGCCGAAATTTTATTGATAAGTTTCAAAAAAAAATTTTAAGGCAATATTTTTATTAAAAAATAATTTTAGAAATTAGACTTAAAAGAAATTTAGCTAAATAAAAAGTAATTAAGACTACCAATTTTGGCTAAATAAAAATTATCTTACATGAAAATTTAATATTATTTTACCAAATATTATTTAGCTGAAATTTTAATTCACCAAAACTTCTATTTAGCCTAAAATTTATTCAGCAATTTCTATTTTACATTATACTTATTACACACATTTTTTAATAGCAAAAATGTAGTTAAACCAAATTTTTATTTAGCCACATTATTATTAGGCTTCATTTCTTTATTTTCATTTTAGTGTTAGATAATTTTTATTTCGCCAAATTTGTATAAATATTTGTTAAATAAATATAATAATAATATTAATAGTAATATAATAATATTTGTTATTTTTGCAATATTTGTTGTTAAAAAAAAACAAATATTTATAACGTTGGCTTAAAATAAATTTAGCTAAATAAAAAATTCTTAATAGTAATTTGGTTAAATAAAAACATTCTTACATGGAAATTCAGCTTAATAAATACATTGCTCAATGAATGTTTTAAATTAAATAAATTTGTACTTTTACATTTTCAGTTATGTAGAAATTTGGCCGAAAAAAATTTCAAATAGAAATTGTGCCAAATAAAAAATGAAAATTTGTATTAAATAAATATTACGATGATAATATTTTGTTTAAATAAAAATTAGAAAAATGTTAAATTGAAATAAGAAAAAAAATTAAAATAAAAAAAATTAAATTGAAAAATTGAAATTTATATTTAGCCAAATTTTCATTAAGCAAAATTTTTTTTGAGATAGTAAACATTTATTTAAAAATCTATTTTTCTTGTAATGTAAATTTACAAAATTCAATATAAAAATTAATTTTGTTTCATTTAAACCATTTTCAATTTGGCTAAATAAATATTCGGCTAAATAAATATTTTTTGCAAATTTATAAATACAAAAACATAATTTTAAAAATGTGAGAGGGAAATTTTTGGGATTTTTTTGAAAGTGAAATAATATTTTTTTTCTCAAAAAATTTGCATACATCATTATAAATATATTTTTTTGTTTAACAATTTCATTTATACAACATATTTTTCTAAAATAAACATGCGTACAAATTCCCGAAGCATTTTGTATAGTGTTATATATATATATATATATATATATATATATTTAAAAAAATCTAATCAAATTATGGCTCGTTTGATATGATTTTTTTTTATTAATTAATTATAAATATTATATTTTTTTTTTAAAATTGGCGTACATCACAAAATTTTCTATTTTTACTTTAAAACAACAATGACAATTTTTTTTTATTTTGATATATGGAAGACATTTTGCATTGGTCATTGGAATATTTTTTTTATATATTTTTTTTAAATCACTTTTTGTCATTCCTATATACAATGACGATTATTTTTTTTTTTTTAAATATAAATCCTCAATAATTATTGTAAGAGATTCCTAATTTAAATATTATTATTATTATTATGCACATATTAAGAGATTCTCAAATTAAGTCACAATAAAATTCTCTTTTTTTTCCCACTGAACACAATATTTTTAAGTACAATAATCAATTAAAAATTATTTTTCTATTTTTTTTATATAGAACATAAAATTTTTTTATTTATTTTATTATTTTTTTACTTTTTTATAATTTTTTTTATATTTTTTTATTATTTTCTTTTTATTATTATATTTTGATTTAAAATTTTTCAGCTCGAAGTTGAATGTTTGGATTTTCAATGCATTTTTTACTTTGAATTAATTGTAATTCTATTTTTCTTGACTGTTGCATTTTTTCGTCCTTTAATGCTGTAATTAAATGCATAAAGTGAAATTATATTTTTATATAATATTAAAATTTTTAATTTAAAAATATGTAAAAAAATTTAAATTTAATTTTAATATTATTTTGTGTGGCAAATATTCGAGGACATAATTATGAATATTTCACATATTTTGCAGTAATAAAATTTTCATTGGAGATGAATAATTTAAATTTCCATAAAGAAAAAAATAAATAAATAAAAAAAAGTCTTTTTACACCAAAAAGAAATTTTTTTTTATTCAAATAATCAGTTGACTATTATCAAATAAATATTTACTTAAACCAAATAATTTTTATTTGAATTAAATCAACTGTATTTGCATCAATAATTTCTGTATTTGAAGCAATAATTTTTATATTTGAAACAAATTCAGTTTATTTAATTCAAATAAAAATTATTTAATACAAATAAATAAATTATTTGATAATAGTCAAGTAAACAATTATTTAAATCAAATAAATTTTATTTTCAGTGTTTACAAATTAAAAAATTTAGTATATATTTCATTTGACGAAAAATTTTAGTTGGAAAAATTTATTCATTAAGTTTCCATTCTATGTTTATGTCGGTAATGTAGATGCAATAATATTGAGCGCGAAATTCAAATTTTTTTACTTTCTGAATAAAAAGTAGTTAAAAAATTTCATTCTACTTACTTAAGGAATGTTCATAGGTCTTTTGAAGAACTTCAAAAAGAGTATTTATTGTTTTTTCGAGGGCAATTTTTAGTCCCTTCTCCAAAAATGTATGCGCCAATAGTAAAGCGGCAAAAAGATCACCAGATCCCGTGTAGATAGCAGGAATTTTTGGTATGACAATTTTTATTATCGTATTGTCTGTAAAGTGAAAAAAAGAAAATAAAAAATTTATTCATTAATTACAAAATTTTATAAAATGAAATTTTCAATTTATAATTGTGTAAAAATAAATAAATAAAATTGTAATTTTTTTCGTTGTAACGTTATTTTTTAAATAATTTTTTTAAAAACAATTTTTTTTTTTTTTTTGTTACCTTTGCTTGAACTAGTAACTGAAATCAATTTATTGTCGATAAATGATGATGAAATTGCAACGGTTTTTGGTCCTTTCCCGTGAAGATATTCTATTGCCGTTTTTAAATCAGACATTGATTTTACAGTAAGCCCAGTTAGAAGTCTATGGAAAAAAAATTGAAGTTAATAATTTTTCTTAAATTCTGCAATTAATATATAAAATATTAAATATTAAATAAAATATTAAATATTAATGTATAATTATATTTACCTATTAATAATAAAATTCTGTAATAAGTAAAAAAATAAATTCAGAAAAATTTTTAAATTACGAAAACAAAATTTTCAAGTTGTTGCATCTCTGGAAAAAATTTTTTTTTTTATAAAAAATTCTCTAGTAAATAAAAAAAAAAATTTTTTTTTGAAAAATCAAAACTTACTCTAATTCAAATTGATTGGGTGTTATAATGTCCGCCAATGGTAGAATATCATTTTTGTAAATGTCTTTCAATTCTTCCGGTACATACATTTTTCCATCGTCTCCCATTACTGGATCGCAAACTAAATTTTTGAAAATATTAATAATTAATTTTATAAATTATAGAAAAACTAAAAGTTTGCAATTTTTTATTATTATTTCTATTTTTAAATATTATTATCTAAATATTTTTTTTATCAAAATACAGACAAATTTAAAAAAAAAGAGTTTTTTTTTTAAATTTTGAAAATTTGAAAAAAACTTGTTTTTATATAATGCTTACCGTAAATAAGATCTGGATTTTTCACTTTAAGGGCCTTTACAACCTGAATAATTTTTTTTAAGAAAGAAGAAGATCCCACATAACCAGTGAGTAGGTGAGTATATTCAGTGAGATCATTTTCCATTAAGCCATCTATTAATACATCTAAATAAAAAAGGGTAAAAATTAAAAATTTTTTTAAATAAAAAGTCATATATATATATATATATATATATATATATGTAAAGAAAATAATTGTAAAATAAAAATTCTATTTAACAAAAATTCGGTAGTTAAAAATTTTGTTATGTAAAAATTCCTATAAAAAGAAAATCAAATTTTAATTCGAAAATTCATTTAAAAAATAATTATTTCTATTAACTCTTTAACTCTGGCACCATAGGTCTAGTAGACCCGAGCATTTTTTCTCGCTAAAATTAATTGAATTTGGAATATTTTTTCTATTTTAATATATTATTTTGACATATATATTATTAGTAATTTTCTAAGTATTTTTCATACCAATTAATTTGATACAAAAGAATAAATTAGCTTCAAACATTAATAAATTAGAAATTTTTTTTTATTTTAACCTAAAAAGTCATATTTTATTCTGCAAAATAAATTCCCTTTTTTGCAAGTCCTACTGCGTTGTGATAATTTTTTCCCTAAAGAATAATACATCATAACCTTAAATTTTTAAATGATAATATTAAATTTTAAATAACTCATGAATTTTTATGTAAAAACACGAAATTTTTTGGTTTTTATTTTTCGCAATTTTTTTTAACCAACTTAAATTAAATTAATCCCTGTAAAACTAATGAAATTTAAAAAAAACACATCATATGCTACCGGAGATTAAATTTTTGTGCAAAAATATTCAATACCGGCTTTATAATACACACGTTTTAATACGTCGGGTCCAGCAGACCCATTGTGCCATTTACGTTCGAATTGTGCCACAGTTAAGGGTTAAATATAATTTCTATTATTTTTTTTATATATATATACCTAAATCATGATCATTAAGTACTTGTCCTTTGAAAACTTTATAACCCGTGTGGTTTGATAGTTGGACGGAATTAATAGCATCAACTTCAAATCCGAGCAGCTGAAAATTAAATGAAAAAAAAAAATTATATTTTTTAAATATAAATTGTGACGAAGTGATTGATCATGAGCTTCTTTCCTTTAAATTACGCGCCTAATTTGTGATTCCGGGATGTAGCGCCACCAATTGGGACAAATGTGAGTAAAAAGAGAATAGCAGACGACAGAAACTAATTGAAGATTTTTCATAGAGTTCGTGAGGAACCAGAGAAATATTTGTTTTTGTATGTAGTGATAGTCAGAGTTGCACAATGACCCTACCTAAACGCTACTGCGCTTGCGCTACGACAACTCTCTTATAGGTCGAAAAAAGCGCGCTTATATAAAATGCCTAATAATAAGAAAACTTTAATAAAGCAATATAAAAATATTTTCACTATTGAATTTTTTTTTTTTGTTAATTATATTGCTTCCTAATAAAAAAAATACTAATAGTTTTATTATATTTATATCATTATTGGCATTATTATTTACATAAAATATTCATAATCTATTATTATTATCAATATAATATTTATTATTATTATCATTATTTTCAATAAATTATTATTAAATATCTATGAATGTATTACATCTATATTTACATTTCAAAAAAATGAATTGAATTTTTTTTTGTACTTTTTTCCCAATTCAAATTTTGCTCATAAAAAAGTACAAAAAAATTTCGCTAAAGTTTTCAAAAAATATATATGTATATATCATAGATAATTAATTAATAACAATTTAATGATAATAAGAAAAATAAATAATATATACCTATTACATAATTTATTAATAAATATTAAATTTATAATAATAATAATAATAGATTATATATTTTATAAAAAAAATAATAACAATAATGATATAAATATAATAAAATTATTAATATTATAATTATTATTCTTATTATTTTTACATATACTTAAGTACATTAAGTAAATTAATATTTGTTTATTAAGAAGCAATATAATTAACAAAAAAAAATTCAATAGTGAAAATATTTTTATATTGCTTTATTAAAGTTTTCTTATTAATTCTTAAAATAGAATTTTTTTCTAATTCATATGTTTAATCTATGTGTAAATTTTAATGTTGAATCATATCTGTACATAAATGATTGAAAAAAAAACAATTTTTGTCTCTTTTTTTTCATTTGGAACAATTCTCGAGGGGCGGCAGCAAGAAAATTCTAAAAAAAAATTGATTTTCTTTTATATTTTAGGACCACCCTAAGGTCCAAAAGCATATTCAATATAGGGTCAAAGTAGGTCAGAATTTAATTAGGTCCAATGTAAAGCAGAATTATCTTCAATTCAAAAAGAAATTTTTTATTTAATTCAAATAAAAGTTACTTTTACCCTATTAAGAATTACTATGTTAGAATTTTTTGATTTAATTCATATAAATTTCTTTGAAACTAAGAAGCTTTTTTTGTTTCAAAGAAAATTTTATTTTGAGTTAAAGAAAACAAGTCAAAGAAATTGGTTTCTTTAAACCCTAATAACACAAGATATCTTGGGATATATTGATAATATCCCGCAGATATCCTAGGGATGTCCTATGGATATCAAAAGGATCTCTTAAGGATATCCAAAAAATTGGTGGTTTGGATATCCACAGGATATCTTCTGGATATCTCTATAGACTTTCATAAATGTCCTCCAGATATCCCACAAATATCGTCAGGATATCCCACAGATATCATCAGGATATCCCAAAGATATCATCAGGATATCCCAAAGATATCATCAGGATATCCCATAGATATCGTCAGGATATCCCACAGATATTTTCAGGATATTCTCAGTATATCTTCTGGATGTCAAGAAGATATTCTCAGGATACTGTTTTTAAAGTCGCATTATGAGACTACGAGTGAGAATATTCTGTTAATTAAATTTTATATAAATAAAATAAAATGCAACTTGTTTTTCGAGAAAGTTGTTTAATTTGAAAAATTATTAACTAATTTTTTTCTCATTCGTGATTCATTCCTTTATTCATATGCTTAATATTGTCAGAAAATAAATTGGCTTTAAACAATATAAATTCTTCCCCGCAAATAACGAATAACTATTAATATTAATTATACATTAAGTGCATGAGTTTATTTAAAAACTTTGAAAAATGCGTTTCAAATCTTTATTTAAAATAAATTAGAAGCTCATAAAATTTTTCTTTTTTTGTTATATTATTATTCATTATATTAGCTTAACAATTTTAACCTTTAAAAATATATGTTGAGATATTAAATATCCCGTGAATATCCTAAGAATATCCCACGGACATCCTGAGGATATCCCATGGATATCCTGCGATATAATATCCAATAGATATTTTGTGGATGTCTTAGGGATATCCTGTGAATATCCTATGGATATCCTGTTGATGTCCCACAGACCGGCGGTTTGGATATTCTAGGGATATCCCAAGATATCCTGGGGACCATTCTAGGATATCGACCATTGATATGGATATCCTATGGATATCCTAGGGATATCCTTTTGTTATGAGGGAATCAAAGAAATCTTTTTTCTGGGTGATATATATCGAAAGTGGGACAAAATCAGGTTAAAATGGGTTCAATCTAGGTCAAATTAGGTTCAATGTAGATTCAAAATTCAATTTAGGATATAAAAGTAAGTTTATTGTAGATTCAAATCAAATTCAAAATAGGATCAATATAATTTCAATGTAGGTCAAAATAGGCTTAAACTCAAACTCAAAATTAGTCAAACAAAATATAACTATGGAATAAAAGAAAATAATTCCTATTCGCTATATTTGCAGAAAACTTATTTCTATTTATAATTATTATCACTGATGGCTTTAAAAGTTGTAAAATTACATTTATGAGTCAGACATAACCTTGTAATAACTATTTAACATCAATGTTGTATAAAATTTAATTTAATTATCTTTTATTTTATAACCGATCAATATATATTTAAAAAATTTCAAATAAAACTAATATAAAAATTGGTCATACATTAATTTAATTTTCTCTTTTTACATATATTAGCATGTTAAATCAAATATAAATAAATAAATATATATTTTCTAAAAAAAAAAGTGCAAAATTGTATTTTTGTATTTTTGAATTTTTGTGGTAAAAAAAATTTCAGATATAAAATCATGTGATTGTGATAATAAATATTTAAAATTGATAAAGCGACCATAAATATTGATAACAAAAAGTATTTATTTAAAGATCTATTTAATGAAAGTCTAAAGTCGATTTTATATTTTATTATATACATAAAGTGTGACGAAATTTTAATTACATTATAAATACGTTATTGATTATTATTATGCGTGTATATGTAATTCATATATTGATGCTCCAAGAATGAAAATTCAATGACAAGGTCATATTAGGAGTGTCGTCTGCTAGGATATAAATGAATGAATATAATCATTGAAAAAGTATATATCTATAGATATATATATATATATATATATATATATATATATATATATATATACATGTTTAATATAGTAAAAGGCATGAGAAGAGAGTGGGGTAACGTGCGAAAATTTAAGATTCGTTTACAATGAAAAGTATAATATTTATTAATGAATTTATTTAGGCTCACCTGTAATGGAAATGTTGCACTTTTATTACCAACATAGCCAGATACAACATGACTTTGTATTGAAAGAACGCGTGCCATTTTTTTATTATTCATTTTCAAAATATCGACTGTAGTGTGCCAATAGGTTTCTCGTTATGGGCATTATATTCTTAAATAAATCTTTATTATCCATTCAATGATCACACGTGATCGCAGTAAACTTGCGCGACAAGCAGACGACGCACAGGGCCGTGACAATATAAGAAATTTCCCACATTTATTTTCGCATATATTTTCTGAATTTTCATTGAAAATAATTTTTTATTTTACTTCTTATTTTATAACCAATATATGCAAAACTATTTTATTTTTGAATTAATATAAAAAATTTTAACTACTATGAATTAGTTAAAAATTTAACTAATTTGAATAAGTAAAAATTTTAATAACTAATTTCTATATTAGTAAAAAAATTTAACCCCTCCCTGAAAATAAAGAAATTTTAATTTTTTGCCGCCACATTTGATCTTGCATTTTGAATTTTATAAAAACTAACCTAAAATTCGTTTTCAGCGACCTCAAAAACCACCGAGTAACAAAAAATCCAGACGAATTCAATGAATTTTAATTTTTTCGTCCGACATATTGGATCCGCCATTTTGAATTTTTGAAAGTCTAAGTTCAAATTTAAATTAAATGACCACAAAAACATTAAGGTAGTCATTTTCATTAGATTAGCTCAACTTTTTTAAATTTTGACGGCCATATTGGATCCGCCATTTTGAATTTTGAAAAACTAACCTCTATTTCGTAATCAGTGACCTCAAAAACCCTGAAGTAACAAAAATTCAGACGAATCGAATGAATTTTAATTTTTTTCGTCCACCATATTGGATCCGCCATTTTGAATTTTTGAAAATCTTACTTCAAACTTAAAACCAATAACCCCGAAAACCCAAATTTAAAATCTAACTCCGATAAAAAATTTATTTTGTCTATAAAAACATTTTAATTTAAAAATATTTTGATTTTGTACGTTAATAAATTATTATTATTACTATTATTATTATAGAAAAAAAGTTTCAATTATTATAATATAATTTTTATTATTATTTATAAATTTATTATATTATATATGAATTTTTTTATATAATGATTATTACAGATAATTATAACATTTTAACTTATAATTATTATTTTTTCATTATTCATTATTATTTATTATATATTATTATTTATAAATTTATTATTTTATTATTTATTTTTATCAATAATTATTAAATTGTTCTATTTATTTTATCTGTAAACATTTCGTATCAAAAAAAAAATTCTTTTTGATATAAAAATAAATTGTTTGCTTTTTTTAAAAAATTTTCAATTTGATTTTAATTTTTTAATTTAAGTTTAAAACATTACAAATTTTTTTTTAGGTTTTATTTTTTCAAAATTTTTAAATATTTTTTAATTGCTCAATACTTTTTAAAATATAATTAATAATTTTCAATTAATTTAATTTTCTTTTTGATTACATTATTAATTTTTATTAATTATCAATTATTTAAATTTTTTGAAAAAAAAACATAAATTTAAAATTTCCTATTTGCAATGAAATATTTATATAGAAAATAAAAAAAAATATTTAGCAAAACTAATTTTTATGTTATTTTAAAGATTATAAAATATCATCAAACATCGATTTTATCAAAAATATATTTATTTCTAAAATTTTAATATTTATAATTTTTAAAATTTTTATTTAAAAAATCTTATTTTTTTTACTATCAATTCACAAAAAAAAAATGATCTTACTCGTTATATACATTCTGTCAATAAGAAAATCCATTCGTCAATAATATCTTTTATCACAAAAATCTTTGCCTTTTCGTATACAGTATATACATAAATGACAAAGAATATTGTAATCATAATTGACATAACATAATTAATTTTTCTCGACATTTCAAGTATCAGCGGTAATGTTGGCGATACTAGAATTGATTTATCAACATTTACACCGCCAATTGTCACTGTTGGTTTTAATTTATGTTTTTCTTATCATCACTTTTTCGATAGATTTTTTCTTAGGTTTTCATTGTTGTTATACCGTTAACAATCGAACTAAAAGTTTTACAAGTTTAATAAATTTAAAAATTAACTTAGCTAAATTATTTTTGCTGTATTAACTAATTATACGAGCTGCCTTAACTAAAAAATCACTATTTATATAACATCAAACTGATTTTTCTCTGTGTATAAATAAATGATAACGTGAAAATTAGAAATATACCTATTATTAATTTATTACTCCACGGATGCAGAATTATTATTATTATTATTATTATAAATTTATTATTGAAAAATGCTTAATTTATATTTGCTCACTTTAAACACGGTCCTGATAGGAGATGTCAAAAATTTGTTATCGATTTTATCGGAATATTTGAAAATTTTTTTTTTTTTTTTTTTGGTAATATTGATGACCTTGCCGACTTTCTTTCACGATCATCTTAAAAGAATGTTATAGATCCGCAGTTATATATATGTAAATTCTTCTTATTCTTTTAACCGTCATTAACACAAAATGTTTGTCTCAACTTTTTATCTATATAATTACGTCATTTAAAATTTGTCCGTATTCGAATTCCCATTCTTTTTTCTTAATTTTTCAAATTTTCAATTTAAAATTTTTTTTTAAGTTTTATCCTAAATCTGAAAAAATCGAAATCTCAAATAATCGAATTTCTAAAAGTATATACAAATTTATATTTAGAAATATTTATAAATTCGAATTATCAAAATATATCAAATTATTAAAACTTCGAATAACCAAAAGATCGAATTTTTAAATGTATTCGAATTTTACTCACCCAAAAGTAAAAAGTTTCGATTTTTGATAATTCGAAAACTTGGAAATTCAATTAAATCAAAATTCGAACTTTTTGAAATTTATATATTCTTTTTAGAATTTCGATCCGTTGAGAATTCGAACTTTTAAGAAATTAATTTTTTTAGTAATTCGAATTAGTTTCTAAATGAAAAAAAAAATGGAAATAAAATTAATTGATTTTGTGATTTAATTTTTTTTCAAATTTAGATGATTTGTTTTATATATATTCAGAAACTGAAAATTATTTTGCAAATTACGATTGAGTTTTCTAACGACAATTTTTACTGCTACTTCCTCGTTGAATATTCCTTTTTTTCTTGAATTGTTTGCTTTTTGCGCCAAAAAGAAATCTGAAACATAAAAAGGTTTTAATTTAAAATATTATTTTATTATAGTATTATGTTAAGTTATTTTAAAGTAATGTTAATATTATGTTAAATGAATATTCGAATAAATAAAAATTTCGTTTCTGTTAACTAAATGAATTTTATGTATTTATTGAAATGAACCAAATTTTTATTTGAATCAAACTAAATTTTGCTTTCTCATAGAGGAAGCATTGTAATACCGAAATTTTTCGAACTTGATTTTTTTATGTATCTTTATGTTTTTCGACCTCTGGAAAATTTTATTCAGAGTTATTAACATTTTAAAATTGAAAATTTTGAATAACCTAGTACCTTTTTTGCATTATTTATTAAAAAATCTTTATGTATCTTTAAAAGTATTATGAACAATTTGGAGAATATAGTTAAAAACAAATCAATTGACCTACTATTTAACCTTTTATTGTAAACTATTACGAAGTTATTGATGTTAAAAATCTATCTCTACAAATACCCAAAAATACAACTTAACACCTTCTTAAAATTATTATAATAACAAATAAGTTACCATAAATTGATCACAAAAAATCTCCATGGGGAAACAAAAGTATTCATTTTGTGAATAACACAAAAATTTCATACTTTAACTTGGCAGCGATTTTTTATTTTCAGAAACTGAATATTATTTTGCAAATTACGATTGAGTTTTCTAACGACAATTTTTACTGCTACTTCCTCGTTGAATATTCCTTTTTTTCTTGAATTGTTTGCTTTTTTGCGACAAAAAGAAATCTGAAACATAAAAAGGTTTTAATTTAAAATATTATTTTATTATAGTATTATGTTAAGTTATGTTAAAGTAATGTTAATATTATGTTAAATGAATATTCGAATAAATAAAAATTTCGTTTCTATTAACAAAATGAATTTTATATATTTATTGAACTTTATAGAATTCAATATTTTGATAATTTCATCTTGTGAATTTTTAGGTTAAATTTGACTCAAAAGAAATGATATTTGAAAATTCTAACTTTTCTCACATATACGCAGTTTACTACCTTATCAACAGTTGGTAAACTAATATTAGTTCCAGATTTTTCCATCATCTTCGTATACTGTTTTGATCTATCTATAAGTGCACTGTTGATGTCGTTTTTTTTTTTTGGTGTAAAATCGACGACAACGTCGAGGAGAGGAGAGAAAAAAAAAATAATGGCGTCTTGTTGGGATAGTGAAAAATTTCGTGTTGACGATAAAACAAACGAAAATGAAGATGTTTTTGAAAATATTCTAGTGAGTCACGATCTGCAGGATTATTTTGACGATAGTCTTGATATTCCAAGTTTTGCCAAAGTTTACGAGCCATCCGCCATTTTTGACTATGAAAAAAATTCTGACGAAGAATCGTCGTCTTACATTGGAAGATTGCCCGATGACAGCACGGGGTGAGATTATCAAATAAAAAAAAGAATTTTTATTTTTCATCAAATATTTTTTCTCTCTACAAAAATTCGATTTATTTCTGAAATTTTAATTCTTTATAATTTCTGTATTTTTTTTTTTAAACGTTTTCTGGTTATTTTTCTCTCTTTTTCTCTCTCTCGAAATTTTCCGAAATCCTCCAGCCTTTCCTTATAAGGATATACGATTTTTTTTTACTTGAAACCTGACCTATTCGGTAGAATTTCATTCATTGGCAAATTTTCTATTTAGAAGAAAAAAAGTGAGTGCGGTTATTTTTAGGTTATGTTCTATTGTTTCGATTATAAATATACAAGTTTCTTTTTTTTTGTTTTGTTTATTTTCTCGAATATAGTAAATATTATACGGAAAAAAAGTACTTAGAGAAAAGAATAGAAAAATGAATTGAAATTTTTTGTTTTGTTTTTATTATTATTTTTTTTTATTGTGTAAGTAAAGACAAAAAAAAATATATCAGAGGGGAATTAGATATCGATATCTGATTGATATATATACAAAGTTTTACATGGAAAAATATGCGGTTTTATTTTTAATCATACGTTGTTATTTAGCTTTAAAATGATATTCCAAAAATATGTATCAATTTTTGTTGCATAAGTGAATCTTTCTTTTCTCTCTCTCTCTCTCTCTCTCTCTCTTTTTTTTGTGTGTGTAATTTTCTTGTCATAAGTTGTTATTGATAAAACAGGTGGAACTCAAGACTGTAACAAATTTAGTTTCTCCCTCGTCCATAAATAACAATATATCTCATGCGGGTGTGTGTATTACTCACTTTTAGAAAAGATTTATTTTTAGTTTTTGTTAAATAGCACATATTTTCATTCGCTCAAACGAACTAAATGTCCTCTTTTTGATAACCTTAACCTTTTCTAATTGGATTTTTGTGAGGCGCATGACTTTTTCCCAAAAAATTAAAAAGGTCGAAAATTTAATTGATCGAATTACATTAGGCTGAATCCATTTCAAAACATACAGGCCGACCACCTTCAGGTTGTAGATTTTTCTGTCGATGAAATATGTTATTCTACATGAAAAATAAAGAGACACGTAGTTTTTTATTTTTCATAAAAATTATGTTTAACGAAGTTATGGTCATTTGAAGTTTGAGTGGTAAAACTCGAAAGATTAATGAAAAAAAATTGTTCCGCCTGTAATTTTTTTTTCTAATGAATGCAATCAAATTATTTTTCTTGGATCTTGTAGGGGGGTATATTCCTCTTTAAAATACCATTTGAAATTTGAAAAAAGATTCAAAATTAACAAAACAGGAGATGATTTTCTAAAAATCATTAAAGTCAATTTTCTCAAAAACCCCACTTTTTTTTTCTCTCAAATTTTTACCATAAATTCTTACCAATATGAAGAACCAATCCTAGGAGTTTCAAGCGGGCTAAACAATCCTGGTAGTAAGGAGAAATTTTTTTCGAATTTTTTTTTTTACGAAATTTCAAATGGCTGACGTGCAGTTTCAAGAATAAATGAACTAACTGAAATGAGTCATTTTATAACCAACAATTTAAAAAATTTTTGAATGATAATTTGAATTGGAAAATATTTCAAGAGTATATTACTGAAAGAATCACAATATTTATAAAAAATATTTTTTCTTTTTTCACCTTTTTATTAACTATGTATTTATTATCATTGGTCTTAACGATATTAAAATGTCAAATTATAAATTTTTTGATGTTTAGAACCTGTTTGAAAAAAGTGATTTTATGGTTATTTTTTATACATACATTATTGTTGGTTATAAAATGACTCATTTCAGTTAGTTCATTTGTTCTTGAAACTGCACGTCAGCCATTTCAAATTTCGTAAAAAAAAAAAAATTCGAAAAAAATTTCTCCTTACTACCAGGATTGTTTAGCCCGCTTGAAACTCCTAGGATTGGTTCTTCATATTGGTAAGAATTTATGGTAAAAATTTGAGAGAAAAAAAAGTGGGGTTTTTGAGAAAATTGACTTTAATGATTTTTAGAAAATCATCTCCTGTTTTGTTAATTTTGAATCTTTTTTCAAATTTCAAATGGGATTTTAAAGAGGAATATACCCCTTACAAGATCCAAGAAAAATAATTTGATTGCATTCATTAGAAAAAAAAATTACAGGCGAAACAATTTTTTTCCATTAATCTTTCGAGTTTTACCACTCAAACTTCAAATGACCATAACTTCGTTAAACATAATTTTTATGAAAAATAAAAAAATACGTGTCTCTTTATTTTTCATGTAAAATAACATATTTCATCGACAGAAAAATTTACAACCTGAAGGTGGTCGGCCTGTACGTTTTGAAATGGATTCAACCATTAAGTCGATATTTTATTTGAACGAAATTCTAAATGATCGATATTTAAAATGGTCAACATTTTATTTAGTCGATATTTTATTTATTCGAAATTTTAAATGATCGATATTTAAAGTGGCCGATATTTTATTAAGTCAATATTTTATTTTATCGAAATTCTAAATGATAGACATATATTTATGAAGGTCGACATTTTATTCAGTCGATTTTTTATTCGGAAAAATTCTAAATAACCGACATTTATGAAGGTCGACATTTTATTTAGTCGATATTTTATTTGATCGAAAATCTAAATGGTCGATATTTAAAGTGGTCGATATTTTTTTTGGTCGAAATTCTAAATGATCGACATTTTAAGTGGTCGAAATTTGTATTAGTTAGATATTTTGTTTGGTAAATATTTTAAATGAACGACATTAGAGTGGTCGATATTTTTTATTTGTTCGATATTCTAAATGATAAAAATTAAGAAGTACCGAATTTTATATCCATCAAAATTTAATTTGGTCGATATTTTTAAAAGCTCGACACTTTTTTAGCTATATACGAGTTTCCTTTCTATGTAGTTTGTCGGTAAAGTACATTAAAAATTTTTGCGGGAAATTTGAAATTATTGATGTATGTAAATAATAATAACAACATAGAGAGGAAACTCGTATAGCTAAAAAAAATGTCGAGCTTTTAAAATATCGATCAAATTAAATTTCGATGGATATAAAATTCGATGCTTCTAAATTTCTATCATTCAGAATATCGAACAAATAAAATATCGATCACTTTAAATGTGGATCATTTAGAATATCGACCAAACAAAATAACGAAATAATAAAATTTCGACCACTTTAAATGTCGATCATTTAAAATTTCGATCAAGTAAAATATCGTCTAAATAAAATGTCGACCACTTTAAATATCGACCATTTAAAATTTCGACCAAATAAAAAATCGACTTCAAGTAATTCTAAAAGTTCGAACTTTTTAATTTTTGGAAAAAATCATGCGCCTCATTTTTGTAAAAAAAAAAAAAAAAAATTTCCATTAACAAATTCTAAATCATCTTTAAATTAACAAAATAATTTTTTATGTACTATTTTTTTTTTTATATTAAAGAAGTATGTTTTGGTCAAAAAGAAGAAGAATCAGATAATATTTCTCGATATATTGACGAAGAATGTGAAAAGCAAGAAAAAATGAAAATAAGAAGAAGTCGAGAAATGAAGAATTGAAAAATAATGAAATACAAAAAGAAGAAAGCAATATATACTTCGAGTAATATACGTAAATGAATTAGAAACAAAATTGGAAAATAAATGCAGTTGTAACAAGAAAGCAAAATCTATTGGTTTAAAAATTTATAGGTGCAAATTTATTAAAGACACAATTGAAAAATAAATTTTTAAATATCGAATTTTTCATTACAAAGAATTTTTATTTGCACGAATTTTTTATTGATAAAATTTTTAAATCGCCGAATTTTCATTTGACTAAATTTTTATTTACACGAATTAGAATTCTTTTTTAACACCGAATTTTAATTTGTACAAACTGTTTGTTGATAGAATTCTTTAAACGCCGAATTTTTATTTACACAAATTATTTATTAATAGAATTCATTAAGAACCAAATCCCCCTGAGTCCGATATTGTTTAATTTGTTGATGGTTGTCTTGGAAGAAAGAATGGGGAAATGTTTTTTTTTTTTTTTTTTTTTTTTTTTTTTTTTTTTTTTTTTTTTTTTTTTTTTTTGAGGGGGAATAGAAGAATTTATACGTTGGCATATGCGGACGATGTGGTTCTCTTAAGAAAATCTTAAAATATATTATTTAATTACATATTATATTTAAAGTAACTTTTCTTATTCTAAAATTAGTAAATGATTTAGCTATTAATATGCTCTAAAAATTATTAGTTCGAATTTTCATTTTATGGAATTTCTTTTGTCAAAAATTTTTAGGCCGAATTTTTATTTATTCGAATTAGTATTTTGCAGAATTTTTATATAACCGAAAATTCTCTTCACAGAATTTTTATTTACTCGAATTTTCATTTAACATAATAGGACATTTTAAAGAATTTTTATTGGCTAGAATTTCATTGCATAGAATTTTCATTTTATTCTTATAGATGAATTTTCATTTGTTCAAATTATTATTTGTTATAATTTCCATAAAATCGATTTTTCTGCAGAATTTTTACTTAATCGAAAAATCAATTTAACAGAATTTCTAATTGATAGAATTTTCATTTGTCCGAAATTGCAAATGGCCGAAAAAACAATCGATTTTGGCGCGATTTTTTAAATAAAAAATTATCCATAAAATTGTGATTGGTTGATTTTAAAAATCGCGCCGAAATCGATTGTTTGTTCGGACATTTGCAATTTCGGACAAATAAAAATTCTGTTAATTAGAAATTCTGTTAAATTGATTTTTCGATTAAGTAAAAATTCTGCAGAAAAATCGATTTTATGGAAATTATATAACAAATAATAATTCGAACAAATGAAAATTCATCTGAATGTAAATTCTATGCAATGAAATTCTAGCCAATAAAGATTCTTTAAAATGTCCTATTATGTTAAATGAAAATTCGAGTAAATAAAAATTCTGACAAATTATAAAAATTCAAATAAATAAAAATTCGAACAAATAAAAATTCAAACAAATAAAAATTCCAACAAATAAAAAATTCTGTGAAGTGAATTTTCGGTTAATTTAAAATTCTGTAATATAGAAAATCGTTTTGATGAAAATTCTGCAAAATACTAATTCGAACAAATAAAAATTCGGCTCAAAAATAATTATGACAATTCCATAATATGAAAATTCTAATTAATAAATTTTAGAAGATAATCATGCGTCCCCAGATTTTTTTCATTCTAGGCTTAAAATCTTTAAATTTTATCACTGAAAAAATTTCTACAAATTTTTACAAAAAAAAACTTTGGTTTAAACTTAATCAAGACCCGCCGTGGAATGAATGATAAATAAGAAAAGAATTGGCAGAAATGAGCGAATTTTGTTATTTAGAATATTAGTTTTCGAGTAATGGAGGGCATGGAGGATTTAGTTTTAGTAATTAGATTAAGTTAAGAATTTTTGTAGAGTGAAAGTATAAGATGAGGATTGTGTGTTGGTTAATGATTTATGTATACATTTAGGTTAAGTGTTTATGTATATTTTTTGAAGTCTCCAACCCTGCTTATTGCAGGGAAGAGTAATAAATTTATAACTTTAAATTACGAATTTTTATTTAACCGAATTTGTATACTTCTTGTTATTTGATAGAATTTTTAAAACGCCGAATTTTTTTCCAATGATCGAAAAACAACAGAAAGAAAAATTTCCACTTCTATTTCAAAATTTGACCAATTTTTTCAAAACTACACTGAAAAAAAAATTTATTTTATTCAAATACCGGTGTATTTGGTTATTATCAAATAAATATTTACTTGAATCAAATATTTCTTATTTGAATCAAATATATAGTATTTGAATCAAATATTTCAGTATATTTGAAGCAAATACCATTTATTTGATTCAAATAGGAAATATTTGATTCAAGTAAATATTTATTTGATAATAACCAAATACACTGGTATTTGAATCAAATAAATTTTTTTTCCAGTGTATTTCTAATTTGCCAAGTTTTGGAAAATTAAGTCTTAAAAATTCGTTCACTATATTAATTTTTGTCCATTTTGTTTCTCCTTGTAGATATATTCATCACACTATTAGTACCGATGATATTTATTTGCGAATACATCCGGGACAAAATGATTCAATGCCTGAAGATCCCTCTCATGCTGTTATCACAATCGAAAGCACGGATCCGGACACAAATCAAAAACATATCAGTCGTTATAATTGCGAATACGATGGCTGTTCGCGAACCTACAGTACTGTGGGAAATTTGCGAACCCACATGAAAACCCATAAAGGTACAAAAAAAAAATGAAAAATTTTGCTTGATTGATTTTTTTTAAAAGTTTGCGTTTTTTTAATAATTCATTTTTTACTCCTTTATTTTTGTCTAATAAATTTTTTGGATCTTGTCCAATTTTTGAAAAATGCTTTTCAACAGTGGTTTTCGGTATTACGCTTGTTTCATAATAACATTATTATATAGGTACATATATTATACACAATAACACAAAAACATTCATTTTCAAATATTTACAATTTTATAAAATTTCCGCAATCATATTTCACTTTGAATGCTTATTAAAATATTATTCATTTTGTTTGTTTTGCTTACAAAAAGGACTAACAGTTGTGGTAAGTATCAATGAATATTAAAGAAAATTTTAAATTGTTTGTGTCTTATTTCATTTGGAGTCGTAATTTTTTTTTTTTTTTTTTTTTTGAAAACAAAATTTTTTATTTTTAGAAAGTGTAATAATTATTTAAAAATAAAAATAATTTTTCACTTTTATTTTTTTTTTTTGATCCGACTCATGAAATAGACACTAGTTTCTTTGGTAAGAAAATAGAATATTTGATTCTTTAAAAAAAATTTTGAAAAAATGCTTAAAATGTAAATAAATTTTTAAAAAATTTAATATTTATTTTCTTACATTATTTTTCTTAGGTTTACACTACAGTCGAACTTTAATATCTCAAGTTTTTGTATTTTTTAAAATTGTAATTAAAATGATTTTTTAATACTAATGCCGAAAAAAATCACGTTTAGCGCCTTCTCGGTCTTCTGGACCGGGGTAATTTTTTTCTCTACACATTATTAAAGCCTTTTTAGTTAAATAAAATGATTTTTTAATTGGTTGAATAAAAATATTTTGTAACTCGAATTATCAAAGTTCGACTGTATCTCGTGCTCTCTGTGTGTCTTGGAATCGCAGTGTATTGTCGATCTTTTGTATCTGTTCGCGCCGCCCGTGATTGTCCGCTTAAAATCTGCTCTTAACATAAAAAATTTTGAAAGAATAAAAATAATTGAGACACATTTTTTTTTTTGTGATTACAATAGTCAAAATTGTTTATTTGACCAAAATTTTTTGTAGCCGAATACTTGACTTCTTCCCGTTTCTTTGAATATAAATTTTCTACAGTGAGTTTCCATTCTATAATGAGTCGATAAAACAGCTCAAAATTTAGGCGCCAAATTCAAATTCTTAAAATTAAATTTCAATTGTAAAATATAATTCATTTTAACATTTTTTTTTTCTAAATATATTTATTCCTCAAAGTCATTAAAATCAAATTTTTATTTATTCGAATAAAAATTCTTTCAATCGAGTTTCCTATCTATTACCCCCTTAGTCAATCAATCGGTAAAACAGCAAAATTTCAAGCGGGAAAAAATAAAATTTCAAATTCAATAATATAAAAAATTCTATTAAATCAAAAAAATCTGCTACAATGTTTCAAAAATAATTCTGATTATTGAAATCAAAACCCAAAAAATTTATGTGTCTCAAATAATATTGATAAAATTTTGCATGGCTTTCAAAAAAAAAAAAAAAAAAAAAAAAGAAATGCAAACAACGATGAAAAAAATTTTTTTTTTTTGGCTATTTTTCTCTTCTATTTTTTTATTCTGAGAAGAAAAAAAAAATCTTCGCAAACTTTCCAGGCGAATATCGATTTAAATGCTCAGAACCAAGTTGCGGCAAGGCATTTCTAACGTCCTACAGTCTTAAGATTCACATTCGTGTACACACAAAAGTAAAACCATTTGAATGTAATCACAACGGGTGTGAGAAGGCATTCAATACCCTTTACAGATTGAGGGCTCACCAAAGGCTTCACAGCGGTGACACATTCAAGTGTGAAGAAATTGGATGCGTTAAGTTCTTCACTACACTAAGCGATCTCAAGAAACACATTCGCACTCACACGCAAGAACGACCATACAAGTACGTTCCTTCGGGTTTTTCTTTCCCCTCCCATCCATGAGAATATGATTTTTTTGTGAAAAAAAACCAAATGGGGTAATGTGACACTTAAAAAAAATGGGGTAAAAATGACACCAAGCTGGGGTAAAATGTAACATTACCCCCATTATAATGGGGTAAAATGTCACATCGCCTCCATTAAAATGGGGTAAAATGACAGTAAGAGGGGGTAGATTGTCACATTCCATTGTAATGGGGTAAAATGGCAATAAATTCAGGTAGGTTTACTATGCAAATTAGGATAGTATGCCATTTTACCTCATTGCAATGGGGTAATGTGACGTACTTCATTAAAATGGAGTAAAATGACAGTAAGAGGGGTAGATGGTCACATTATTCCATTGTAATGGGGTAAAATGGCGACCATCTATCCCCTCTTACTGTCATTTTACCCCATTTTAATGGAGTACGTCACATTACCCCATTGCAATGGGGTAAAATGGCAATAAATTGGGTTAGTACGTCACATTACCCCATTGCAATGGGGTAAAACAAACAATAAATTAGAATATGTCACATTACCCCACTTTAAAATAGGGGTAGAAGGGCATTAAGCAGAGGTAGAATGTCACATTACTCCAAATTGTAATTAAAAATTTTTTCGTATGTAAATTCTCTTCTATAATCAAAAAAGGAAAAAAAAATTGAGATTTAATTTTTTTTTTTTAATTATGGTTTATTTTTCAAGGTGTCGGGAGAAAAGTTGTGGGAAAGCATTTACAGCCTCACATCATTTGAAAACACATAAACGAACACATACTGGTGAAAAGCCTTATGTTTGCAGTTTTGAGAGTTGTAGACGTTCATTTACGACGCCTCACAGTCTTAAAAGTCATTTAAAAACGCACAAGAAAGCTGAGAACGCTGAGGGAATTGTAAGTAATTTAATTAAAATTTTTTTCAAAAATTAAGAGAAATTTGGTGATTTTTTTGGGTATACCTAAATCCGCAAAAAATGATCTCTTTTCAAATGAATTTTGTTTGTAATTTTTGTTCTCTTTTTCGTATTTTGTCTATAGAAAACCAAAGAAACTCAAGAGCCAGAGACTGTACAAATTCAAGAACCACCGGAATTTACGACATTTTATTCCGTTATACCATTAATTAATTCAGAAAATGAAAATCCTTCTATTATCAGCATTAGCGAAAATGCTGAAACTTTCAATAATATAAATTTCATTGCCACCAATTCTACAACACCAACAACAACAATAACAACAACCCAAAGAACAAATTCACCAATAACAACACTTTTATACGACAATTGTCTGGATAATTTTTCTGAAACAGTAAATCAAGATTTTAATAAACTCTTCCCAGAAATGTCTGATGAAAATCTTATTAAATTACCAGAACCACAGGATTCATTGATACTCATCAGTTCTATTAATAATTCCAATGATGTAGCTTCCAATCATCATCAAACAAAAACACTTAGTCTTCAGGAGAAAATAATGCAAAATGGTTTACAAAATACAATAGTTGAAATGACACAAAATTCATCATCATCATCATTTTTGGAGAATACAACATTGTCACAGGAACAAGAAGTCTTTGAAAATCTCAGTTTTATTCATCAGGAAGAGGAATCAAATAATCCAATAAATGAACAAGAAGCAGTTGAATTGGCAATTGCCTCAGAAGAAGAAATTCCATCGCCATGGATTGATGTAATGACAATGACAGCTGAACCAGCATTAAGAACCGAAGAATCATGGCCTGAATTAAATGCCTTTCCAACTGCTGTTCATTCGCTTGTTGATCTTGTTGGTCCTGAACCATATCCATTGGAATTGGAGACAGAACGCAATGTTAATCAAACACTTATGGATAATGTTAATATTGTCATTAACGAAGCGCCTAGTGAACAAATTATCCTTAATTCAACAAGTGTTTGTAATTCAACGAATCAATCAAATATTTCAATGGAAACATTTCCAATAAAGGAATTAACGAATCATAGGAGAAATATACTTGAGAAAATAACAGCCGATGCTGATATTTGCCATTGTGAAAATTGTGATTGTTCAGAGACAAAAAATTGTCACAATTGTTTATCTACGTCATTAGCGTCAACAACATTGTCTTCATCATCATCATTATCATCGTCAGTAGAAAATTTTGATAATCCCAGTGAATTATTACCAAATCTTGTTGGTAAATGTCCTAGTGATCAGACGAAAAATTGTGATTCATCGTGTGCTGTTGTTATTTGTGTTAAAACCCTACAACAATTACAAACGGTTTTAAATACATGCTGTAAAGTGACGAGTAATTGTGCCGTTGCATGTACAAGAGGGGAATTATTTTCCGGTCATAATATGACATTATTGACAACACAATTAGCTGGGAATCATTAATTTTTTGTTTTTTTGATATTAGTATAATTTTTATTTCCAAAAAAGTTTGCTGCTTTTTTTATTGTGTTCGTGTAATACTATAATATATTATTGCCATAAAAAAGTAGCTTTTCCATTTTCTGCGGCAATTTTTTTTTTTTTTTTTCGTTCTGTATCGAAACTTTTGTTTAAAGAAAAAAAATGCATAATAATTATAAAATCAAGAATTAAAGGAACGCATGAATATGTTTTGAAAATCATCAGAATTTTCATTTTATGGAATTTAATTTGTCATAATTATTTTTGAGCCGAATTTTTATTTGTTTGAATTAGTATTTTTGTAGAATTTTCATCAAGCCGATTTTCTATATTACAGAATCTTTATATAACCGAAAATTCACTTCACAGAATTTTTATTTGTTCGAATTTTTATTTGCTTGAATTTTCATTTAACATAATAGGACATTTTGAAGAATTTTTATTGGGTACAATTTTATTGCATAGAATTTTCATTTGTTCGAATTATTATTTGATATCATTTCCATATAACCGATTTTTCATACTACAGAATTTTTACTTAACCGAAAAATCAATTTAAAACAGAATTTCTAATTGATAAAATTTTCATTTATCCGAAATTGCAAATGTCCGAACAAACAATCGATTTTGGCGCGATTTTTAAAATCTACCATTAAAAAATTATCCATAAAATTGTGATTGGATGATTTTAAAAATCGCGCCAAAATCGATTGTTTGTTCGGACATTTGCAATTTCGGACAAACGAAAATTTTATCAATTAGAAATTCTGTTGTAAACTGATTTTTCCGTTAAGTAAAAATTCTGCAGAAAAATCGACTTTATGGAAATTATATCGAATGATAATTCGAACTTAATTCGGCTCAAAAATAATTATGACAAATTCCATAAAATGAAAATTCTACCAAATGATTTTTATAACATAATCATATACGTCTCAAATTAAAATTCTTTTTTTCGCGAGTTGGAAATAAAATTTAATTTATTGTAATGTAATTCAATGTTATTTGTAAAATACTTTTTAAAAAATAGTGATTTTTATCCTATGATTAATATTTTATTTATTTTTATATTCCTTTATTTTTTCTTCTATATTTTTTCTGTCCAAAAAAGCGTCAGATCGGTCAAATAGTAAAACCTTTTTTTTTACTTTTTTTTTTGTAATATTCAGTGAAGAAATATATTTTTCTAACTAAAATGGACGGAAAAGTTTAAATATCGACATTTTTTTTTAACATTTTACAATTTAACATTGAATTTTTTGATTTTGAGATTATGTTCAAGCGCTTTTTTGTGAATGGAAAAATTAATAATAAAAAAAAAGATATTACCTAATAGAAAAATTCCAATTTTAACTAAAATTGTAAAAAATAACAATTTTTCGCCATGAAAGTTTTTGTGCCATTAAAATATGTAAATTAAAAAATGTTTTTTTATAATTAAGTAATAAATTTTACGAATAGCGAGAAAAATGTTAAAATCGATTTCTTGAAAAACAATTTCTTTTATGAAAACAATAATATTTATAGAAAAAAATAATTTTTTTTTAAACTGATACTAAATGTAGTTTTTAAAAAAACCTTTGTACATAATGTTATTTCTGTTATACGCTTTTTAAATTGATATATATGTCACTGTACAAAAAAAAAACGAAAAAAAATCATGAAAATGATGTTATAGTTATAAAATCATATCTTAGAATGCTAATATATTTATTTACTGTTTTTTTTTTTTTTTTTTTGTTACATTTCTATATATGTTTTATCGAACCAAAGTTCATTTATTTAGATAATAAATAATAAATAGTTAAGTTATACATTTTTCTTTTTAATGTATTTACAAAAAGTATTTACAAACTTTCAGAGATGTTTAACTATTATTTTTAATGTTATTATAATGAAAATGAAGAATAAAATTTTTGAACTCTGGAATTTTTTGAATACTTTGAAGACTCAAAACAAATTTTTCCATTTTTTTTTGCAAAATCATTGAAAATTTCGTTTTCTATTTTAATTGAGTGTGAAGTTTTTTTTTTAACAGTTATTCGCTTTATATATACTGTTAAGTGTAATTGGTTTTTATTTCGATGTTACCCTAACAAATAGAGAATGTTTCCGAACTTCGCCTGTTAACCGTCGAATAATAAAACAAAGCTTTTTAAGAAAATAACGAATATTTATTTTTAAAAAATCTTCTCTGAATTTTGAATATTAATTAATTCGATTTCTAATAATACGTAAATTCTTTCTTTCAAATTAAATATTATTTTTAAAATGCAAATTAAAGAGCCAAACCGTCATGCGGAGATGTTTGTCATTTACGAAACAAAAATAAATATTTTTAGCAATATATAATAATAAAAATAATTATTGGTATCAGTTTTTTATTGTTTTATTTCATTCTTGAGTACTAACCTTGAAGATTATATGTTAATTTTTGTTAAATTGCAAAAAAAAATATTTTTTAATAATAGCAATAATTAAATTGTACGCTACGCGGAGAATTGCCCATAATTTCATTACTGGCTTAAAAATAACAAAAGCAAGAAGTCATGAAGAAAATCCGTTTGCCTTTTTTGTTTTTGAAAAAATTTAACAATTATTCCTATTAAAGGTGCAAGATTTAGTCATGAAAAATCATTTGTTGCACCTTTAATAGAAATCATTATTGACGTTTTTCCGAAACAAAAAACGCAAACCCAGTTACAATTTTCTTCATGACTTCTAGCTTTTGAAATTTTTGAGCGTGCAGTAATAAAAATTAAACAATATTAACAAACATTGAGTATTAATTCTGACACTTCTAAATTGAATACTTGACAACTTTAGAGAGAATTGATTCATGATTAGAAATCGAATTGATTATAATATTCAACTGTTTCAAAGTAAAAAAAATTTACTATAAAAAGTTAAAAATACACAAAAGGCTGAATCCATTTCAAAACGTACAGGTCGACCACCTTCAGGTTGTAGATTTTTCTGTCGATGAAATATGTTATTCTACATGAAAAATAAAGAGACACGTATTTTTTTATTTTTCATAAAAATTATGTTTAACGAAGTTATGGTCATTTGAAGTTTGAGTGGTAAAACTCGAAAGAACAATGAAAAATAATTGTTTCGCCTGTAATTTTTTTTTCTAATGAATGCAATCAAATTATTTTTCTTGGATCTTGTAGGGGGTATATTCCTCTTTAAAATCACATTTGAAATTTGAAAAAAGATTCAAAATTAACAAAACAGGAGATGATTTTCTAAAAATCATTAAAGTCAATTTTCTCAAAAACCCCACTTTTTCTTCTCTCAAATTTTTACCATAAATTCTTACCAATATGAAGAACCAATCCTAGGAGTTTTAAGCGGGCTAAACAATCCTGGTAGTAAGGAGAAATTTTTTTCGAAATATTTTTTTTACGAAATTTGAAATGGCTGACGTGCAGTTTCAAGAACAAATGAACTAACTGAAGTGAGTCAGACAAATAGAAAATTCTGATTGTTAAATAAAAAAAATTACAATTTGTCTTTTTAAAGAGCACTTTTTTCTTGTTTCAATTATTATTTGTCATTTAATTATATTGAAAATCGCTTTATCCGCTGACATCTGAAATCAAAAAATAAATCACAAATTATTATTTATAAAAATATAAAATAAATAAATAAGATTGCCCCTTAAAGTAGAATAATAAATATTGTATTTATTGAGATTGAGAGGAAATTTTTTTTTTTTTTTTTTTATAGATTTTCTATATTGTCTTTATTTTTCGTGTAACATTACATTAACAAGATCGGATGCTTTTTTGTCTTAACATTTATGTTAATGTAGACAAACTAAAGTAACGGTGACTCGAATGCGATTTTTATTTAGATTAAATTGGAATTAGAATTTATGCGGAAGCAGAAACAAGAGCCTCGGCAACTTCGACGGCAATTGCTGCCTCCGCTTTGTCCTTTTCAGATGACGCTGACGATAATTGTTGTTGTGCTTTACTTAAAATATCTCTTGCCGCTGAATTGTCAATATTTTCAACTGGATGTGCTTCCTCAGCGAGTACCTATAAATAGAAGAAAAGAAAAAAAAATTCATAAAAATGTTTCCTATTCTTATCATTACTTTGTCAAATTTTTTGTGATTTATTTTTTGCTCACAATTTCAAAAATAAAAAATAACTTTTAAAATTCATACATTTTTAAGAAAAATTAGCATTCTAAAATCAAAAAATCTTTAAAAACTTGAAATTTGGAAAAATTTATTATAAAAAAAAAAAAAAAAAAATCATGGAATACTTTTTTATATATACCTGAACACTGGAGTCTTCGTTAATTGTGACTGTTCCGGAGGAGACGAAAATTTTTTTTGTCTCGCCACTCTGCTCAAAAACAGTGACAACTCCGGGTTTTAAAACAGCCAATGTTGGAACGTGTTTTGGCAAAATACCAAATGATCCTGAAAAAGATGGAACGTCCACTTGGCGAACATTTGCCTGATCGTAAAATACCTGTAAAAAAAGTAAATTTCGATTTTTACCAAAAAACAAATCTTAATTTTTGACAATTTTAGAATTTATTTTTTTTTTTAAATACAAAATTTTGAAAATCCATACGAAAAATTCTAAAGAATCATTAAAAAGGCGTCAAAAAAAAAATTAGCGATGAAAAAATTATTATGAAATTTTATTTAAATAATATTTCAAATTTGAACAGGGACAAATTTTCATAATGCACAAAAAAAGGCTTTTGAGTCAATTTATATTCCAAAAAAAGTCGATTTTTTTTTATTTTAACAAAATTTAATTGGTTAATGAATATTTTACTTTAAATAACTAATGTTATTAGATATTAAATTTTTATTTTATTAATTCTGTAATGAGAATAATTCTATAATGAATATTATCAAGAATATTTAATTCCAATATTTCAAAATCAAACTAATTATAAGACAAATTTTCAAAATTTTATTTAAATAGGACAAATTTATAAAAAAAATTCCAGGCAATACTTAATTAAGTTTTACAGATTTTTAAATAAACATTTTTTTTTTTAATAATAATAATCTTGGAAGAATTAATGTTGAAATTATTAGAAATAATTGAATTTACAAAGATTTTGTTAATTTTAAGACAATAATTAAATTTTACAGAACTAAAAATAATTTATCAAATAATTTTAAAGATAACATTTTTTACAAGTAATTGAATTTTCAACGGTTTAAAATTTTGATATTTGAAATTAATTGAACTTCAAGTGATTTTTAATTTCAAATTTTTGATGATTTGACTAACAAATTTATTAGAAATTGTAGACAAAAATACAATAATTTAAAAACCATTTTTAAGTGAAAAATGGTTTCAGATAGTTTAATTTTCCAAGAATATTATAAAAATCATTAAAAATAATTGAATTTCAAGAGAGTTATAATTAAAATTATCAAATTTAAAAAATTTTTAGAAATAATTAAATTTTAGAAGCTTTTAAAAAGAAATTTTAGAATATAATTGAATTTTAATTAATTTTGAATTGAAAATTTTGCACATAATTTAATATAAATTGAAATTTTGGAAAATAATTGAATTTTAGTTGATTTGGAATTGAAAAATTTTCAAAATAATTTTATATTTAATTGATTTTGAAATTAAATTTTGGAAAATAAATGAATTTCAATTAAAATTTTGGAAAATAATTGAATTTTAGTTGATTTATAATTAAAAATTTTGAAAATAATTGTTTTTGAATTGAAATTTTAGAAAATAATTGAATTTTAGTTGATTTTGAATTGAATATTTTATCAATAATTGAATTTTACTTTGTTTTAAATTAAAAATTTTGAAAATATTTCATTGAATTTCAAATGAAATTTTGGAATATAATTGAATTTTAGTTAATTTGGAATTTAAAATTTTCAAAATAATTTGATATTTAATGGATTTTGAATTAAAATTTTTAAATATAATTGAATTTAAATTGATCTGGAATTGAATTTCTCGAAAATAATTGAAGAATTTATTAGAAATTACAGACAAAAATTGAATTTAAAAATTTTTTAAATTGCAAAATGCTTTTAGTTAATTGAATTTTCGAAGAATATTATAAAAATCATTAAAAATAATTAAAATTTTTGCAAATAATTGAATTTCAAGTGATTTTGAATTGCAATTTTTTTTTTGTAAATTTATTTGCTAATTTTTTTTTTTTTTTTTTTAATTATAAACAATTATTAAATTTCATAAAAATTTTAATTGAAAAATAATTTAAGATAATTGAGTTTGTGAAGAATTTTATTAAAATTATTAAAAATAATTAATTTAGTGAAGAATTTTAGTTAAAAATTTGTTAAATAATTGTAATAAAGAAAATCTGCATTGTATACTTAAAAAAAAAACCTTATTTTCTTTAAAAAATGTAAAAAAAAAGTGGAAAAAGTCGTATTTTATTAAAAAAAAGTCGAAAAAAGTCGTGAAAAGTCGTATAATCCGAGGCCTGTTTTTTTTAGTTATTCGGAAGTGAAAATAAAAAAGAAAAATTCAAAAAACTTATTTCACTAATTAATTTTCCATTATTTCTAAAATTATTCTAATAAAAAATCATAAATGAAAATGAAAATGAAAAATTACGATACCTGATTAGCTCCGGAAAATGTGAATTTCATTTCATTGCCCGATGCTTCGGCAGCAAAGGCACGAATTTGTGATCGTACACATTGCAAACAAGGACGTAATGTTCTTGCTAGTGCCGTCATTTTCTTTTTTTTTTTGAATAATTCTGTAAATTTGAAATTTCAATAGAGGAGTGCAAAAAAAAAGATGTAGGACAAAAGTCAAACTTGAGAATAAAATAATTTGGTTACATCACAGATGAAATTAAAGATAACCTCACTTTTTTTTGTGAGGGACGACAGAAAATATATTCGAAAAGTTTTAAACGATAAGCAAAATAAATCTACGATCATTCGTTATTAATTAATATTAATTAATTGAAAAAAGGTTATATTAATAATCCTTACCTTTTTGTATTTGAAATTTATTCTATTATTTTTTTTTTTTTCTAAAATCCACAAAAAAATGGAGCAGCAGACAAAATATAAACGATACTAGCGCTGTGGGAATAAAAGGAAAGAAGTGACTCGATATCAGTTGGTAATGAAGAAAATTTTCAGTGGGTAAGTTATCAATTGACTTTTTTATATTTCAATTATAGGGGAGTTTAAATTTGGCGGTTGTGAATTTCGTGCTTGGCGGAGACAACATTTTACAGGCGTTTATCGAAAAGTGACGCGCATCAAAGTTTAACGAATAATATTGTAAACTCTTTTATAATTAGTTTATAGTGATACAATTCAAATAGAAAGAATCTTTTCAAGTGTTGTGAGTATATCATGATTATTTCTCTAACTAATGAGTATATAAATATTAAGTGACAGTGTTGAAATGTGTCTGAAAATGGAAAATTTAACCGACGCGTTTAATTATAGGTTAGATTTCTCACATTTTGTATTTGACATTTTTTGTTCATTATTTTTTTTTGTATTCTCAGATCGAAAAATAGTTAATTATTGTTTTAAATTGCATTGATTTTCTATTGTTAAATTATGGTTGGGAAAAAATGTTATATAGTTATGGATTATTTTTCAACTTTGATGAGAATTTTCTCATCCAACGGAAAAAAAAACTTCGTGTATGGTGACAATGAAATATTATTATCAAAATTTTCTAAAGTGAAGTGAAGTAAAAATTTGTAAAGATTGTACATTTTTTCGACTTTTTTTTTAAAATGCGATTTCTTTTGACTTATTTTAATAAAAGACGAATTTTCCTTGACTTTTTTTTACAAAAATAAAAGTACAAATTAATTTATTAAATTAATAATAAATTACCAATGACTTTTTTTTAGTAAAACTATAAAATTTAAATTAATTTAAATTAATAAATAATAGGTTATAATAATAATTTAATAAATTTAAATTTAATTATTTTAAAAATGTGAATCTAAAAAGTTTTTGCGAAAGTAAATATTCTCAATATAATTTTAAATAAATTCTTCGGAAATTAAATTACTATTATTATTATTGTTTCAAATACAGAAATTATTGATTTAGATACAATTTGTTTAATTCAAAAAAAAAAAAAAAAACATTATTTGATTCAATTAAATATTTATTTGATAATACAGTCAAGTAACCGATTATTTAAATAAAATAAATTAATTAATTAAATAAATTATTTTTCGTTGTAAATTTATAGAATGATGTCATTATTTAAACATTTTTTATGTAACAAAAAATTAGAACCGAAAAATAATTTATTTATTTAATTAATTAATTAATTTATTTTATTTAAATAATCGGTTACTTGACTATATTATCAAATAAATATTTAATTGAATCAAATAATGTTTTTTTGAATTAAACAAACTGCATTTAAATCAATAATTTCTGTATTTGAAACAATAATAATAATAGTAATTTAATTTCCGAAGAATTTATTTAAAATTATTGGTAATATTTACTTTCGCAAAAATAATAAACCAATAATTTTTATTATCTTCAATTTTTTCAAGAAACCTATTTTTTTTTTAATACATATATACTTTTTAATATATTTTTTTTCGTTTTGTAATAATTCAATATTATCAATATTTAAATATCTTATTTCTTCATAAAACAAATTATGACGTCACTTTTTTTTTAATATTGATTTACATTATTTTTACTTCTTTAAAAAATTCTATTTCAAAACTATAATCATTTATATTTTGAACACAAAATTAAAATTCAATTGAAAAAAAAATATGTACATTGTGCGAAAAAATTACTAGAGTTTCCCAGTAATTAATTTAGAGTATATACTTAAAAATTTATAAAATTTTTAGAAAAGAATAATAATTTAATAATTTATTTCTAAATTTTTTTTTATGCAAAATATTTAATAATTTATTATTATTAATTTAATTAATAAAAACTATATTGTCATATTAATTGTTATTAATATTATTTTCTTTCAGTGTCAAATACTTTGAAACGATAAACAATCAATTTTTCAAACAAGTAGAAGAATTTTGAAAAGTTAATAACAAAAGCTAACAAACTAAATAATTATTGGAAAGATTTTTAATTACAGAGTAATTTTTATGTTCCGGACCCTCTAAAATTTTTTTTTTAATTCCCCCCCTTTTTTTTGTTTAAAAAAACGAAAAAACATTAGATTACAAAATTTTTTTTTAGGATATCCGGTATATAAAAATCACATTGACAAATATATTTTATTTCTAACAATCTACATAAAATTGGGTACCAGATTCACGCAATTTTTTAAATTTCCTCATCACTTTCTTCTGTTGCTCGAATAATTCCATATTTTCATTGCTATATGTTAATTTTATTTTTAAATTAATTCCTGAATCGTCATTTTTCCAAATTGCATCAACGAATTTGAATTTAGTATTCGGTAATAGAATTATTTCCTTGTCATAGCTATAGATAGTTATATTATCAATATTTGCACTCAAAAATGGTTTTGAAAAATTCATTTCAAAAATAGCTGCAGTCATATTTTGTTGATAGCTACCAGCTCTTTCAATTGCATATCTTTTTGCTGTATTTTCATCCGGTGATGTTGAATTAAATCCATTAAATTGAAATTCCTTTATTGTTTTATTATTAAATTGTTCTTTAAACCACATTGTTGATTTACCAAATCCTTTAAATAATTTAGTATTATAATTATTTTCATATCTTGATTGTATAATTGCTAATCTATAAAAGGCATTTTTCATTCGTCTACCTTCAGCTGTATTTTTATTTATTCTTTGATAACCACGATTCGTATAATGTTGAATTGCAAAAAAATCTTCAAATCTTAATAGCGAAGGTATACTTCCATTTTGATATTCATTAAATGAATCATTAAGCTCATCAGGAAAATATCCAGCAAAATTATTATTTCTTTTAGATTTTTTATATTTATAAAGAATTGTCATTTTTTCTTTTAGATTCGTACAATTTCTATTATCAAAATTATCTATTTGCGTTAAATTGTAAAACAATTCTGGTTCATCCATTCCAGAAGCTGTTAAATTTGCAATTTTTTGCTCCTTTAATTCTGATGATTGTTTCTCGGTACTATTAGCATTTATACAGATGCACAAGATAATAATATAAATAATTTGCAGGATTACAAAATTTGTTAAAGCCATAATTATAATCTGAAAAAAAAAATTTTACAAAAATTTTGACATTAAATTAACGAAAAAATAATTTTTGAATAAAATATCATTATTTTTCTTATAAATGAATTTTTTTTAAATTTGGGCACGATTTTTTTTTATTTATTTTTACATATCTGAAAATAGTGAGAATATTTTACAAAAAAGTTTTAGAGTAAGCTTTTTTAATAAATTATTATAGTTTTAAAAAAATTTGTTTTTCTTTTTTTCACTTTTTCAGGCCTTGGATTATACAACTTTTTTCTACTTTTTTCAAAAACACGCACTGAGAAAAATAATAATGTAATGGTAATGAAATAATTTGGTAGAGCACTTTTAGTTAAGATTACAAAAATTTAGTTGACATAACAGTAACGAAAAAAGCAATCAATCAAGAAATTTAGTTAGCTGTACCAAAAATTTCGTTCAAGCTTTTGCGTCTGTTAACTGAATAATTTGGTTCTCCAAACCAAACCGTCTGAATGCTCAATTGCGCATGCGCTGTTCTCGTAAATATGGCTTATTTCTCTGTTTACGGATGTCACACGTTAACCATGCTTCGCTCTTCGTGTCGTCCAGTTTTATTCAAGTGTTTTCGGGATTTTTATGTGTTTCAGAAATTGGGTAAAAAAGTGTGTTTAGTGATGCATATCGAACAATATGAGTTAGGTTTTTCCGCAATAGAAATTAATTTAAGTAGGCATAGGGTGGTAGGTAATATAAAGCGAAAAGAATAAAAGAGGATAACAAAAGTGATAAAATTAAGTGAAAAATAAAAAATATAAGTGTGAGCCAAAAAATAATTTGGTTGAGAAAAGAAAAATTTTTTTTTCATTTAACTAAATTTTTTGTTTGCTTAAAAACAATAAGTTAGTTGTGCAAAACAAAAAATTTGGTAGACCGAACAAAATGATTCAACGAAAAAATTTAGTAGCCCGAACCAAACGGATTAGTTACACATAAATATCAAATAAAAAATTTGGTTTGGAGAACCAAACTTCAGTAGATGATACCAAACAGTTTTCTCAGTGCGACTTTATTTGACTTATTTTAATAATAGGCGACCTTTTAGATTTTTTTTTACATTTTTCTTAAATATTTTAAAACAAAATACGTTTTTTTTTTTAGTTTACAATGCCGATCTTCTTTAGATCTATATTTCAATTATTTAACAAAATTTTTAACTACAATTATTGACTAAATTAATTATTTTTAATAATTTCAATTAAATTCTTCACAAATTCATTTATCTTAAACTATTTTTCAATTAAAATTTTTATAAAATGTAATAATTGTTTATAATTTTAAAAAAAATTACCAAACATTTTTAATTAAAAATCACTTGAAATTTAATTATTTACAAAAATTTCAATTATTTTTAATAATTTTTATAATATTCTTCAAAAAATTCAATTATCTGAAAGCATTTTGAAATTAAAAAATTTTTTTAAGTTTAATTTTTGTTTGTAATTTCTAATAAATTCTTCAATTATTTGCGAAAAATTTCAATTCAAAATCAATTGAAATTCAAGTATTTTCCAAAATTTCAATTTAAAATCAACTAAGATTCAATTATTATTGAAAATTTCAATTTAAAATGAATTACTTTCAACATTTTTAATTCAAAATCAATTAAACATCAAATTATTTTGAAAAATTTCAATTCTAAATCCACTAAAATTCAATTATTTTCAAAATTTTCAATTCAAAATCAACTAAGATTCAATTATTATTGAAAATTTCAAACCAAAATCAATTACTTTCAACATTTTTAATTCAAAATCAATTAAACATCAAATTATTTTGAAAAATTTAAATTCTAAATCCACTAAAATTCAATTATTTTCCAAAATTTTAATTGATTTTCAATTATTTTCAAAATTTTCAATTAAAAATCAACTAAGATTCAATTATTTTTGAAAATTTAAATTCGAAATCAATTACTTTCAAAATTTTTAATTCAAAATCAATTAAATATCAAATTATTTTCAAAAATTTCAATTTCAAATCAACTAAAATTCAATTCTTTTCAAAATTTCAATTCATAATCAATTAAATATCAATTTGTTTTGAAAAATTTCAATTCAAAATCAACTGAAATTCAATTATTTTCTAAAATTTCAATTGATTTTCAATTATTTTCAAAAATTTTAATTAAAAATCAACTAAAATTCAATTATTTTCGAAGTATTCAATTCAAAATCAACTAAAAATCAATTATTTTTCAAAATTTCAATAAAAAATCAATTTTTTTAAAATTGTCAATTCAAAATAAACAAAAATTCAATTAATTTCCAAAATTTTAATTCAAAATCAATTATCTTTAAAATTTTCAATTCAAAATCAACTAAAATTCAATTATTTTCTAAAATTTCAATTGAACTTCAATTATTTTTAAACGTTTCAATTCAAAATCAATTAATATTCAATAAATATTTTAATTTTAATTCGAATAAATTTTTTTTTGCTTTAAAGTATTTCCAGGTATGTAGAAACAAAAAAGAAAGTAAAAAAAAATTGTGCTATATATTTTTATGTAACTGATTACTTTTATCAAGTTATAAAAATTTTAAATGTTTTGTTTTGTTTTTTTTTTTGTTTTACTTTACTGAAATATACATTTTTATAAAATTTTGTATCTCGTTACATTGTTACATTGTTTTTCGAAATCTATATGAAAAATATATAAAAATAAAAACATATAAAATAAAAAATAAAAAAATAAAAACACTTTCGCAGATAGGGAAAAAAATTCTTCAATCATCAGAGAATGTAATGCAAAAAAAAATTAAAAATCGAAAATGTCTCTTTTGAGAAAACTCACTTTTTAAGTTTAATTTAAACTTTTTTGTTGCTTCTCTTATAGGTACGTTATTTTTTAGCACATATTTGAAAAATTTGTGAAAAAATGAACAAATTTCATATATAGCATAATTTTTAATTTATTAGTACAATAGATTAAAAAATGTTCCAATAAACACACTTTCTTCGTTGACGTTAAATTTCAAAACATCATAACTTCCTTCATTTTCATCAAATAAAAAAATAAAAAAAATACGCATTTCCTTATTTTTCATATAGATTTCGAAAAAAAAAAATTTTCAATGAAAATTTCCCATAGAATGCGCCATATGTTTCTTTAGTTTTAATAATTATTTAAAAAATATATTTCTACTTACTTTTTGTTTTCGAATTTATATGCTTTTTTTGTATACAGATATAAGGAGAATATATTGTTAACTATGTCTTATTACTTTGAGTATTATTTCTAATATTTTTTACTATTTATTATTTTACACTACAAATATTTTTCACTCACTAATAACTATCTTTTAACAGCGCTTTTTCAGCTATACATCTCTGCGTATATTGTGTTATGTATTCCTTTAATATTTCCAAGCTGCGCTCAAGTATATATCTGTGCGCGCACTAAATTCGTTATACCTTAACTTTTATTTTTCTGGTAAAGTTTCGTAATATTCATTTGTTTTTTTTTTCGAGACGTATCAATAATAAATAAAATTAATTTGTTAGAATTTTTATAATTTCATTAGATACAATTTTTCTTTTATCAGAATTTATATAATTGTTTGATTTATTTTTTGACTGAATTTCCATTAAACCGATTTTCTATTTTATAAAATTTTTATATAAGCGAAAATTTACTTTATATAATATATAATTTTCATTTTTTGAATTTTCATAAGTCAAAATTTGTATTTGTTCGAATTTTAATTTTTTAGAATTTATATTTATTCCGAATTAACTCTTATCAGAAAATTAGCGCCAAAATGTTTAGTCAATAAATAAAAATTCTTTAAAGTGAATTTTTGTTTGAAAAAAAAAAAATTAAAAACTATTTTTGATGTGGAAAAATGAAAAATTAAGTTATAAAAAAACGTATTCATAGATTAGTTTTTGGTATATATAATAAATTACGAATTAATTGTCAAAAATAATAATTTACTATATTATATATACAAAAAAAAAATTATATACAATTCATTGCTTTATATATACATACATTTTGAGGTATATTAAATTGAGAATAATAATAAAAAATAATTTATAAATAATTTTTAATAACATCGTTTATCCTTTGATGCGGAGATTCAAGAAAACTTAATTACAATTTATTGCAATATTTACAAAATTAAATACACATTATAGTGTTCTCTCTTTTTTTTAATTATTTTAAACAATAACAATATTAAAAGAAAAATAATAATAATAATAATAATAAATAAATAAAACAAGGACGGCCCTTGATGGTGCAAACTGCAAAGGATTTTTTATCTTATTTTTTTTTTTAAGAATAAAAGAAGCGTTTGAGATAACAAAAAAAAATTACAAAAAAAAATCGCTAATAATTTGCACCTTACAATTTTAAAAATCAATTTACTTTTTTTTAAATGTAAAAAATTAAATTTTTTCGCATTCATTCAAATACAGACAATTTCTCTTATGGTGTAAAATTTGATATATATATATATATATACCATAAAAGAATTATAAATTTTTCAGCCACTTATATCTAAATCCTCCGATGCATCTGAACTATTGCCAGAATTCTCCTGATGTCTTGATCTTATATGCCTGTCAAGATCCCTTCGTCTCACGAGATTTTTACCACAAATATCACATCTATAGGGAGAATTTCTTTCTGTGTCCGCGTGTAGTCTCACGTGTTTATTTAAATTGCTTGGATCACCAAATGGTCGTAGGCAATATTTACAATTTAATGGCTTGTAGCCTGTGTGCGTTCTGCAAAAAAGAAAAAACAAGATTTAAAAAATTAAAAATAATGTTCAAAAAAATATTAGCATATTGGGATTATAATATAATATTATTGAATTTTGCAAAGTAAATATTTAATAGATATTTTAAAATGTAAAAATATTTTATATACAGAATGTTATGAATGTAAAAAATCTTTTTTAATGTCAATTTTTTTTGCGAATTGTTACTTTTCATTACATTTTATTGCAAAAATAGTTAATTTTGAAAAAATGGTATCGAATTCGTATTCAGTGACCCCGAAAACCCCCGAGTAACGATTTTCAAGCGAATCCAATGAATTTTTGACAATTTTTCCGCCATTATAGATCTGATATTTTGAATTTCAAAAAACTAACCTCAAATTCGTATTCAGCGACCCCCAAAAACCCACCCGACTATCGATTTTTAAGCCAATTCAATGAATTTTAGAAAATTTGTCCGCCTTATTGGATCCGTCATTTTGTATTTTAAAAATCTGACCTCGAATTCGTAATCAGCGACCCCGAAAACCGCCGAGTAACGATTTTCAAGCGAAACCGATAAATATTTTAAATTATTATTCGCCATATTGGATCCGCCATTTTGAATTTTGAAAAACTGATATTAGATTCGTAATCAGCGACCCCGAAAACCCGCGAGTAACGATTTTCAAGTGAATCTAAAGAATTTTTGTAAATTTGTCCTCCATATTGGATCCACCATTTTTTAATTTTTTAATTAACTAATGCCACAGTAACTAATGCCGCAGTAACTAATGCCGCAGTAACTAATGCCGCAGTAACTAATGCCGCAGTAACTAATGCCGCAGTAACTAATGCCGCAGTAACTAATGCCACAGTAACTAATGCCACAGTAACTAATGCCACAGTAACTAATGCCACAGTAACTAATGCCACAGTAACTAATGCCACAGTAACTAATGCCACAGTAACTAATGCCACAGTAACTAATGCCACGGTAACTAATGCCACAGTAACTAATGCCACAGTAACTAATGCCACAGTAACTAATGCCACAGTAACTAATGCCACAGTAACTAATGCCACAGTAACTAATGCCACAGTAACTAATGCCACAGTAACTAATGCCGCAGTAACTAATGCCACAGTAACTAATGCCACAGTAACTAATGCCACAGTAACTAATGCCACAGTAACTAATGCCACAGTAACTAATGCCACAGTAACTAATGCCACAGTAACTAATGCCACAGTAACTAATGCCGCAGTAACTAATGCCACAGTAACTAATGCCGCAGTAACTAATGCCACCACAGAAAATTAAAAGGCATTAAAATAAGCTGCAACGCTTATTATTTTAATCCAATTTTACTTATTTTAATCCATTTCGGTATTAAAATAAGCAAAATTAGATTAAAATAATAAGCGTTGCAGCTTATTTTAATACCTTATAATTTTCTGTGTATGCGCTTGCTTTAAACAAAAATTTTGTTTCTGTTAACTAAATGAATTTTATGCATTTATTGAAATGAATCAAAGTTCTATTTGAATTAACTATAATTAACTTTTTTAATTATATCAAAATAGATTAATTAAACTGTTTGGTTAATTCAAATTAACTTTTTTTTTCTCTGAGTGTATTAACTATATACTTAATTCGATAACAATAATTTCAAAAATCAAAAAAAAAAAAAATTTTTTCCAAACATACCTGATGTGAATTTTGAGACCATATTTCCTTGAATAAATTTTCCCACAATAAATACATTTATGACCCTGTTTCAATTTTCCCAAATTACTGCATATTGTCTCGAGTTGCGCAGCATGAACACCAGGCGACAATGAAGATGGCGGCGCCGGTGTTGGGACAACTTGATAATGACTCATTAATGGATCATCCATTTGTGATACACCACTAAACATCATTGGTTTATTTTGATAGGGTTTAAATGCTGAATGATGATTTGTTAAATTTTTTTTAACTTGTGAAATATCCATTGAACTTGGTGGTCGTCTTTCATTGATAACTGATTCTGGTGAACTTTGTGCCGATGATGATGATGCCGAACTATGAAGACTACCTCCACTTTTAACAATTGTCTCCGGCGATGTTCTTGAGGCAAATAATTCATTATAATTTGTTTTTGGCGTGCCAGATAATTGAAATTTAAATGGAATTATTGGTGTAAATGGATTTAATATTAATGATGCTTTTTGTGGTGCATTATATTCCTTAGCCAATTTTGTCCATAAATAACTTAAATCCAAACGATTGCATTTTAATGCCAAATGAATTTTCAATGGATTTGGACATTCAAAGGCAAAATTACACATTTCACATGTGTAACGATTTTTTCCTACAGAAAAATAAAGAAGAACAAAATTTATTTATTTTCTTTTGTAATTTAATTTTTATTGTATGTGATAAAAATGTTTCTTGATTTTAAAGTATATATATATATATATATAAAAAAAATTACCTAAAATGTTTCTTGGCGTTAAAAATGGAATATTCATCATTGCTAAAATATTTTCCGTGAACCACATTAAAAGAGGTTCACCTGGATAAATATTTTTTATTGTTTTTAAAACAACACCCCTTTCAGCATTCATTAGCATGACATTAGGACTTTGGCAGTCTTTTGCCAATGGTACCATTTTTAACCAACAGGAAGTATTTACAAAATCATTTATACAATGTAGACGTCCTTCTCTGGCTGTTATTTCCACTATCTGTAATAATCGAGAAAAAAATTGCGAATTATTAATTTTTGCCCTTTAAATTATTTTAACAATTTTAAAAGTAGAACATTTTTTAATTAGGTTTTAAGATTTTTTTGTTTGAAATTTGAGGATTTAAAAATTTGGAAACTAGAAATGAACGCACTGGCGAATTTTCAACTCGATAAGCATAAAATTCCAAATTTTTGAAATTTTAAAGCGTTTAATTTTGAAATCTTTTAAAATTTTTGATGTTTAAATTTAAAATTTTTGAATTTTGAGACTTAAATGTTTTTTTTAAAAGCTTTAAAAATTTTAAAACATTCTTGAAAGGTTTTGAAAATTCGAAACATATTAAATTAGCAAAAATATTTCAAAAATTTGAATCGCTTTGATTACAGAGAGCGTTTAAAATTTTTGAAACTTTTAAATTTTAACTTTTTTATAAAATTTTAAACTTTCAAATTTGAGTGTTATATAAAAGAAACGTTTTCAATTTTTGAAACATTTTTAAATTTTAAACATTTAAAAATTTCTAGACTTTTATAAATTTTTAATGTTAAAATTTAAAAGCTTTAAAAATCGGAAACAAGTTTTTTATTTAACACTCAAATTTGAAAGTTTAAATTTTTTGTGAAAGATTCAAATTTAAGTTGACAAAAATTTTAAACTTGTAAAGTTGAAAAAGTTTTTTAATATTGTGAAATAATTTTAATACTTTCTAAAATTTTAAAATATTTCAATAATTTTTTGGCATTCAAAAATTTTTAGAAACTTTCCTGAAAACTTTTTAAATTCGAAACATATTCAATTAAAAAATAAAATTTGCCAAATTTTAATCGCTCTTTCTTTTCAAATGTTTAAAATTAAAGTTAAAATTTAATTCAAACTGAAATTTAATTTAATTTTCAAAAGATTATTCATAATTAAAAGCCTTAAAATTTTGTGGAGCGTTAAAATTTTTTTTTCAAAGATTTAAATTTTCAAAACCTCGTATTTTATATTTAAATTTTTGAAACCTTAAAATTTTTAAACATTCTAAATTTAAAATTTGAAATAATTTTATTTAATAATTTCAAATTCTTAAAGAAATTTCTAATTTTAAATAATTTTAATTTAAAATTAATAACAAAAATTCTAATTTAAAAGCCTTTTTAAAAACATTAAATTTTTGATTTAAAAACAAAATTTTGCTCAAAAATTGCAAATAAAAAAAAAATGATTCCAAAATTTTTGAATTTTATTATGTTTTTCGATAAATATTCTTTTCCTTACCTTTTCGTATAATGGATTTTCATTGTGTGCCAAACAATCAATGTCAATAACTTCTGTCGCTGAATCTGATTTCAATTCAGTTGCTGCTTTAACATAAGGTCGTCCAATGTGTCCAGAATATTCTTCTTCTTCGACACGTGGAAATTTTGCAACTAATGCACTTTCCGTTTGCAATGGAAAATTATTTCCACTAATCATTGTGTCCAACATATGAAAGCTGTTTTTTTTTACCTGGCAATTCTGCCTTTTTCAAAAAAACTTTTTGTACCGACAATTTTTCTTGATTACTCAAAAAATTTATTTTTGCTCTTTCTTCGCAAAAAATTTCCCAAATAAAAATTGTTTTTTGTGGAAAATTTAAAACAAAATTTTTATTTTATAATACTTTTGTATTTTATAATAATTTTATATTGTATAATATAAAAATTTTCGATAAATATATTTTTAAATAAATAATTATGTATATATTTTCATTAAAAAAAAAATATATATAATTTTTGGATTTTTTTTTATCACTGGTTACAAAACACACTGTACACATAAACACATAAAATTCCCAAAAAAAAGATTTGCGAGGCACTTTAAAAATTGTTTCACAATTTGATGATTTTTCATTAAAACGATGATTTTTGTTATATCTATATATATATATATACTTTTTGAATCACACACGTGGTGTAATTTTTTGATGTACGTTAGTGAAATGATACTGATAGAGTATTTAAAATTTCACGTTTGGGTTTATATATATTAAGGAGGTGTGGGCAAGGGATGTCTAAATTTTAGCGATCCCCTTCCCACTTTTTCGGCCGGTTGATCTGTGATTGGTCGACTCGGTCCCACTTCTTCTCACTCAAGTAAATGCGTAATTGTATTTAGAAAGCCATTGGGGGGAATCGTTTGACGTTCTTTGGTTTATAATTCCTAACCCCAAATATATAAGGTTGAATGGGGCAACGTACCACGAGGGGTGAAAAAAAGAGAGAGAGAAAAGTAATGTGCAAGGTGCAATAGGATACTTTTGTTTTCTTTATAAACAAACATTCTTTTAGTTACAAAGTTCAAAACTGATTTTTTTCTTTTTCATTAATTTAATTACAATTTTCTTTAGTTCTTTTTCAAAATTTTGTAGAAATGTTTCTTTTTCTGTCTATATGAAATGTGGTAAAAATTTTAGAACCCCCTTTTTATCTCATGCTAGGAAATAATTATTTATAATTAAAAACTGGTATTTTGTGATTCAAATGATGTTGAAATTTTAAACTTCGTTTTTGGGTTTATTTCCATGTAAAAAAAGTTGAAATTTGAACCTGAATAACTTAGAATTTAGCAGTTTTTGTTGTTAAAATTTTGCGAAAATGTTCCTTTTGGTATCTATAAAATGTGGCAAAAATTTCAAAATATTTGCAATTTTACAAAACGAGATATTTATAGTTTGGAATTTTTAATTCAGTTCCAAAAATTTTTAATTTGAACTAAAATAACTTAATATTTATCATTTTTTGTGGTTGAAATTTTGCGAAAACGTTCTTTTAGGTATGTATTAAATGTGGCGAAAATTTCAAATTCTTTCCAATTTTACAAAACGATATATTTGAAATTTATAATTCAGTTTCAAAAATCCAAAATTTAACCCCAAATAACTAATATTTAGCATTTTTTATTGTTGAAATTTTGCGAAAATGTTCCTTTTGGTATCTATAAAATGTGGCAAAAATTTCAAAATCTTTGCAATTTTACAAAATGAGATATTTAGTTTGAAATTTTTAATTCAGTTTCAAAAAAATAAAAATTTGTCCCCAAATGACTAAATATTTCGCATTTTTTGTTGTTGAAATTTTGCGAAAATGTTCCTTTGAATGTTTAATTAATGTGGTATAAATTTTAGAAAAAATTGAAACGAACCTGAAAACGAAAAATTTACTTTGAATTTTTGAATTCGAATCCAAAAATTTAAAATTTGAACCTAAATAAGTTAATATTTACCATTTCTTGTTAAAATTTTTCCAAAATATTCCTTTAGTTAACTATATTAAATGTGTCTAAAATTTCAGAAACTTTGCAATTATAGAAAACGGGAAATCTCTAGTTTTTTAATATTGCAATTATTTTTATAAATTTATACCATATTTAATAGATCGCTTAAATGAACATATTCGCAAAATTTTAACAACAAAAAATGCTAAAAATTTGGTTGTTTATAGATTAAAATTTTAATTTTATGTAATTGAATTAAAATTTTCAAACTTAAAAACCCGTTTTATAGAATTGCAATATTTCTAAAAATTTCACCATAGATTTAAATAGTTAACTAAAAGAAGATTTTCGAAAAATTTTAACAAGAAATGCTAAATATTAAGTTATTCAGGTTCAAATTTATTATTTTTAGAATTGAATTCAAAATTCCAAACTAAATGTATCTCGTTTTCTAGTTTTTTAATTTTTTGTGAATTTCATACTACATTAAATAAATGTGCAAAAGAACATTTTAGCAAAATTTCAACAACAAGAAATTATAAATATTTGGTCATTCGGGGTCAAATTTTTATTTTTCTTAAATTTAATATAAATTTCAAACTAAATATCTCGTTTTGAAAAATTGCAAAAATTTTGAAATTTTCGCGACATTTAATACGTTTCTATAATTGCAATCATTCGGAAATTTTCGTTACATTTAATAGATACCTTAAGGAAAATTATCGCAAAATTTCAAGAACATAAAGTTATAAGTATTAAGTTATTAGGGGTTAAATTTTGATTTTTTGAAACTGAATTAAAAATTTCAAACTAAATATCTCATTTTGTAAAATTGCAAAGATTTTGAAATTTTTGCCACATTTTATAGATACCAAAAGGAACATTATTCTTTAAGGAAAAAATTACCACAACAGCGGCACTTGCAAAAAAAGGTATTTAGTTTGCAGAATAAAATGTGACTTTAGGTTAAAATTAAAAATTTGTAATTTATTAATGTAGGAAGCTAATTTATTCTTTTGTATCGAAATAGTTATATCAAAAAACTTAGAAAATTACTAATGCATCAAACTAATATATTAAAATATAAAAAATATTTAAATTCAATTAATTTGAGCGAGAAAAAATGCTCGTGTCTACTGGACCTATGGTGTTAAGGGTTAAATTTAAACTTTTTGGAATTGAGTTAAAATTTCAAACTAAATATCTCGTTTTTTAGTACTACATAATGTTTCTGAAATTTATACCTTATTTAACAGATAACTTAAGGAACATTTTTAGAAAATTTCAACAACAAAATATATATATATATATTATTTGTCGATTTAAATGCGAATAAAAAAAAGTTCAAGTGCAAAATATGGGTTGATGATAGTACAAGTACAATATAGGGACATTCAGTGGGTTTGATAGGGCTGTAAAAGCTTCATGTGAAAGGACATTGTTTGGCTCAGCTGCACACCAATGTGTATATATATATATGTCCCATCATAGACGCAGTAGGTTATATATATATATATATATATAGGGGTGGAATCTGTCGACAGGCCGAAAGGTGCATCTGAATCAACGGTTGATTAACAAATTAAGTTCCTCATTCTTCTCGCTCGCGTGCCATGCTACGCAAAGTGCGATATCCCCCATTGATAACAAAAATCCCCGCTCGATTAAATTTGCGATAAACTTTTGACAGATATATCGTTTATTCAATGGGACTCTTCACATATACATATATATATATATATATATCTAAATACACACTTTGCCATGCGGTGGATGTCAATGAAAATTATATATACATATATCTTCTATGGCATTAGTTGCGATTAATAGAAACTGAGAATCTTTTGATTTTTTTCTATTTTTCTTTTTTATGAATCACTCTGTTGATTTGAAAATATCAAATTGATACTGATACTAAAATTATCAAATTGATCCAAAAATTTTATATCAATTTGATACTTTCAAATTAATAAATAATAATAATATATAATAATAATAATTTTAAGTTTTTACTTACATTTTTTTAAATTTAATTGTACTTGAAAATATGTTAAATTTGAGTACATAAATTTGAAAGTTAATAATGTTTAAACATAAAAACTAAAAATTTTATAATTTACAAGTTTCAAATTGCGAGCGTTATAACAATTTTTAAGATTTAAAAATTTAAAATTTATTTACTTACATCTACGATCGTTAAACATTTTTAAGCCTTATAAAATTTAAAAGTTTGAAATTGCGAGTATTAAAAATTTTTAAGCTTTAAATTTTACAAGCTTATTAAGATTGCGAGCATTAAAAATATTTAAGCTTTATAAATTTTCGGAGTACTAAAATTTGAAAGCTTTTAAAATTTTTAATGTTTTTTTTTATCTAAAAAGCCTTCCAAATTATTTAACAGCATTTAAAATTTTGAAAATTAATTTAAAAATTTTAAAGCATTGATGAAGTTAAAAGTTTTTTTTTCAAATTTAAAAAGCTTAAAACTATGTAAGCGTTGAAAATTTACAAAATTTTAAATATTCAAACCGCTTAAATTTATTTGAAAAATTTTCAAATTTTTAGTGCCAAAAGTTTTAAAATAGCTAGTAGTTTATTACTTTTTTAATCTTTTAAAATTCAATGCGTTTTAAGATTGAAAATTATTCAATTTTAAATATAGATAAGTGTTAAAATAAGTGTTAAACTTCTCAAATTTGAAACCTTAAAATTTTTAATTTTATTTACAAATTAAAATAACAAAATTGTAAAAAAAAATGAAAAAATTTAAATATTTTTAAAAAATAAGGTTCAAAATTTTTAATTTTGTTTAATTTTTTTTTTTTATTTATTTACATATTTAGTATTTATAATAATAAATAAAAAAATCATAAACTGTTTTATGTTAAAAATAAAATGTAAAAAAAAACTGAAAGGTGTAAAAATCAAATGATTTCCGAACATTATTAATTGAGTGAAAAAATTTTGATTTTTAACAAGTTTTATCAAGTATTATCGAGAGAGAATGAATGAGTGAGAGAGAGAAGAACAATTTGAAGGATACCGCCTTTTGTTATAATAAGGCGAGGGAAAGTTTTTGTTGTTCATTCAGTAGTCTCTATTATATTGTATAAAGTTTCTAATCCTATTGGCGACACAGAACGGCTGCTAAGGGTATTTAAGGTAAATTACCTTCTTGTGCCTGTATACAGGTCGTTTGGTTATAATTCTAATCTAACCACTTGCAATTACTTTTGTTTTAGATGAAATTGTTGATTTTCAATTAAAAGTGCATTTTTGTTTTTATTTTCCATTAAATCTCTATGGTAAAGAGAAACAATTCGACTTTTTTTTTTTTTTTTTTTTGTTTTATATTTCAACTATTTTTAGAATTTGGAAAATAAATAAATTTTTCAGATTATGTTTTAATGTAAAAAAAATATATTTATTTATTTTATTTGAATACAAAAACTCGCTGGCTTTGAACTATTTTATCGAAATTTTAGATCTATTTTTATTGGGGCATTCAACGTATGCAATTTTAATTTTAAAAAAATTTTCAAATTTTTTTTGCAATTTTTATAAAAAATAAGAAAATACGTATTTTTTGATTTAATGAAAATTGTGCAAGTTATGATTTTTTTAAATTAAACTTCTGTTAATAAGACGATTTTTAAAATGTGTTTTTCTCCGTTATATTGAGAGATAAAAAACAGTATTATATGTATAAATCGCCCCATTTAACTGAATTTAAAAAAATCATAACTTGAATAATTTGTATTAAATCAAAAAATCAATTTTTTATAAAAAATTCGAAAAAATTAACCCTTAACACCATATGGGTCCAGTAGACCCGAGCATTTTTTCTCGCTCAAATTAATTGAATGTGTAGTTTTTGAATATTTTTTATATTTTAATATATTAGTTTGACATATATATTCTTAGTAATTTTTTAGTAATAAATGATGAATTCAATGAATGAAACGAATTTCTGAAAATGCAAGAGGAAAAAAAATTTGCCAAAGAGAAGTTAATTTATTCTATAATTTGTGTTTCAAATTTAAAAAAAAACTCAAAACAGTTATACAAAAAGTGTTTCAATTACTGAATAATAATTTTTTTGTCCTTTTTCTTCTTCTAACCTAAAAACTTTTAGAATTTGTTTACAGATCCGTCGCCGAATTAATCCGAAAATGATCCGTATTAGTCGCAGCAATTAGTTCGGACGAAAATAAGTCCGGAATTGACAAATCAGCAATTAGTTCGCAACAATATATGTTGTAAATAATATAAATAAACAATAGATAATTTTTCTTGGGTGAAATTCTCAGCTAATGAAAATTGAACCTAAAGAATATACTTCTTCTTAAGATTTGTAAAATCAGTAAAATTAAAATAAATAAGTTTTCTTGGGTAAATTTCTGAGCTAATGAAAATTTAACCCGAAACAAATTAATTAACCCTTTACACTATAGGTCCAGTAGACCCGAGCATTTTTTCTTGATTAAATTAATTGAATTTTAAATATTTTTTATATTTTAATATATTAGTTTGACGTATCAGTAATTTTCTAAGTTTTTTTGATATAACTAATTCGATACCAAAGAATAAATTAGCTTCAAACATTAATAAATTATAAATTTTTAATTTTAACCTAAAGTCAAATTTTGCGAAATAAATACCTTTTTTGCAAGTCCCGCTGTTGTGATAATTTTTTCCTTAAAGAATAATACATCATAACCTTAAATTTTTAAGTGATAATATTAAAATTTAAATCATGAATTTTTATAAGTAAAAAACATGCAATTTTTTGGTTTTTATTTTTCACAATTTTTTTCAACTAACTTAAAATAAATTAATCCCTGTAAAACCGAATGAAAATTTTAAAAAACACTTTATAAGGTACCTGAGATTAAATTTTTGTGCAAAAAAATATCCAATACCGAATGTACAATACACGTTTGAATATGTCGGCTCCAGCAGACCCGTTGTGCCATTTATGTTCAAAATTGTGCCACTTAAGGGTTAAACCTTAATAACTTAATATTTAGCATTTTTTGTGGTTAAAATTTTGGCGAAAACGTTGTTTTAGGTATATGTATTAAAAGTGTCGAAAATTTCAAATTCTTTGCAATTTTACAAAACTATATATTTGAAATTTCTAATTCAATTTCAAAAATATTTAAATTCACCCCAAATGACTCAATATTTATAATTTTTTATTGTTGAAAATTTGTGAAAATGTTTCTTTAGGTATATCTATATTAAATGTAACGAAAATTTCAGAATGATTGCAATTATATAGAAATCAGGATATTAAGTTAGAAAATTTTAATTCAATTACATAAAATTAAAATTTTAACCTAAACAACTGAATATTTAGCATTTTTTGTAGTTGAAATTTTGCGAAAATGTTCCCTTAGGTATACCTATTAAATGTCGCGAAAATTTCAAAATTTTTGTAACTTTTCAAAACCTGCTGTACAATACACGTTTGCATACGTTTGGTCCAACAGACCCGTTGTGTCATTTACGTTCCAATTGTGCCAGTTAAAGGTTAATTTTCAAAAAGGGGTTAAATTTTTAAATTTTCGTTAGAAAAAAATATTTTCCTTTATTTGAAAGAAGAGAAAAAAAAATACATTTGGAAGTTGTATAGGTCAAAAAAATTTTAACCATATTTGTATACAATATAGTTATGACTTTGCCTACAATCCACTGTTCTCATTTTTAATTTTAATAATCTCTCAAATGAGAAATTTTTCCCCACATATAAAAATCTGAAGCAACAATGAAAAGTTAATTATTTTTTCATTTAAAAAAAAAGAATCATTAAAAAATCATCAAATTCATGTTGCAGATTTTTGGAGAACAAAAAAAAAAAAAACTATGTAAATTCATAATATTATTTAAATCAGTGTTCAACAATAGAAAATGAGAGAATCTTCTAAAAATCATTTTATAATTTGTAGTGACTAATTTTTTCATATTATAACTATTTTCAAAGAATTAGATGTATATGGTATATATATATATATATTATATTTATACTTTGTAAGTTCAGCTGTCGTTGTTTTCGTAAAGATGCATCTTTAAACAAGCCATTTTCACCTGTTATTAGGAAAGTTGACGCAGTAGCTTTAGACGGTATCGTGTCCTCGTCTTCGTCGTCGTCGTCGTCATTACTGGAGGGTTCGAGAAAAATTTATGATTCTCATTTAGTCATTATATATTGAGTTTAGTCTATATAATAATATACATATATATACAAAATTCGTGATGTTTTCACTTTTGGGGGTTTGCTGTTTAGAAACGGAAACAAACCAAAACTTATACAAAATGTTTTTTTTATTTCTTGAGAAGGTGTGTGAAAATCTTGTTAACTGTATGCGTAAGATGAAATCGAAAATTTATTACATATACACATGTTAAATTTTCTTTTTCCCAACAATAATTCTACTATTTATAGTAATTTCTTTTTATTTTTTGTTTAAAAAAAAATTAAACAAATATTTTAATCCTTTTAGATATCCTAGAAGTTAGACCAGTATAAAGTTAAAATTTTTGAGAAACAAATAGTGTGAAAGGTTTAAGGTTATGTTACATTCTGCACTTATACAAAATTTTGCAAATTTATTTAAAATTTCCATAAAAAGTATAGAAATGGACCAAAATTTTTTTTTTAAACATAACCTAAAAATCATTTTTTTAAAATTTTTCTTCCATTTTTTTTTTGCATTTCAAGAACCAAAATTTCTTATTAAATTATTTTTTAAAAAAATTCAGAACCATATATGAAAATAATAATAATTGATTTCACTAATAGAATTAAATGAAACAAAATGCGAATGTATATATATGCTTGAAAAAAGGAAGAAGGGAAAGAAAAAGTAGTAGATGGTTCCTCGACGGGTATATATGTATGTGATTCAACATCCCCCCATGTCGATTGGTGTTGGACCAGAGAATGACACGAGTGTTCACAAGCTGTACCATTCCCCTGGTATATAATGAAATATCCCTCCCTTGAAATTTGAGCACGAGTGTTTGTCCCCCTTTCTTTTTTCCATCCTCAACACACCGGTGCATCCTCTCTACAAGAAGCAAGTGCTCCAATGCATTAAAGTTCCCCATTCCACCCCCCCCCCCCCCGTTGAAAATATATTTCTCTATTTCTCCTAAATGCCCCTAAAAGAAAAATAAAGTTGACTGAAAATTGTTATCCCAAGTATTAGATATATCCAGGTGGTAATTATTTTTCTTCACTTTTTTTTAAGAAAAAAAAAGTTAATATCAAAAGTACGTGATTTTATAGGGGTCTCTTTTTTATTTTTAAATTTTCAATAATCCAATGGAAAATCTCTGTAGAAAAAATAAATCAGATTTTTTGTCACTATGATGGGGTTAGTTGAGAGCTATATGATATTGTAAATTATTTCCGACGGAAATTTTAAGCTTCAAAAAAAAAAAAAAAAGAAATAGTTAATTGGGGGAAAAGTAAATTGTGACAATCTGTTTAGGAATACCGTAATTTTAATTTTTCTATTGTAATTTTTACAAATGGATTTTAGAATCAATTTCTTTTGGGAATTTAGGATTAAAAATTGATTTTAATATTAATTTTTTTGGAATTTAAGATAAGGTAACTGATTCCAAATGGATTTTTGAATCAATTATTTTGGAATTTAAATGGTACTGTTTGTAAAAATTGAAATTCAGATGGGACCAATTATGTTGTAGGCAAAACAACTCACCCATGTGGAAAATAGTCATGGCACTATAACGATACTCTCTAGTTTTTCTTGATACTATACTGGCGCGACATAGATAATCTGTACAGAAACTATCTAAAAGTGTAACGATTTGATAGGCTAGTTACTATGTAGTTTTAATATATAGTTAAACTAGATAGAAACTATATCGTAAATCTAGAATTATCTAGCAGACAGGAGAAATCCATCTCTATTATTGGTCCTCAGCAAGTAATGGACAAACAAGAAATGGAAAAACCAATGAGAAGCTTCATTTATTAAAAAGTGTAGAGGGGAAGAATATTTTATTTAAAAAATAATTATAATAATGATATAAATATAATAAAATTATTATTATTATTGTTATTATATACTTAAGTATATTAAGGAAATTAGTATTTTTTTATTTGGAAGCAATATAATTAACAAAAAAAATTCAATAGTAAAAATATTTTTATATTGCTTTATTAAAGTTTTCTTATTATTAAGCATTTTATATAAGCGCGCTTTTTTCGACCTATAAGAGAGTTGTCGTAACGCAAGCGCAGTAGCGTTTAGGTGGGTCATTGGCAACTCTGACCGTGACGCAAGCGATATTTTAGGTTATGATGATTGTTTTTGTTAGCAGTGTTGGAAGAAAGTTAATATCAATAAATCACTTTTCAGAAGAGTTACTAAAATAAAAGTAAAATTGTTGACAAGTTTATATGAATAAATTATATTTTACTGAATTATTTGTGTTATTATTTGTCGTTCAAAAAGTATTGGTCAGAGCATCAACATTGCCTAAGAAAATAGTAATTAATTTTAAAAATACAAAATTTAATATAATATCAACTGTCTCAACCTGCATACATCTCCCCTATAAAATAATTAAATAATAATAATTTATATTACATAGTTGTATATAGTTTACGAATTTATAAAATTAATTAAATATATATGCTAAAGTAATAATAATTATAATTTTATATGTATTTCATGTATATATTTTAAATAATAATTTATTATTTATTCTAACATATAATATTTATAATATAATATATTCTTAATATTGAAATTCTGTACAATTTCTATACAATTTCTATACAGTTAACTACAAGCAAAAAGGTTATGTTAATTCTGTTTAAACTAGGACTTTTCTAGATAGTTTTGTCACAATTTAACTAGACAGTGAAACTAGATAGTTTCACTGTACAGATTCATGATAATATCTGTATAGTTGTACGTTTCTTGTTAAACGTTACAAAAACTTTATAGATAATATGTCGCACCCAGTCTTCCATGATTATTTTCTACATGGGCAGATAGTAGATAGTACTAAGTGAGTATAGTAGAAATTACAATTTACATTATAGATGGTAATGTGTAGTAAAAATTACAACATATACAATTTACAGCAGAATAATAAAACTTAGATGGTAATCATAAAATTTAGATTTTGGTAGATGGTATACTAAAAGCGTTAAAAATTAGCGGATTATATTTGGTACCAAATGATTATAGGAGATATTACAAATTCTAAAATCATTATAAAATTTTGATTTTGGTAGTATAGGTATACTAAAAGTTTTATAGAAATTAGTGGACTTTAGTTGGTAATAAGTACAGTAAAAATTACAATTTACATTGTTGATGGTATTAAGTTGTAGAAATTATTAGAACATAAAACTTGATTATAGATGTTGTAGAACTTAAAATTTATTTTTTAGATGCTTCTAAAAATCCATAGCAGAAATGAAATAACTGTGTTAAGATGGTACGGAATAAATAAATTTATTACAAACTTTAAAATTATTCTACAATTCTGATTTTGTTTTGTATAAAAGTATTAGGAATCAAAATATATTCTACTCGTATAGTAGAAATTACAATTTACATTGTGGTATATCAAATGTTTGTTGAAATTAAAATTCGAATTACCAAAACGGAACCAAACGTATGTTATATAAAATTTACAACATTATTATACAGAATCTACTTAATCACACAGAAAATTATAAGGTATTAAAATAAGCTGCAACGCTTATTATTTTAATCCAATTTTGCTTATTTTAATACCAAAATGGATTAAAATAAGCAAAATTGGATTAAAATAATAAGCGTTGCAGCTTATTTTAATGCCTTTTAATTTTCTGTGCACTTGTAGAAATTACAATTTTTCAGACGGTACTATAAATTTACAAAAATCAGATATTATATAGAGTACCATAAATATTTTTCAGAAAAAATTTGTATCTCCAAAAATACATTTTCATTTAAACTAATTTTCTTTTCATTTTAATAATTAATTTGTTTTGAGTTTCAGGCTTCGAAGAAGAAACATTTCAGAAAATTATAAGCACATAAAATATGATGAATAATATACTAATTTGAAGATGAAAAAATGGATCCATTTCTAATTCTAAAGTTACACGGTCTTCTTGTAAGATTGTATTAAAAATTTTGTATTTTCCACTATATGGATGATGGCAATTTTTTGATACTAAATCTAAAGAAGGGATCTCCGTTAACTTTTAGGATTAGAATATAGAAGATGCGCTAATTTTTCTACTTTCAAAGGAGACTGTATAATTAACAACGAGCTTATGACTCGCGCTTACTGGGAATTTTTTTATTCATATAAGGAAATTAATTAAAAGCCCAAAACAGTTAAGGGCATTACAGACTTGTTATTGCACAATCTCACACTTGAGGGAATTCCTCGTGTTGCTATATAAAAAATAATAATAATTGAAAGCCCAAAACATTTAAGGGTATCACTGACCTGTTATTGCTCAATCTCGTGCTGCTATATAATATAGAATTAAGCCATATCTGTCCCTCTAATTGTAAGAAGATTTATTAGTTCAAAACCTCTTGGTTTTTTTTTAAAGGTCAAGGAATTTGACTTTTGAACAATAAACTGAAGGCCTGGGGACAAAATTAGTAGACTAGGTTAAAGGACAAAAGGCGATCGTAAACTTAAAATTTGTGTTTAGTTAAGAGGTTAAATAATAAACATAACCCTAAATCATATGTCTAGCCAAATCTCTAACCTTTTAATATTTTGAGGAGCAAATTTTTTTTTTCTTAAAAAAATTACGATTTTTGATTTTCTAAACAATTTTTTTTTGGTAAAACTAATTAAAAACAAGAAACGGCTGTATTTTGGGCTATGTTAATGCAAGATGGTTTTTGGGATAATAATAATAATAATTAGTATTAGTATAGTAAATTTTACGATTCCTTTTTTTAATAAATTGTAGATACTGTATATACATACAATTTGTATGGTAAAATTTACAATTTTTATTTAGTAAATTTAACACTATTTTCTATTGTAAATGCTTTAATTGATTTTTCTTAGTAATATATTTTGATCATAATCAGAATTCGCGGACAATCAGTAATTTTTTTTCATTTGTAAAAAATAAAATGATGCGTTTATATCATTGTGAGGTGGCTTTGCAGGTTTTCATTGAGATTCCTTTCGTATATATATATATATACATATCTGTTTTCATTTTATATATATTATAATGGTGTGCGAGGGATGGTGAGCCGCACGATCATCACTCCCCGAAAATCAGGGTGTATTCAGAATATAATATGTATAAACCGCGAGGCCAGTAAGCGAGCAAGTGTTCCGCCGTGACCAATGAGCGCTTGCACGCATGTGTGCACTTCCCAATGCGATATTAATATCACGATTATCATCTACGTATTATCGACCAACCCCTATATACCATCTATATGTATATCTATATATATATATAAAATCCCCCCCCCCCTGCTTGTACGGTGGTTCAAATATATATAAGTTAGCTTCATCCCCCTATGTAACATTCTCCCTATGACCTCACCTCCCCCAATTGCAAGGTGTTCCCTTGATTTTTTTTTCAAAAAAAAAATTTTTCAATTTTCAATATAATTATTGAAATTTTTTTCTTAATGAAAAATAAAATTTTTATTTACTCAAATTTTCATTTAACATAATAAGCATTTTAAAGAATTTTTATTGGGTAGAATTTCATCACTGTAAAAAGAAAGGTATTAATTTAATACTGACTTCAGGTACTAAATTGTCATTTGATTCTATTTTGATATATCTAAAATCGGTACTGTTTTAGTACTTTTCGGTATTGTTTTAGTACTTTCTTTTTACAGAATTTGAATTTTATTCTTTCAAATGAATTTTCATTCGTTCGAATTATTATTTGATATAATTTTCATATAACCGATTTTTTTGCAGAATTTTTACTCAACCGAAAAATCATTTAACAGAATTTCTAATTAATAGAATTTTCATTTGTCCGAAATTGCAAATAACCGAACAAACAATCGATTTCGGTGCGATTTTTAAAATCAACCAATCACAATTTTATGGAGAATTTTTGATTGGTTGATTTTAAAAATCGCGCTGAAATCGATTGTTTGTTCGGTTATTTGCAATTTCGGACAAATGAAAATTCTATTAATTAGAAATTCTGTTAAATGATTTTTCGGTTGAGTAAAAATTCTGCAAAAAAATCGGTTATATGAAAATTATATCAAATAATAATTCGAACGAATGAAAATTCATTTGAAAGAATAAAATTCAAATTCTATGCAATGAAATTCTACCTAATAAAAATTCTTTAAAATGCCAATTATGTTAGGTAAATGAAAATTCGAGAAAATAAAAATTTTGACAAAGAAAAATTCTGTAAAGTGAATTATTGATTACTGAAAAATTCTGTAATAAAGAAAATAGTTTTGATGGAAATTCTGCAAAATACTAATTCGAATAAATATAAATTCGGCTTAAAAAATAATTATGACAAATGAAATTCCATATTAAATAAAAATTCTAACTAATGATTTTTTAGAACATATTCATGCGTCCCTTTTAATCTTATTTTTTGAAACAACTTTTATGTATTATATATACTCTTTAACTTCTTTAACAGTTTAAAATTTTCTTCGTTAGAAATATTTATTTCGGCAATTTTATACTTTGGGACATTTTTCTTTTTGCGCATTTTAGAGTTTAAATATTTTGTACTTTGGAAAAATAAATTTTGTAACTTTCTTTTTGTTGAAATTTTTGTTTTTGAACTTTTTGTACCCCAATCTGATTTTTTTTAAAAAATAAAATTCACATTTGATAGAAAAAAACAAAATTCAAAAATGTTAGGGACAAACGCACAAAATATTGTCTGCAAGTCAGGGAATAATGAGGAAAATTATAATGAAAATTTTGTAGCAATCTTCATTAATTTTTCTTTTAAATTATACCATCTCTTTTATTTTACATCTTTTTAACGTTGGTCATTCAATTTTTCTTTTTTAGTGATAATGTCATTATTATTAACAATTCGTAAAATAATAAATTATTATTTTCAATGGTACTTGCGCTTTATTTTAATTTGAAATAATAAAGATTTGTGCTATATATATATAAAAGGGATGTCCGGATATATAAAATGGAGGGAAATTAATAATAGATATCACTGTCGTTGCGCGCTGTGGAGGATCATTTATATATACAGAGACTTTTGACACTTGCAGAAGCGCGACGAATCACCTTTATAGTTTGCTCTCCCCGCAAAAACAGTCATAATTCAGATTTGTGCGTGCGTGGTTGCGTTATATAAAAAGGGGGTTGGGGGGGGAAGGGGGTGGGTTCTGTAGAGAACAATAAGATCCTATAAACTTGTGTCAAAAAGATCCCATTCCATATATATATATATATATATATATACGTGTTTTTACCCCTCGAAAACTTATAAATATGATAGTGGGCGTTTCAAGTTTAATAAGCATCTATTCTTTTCAATTTATCAACGAATTTAGTGATTCATTCATATATTATATATCTGTAGGAAAAATTTAACAAATTGTTAAAATTTTATGTCTTGTTTTGTTAAATGTACCATTTTACCCCATAGATCCGGGGTAAACTGGGTATTTTTTCAAAAATATTTCTTATCAATTTTAAATGTCTAAACTATTATGTATTTTGTATATTCAAATTTGACTGCAAAATTTGTCTGCTTATTGAAAAAGGGACGCATGATTATGTTCTAAAAATCATTAGTTAGAATTTTCATTTTATGGAATTGTCATAATTATTTTTGAGCCGAATTTTTATTTGTTCGAATTAGTATTTTGCAGAATTTTCATCAAAACGATTTTCAATATTTACAGAATTTTTATATATAACCGAAAATTCACTTCGCAAAATTTTTATTTGTTCGAATTTTCATTTAACATAATATGACATTTTAAAGAATTTTTATTGGTATAGAATTTCATTGCATAGAATTTTCTTTTTAATCTTTCAGATGAATTTTCATTTGTTCGAATTATAATTTGATATAATTTACAAAAAAACCGATTTTTCTGCAGAATTTTTATACTTAACCGAAACATCATTTAACAAAATTTCTAATTAATAGAATTTTCATTTGTCCGAAATTGCAAATAACCGAAAAACAACAATCGATTTTTGGCGTGATTTTTAAAATCAACCAATCACAATTTTATGGAGAATTTTTGATTGGTTGATTTTAAAAATCGCGCCGAAATATTTTTGTCGATTGATATTTTCAATAAAATTTGACAAAAATCTAATAATCACATTTCGGTACAAAAGGATAATGTTTATATTTTTGTAATTAATGTCATTCGTATAATGACAGATGATTCAATGTTGATGTTTAGAGGAATTTTTTTTTTTTTTTTGATAAAGTCATATTTGGATTCTTAGGTCACGTGGCGCCGACTGTATATATAGATGTATATTGTTCGGAGCCTAGCTGGCAACAACACCATGTAATACGACACGTGACCGTACGAACCCCATGAGTGCTCTATTGCCAGCCATTAGGAACTGTTTACTTGAGTTTAAGAGTCAATTCAATTTTAACATCAAATCAAATTGAATCCTATATAGATATACAACAATATTGTATACGGCTTATTGCAAGGTTATATATATATACTTCAATTTTCATTTAAAAAATTTTTGAATTTTATTTAACGAAATTTTTTACTCCTATTTTTTTGTAATTATTTTAATTTTACAATGAAATATTTATTTAATACTTAAATTAAAGTTTTAATCGCACACTTTAAGATCCATATGTGCAAGATAAAAAAATAGAAAATTTTGAGAAAAGTGGGGGTAGAGAGACTGAGAAATTTTTTTTTTATTTTTGCTATTGGAGTCGTTTCCAACGTATTTTTGTACGCTAAACACGGTATCGAGTCTCAAAATTTTCTAGCACATCAAAATTTTGAAAAAAGTAGGAGTAAAGCCCAAAAAATCCTATTTTTAGGGGTTTTACCCCACTTTTCTCAAAGACCTGACATGTTAGACTATTTTAACACTCGGGATCGTATTCAGCGGTCAAAAAAACATTGGAAAGCACTCCAATATCAAAAATAACGAAAAAAAATTTTTTAGGGTCTCTACCCCCACTTTTTTCAAAATTTTCTACTTTTTTTTGTCTTGCGTATGTGGGTCAAATTTATAAATTAAATAACACTGGCTAGAAAAATTTGAATTTTTTTTTATTTTCAATATCAAAGTGGTTTCCAATATATTTTTGTCCGCTGATGCCAAAATTGCCGCAAGTACATTAGGATTTTGAGAAAAGTGGGGGTTAAACGAAAAACACGTTTTTTTTGGGGTATTTTCAGTATTTTTTTCTCGCTGTTACCCGACGTGTTAGAAACTTCGGTAAGACCTTTAATTAACGCTTAAATTGTACAATTTAAGACCCTCATGCGCAAGACAAAAAAAAATAGAAAATTTTGAAAAAAGTGGGGGTAGAGACCCTAAAAAATTTTTTTTTTGTTATTTTTGACATTGTAGTCGTTTCCAATGTATTTTTGTACGCTGAACACGTTGCTGGATCTCAAAATTGTCTAGCACATCAGTAGTTTGAAAAAATAGGGGTAAAACAAAAAAAAAACGTGTTTTACCCCACTTTTCTTAAAGTCTTGACATGCTAGACAATTTTTAAATACGGGATCGTTTTTAGCGGACAAAATTACATTGAAAACCACTCCACTATCAAAAATAAACCAAAAAAATTGTTTTAAGATCTCTACCACTAAACATAACCTAAAATTTTTCGCGGCTAAGCGGTTTAAATTCTCGATTTTTTTGTTTCTCACAGATAATATTTTTTAGAGTAAATTTTAGCAAACCTTTTTACTTGCTATAGCAAATTTTGTTTCAGACAAGCAGTGTTAATTTCAGACAGCAGACAGACAGACAAAAAAATTCTGTATACAAAAATAGGAATTTTTTTTTTGAAAATAAAAAACCCAAATTTTACCTAATATAAAAATAATTTATTATTATTATAAACAAATAATAAAAGTAGAATATATAGAATAAAAAAAGGGTTTTTTTGATTAGATATGCTCGATCTTAAATTATGCATAATGTAATTTTACTTTCGGATGAATTGAGACAAGATTGTAGGAAAAAAAAACCTGTCTCCTCCAATCATAGTATTATAGATCAATCATAACAGGATAAAGTTTTACAGGGGCAAAGTTGGGAGGGAGGAGGTGGGGGGAACATTGATGTTGGTACAGTTTTAAAAAGCCACCCACCCTCTTTTAATTCTCCTTAGGTGACCAAAAGAGCGGACACAGCCGCAATATATTCTACGGGGGTTGATTGGATGATAGGGATGAGTCTCTCTCTTTCTCTCTCTCTCGCTCTTTTACTTTCTCTTTATATATTGTATTGGATTAATTTAAGCAAGGGGTCGGCGTCGTTTGCAACCACATTCGGGGAACCTCGGCATTATGTGCACAAAACTTGTGTGCCAAGTGAATCGTGTTTTAGTTAGGGCATAAAAAAAGAGGGTGGAGGGAGATGAGCATGTCACACATCTCCATATATACTAAAGCTGAAGTTTTTTTTAGGGGGAGGGGGAAATCAGATCTAATACTATTTTGTCACGTGACGCTCGTGTCACCTGCCTTGTACATGTGATTTTTTTTTAAATTCAAATACCAAACAACGAGCTGGAGGTTGATTGTAACAAATTTTAGAATATTGAATAAATTATGAAATTATTTTCTTTAAGAAAAAAACTTAGATGTAACAACCTGCCCCAATACGGGGTAAGTTGTAACAATTACAATGAAGACTGATAATTAATTATAATTGTTACAACTTACCCCGTGTTGGGGCAGGTTGTAATAATTATAATTAATTTTCTTTTATTTATAGTAAAATCGAAATTTATATTTTTTTCTAATTTGAATAGATTTTAAATTTTGAAACCCCTAAATCTTGACAACCCGTCATTATTTTGAGAGATGGTTTTAATTCTTATTTATCCTATAATGTTAACTTTGATCAAATTTTTCTTATTTACACTAATATTTATATGAAAAAATTTTGTATTTGTGGTCTAATATTTATTTAACCTAATTATTATAAAATCTAATTTTTATCAGGCCTAATTTTTATGTAATTTTATTTTCATTTAACATAATAGTTATAGACTGGATAAAAATTTTGCCACTTAAGAAATGTGTCAAAAATAGTAAATTATGTCACACTGAGAAAAAAATTAGATAATTATTATGCCGAATAGGATTTAGGCTAAATAAATATATGGCCAAATAATAATTTAGTCAACTGAATATTAAGAAATATAAATTAGGTTAAGAGAAAAATTAGGGAAATAAAAATTAGGTTATGTAAAAATTCGGCCAAATGAGAATTAGGTTAAATAAAAAGTAGGTTAAGTAAAAAGTAGGTTGAGTAAAAAATTAGGTTAAATAAGAATTTGGTTATGTAAAAATTCGTTCAAAGAAGAATTAGATTCAATTAAAATCAGGCTAAATAAAAATTAGATGAAGTATGAAATCAGGCCAAATAAGAATTAAATTTAGTAAAAATCACGCTAAATAAATATTAGTTTAAGTAAAAATTAGCCCAAATAAGAATTATGTTAAGCAAAAAATTAGGCTAAATAAGAAATAGGTTAAATAAATATTAGGCCAAGTAGGAATTACACTTAGTAATTAGGCCAAATAAGAATCACATTAAGCAAATATTATGCCAAATTTCGGAAGTAGGTTGAATAAATATTATGCGAAATAAAAAATAAGTTAAATATAAGGATTAGGCCAAATGATAAAATGAGTTAAATATTAGGCCAAATAACAAAGAAGATAAATAATAATTAGGCGAAATAATTAGATAAGGTAAATATTAGACCAAATAAGAATTAGGTTAAGTAAAGATTAGGCAAAAAAAAGAAAATCGATTACGTAGAGATTATAAAGGCTAACAATAAGTAGGGATTAGGGTCTTTAAAAAATTAAGGCGGATAACGATTATGACAAATTAAGATTACTAAATAAGAATTACTTTACAGAAAGATTAGGTAATTAAAAGAGAATTAGATATACAATTATTGTGCGGAATAAGAATTAGTTCAATTAATATAAGGCTGAATAAGAATTAGGTTAAATAAAAATTATGTTAAATAAATATAAGGCCAAATAAGAATTAGGTTAATTAAAAAATAGGCTAAATAAAAATTCGGTTAATTAAAAATTAGGCCAAATAAGAATTTGGTTAAATAAAAAACAGATCAAATAAAAATTACGTTAACCCTTAAATGGGACCATGGGTCTAGTAGACCCGAGTATTTTTTCTCGCTCAATTGAATATTATTTATATTTTAATATATTAGTTTGACATATTCTTAGTAATTTTCTAAGTTTGATACAACTAATAATAATAATTTTCTTTTTCAGATTTTCATATTAAATGAAGAAGAAATTTGTTGAATGTGATTAGTGCGTCGTATTGGATTAAGTGGCTAAAAGCAAGTGTTTCATACTAGATAATGAATAATTGGGGAAAATATATAATATGAGGAAACAGGGAAACTTTTAACTTTTTTTTTAAAACAAATTTTGTTTTTGATTTTAAAATTTTTAATATAAGGAAGTATTTACACCTTTCTAATGATTTTGGTTAGTTATAACTTCTATTCTTCCGACAGGATTAAATTCTTCCTAAAATAACATAAGGGTTAAAACAATTAGTAACTATTATAAAAAAATTATTATAAAAATTAGTAATTAATAATTATTTATTAATAAATTAATTACTAAATAATTATATCATTATATCATAATAAATTTATTTATTAATTAATAATTAACTATGTTATAATCACTGTAAAAAGAAAGGTATTAATTTAATACCGACTTTAGGTACGAAATTGTCATTTGGTTCTATTTTGATACCTAAAATCGGTTCTGTTTTAGTACTTTCTTTTTACATTATTAATAAATAATAATCATAATAATAAGGAAATATGAATAATTTTAAAATTAGAAATTAGGGCAATTAACTATTTGGGCATTTTTAACAAAATTTGAAGAATATTATCAAACTACAGTTTACTGTTTTTTCTTTTAAATTTATTTATTACCGTACAGTAATAATATAAAAAATGTATTTTTTTTTTTAGAAAATTTTGTAAGAAAAAGAAATAAGTTTTATTTTTTAGTTTTCGATTTATAGCAATAAAAAAAGAAATTTCTTTTGCTTGCAATATTTAGGGGGGAGAGGGGATTCGAGATTATAGAATACAACATTGTTAACTAATTTAAATTCTAGGTAAGAGCATTAGAAATTTTGGGACACTCTCTCTTTCTCTTTCTTTTAACACCAGTGAACCCGCTGCGAGTACCAGTGACAATCAAGATTATGAAAACTTGTCGTCGCGCAAAATGACATATAAGATTTTGTCCTTCAATTGTTTCTTTCAATTTTCTCTCTTGCTTCCCTGTGGACATCATGACGAGACGTGGCTGATTGCACCGAGGGTGGTGGCGTCGCCACCTTAATGATCATTTTATTATACCCTCAAATTGTATTTCTTTTTCATGAATTTCGCTATACTTTTGTGGACCCTTTCCAAAATATATTGTACGAACCAATGTTGTTTTGGTTTTTGGAAGAAAATTCAGTTTTATATTTATAAATATATATATATTCTCTTGGAATTTTGAGACAAAATTTTAAAGAAAAGGTAAAAATATATAACCATACACTATTATTCTAGTGCTTGATTAAATCTCTTGCCATTACTTTTTCATTTGTGGCACGTTCGTCGTGAAAAATTTTTGCACCTGTCCGTTTCTAATCGCAGGTTTTCCACAGGTTCTCTTAAGGTAATCTAATAAACGAAGAGAGAGAGAGGGAGAATGAAAAAAAGATCGGTGCGTTGAGATAATTGCGGGATTTTTTTTTCTTTTTTTTACCGATTTTCCTATCGTCAGTTACATTTAGTTTAAAGCGATTTTTTTTAACTTAATGATACATATTATGCCTCTGTCATTTTGAAAAAATTAAATTTTTTTATCTTCGGATTTAGAGTTCTGGGAATTTTTTTTTTGATTTTAGTTTTTTTGTACTTTTTTGAAAAAAAAAACAATTTTTATAGAGGAAGCAAAAATTTTTAAAAAGTTGCCCTATTTTTTGGGAATGAATTTTTTTTTGAATTTTCATAACTGCAAAAGTTTGAAATTTGAAATTTTTTTTTGACTTTTTCAAAATTTAAATTTTTGGGAGTTTTGATAGTATGAAATTTTATACTTAAACTCAAAATAGACAAAAAAAAAAATTACAAAACTTTAAAAATTCTAAAAAATTTTACTTTTTTAAAATATTTTACCGTTATTATGAAATATAATTTTTAAATTTTATTTGACCTTTTCAAAATTTAAAATTCCAGAAGTTTTTCTAAGAATTTTATTGGCCCTCCACGGAAAAAAATTGTTATGAAATTTTTTATTAAAAAGAAAAAACGACAGAACTTTAAAAATTTCAAAAAGAAATTAATTTTTTCAAAATACAGAGAATTTTAAATTATCTTACCATTATTTTTAAACTTGAACTAGAAATTTGATTTTTCTTTTAATTTTTAAAAAATTAGAATTCCGGGAATTTCGTTAAAAATTTTGTTATTACAAAATATACCTTTCAGTTATTTTTAAATATGAATTTACAATTTTTTTTTAGAATTCCTGGAGTTTTTATAAGAATTTTTGATATCTCTTTACGGAGAATAAATTGTTATAAACTTTTTCCCTGAATTCAAAATATAAAAAAAAACAAAACATTGAAAATTCAAAAAAAATTTACTTTTTCAAAATTTAGAATTCTGAAATTTTTGATAACAATTTTGTTCTTTCATATCTTACCGTTATTTTAAATTTTAAATTTTTTGAAAATGTAGAATTCTTGGAGTTTTAAAAAGAGTATTATTAGTAATCCACGGACAAAAAATTGTTGCAAAATTTGTTACCTGAACTCAAAATAAAAAAAAATTCAAAAATTTAGAATTCCAAATGTTGGGATTAGTATTTTTTGCCATTCATAAAAGTGAGCAAAATAAAATGGTTTAAAAATTTTTCCCGAACTCGAAATTAAAAAAAAAACTACATAACTTTAAAATTTCCAAAATTTTTTGATATTTTAAGTGTTTTTTATTTTTTTTTGTTTTTTAAAAATATTTTTAGCCATTTTTTTCGCACTTTTTCCCAAACTAAAAATTAACAAAAAAAAACTACAGAATTTCAAAAAATGGTAAAATTTTTCATCTGTTTAAAAATTCAGAAATCCAACATTTTTCCTTAAAGTATTGACGGCAAAATATGATTTGCCACCGAATAAATAGAAAATTATATTAGTTTTTTTTGAAAGAGAAAAAAAAGTGAAAATCATTTACTAAAGAAAGATTTTAAAAAACGTTTAAAATTCACGGTTATATTTGAAATAAAAATAAATAAAACACTGCTATATATTAGGTATATTATATGTTAAATAATTGCAACCATAATAAGATACCAAACTTTCTGATTTTATCGTTAAAAGAATGTTTAAAAAATGATTTAAGCGATAAAGAGATATTATAAAGAAGATTTTGTGAAATTTTCTTCAAATGACACAAAAAAAAGTAATTTACTTATAATTGAAAATTATTATCGTTTTTTGATTATGTCGGTTATAATTATATACAATTTAATATATTGTCAAAAACGGAATTCACATAAAGATGACTAATTCCCTTTTTTTCCACATTTTTACAAATTACATATTATATTAAGTTGGGGAAAAAAAAACTTTTGCAAGGAGTAAACCTTTTTTTAATAGAGGTGCCGTAAAAAAAGACATTTATTTCTTTTTAGTTCATTTTTTCAGTCTTATCTAAAAAAAAAGAAGGGGAAAATGAAAAAAAAATGTTAAAATTCTTAATTCTTTATTCACTGCATGAAACAAACACATTTTCAAAATCAACAAATTAAAAACAGCCTTTTTTTCAACAAGAAATTTATTGCACACAGTCGTTTTAATTTTTTTTTTCGATGATCATTTAGATTTTATATATAGTATAGAGTGGACGTAAATTAGTTTGTGATTATTATTTAAATCACAATCCAGTTAATGTTCTTACGCAATTGAATCTGAAAAAGAAATTTCTTTTTTTAAATATAAAGTGATAATTATAATCATAAATATTTTCATTTTTATTATATTTGTAAATACATTTATTTATATATTTTGAAAATATATTTATTTATATTGTAAATATATTTATTTATATTGCAAGTAGATAAAATATAAAAAGTTTTTTTTTAAGAAAAAAAAAATGATTGCACTCATGAAGAATCGAACCCAAGAAGCTACTCTCGACAGTAGAGAAAGTTAGCCACGTGGCTAAGTTCGATATAATATTTTTTTATATATTTTTCAATTCATTGACGATACAATTTTGGATAATTAACAATAAATAAGTGATAAATACTAATAAACGATTCTGTAAAGAAAATTCCTACTTTTTTTTCAAAAGTCAACTTTTTGTAAATAAATTAACTTTAAATAAATAAATAATAATAATAAATAACCATTATAATATTTTAATAAGTTTTTAAAGGAAATTTATTTTTTTTATTTATTGTTAAATTAAAATTTCAAAACTTTTACTCAATTCATTTGTGCTGTAAATTACTTAAAAAAAATTTTTTTCACAAATAAGTTTGCAAAGAAAAAAAAAAGTAAAAAAAAAATTAATTTTATAAAGAGACAAGAGATCGATATAATTAATTTTCGATTGGTGACCCTTTAGGGATATTTTGTTTGTACATCAAGAGAGAGAGAGAGAGATTGAACTGGATGGATTTGTCGTGCAGCTGTGTACACTGCTTAAATGTAGGAAATGTTTAACTGGGGGTTATTTCATTTGCTGGTTAAGGTGTCCCTAATCCAATGCTAACTATCCTCTCGTTTAAAACCTTGTATCGGATCAAAAAGAGTAAAAAAAAAGAAAGAGAGAAAGAAAGAGTGCCAAGATCATTGCGCACAATTAGATTTTAATCCGATTTTCCCGTTCTAAATAGCTTTTTATATTTATTTTATTTTTAATTTTTATTTATTATATTCTCATTCGAATAAGACTTTAATTAACATTTTCTAATATTCACTTTTACCATTTTTTTTGGACGAATAAAAATTAAATTCGTAATTAAAATAAAATTAATTAATTAATTTAAACAAAATTAATTAAATACATATATAAATTAAATAAATTGAAATTAAATTAATCAATAAATTAAAATTTATTTTTTTAATCTTTTTTTTACCTTTTTGCTAATTTCCATCCGAATTTGTGGTAACGGATTCTTGCGAATGATTACTAGAAATATTTTCCTGATTTTCATCATTTTCAATAATTAATTTTCTTGCTTCCCTCGCAGCATCATATTCTTCCCCAAGTCGCCTATAAGTTTCTGCCCGATTTTCCAAAATCTCCTTAATAATTTCTGGAAAGAAAAAGAATTTCTTTATTTTTACACTATATTTCGTTAAAAAATATTTTTAAAAAATTCTTATAAATAAGATAATTTTTTAAATTAAATAAATTAATTAATTTAAATAAATTCAATTATTAATTAAATTGAATATTAATTCAATCAATAAAGTGGAGGGTAATTATTTAGGATCGTTATTTTTCCAAACTTTGCAAATTTTGATAAATTATCAAATTAATTGATAATAATTTAATAAATTTATATAGTAAATAATCAAATAATTTAATAAATAATTTAGTAATTATTTAAAGAAGGTTATTTTTTTCAATTTTGCGAATTTTTGATTACTTACTAATTAATTACCAATAATTTAATTAATTTAATTAAGTAATTTAATAATTACATTAAATAACTAATTATAGTAATTGAATAATAATTTAAAAACTAATTTGTTAATTTTTTACAATCTTTATTTTTTCAAAGTTTGCGAATTTTTTATTAATTAACTAATAATTTAATTAAAAAATTTTGTAATTTAATCGAATAATTAATTCAATTTCTTTAAAGAATTTAATTACCTAAATAGGTATCTAACTCTATAATTTAATCAAATAATTTAATTAATTTATTTAAAGATTTTAATAATTTAAAAAAAACTTGATTATTATTTACAATCGTAATTTTTTCAAATTTTGGATTAATTACCAATAATTAAATAAATTTAATTGAATAATTGAATAATTCAATAATTTAATAAAATATCAAATAATTTAATTAATTTATTTCTAAATAATTTTCATAATTTAATGAAATAATTACATAAATAATATATCAAAAATATTTAGAAACGTTATTTTTTCAGTCTTGCGAATTTTTTTATTAATTACAAATTAATTACCAATAATTTAATTAATTTAATTCAGTAATTCTATTATCTAATTTAATATTTTCATTTATTTATTTAAAGAATTTAATAATTTAAAAAATAATTTAATAAATAACAATTTAATAAATTATTCAAAGGGTACTTTAATTTTGAAGTCCCGTAAATAAATAAATAAATAAATAAATAAACTTGGTAATTACTAACAATCGTTATTTTTCCAAACTTTGCAAATTTTTTATTAATTATCAATAATTTAATAAATTTAATTGAATAATTGAATAATTTAAGCAAATAATTTAATAATTTAATTAAATAATTTGTCAATTATTTAGAATAATCGTTATTTTATCCTTTTTTGAATTTTTTATTAGTTACCAATAATTTAATAATTAAATTAGATTAATAAGACAGTAATTTAATAAATAATTTGCTAATTAAATAATAATTCAATAATAATTTAATAATAATTTAATAAATAATTTTGTAATTATCATTTAGAATTGTTAATTTTACTAATATTTGGAATTTTTAATTAATTATCATTAATTTAATTAAATAACTTAACATTCATTAAATAACAAATTCAAAATCAAGTTTTACATAATGAATAAAAAATCGTAACATTGACGCTAGTCGTGTCACTGAATAATTGAATTTATTTATTGAAAATAATTTTCTTAAATAAATAAAAAAAAATATATTTCTTTTAATAATATTTTTCAAGAATTTTTTTATTTTTCTAATTTCAACATTTAAAATGTGAACGATTTTTCGTTTGTTTACAAAATTATAATAAGAGACGTAATGACGGTCTTCTTTCCGTTAGACGATAATTGCAGGTGCGAAAACCTGCGAGAAAATGGTGTTTCACTACAACACTAATAAGCAATAGGTAAAAATTAAACTAAATGTCAAAATTTTACTTTCCTAATGCGAGAACGTGTCCAACCTTTCTTTGATGGATTGATTAATATTATTTATGGTATATATATACGCACACTCACAGAACAAGTAATAAGCTTTTGAAAAAGTTTTGCTGTGAACTTTGAAAAGACGCAGACATTTTGATCTTGGAAAGATTTGAGTATGTCGCGACAACTTTTACCTGAGGGCAGGTTTTAGATTTAAAAGTCGATGGTTGTCAACGATATTTAAGGAAATATAGCAATTAGTTTTGAAAAAAGAATTTTTTTTTTCTTCTCTTTTTTTCATCAGTGTATATAGTTACAAAATGAAAATGGGGATTAAATTTTTATAAGCTTTAAAATTATAAAAGGGAACAAATTTTAAACTTAGGTCAAAAAAAAAAAAAATTGTAAAAATTAAAGGAGAAAAAAGTCACTTTTTCAAGTGAATTTTGAATTTTTCATTAATAAAGCTATGAAAATTAATTCGAATATGACTCGCAATATTTTTCTTGTAATCTGTACGTATAAATACAACAGTTTGTCAAGTTTTAACTTTTGAGGAAAAAAACTGTAAAATTTAAAACGAAGGGGGTCAGTTTTTAGGTAAATGTTTGACTTTTTCATTAATAAAGCTATTGAAATTAATTCGAATATGATGCGGAATATTTTTGCTGTAATTTACACGTAAAAATACATCAGTTTACCAAGTTTAAAATTTTTAGATCAAAAAGTATTAAAATAATACCAAAAGAGGTCATTTATTTCATAAAATTTTGAGTTTTTCATTAATAAACCTATGAAAATTAATTCGAATAAGATTCACTACATTTTTCCTGTAATCTAAATGTAAAAATACACGAGTTTGATAAGTTTTAACTTTTTAGGACAAAAATTGTAAAATTTAAAGCAAAGGGAGTCATTTATTTACGTAAAATTTTGACTTTTTCATTAATAAATCTGTGAAAATTAATTCAAATAAGATTTGCTATATTTTTCTTGTAATTTACACATAAAAATACACCAGATTGCAAAGTTTTAACTTTTTAGATCAAAAACTATTAAAATTATAACGATATTTTATAAAATTTTGAGTTTTCATTAATAAACCTGTAAAAATTAATTCGAATAAGATTCGCTATATTTTTCCTGTAATCTATACACATAAAAATACACCAGATTGCAAAGTTTTAACTTTTTAGGACAAAAATTGTAAAATTTAAAGCGAAGAGAGTCATTTTTTTACTTAAATTTTTGACTTTCCATTAATAAGGCTATTTAAATTAATTTGAATCAATTTAGAAATATTTTTATTATAACCTACACAAAAAAATAAACTAGTTTACCAAGTTACAAATATTTAGATCAAAAATTGTTAAATTGATAGCGAAGAGAATATTTTTTTAAGATAAAATTTTTACTTTTCAATTAATAAAACTATTAAAATTAATTCAAATCATATTTGAAATATTTTTTTTAGTAATTTACACGTAAAAATACACCACTTTATCAAATTTCAAATTTTTAGATTAATAACTGTAAAATTTAAAGGGAAATTGGTCATTTTTTACGTTAAATTTTGACATTTTTATTAATAAAAATAAAATAATTCGAATTCGTTTCAATATATTTTTCCTATAATCTACAGATAAAAATACATCAGTTTGCCAAGTTTAAATTTTTTAGATTAAAAACTGTTAAATTCAAAAGCGAAAAGGATATAATTTATAACGTAAAATTTTTTATTTTTTATTAATAAAGCTATTGAAATTAGTTCAAATTTGCTGGGCTAAATTTTTTCTGTAATCTACACGTAAAAATACACTATTTCACCAAATTTCAAAATTTTAAATAAAAAACTATCGAATTTAAGAAAGGGAGCATTTTTTTTTTGTAAATTTTGCGATTTCGATTGATGACGGTATTAAAATAAATTTTAATTTTTTATTAATTAAATTTTTATACAATTTTTACAAAAAAAATATATCAGAATGTAAAATTTTAACTATTTAGGTAACAAACTGTAAAATTAAAAGAAGGAGCAACTTTTTTTTTTTGGTAAATTTTAACTTTGTGGTAAAAAATGATCGTTAGCCCCCTTTTCTTGGGTGAATTTCTGAGCTACTATAATTAATAAAATCCAATGCATTTGAAGGTAAAATGAAAATAACAAATATAGATTAATTTAGTAATAAATTAATCATTAAACCTCTTTTTAAGAAGTACACATATGCGATAATTATCATTTTCCCCCTTTTCGTATGGGTGAATTTCTGAGCTATTTTGAATAATTAAATCTAGAGCTAATAAACTTAATAAAAGGCTTGGGTTCGCTATATTTTTCCTGTAATCTATTTGTAAAAGTAAAAATATACCAGTACGTTAAATTTGAACTTTTTAGATCAAAAACTAAAATTATTTTAAGGGCGCCACCTTTTTTGTAATTTTTAAAATATTTCGTTAATAAAGTCATTATAATCAGACTCTCTTCAATTTGTTTGTAGTTTACTAATTAAAATACATCAATATAGAAAATATAAGCATTTTTAAATTAAAATTTAAGGATTCTAGATGAGAATTAGAGAGAGGGGGGGGAGGGTTATGAGATTTTTGAAAACTTTCTATTTCACTATTAAAAATATTAAATTCGTCTTTGATCATCTTCACTATATTTTTCCTTTAATTTACAAATAAAAATTTACTTTTGTGCCAAAATTCAACCCTGTAGGTCAAAATAGCTAAGCTCCGAGAGGGAGGAGGCAGAAATCAGGATATACAAAATATGATTTTAATTGGACTTCTTTGCAGTCAATTCGTGAATGGGAATCAAAATAACAGTAACATTATAATAATATTTATAAAAAAAAATTAATAATAATAATAATAATAATAATAATAATATTAAAAAGCCTACCGACTAATAATTCCCTGCTTTCGATCATTGAACCAACTTCCTGTTTGACTTCTTTCATTAACCACGGCATAAAACCTTCCTCCACATCTGAAAAGTAAAATTAAAAATTATTCCAATAAATAAAATTACCTAATTTAAATAATAAAAAAATGTCTTTTCCATAAAAAATTTTTATTTTTAAAACTCACCAGCCTTAATTTCGTCTAAAAGAACTCCGGACATTTTTAGACCTTCAAGAACTGCCGGAAGTAATTCCGCTATATATCCAGTGAGCAAAACCGAAGCTGCAACTCTATCCTCAGTTTCTTGTTGCACTTTCAATGCATCCTCGTGTTCTTTCACACGACGATCCTAAAAAAATAATTTTCAAATTTTATTTTCATAATTTAACATTTTCTTTCTTTTTTTTTAAATAGTAATTTTTTTGTGTTATATAATATTTGATCCATTTTACCCCGTATGTCTCAAATTACCCCATATGTGTGTTAAACGTTGCCTTATGCCATTTTATCGCATATTACCCCACCTGAATCATATAATCTGACATAATTCATACAAAGCTTGTTTGTGCCATTTTACCCCATCTATATAAAATTGTATACTATTTTTTATAACTTTACACTTTATTTGTATTGTATTTTATTCTTTGTGTAATATTACCCTCCCCGAATATTAAAGTAGTATCATACGATTTGTGTCATTTTACCCCAGAGACATAATTGAAATTGTGTCGTAATGTTTGTACCATTTTACCCCACATTAGCTATTTTCGTTCTATATTGTTTAATTTCTTTCTACATTTTGTTATATTTTATCTCACCTTACTGGTATTTTACCCCTTCCTTATATATAATATTACTCCTTTCATATGTGTAATATTACCCCACTTGAAATTAAAATCGTGTCCTGTTTTTGTTATTTAAACTCCGATTTTTTATATTTTTCTCATTCTAATTAAAATTACCTTTTGACAATATTTTTTCCCCCTTGTACCATATTACCCCACTTACATAAAACTGTAAAAAAGTCAGATTTCTTTAATATTTTAATCAAATTGAATGATATTTAAGACAGAAGGGGCAAAATGCCACTAAAGTTGGGTAATATATCAAAAAAATTTAGATGTTTTTTTTTTATTAAATGGGGTAAAATGTCACCAGTTTATAATAAGTTAGAAACATTATTAAACAATTTAAATTAGCTATATAGAAGCAATAAGTATGACAAACATTTAAACGTCCTTTCTATAATTTAGCGGGGTAAAATGTCACTAATGTGCGAGTAGTGTCACAAATATTTAGACACCATTTAATTTTTGTTATGGGGTACTATGTCACAAATATTTAAACATCATTTAATTTAATTATGGGGTAATATGTTACAAATATTTAGACAATTAATTTATAGTTATGGGGGTAATAAGTCCTAAGTCATTTTTGATTTATTGTACGAGGTATAAGGGGTAAAATGTAACTAATATGCCATTTCAGAGATATTAGAACACTATTTTTTAATTAGATGGGGCATAATGGCACACATTGAAAAATTCATTTCACACAAAATTACCTTTTCTTCGCGTATACGTTTGTCTTGTTCCTCCAATCTTTGTGCCTCGGCTTTTTCAGCGGCGCGAAGTTCCGAAAACCTTCTCTGTTGTTCTTTTAATGCCGCAATTTCTTCCTCCTCCAAAACTTCCAACAATGCCTGCTCAATTGTTTTACCAACTAGAACCTCCAGAATTGGTTGAACCTCGATATCGTAGTCAAAGAGCTATATAAAAAAAATGATATTCATTTTTATTAATTATATATACCTTTACCCCGCCTGTGTCATATTACCCTATATGCATTAATTATTGTGTCATTTTAGTTTACATATTGTTTTACCTTTAAAACGATCATTTAAAAATTACTCCCTATGGTATTATTTGTACCATTTTACCTCATATTAATATTCTATGTACGATATTACCCCGTTTATTTAGAACAGTAAAAAGTGATTTCATTTTTTAAAATAATGATTTTATCAAACTAGTATTAGAATTGAAACAAGATTGGGGTAAAATATATCTGAAGCAGGATAAAATGTGTCATATTACCCCATGTGTATGAATATTTGTGCTATTTTACTTTACATTGTTTTATTTTTAAAAAGATCGTGTAAATTTGCCCCATGTAAATACTATTTGTACCATGTTACCCTACATTAATATGCTATGTACAATATTACCCCGTTTATTTTGAACAATAAAAACTGATTTCATTTTTTTAAAATAATGATTTCATCAAACTAGTATGATATGAAATAAAGTTGGGGCAAAATATAACTAAAGTGGGGTAAAACAACATAATTATATTTATTTGCAAAGTGGCAATTAAATGAAGTAGATATTAAATGTGATATATATGAATAATAGCATTTAAATAGAACTCACTTCACCGGCTTCAATTTGCGTGCTAGCGTCTTGTCCAATTTTTTTCGGACAAAAAAGAGGTGTTGCCGGTCGATCGACAAAATGATCCGTTTGTGTCCCTGCCTCAAGTTCATCGGGTTTTTCAAAAAGCTAAAAAAAAAAATGAAAATTAGAAAAAAAATTAACCGACAATTTTTTTTTTGGTTCGAGTCTCTGCTAAATGTCGATAATAATAAAAATAATAAATAAAATTTCTAGGTTTATGAAATAATAATTATTATTACTTCTTCGAGATAGTGATCGGTTTGTACTGGTTCGTGTTTTCTACCCGGTACAGGAGGCGGTGAACCAATTCGCATTAACATTGCTTTTGACGCCTGTGAACGTACTTTTCTTCTTGCCATTTCACGTTTTCTTGTTTCCGCGTGTCTCATCGCTTGCGATTCGCCATCAAGCTAAAAAAAGGGATGAAAATTTTTTACTTTTAAAAATAATGACTGAAAATTTTTTATATTAAGTTCAAAGAAATTAATTATTTATTAATTTAGTTAAAAATATTAATTAATTATTTTTCAATCCTTAACTCGCACTATGGGTCCAGTAGACCCGAGTATTTTTTCAAGCTAAAATTAATTGAATGCATTTGAATATTTTTTATATTTTAATATATTAGTTTGACATATTCTTAGTAATTTTCTAAGTTTGATACAACTAATAATAATAATTTTCTTTTTCAGATTTTCATATTAAATGAAGAAGAAATTCGTTGAATGTGATTAGTGCGTCGTACTGGATTAAGTGGCTAAAAGCAAGTGTTTCATACTAGATAATGAATAATTGGGGGAAAAATATATATATGAGGGAACAGGGAAAATATTCGTCACCACTCGACGCTTGAGTCAAAAGCGTTGCGCACGCAGCTTACGTGAAGTGGGGGAAGCGTACGAGGATGAGGCTCGACTCCCATTTTTCAAAAGCGGCGAGCGCAGATTTTACTATTTCACATTAAAGATTAACTCGTAACAACAATGCAACGCTACTTTGGGACTATTTAAGTTAATTATTATAAACTAAATATATTAAAAAATTTTAATGATTAAAAATGTTATAAATTAAAAATTTTTAAATCTTTAAATATAATTTATTGATAATAATATATTATTATTAATTTAAAGAAATGCACTGAAAAAATTTTTTTTTTTATTCAAATAATCGGTTACTTAACTATTATCAAATAAATATTTACTTGAACCAAATAATTTTTATTTGATACAAATAAATATATTTATTTGATAATAATAAAGAATAATTAAATTTTACAAAAAAACAGTAATGTTAATTAATTTTTAATTTGTTAATATAAAATTTTTAAAAATGATTTAAAAGCAAACTTACGTCACCAGGGGCGGAAGCGAAATTACTACCACGCGCCACTCGTCGATCGAACATAATGTTCCCAAAAGGAACAGAATGATCACTGAAATAAATTTTTTTTTACAATTAAAAATTATTATCGATAAAATTTGAATCTAATAATTACTAATAATTTAATTATTAATTTATTTACTTATTAATTAATTAAGTAATTAATAGATTTTTTTCAAAAGCTTTCGTGATATAAAAAAAGTCTAAATTGCTATAATAGTTTCACACCGTGTTCAATATATGTACAATATTTCAAAAAAAAAAAAAAAAAAATACAAAATCCAATAAATAATTTTTTAAACTGATATTAAAAAATCAAAAAAAGAAATTTTTTATTAGATTTTGAATTTTTTCGTAATTATGTATATTATTATATAATAGAATAGAAGCGAAAAAAATGAATTGAAATTTTGTTTATTAACACTTTTTGTTTATTAGAAAAATATGGGGAAAAGGAAGATAAAAAATGTTTCTTTTAATCATTTTTATAGCTAATTTATATGAATATATTTTTTTAAAATTTGAAGTATTTTAATTTTTTTTTAAATAAATGAAATAATTATTATTGATTTTGAAAAAAATTCGAAAATTAATAATTTATTATTATTAAAATAGTAAATGTTTATTTCTATTTTTTTTTGTAGAAGGGCGATCGATTCTGAGTATTCTATATTTTTCAAAAGTCCTACTTTTTTTCTGGAACACCCTCTTGATTCCTAGACTTTTATATTTATCGCGATAAGAGAAAAGGGTTTATGTAACACTTAGATCGCGATTAGAAACTGTGCCATTTTGTTATAATTTAAAGATGAATTTTGTGTTTTTATTGTTTTTTTAATTAATTTTATTAGAATTTTTTTAGTTTTCTTATATTGATTTTCATTTTTTTTTAATATTGTTGTTAAATTATTTTTTAAATTTACTTTTTTCATATTTTTTCTAATTTTTATTTTTTATTTTATTCGCCGTTTTACTTTATTTTTGTTTCTATAGTTTTTTTATATTTATTATAATTATTTTATGTATTTATTATTATTATTAATATTATTATGATTATTATTAATTATTATTATTATTATTTTGGGAATTCTGCCTACAGATTATTATTATTGTCATTCGTTTATTTATTATAATTATTTTATGTATTTCTATTTCATTATTCTCATTTTTTTTTATTTTTAAGAATTTTTCTTATTTACAAATTTCTTACATAACCATTTTTTTGTCTCATTTCTTAGTTTATTAATTTTTAATTTACTTAAAAAAATTTTTTTTAATATTAATTGCAATGTTTAATTTTAAATATAGATTTTTATGTTAATGCCCTTTTATTATTATTATTATTATTATTATTATTATTATAAAATATTATGGGAGTAAAAATGAATACTTTATTTTTTAGTAAATTTTCATTTTTTTTATTTTTTTAAATTTTAGTATTAAAAAAAATTAATATTAAATAGTAAAATGCAATTTTTTAGAATAAAAATTAAATTAATTTTGAAAAAAAATTTTTGCAATATTTTATGAATATTTTTAATTTTGCAATAAGGCTATAATAGAAAACTTAAATCAGTTAATATATGCAGAAGAAAAATAAAAAGCTATACAACCCTTTACTGTACATTGGACTTCATAATTATTATTATTATTAATTTTTTTTTTTGATTAAGCAATTTTTAAATTATTATTTTTTTACTTTCTTCTGACGACATTAAAAAAAAAATTTGATATCACAGTAAAGGGTTTTGAGGAAGTTGCAAAATTTAGTTTCAAAGTTACCCGCGTATTGGAAGCATTTTCATGGTGCCCTCAATTGGTTCCAAGTGTTTGGGTAACGCTCGTGGCGTCTGGGGGAATCTGCTGGAAAAACAATTTTCCCGCTCTGAACCGTACAATACTAAGTTTTTTTTTTTTTAATTTTTCATTTAAAAAAAATTTTATTTTTTTTGTCATTGATTCGAAAAAAATTCACATGTTTTGGGTTCTTTTTTTTTTTTTGTTTTTAATTTTAATATTTTTCGCTTCAATTTCGCTTCAATATTATTGATGAAATCATTTTCTTTTTTAATTAATTATTACGATTTTTTAATATAAGTTTATGAAAATTTAATTAAGTTTCAAAAATAAATTTTTTCACAATAATATTGTAAACAAAATTGTAAAAACAAAATATTGTAAAAAATTTAATTAAATTTTTATAACTTAATTGTAGGATTAAAAAAAATGAATTACTTTACAAAACTAATCGCCTTTTGTAATATTCTTATGGGGAAAAAAATAGTGTGAAGTTTAGAAAAATTATGTTAATTTTTGTTTAATTTCGTGCAGATTTTATATTCAAAATTTTGCAATTTTTTGACAATAAATATTGTGTACCAAAAGATGATTTTTCTTTAAATTTTCAATTTTTTTTTTCGATAATTTTTTTCGTCCCTATAATTGAATTCAAAAATTCGAAAAAAAAATGATTTCCTCTTTTCCAAATGATAAATTTGTTTATTTTTAATTTTTCTTTTTTTTTTAAATGCGACAACTTACGAATTGAAAAAATTGTTTTGTCTCATTCGTTTCGAACGTTCGTCCATCGATGATGCTGTTGTTATCGATGATGCATTCATTGGAAGATAATAAAAATCCTCAGTTGCCTTTAGTGCTGCCTGACATCGTGCATTATGACTACTGTGTCGTACTTCCGGTTTTTTATTAATCGACGCAAGATGTCGAAATCGTGTTCGATGAAAAAAATCAGTCTCATCGTTTATCTCGGGAAATGGATTTCCATAGACAATATGTGGCGTAATTCCAAGTAAGGCAGCAACTTCTGGCGGTGGCATTAAAAATTCTCCAGTCTTAACAGTTGTGAAAAATGGTTTTGGATGTATCACCTGATCGGAGGACTTTTTCCATTTAAAGAAAGAAACAAATTTGCAAATTTAAAAATAAGGCTTACAATTATTATTATTATTATTTTTTTTTTAAAGAACAAATTTAAATTATAATTTTTTTAAATTAAATTTAAAAAAATATATATTTTTAAATTGTAAGTGAAATTCAAAAATAGGCGTTATTGGTCAATTTTTTTTATATAATAAATAATATTGAAGAAGTTGCTTCTTGGCTCAGTGATAATGTTCTCGATTTGTTGACTAAACGACGAGAGTTCAATTCTTTCCGTGGGTGATTTTTTTTCCTAATTTTTAAATTCAAATATTGTTTTACGTCTTACTCAGGTTTGGTATTATACGGCTTTTTCGATTTTTCCGACCCTTTTCGACTTTTTTCCGACTTATTTTAATAAAATGCGACTTTTTTTTATTTTTTTTGCATTTTTTAACATTTTTTACAAATTTTTTTTTTAAATACGATTTTTTTAGTATACAATTCAGATTTTCTTCCTATCTTTATTTCAATTATTTAACAAATTTTTAACTAACATTTATATGTAAATTAAAATTAATTATTTTCAATAATTTTAATGAAATTCTTTACAAAAAAAAAAAATTATCTTAAAACTATTTTTCAATTAAAAAATTTATAAAATTCAATAATTGTTAAAAATTAAAAAAAAATCAAAATAAAATTACCAAAAATTTCAATGTAATTTACAATAAATTTTTCTTCAACAAAAATCCCAAAAAATTTTAATTAAAAATCACTTGAATTTCAAATATTTTCAAAAATGTGCCAAGTAAAACTTGGGAAAATTTAATTATTTTTAAAAAATTTTATTTAAAATTATTTAATAAATTATTTTCAATTCTGTAAAATTTAATTTTTGCCTGAATTTTAAGAAAATCTTTTGAAATTCAATTATTTCTTAAAATTTCAACTGTAACTCTTTTAAATTTTAGTTATTTTTAAAAATTTTAATGAAATTCTTCACAAATTCAATTATCTTAAACTACTGTTTAATTAAAAATTATTTTAAATAAAAATTTAAATTTAAGAAAAGTCAGCAAATAAAATTACCAAAAATTTCAATTCAAAATTACATGAAATTCAATTATTTTTAAAATTTTCAATTTAAAACTTTCTAAAATTTAGTAATTTTAATTATAACTCTTCCGGAATTCAATTATTTTTATATTCTTCGAAAAGAATAAATAATTAATAATTAACTTTAAAACATTTATTTTTAACGATTTCAAAACTTTTTTTACGATATTGTGATTGTATTTTTAGAAACTGTATTTAATTATTTTTTGAAAAAAAATCACCCCTGACAAGAATCGAACCCTGGGCATAAATTCAGCACCCACTCTTCTTAACCCCGAGGCTATTTGTAACACTCAACAAAATTTTATTAATAACAGTAATTCTAATCGATTTTAACCGAAATTTTGAACTAATTTTAATTCAATTTTAACGTCCAAACAATGATTTTACTTTGTTTTCAATTATTTATTTATTATAAATCAAAAAAATTTTTGAATTTCACTCGAGAAAAAATTTTTTCCAAAAATTATCAAATCAAGAGACCTGAGTTCTTCTTGAACTTCTTTTGCTTAATTCACCCTCCTCTTGTTCCTGTATTCTTCTTAATTTTGCATTGAGCACCTCATTAAAATCCTCAGTTGAAAGAATCATTGATGATTTTCTTGGTTCAATATTGTCATCATTTTGAAGATTACCATGACTCTTGCTCTGTTGTCGTATTCTCAATGGATTTGTTTGATGACTTTGCAAACTTGCCAACACTAAATGATCATTTGACTTGCTGATTCGTCTGCGTGTCTGGAAGTTATTCTTGTTATTTTGGCTCAAGGTCATTGTCCTTGCGGAAGCTCTCTCAAAATTCACGTTATCATCATCATCATTATTATTATGATGATAATCATCATCATCATCATCCAGATCCAGCTGGAGTATTGGCAGGGAAGATTCAAGATTGTCTTTTTGTAATATTCTAAATGCTGGTGATGAATTATTTGTTTCCATTAATTTATCATGAAATCCATTTTCCATTGCAGATGATGGTAAAATGGAAATTCTCGCTGGCATTACGTTTATGTTGAAAAAAAATTTTTTTTTCCTTCTTTTATTAATTATTGATCAAATCTCGTTTCAATTATTATATCGAGTGTCATAATTTGATTTGGTTTGTAATTATGTATATTGCGAATAGGTATTTATGTCTCTAGAATTTTTTTTATCCTTGAAAATTTATCTATAGGACCAGATCGATCGTGATTGGTGAATAAAGAAAGAGGAGGGGGGGGTGAGTTAATATACAATGTGTAGCGTGACTTGTCACAATCGGCTCAAGGTCTTTCAATTTATATATTGTCCATTCAGAAGTCTTCTGTCTCGACTTTGTACGCGATTAATCAGGTGACCAATCCTGTCTATTATCTAATCTGTTGAATTGAAAAGTTTGTTTAGATAATGTTCGTTTATTTGACACTTGCAGTCAAATGTAAAAAGAAATTTTAGAAATTTAAAAATAAATATTTTTAACACTGTAAATTCGAATAGCAATTTTTTTTTTACCTAAATTTTGGTCTAGAAATAAAGGTATCAAAGTTTGAAACCTGCAACTCCAAACGAAAGACGAAAACTTTTTTTATTCAGTTTTTTTTTGCAAATTACTGCCTCCTGTTACATTTTAGCGTCAAAGAAGTGGTTAGAAAAAAGAAAGTATGTAAAATTCTGAGTAATTTGAAAAAAAATTCAACCCTGTAGCTCAAAAATTGACTGAAATATGAATTCAGGAACAAAACCCGGGTTTTTCCGGGTTTGCAGCTAAAAAAAACCGGTACTTTTAAGTTTTTTTAGTTTTACGCTGCCTCTAATTATTTTTTGAAAAAGTGATCAATAGCAAAGTTAAAGCTGACTAAATTCCTGACATTTTGTAAAAAAATTCATTGTCATAGCTCCAATAGTTTCCAAGATATACTCTCTCAAAGTTGACTACTTTTTTGCTAAACACAAAAAAAACCGTGTTTTCTGCGGAAACCATATCTCAGTCAATTTTTGAGCTGCAAGGTTCAATTTTTTTTTCAAATTACTGAGAATTTTGCACACTTTCTTTTTTCTAACCACTACTTTTACATTAAAATTTAATGGAAGGCAAAAATTTGCAAAAAAGTGATTTTTTTTGCACAAAAATGTTGATACAAATACAAATTTGGTTATACAGACAGACAGACATTTTGAAAAAATATGATTCAAAATTCAAAATGGTGGATCCAATATGGTAGAATTACACCGGTAACGTAATTGGCAATGTCAAAAACTTTCGATTATTAAGTTTCAATTTCAGAGATTTTTGAGACGAATGAAAAAAAAAAATATTTTAATATTGGATCTGCTATTTTTGTGTTTGAAAAACTGACTCACTTTATATATTATTTGTTTAAATAAAAAAATTTGTTAAAAAACATTAATTTATATTTAATAAAAAAAAAAAAATCGCCATCGATAAGAATCGAACCCTGGACGTAAATTCAGAATAAACTTTTCTTTACTGCGAAGCTATTGTAACATTTAACAAACTTTGATTGATAATTGTAATTTGGATCAATTTAAAACAAAATTTATGATATTTATGAGATGAAATCAGAGGTTAATAATAATAATAAATAATAATAATAAATAATAATAGTAATAAAAAAAAAATAATAATAATAATAATCATAATACTAAAAAATAATAATAAAAATATTAATTAATTTAGTTTACAACTATTATTGTTTAAAAAATTATAAAGTAGATATAAAAAATTTGTAACAATTTTTAATTTATTTAAAAAAAAGTGATTTTTTTTGTTTCTTCCTATTTTTTAATATTAAATGTAAAGAAATTTTCGGACTGACCGACAGACAGACATTTAAATGTCAAAATAGCTTTATATATACTGTAAAATAGTTAACAAGTCATCAACCCGGTGTAAAAAGTAATTTCTTTGATCGATCAATACCTGCTTGAAGTTTGCCTCTATACGATAACACGTGTGTCACGCATGCAGGACACAAGTTAAGAAAAACCTCAGGTTAACCATGGATTTAATGAATTTAGAAAAAATAAAAATTAGATAAAAATTTTCTTTTAAAAATTACAAATATTTAAACAAATGTAAATAAAAAAAAAATGTATGCTTATTTATTATTATTATTATTACTATTATTATTATTTAGGAATTTAAATTTTTTTTAAATTTCCCGCGATAATTAATTAATTAACTTACTTTTATTTAAAAAATTTTGAATTTGATAGTTTAAAAATTACTAAAAAATTTATTAGTTTCAAGTAATTGGTAAAAAAAATCTAATAGAAAATTGTAATAATAGTAAAATAATAATAATAGTAATAATAATACTATTTTAAATGCCAATAATAATTTCTAGTTGAAATACGAAAACCTATTGAAAAAAATTTTATTTTTGTCAACATAAAATACACAAAAACGTGACTGTTTGTCTGTCTGTAAAATATATTTTTCTGCTTTTCGTAAATTATTCTATTATTTTCTCTTACAAATTTTGCGATTTTTTTTGAACAAATTTTTTTAAAATAAAATTATTTCAAACACAGTGCTTTTTGTGTATTTATATAAAAAAAAATGAGTGCATTTCCAAAGAATAGAATGAAATTTTGTTTTAAAACCTACTTGTAGGGGAATTTTTATAACTTTTTTTTTTTTTTTTTTTTTTTTTTAATTTACATATGTTTATTGACAGTCTCGAGTTGTTTGGTTGAAATTCCCGACACTACTGAGAGCTCTGATAAAAGTTCGTAGACTGGACAATGTCCTAAGAGCCCACCGATTATGGAGAGCAACCCTGTATATTTATAAACGTCGGCCACTCAATACCACTGACCACTCTCTAGTTGCGCATGTCCATAGACGTGATATCTATTCAAACCAATATATAATGGTAACAATATATATACACGAAATGTCTCAGGTGAACCCTTTTTAACCCTGGAGACACTTCAAGGTGAAAGCCTTGAATCTTTACTGCCATGTAATGCCGGAGTTTAATTTTAACCCCCCCTTCATAATCCATCATCTTATTAATTTTGATTTTTAGATTAATAACTTAATTGAAATTAGTTGAAACATTAACGTCTTGATTTTTCTTTAATCTAATTTACATACCTATAGTGTAAATATATCAGTATATACTGAATTTAAATTTTTGGCTCGTGATTTCTTAAAGTTAAATAAAGAATCTTTTTTTTTCTAATTTGGACTTTTTAATCCTTCACTGGGGTTAATTTAGTAACTATAAGCAAGTCTTTTCATACTAGATAATGAATAATTGGGGAATATATATAAGGGAACAGGGAAACATTTCAAAGTGGTTGTATTTCAATAAATTATCTTAAATTTGTTAATGAGGGGGGGGGGGGTAACTTTAAACGTTTTTTTTAACATATTTTGTTCTTGATTTTTAACCCTTAACTGGCACCATGGGTCCAGTAGACCCAATCATTTTTTTCGCTCAAATTAATTGAATGTATTTGAATATTTTTTATATTTTAATATATATTAGTTTGACATATTAGTAATTTTCTAAGTTTTTTGATACAACTAATAATAATAATAATAATAATAATTTTCTTTTTCAGATTTTCATATTGAATGAAGAAAAAATTCGTTAAATGTGATTAGTGCGTCGTTTTGAATTTAGTGGCTAAAAGCAAGTGTTTCATACTAGATAATGAATAATTGGGGAAAATATATGTGGGAACAGGGAAACATTTCAAAATGGTTGTATTTATAAATTACACAGGCACACAAAAAAAAAGTCAGGTCCCAAAAAACACAACCCCTTATATTCCTACGTTTTTTGGGGCGCTGAAAACTGACTCGAATGTCGAATTTTCGACATTCGAACTCGGCGTAAAAATTAGAACAGTTCGGTTCGATTTATTTTGCACAGGTCTAGATTTTTTCATTTTCCAGGAAAACATTCTATCTGAAAAAATTGAAAAAAATTGATTATTCTTATTCTACTGCAATTTAGGTTCAATTGGTAGGTTTTTTGAAGGTAATACATGTTGTTTTAAGGTAAAAAAATATTAGAAAGATGCTGATTAATTTTATTTGACTTTGAAAGGGATTTTTTAATTTTCGAGGAAAATATTCTAGCTAAAAAAATCGAAAAAATCGAACTGGGCTGACTCGAATGTCGAATTTTCGACATTCGAACTCGGCGTAAAAATTCGAACAGTTCGGTTCGATTTATTTTGCACAGGTCTAATTTTAATATATTAGTTTGACATATTAGTAAGTTTCTAAGTTTTTTGATACAACTAATTTGATATACAAAAGAATAAATCAGCTTCAAACATTAATAAATTATAAATTTTTAGTTTTAATCTAAAATCACATTTTATTTCGCAAAATAAATTCCTTTTTTGCAAGTCCTGATATTGTGGTAATTTTTTAGTGAAAGAATAATACAACATAACCTTAAATTTTTTAAGTGATAATATTAAAATTTAAATAACTCGTGAATTTTTAAGTAAAACACGCAATTTTTTGGTTTTTATTTTTTACAATTTTTTTCAACTAACTTAAAATATATTAATACCTGTAAAACTATTGAAATTTTAAAAAACACATCATAAGTAACCTGAGAATTAATTTTTGTGCAAAAATATTCAATACCGGCTGAACAATACATGTTTGAATACGTTGGGTCCAGCAGACCTGTTGTGCCATTTACGTTCGAATTGTGCCAGTTAAGGGTTATCTAGTAACTTTCGTAAAATCATTTTCAAAAAAATTTTTATTACATTTTTTGTAATCTATACGTAAAAATATACAAGAATACCAAATTTTAACGGATTAGGTTAAAATTTTTTTTTAAATTAATAACGCTATTGAAACTAATTCTAATCAGATTCGTTATAATTTTCCTGTAATCTACTCATAAAAATACTCCAATATACCAAGTTTTAACTGTTTAGATTAAAAACTTTAAAATTTAAAGAGAAAAGGGTATTTTTTTACGCAAAATTTTGATTTTTTATAAATTAATAAAGCTGTTAAAATTAATTTGAATTAGCTTTTCTATACTTATTCCTCTAATCTGCATGTAAAAATATACACTATTGTACTTAGTTTTAAATTATTATAACAAAAACTGTAGAATTTAAAGCGAAAGGGTTTTTTTCAAGTAAATTTTGAGTAGTTTTATTAATAAATCTATTAAAATTCATTCAAATTCGTTTCGATATATTTTTTCTGTAATATATACACAAAAATACATCAGTTTGGCAAGTTTTGATTTTTTAAATTAAAAACTGTAAAATTTATAAAGAAAGGAGTCAATTTTTATGTAAAATTTTGACTTTTTCCTTAATAAAACTATTAAAATTAATTCGAATTCGTCTCAATATATTTTTTTAATAATGTGTACATGAAAATACATCAGTATTGTAAATTACAAATTTGTAGATCAAAAACTTTAAAATTTAAAGGGTAAATGGTCTTTTTTACACAAAATTTTGACTTTTTCATTAATAAAGCTAATAAAATTAATTCGAATTATGTTTTCTATATTATTCCACTAATCTACACGTAAAAATACACTGTTTTACCAATGTTTCAAATTTTTAGATTAAAAACTGTATCGAATTCAAAAGAAGACACTTTTTTTTTGTAAATTTTGATTTTTTTTTACCAAAAATGATCGTTAGTCCCCTATTCTTGAGTGAATTTCTGAGCTATTATAATTAATAAAATCCAATGCAATTGGAGGTAAAATGAAAATAAACAAATATGGATTAATTTAGTAATAAATTAATCATTAAACCTCTTTTTAAGAAGAACACATATCCGATAATTATCATTTTCTCCCTTTTCCTGGGTGAATTTCTGAGCTATTTTGAATATTTAAACCTGAGCTAATAAACTTAATGAAAAACATGGGTTCGTTATATTTTTCCTGTAATCTATTCGTAAAAGTAGACCAGTGTACAAAATTTTAAATTTTTATGTTAAAAACTATAATTTAAGGGAAGGGTTACCATTTTTTAAAATAAATTATGAGTTTTTTATTGATGACATTTAAAATCAATAATGACAATTTTTATTTAATTTTTTTTTATAAACTACTCGTAAAGATACACCAGGAGGTAAAATTTGAACTTTTTAGAGCAAAAACTAAAATTTTTTAAGAGGGCCACATTTTTTTGTAAATTTTTTGTTAATAAAATCATTACAATCAGGTTCCCTTTAATTTTTTTTTGTAATTTACTGATTAAAAATCATCAATATAGGAAATGTGTTTTTTAAATCCCTTAACTGGCACAATTCCTTGTTCGTACGTAAATGACACAACGGGTCTGCTGGACCTGACATATTCAAACGTGTGTATTGTACAGCCGGTATTGAAAATTTTTGCACTAAAATTTAATCTCAGATAGCTTATGATGTGTTTTTTTAAAAAATTTTTCATTAGTTTTACAGGGATTAATTTATTTTAAGTGAGTTGAAAAAAATTGTAAAAAATAAAAATCAAAAAATTGCGTGTTTTTACTTAAAAATTCACGAGTTATTTAAATTTTAATATTATCACTTAAAAAATTTAAGGTTATGTTATATTATTCTTTAAGTAAAAAATTACCACAATATCAATACTTGCCAAAAAAGGTATTTATTTTGCAGAATAAAATGTGACTTTAGGTTAAAATTAAAAATTTATAATTTATTAATGTTGGAAGCTAATTTATTTTTTTGTATATCGAATTAGTTGCGTATCAAAAAACTTAGAAAATTACTAATACGTCAAACTAATATATTAAAATATAAAAAATATTCAAATTCAATTAATTTGAGCGAGAAAAAATGCTCGGGTCTACTGGACCCATGGTACTAGTTATGGGTTAATTATTCTCTTTTTTTCTTTTTTCCCCTTTTGTCGCATAAAATATAAAATAAAATATATTTTGTGCCGAGTCTCATTTTCATATTATTATTTCTGTTTTATGAACTCATACCGTGAGGTTTATAATAAGACAAAAGAAGGAGAATATAACTTCCATCTGTAACATGTTATATATCACATCGTAAATTATTAACGTCACATTGCAAGAAAGCATTCGGAACGTTTTCTTGCAAATTTCCTTGCACGTTTTTATATATATATATATATATATATATATATAACACATTTTGTTAAATATATGCATTCGAGTGTTAAGTACATTTCCTTTATGAGAAATAGTTAACGATGTGAGAAAATCGCGTGTTCCTAACGAGAGAAATATATTTCTTTGCCCTCTGTATATAATCAGTACGTGAAAAAAAACAATTATTTTCTACAACTGACGCCGAAAAATCGATTGACATGCGCACTAATTGTTATGTAGCGTAGAATGCGCAACGTACGAATGCGCAAAGAACTTGTGCGCAAGACACAGATACGCAGAGATCTTGTACGCAACGTACGCATGCGAAATGAACATGTGCGCAGCGTACCTATGCGCAGATAACTTGTGCGCTACGTACGGATGCGCAATGAACATGTGCGCAGCGTACCTATGCGCAGATAACTTGTGCGCTACGTACGGATGCGCAATGAACATGTGCGCAGCGTACCTATGCGCAGATAACTTGTGCGCAATGTACGGATGCGCAATGAACATGCGCGCAGCGTACCTATGCGCAGATAACTTGTACGCAACGTACTTATGCGCAGTAAGTTTGTACGCAATGTATGAATGCGCAGATAACTTGTACGCAACGTACTTATGCGCAGTAAGTTTGTACGCAATGTATGAATGCGCAGAGAACTTGTGCGCAACTTGCGTATGCGCAGTAAGTTTGTACGCAACGTATGAATGCGCAGTAAAGATTTACGCATAATATAAACATCAAATAAATTAAAAATAGAAATTAATGAAACTAATGTAAAATACTTTTATACGTCTATAAACACACAAATTCTAATATAAAATTAAAAAGAATTTCCTTTCACTGGACTATTCTTCTTCTTCTTTTTTTTTCTTAATATAAATAAATAATAATCAATCAGCGTCGATTGGATTTCGTGACTATAAAATTGCACTTGATTATATTCTTGTATATTGCGCGCGGGGAAGCTTTAAAGAATAAAGAGCCCGATAAAATCGCAGTTCGTCGGTCATTCCCTTTTCTGCTTCTATATAACATGTGAAATAGCGTATAGTATATATATATAATACATCCCTGCAGGTGGTCGGTGCATTATCGATGTATCTCCTTTTTACAACTTTAGTCATAATTTTTTTTTCTCTCTTTTTTTCTTTCCTCGAACTACAAACCATATTCAAGTGTTTATCACTATTTTTATTGTATAACTGATCAAATAGAAAAAATTACGCCTATAATGCATGTATATTTGTATATATATATATGCGTTTCATTACTGTCTCATTGGTAGCGCGATAAAAAAATTATTATTCTTTTTACTGAAAATAAAAGTTTCCATATATTTGTATTTAGAAAAGAAAATTACATATAGTTGTAATATATATATATATATATATATATATATATATATATATATATATATATATATATATATATATACATGTTACTAGAAATTGTAGTTTGAATTCTTGGATTGTAACCTAGTGTTCTAGATTTTTTTTCAATTTTTATAAAATGTTAATTTAATTAATTTATTTTATTTTATATATATTTTTTTAACTGAATACATTAGGATTTATTCATATATATGAATTGCAGGATTCTTATTTTATTGTATCGAATTATTTCGTAATTTATTATATCTGATATATACTTTTTTTTATATTCACATTTGGAAAATTAGTTTAGTCCACACTGACCTCATTCTATAAAAAAACTAGGGATAATTTTATTTTTATTGTGATTTCAGGTGTAGAGAAATTGATTTTCTTCTATTTTTGAAAAGGGATTTGTAAAGAATTATTTTATTATTATTATTATTATTATTTCTATCCTGAACTAATTATTATTATTATTAATATTTTTATTATTTTTAGTATTATAATTTTGTAATTATTATTATTATTGCAGTTATTAAAATTATTTATTATTATTATTATTATTATTGAACAATAATACAATTAAATATAATTAATACAAATTAAAAAAAATTATTGATTTAATAATTATAATTATAATTAAAATAATAATATAAATAATAACGAAATATTGTCATCTTAATTACAAAAAAAATTTCAATTTTATTTATTTTTTTTTGAAGGGGGGGGGGTTGAATAGAAAAATTTAATGATTATAAATAATTTTTTAAAAAATTTTAAAGTATTTTTTTTTTGTTCACAAAATGTTAGAAAATTTTGTTGATATTTGTATATCAAAGAGTTAACAAGTGGTTATATAATTAAATGCACGCAATGTTTAGATTAAATTAAAAATAATAAATAAATTTTTTTTAACCCTTATTTTTTGAAGGTGGGGATTTTATGATAAAAAAAAAAATATTTTTAACAATGTCTTTTAATGTAATTAACAAATATTATAGACTAAAAAATTTTCTATTATATTTTATTTAATTCGGTATATTTGATATAATAAAAAATAAAAATAATAAAATCAATAACTTATAATAAAAAAATAAACAAATAATTGAAAATAGTAAAAAAAAGTAACTTAAAATTTTTAAATTACTTTTTTCTTACTATTTTCAATTATTTGTTTATTTTTTATTATAAGTTATTGATTTTATTATTTTTATTCTTATTATTATAAATTTTGTTATTTTCATATATTGTTATTTTGATTAGTTTTATTATTTTTTTTATTATTATTATATTATTATTATAATTATTATTATTTATTATTACTTTTTTATTTTAAATTAATTTTTGATTTAATTACTAATTTATTACCAAAATTTTCTTTAATTAATTAATTTTTTTTAATTTAGAAATTTTTAAAATATTTTTAAATTTTCAGTTTTTTTTTTTTAACTAATTGACAAATTAACTTTTCTATTAATTTTATTTTCTTAAAATTAATTTGAAATTAATTTTTTGATAATATTATCCAGTTCTGCGATTTTTTATAATTGTCATTATTTTTCAATGGCACAAATTTTCGACTAAAAGTATAAAAACACATAAAATTCAAGGGAGGGGGGGAAGAAGAAAATTTTTTTTCATTTAATTTTTAATATTAAATTAAATTCAACAAAAATTTAAAAAATCAAAAAAATATTAGAAAAATTTTTTTTTAAATTTATTATTTAATAATTATAAAAAAAAAATTACTTACAGTGGTGGATTTCGATATCTTTTTTGAAATTGTAACATTGCCTGTGAATTTTTGACAATTGTATATGTATCCTTTTTCTCGGGCATCGATGGAATACTAAATGATTGTAATCCACGATTACACATTTGGCACTGTTGCGTTTTTGTAGCCATTTTTTTTTCTTCTTCTTCTTGATCTTGTTTCTTGTTTTATTTTTTTTTTTTATTTATTGAGGTTATAACTCGAAACACACACTTTAAAAAAAAAAAAAAAAAAATGGAAAAAAATAGTAGGAATGACAAAATTCACAATTCTATTATTTTTATTATTTTTTTTTTTTTTAACAAAAATAAATATTTAAATATGTCTAAATGTGAATAATTAAAATCACACTGTGCACTTTAATTTATTTTGTCATTAAATATGAAAATTGTAACATTTTTCTTTTTTTTGAAAAATGTCTTTTAAAAGTCTTGTATTTTGACGTTTTATTCGTATAAGTGATTTAAAAACAAACGGATCACATGGACTAAAATAGATATGTTATTTTACTTTATCCCTGAATGACGAACTTGAGTTGTCGTCATAGTAACAAAACAAGAGATTCCCGTCAATATTTTTTCATAATAGCATTTTTAAGATGAGTATTATTTAATGTTATAAAATTTAATCATTGTTAAATTTTTATTTACTTTTATTTATTTATTATTATTATTTTATTTATTTATTTATTTTACAACTCCAAATCCCGCATTTCTATTGAACTGGAATTATAATTTATTATAATTATAATTTCTTAAATATTTTTATTTATTTTTTTTTATTTATTATAATTTATTTCGTTGATTATAACAACAATAAAATAATAATAATAATAATAATAATAATAATAATAATAATAATAATTATTATTATTATTATTATTATTATTATTATTATTATTATTATTATTATTATTATTATTATTATTATTATTATTATTATTATTATTATTATTATTATTATTATTATTATTATTATTATTATTATTATTTTTATTATTATTATTATTATTATTATTATTATTATTATTATTATTATTATGGTTATTATTATTAATAGAATAATATAATTATATAATATATGGCACATGTAATAAAATATTATATTCTACATTTATATATTATATTATATAAAAAATTATTTATCTTATAAATAATATATATTTAATTTTAATATTCAATATTAATCAATATCCCCTGAAATACATCTTGGGGCTTAGAAAATAAAATAAAAAAGATTTTAATCAATATCCATTATATATTTCCAATTGTTTATTAAAAAAAAAAAAAAAATTCGAAAATATATAATTTTTTGTTCCTAATTCAAAACGATCCTAAAAATTTCTGATATAAATAGTAAAAAATATAATAAAAATACAAAAAAAATTCACTTTTTCATATTTCATATTATTGAAATTTTAATAATTTTTAAATATTTTTTTAATTTTTTAAAAATATTTTTTAAAATTCAATAATATGAAAAATAAAAAAGTGACTTTATTATCTTTTTATTATATTTTTTTTATTATATCTACGAATTTTAAGGAACGTTTTGATTACAAACGAAAAATTATATTATTTTTAGATATATGGGAAAACTATTTATTTTTCCTGCAATTCATCCGTAATTTTGGACATTTTAAATTTGTCTTAAAAATTCGAAATTACCGTTCGAAGCTAAGCTTTTAGTTTATTCATATAAATAAATAATTGAAAATTAAATTTTTTTATTATTAAACATTTAATTTAAAAATCATGAAATTTTGTAAAATAGTTTTCTTTTTATTAAATTGTTTTTTTTTGGAAACAGAAGAATTAATTTGCAGAAAAGAGGGAAATGTGTTTTTTTTTTGCAAGTAGCGCCATCTGTGAAATTTCCTCGGAATAAAAATAAATAGCAAATGGTAACAAATTTTGAATTCTAAAAAATTATAAATAAAATCTTACTGAAAAATGTTTTTTTTTTTTATTTAATTCCATTTTGCAAAACAAATCAACTTTTTCTAAAAATTGTAGAAAAACAAGTTTCGGAAAAGATAATTTTTTTTCGTTTTATAATATCATAGTTGGAAATGGTAGAAATCTTTCAATTTTCCTACTTACCGACAGAATTACGAGTTTGAGAAATCAACCACTAGGGGGTAAAACGGCATAAATCTAAATTAAAATTTTTTTTTTAATTTTTGTACAAAAAAAACAATGTTTATTTCCTTATATAAAAAATAAAAAAAAAATTAATAAATTTGAAAAATAGGATTACAATTTAATGTAATATTAATAGTATATTTTTTTCTTTTTGACAAGTTTTGAGAAATATTTTAACGTCAGTTGGTAACTTATCGATTTATCCTTTACCGACGTAGTAAAAAAAAAAGTCAAAAGTTTCAGGTAATAATCACCAGAGTTTTCTTGTTTTTTTTTTTATTTCAAATTTTTTTTTTCCACTTTTTGATTAAGTTTTTATATTATTTAACATTGTATTGTCAATGTAATTATTTCAAAATCACTTGAAATTCAATTATTTTCAAAAATTTCAATTTGAAATCTAAAATTTAATTAATTTCTGAAATTTTTTATCTAAAACTTTCTAAATTTTCTAAACTTTCAACTATAACTCTTCTAAAATTCAATTATTTTGTATTAATTTTAATATTTCTTTAAAAATTGAATTATTTCCTGAAATTTAACAAAATTTTTGAAATTTAATTATTTCTATACATTTTAACTGAAACTCTTTCAAAATTCAATTATTTTCAATACCTAATAATTTGTAGAAAAAATTTATTTAAAATTTAAAATCTTCTACAATTCAATTTTAAAAAAAAAAATTTATTTAAAATTTAAAATCTTCTACAATTCAATTATTTAAAAAAAATTAATTTAAAATTCTGTAAAACTTAATTATTGTATATCTGTGGGATATCCTGACGATATCTATGGGATAACCTGATGATATCTGTGGGATATCCTGACGATATCTATGGGATATCTGGAAGACATTTATGAAAGTCTATAGAGATATCCAGAAGATATCCTGTGGATATCCTCAGATATCCATAGGATATGCAATGGATATCCAAACCGCCGATTTTTTGGATATCCTTAAGAGATCCTTTTGATATCCATAGGACATCCCTAGGATATCTGAGGGATATTATCAATATATCCCAAGATATCTTGTGTTATTAGGGAACAGACTTAAAAATCATACCAAATTGTTTTCTTATTATACTTATAACTCTCATAACAGAAATTCACTTAAATTTTTGATTTTTGTCAATTTGGTTACTAATGACATTTACCCTGAGTTTTCAAATTTTTGGAGTAAATGGGGACAGCTTGTCATTATTAACAAAATTAACAAAAAAAAAAAAAATTCAAGTGAATTTCTGTTATGGGAGTCATAAGGAATAAGAAAAAAATTTGGTATGATTTTTAAGTCTGTTTTTTTCAAATGCGAGACAAAATACTGAAATAAAAAAAAAATAATAAAATTTCAATTGGTTCAACTATTATATATCTACTACAAATTTTTTTCAAGTTTTTTCATCCCTTAATACAGTATAATATACTTAAGGAAACTTTTTTCTTAAACCTTATTCTTAGAAGCAATTCTGTCCCCTTTTACCCCAAATTTTATAAAATTTTCTAAATCTTGGGGTAAATGGGGACAGTCAGTTTCATGCGTTTAAAGCTTATTTAAATTTTTTTCTGCTGCTAAAAATTAATCCTGGAAATGTAAATAACAACTTAAAAAAACCCCGCAAATATTACCTTTTAAGGGGGGGGGGTAAGGTTAATTCCATGAAAAAAATGAATATTTTTACGAATTTCTTTTGGCTATACAGAAAGAGTTAATATATTTATTAAATTTTTATATAATAGTACAACAGTGAACACCGCAAAATAACATTTTTTTTTGTGGAGCCAGAGGAAATGTACTGTCACTCGATCAATTCTCAATATTTTGCAATGAAAATTTGGTGAAATACTGTTCAAATGTTGTACTATTATATAAAAATTTAATAAATATATTAACTCTTTCTGTATAGCCAAAAAAAATTCGTAAAAATATGCATTTTTTTCATGGAATTAACCTTACCCCCCCCCCCCCCTTAAAGGAAGAAACTTACATAATTTGTGAAAAATAGGGATTTTGTCCCTATTTACCCCAACTGACCCGTATATCAGATCACACTGAGATTTAAAAAAAAAAAAATTATTTAACATTGAAAATCAAATTTTTTTTTTATTTTTTTAAGATAATCCGTTTGAGAAATTTTGACCCACATACATACATATATATATTCTAAATATAATAATTATAACAATTAATTGAAAATTGTCCGTGATTAAAAAAAAGTGCAATAAACGTTGTACTTTTTAAAACAAAAATTATATATAATTATAACCACCTTCACTATTTACCATACATATATATAGAGATAAAAGTTCCCTGTGTGTGTGTGTTTATTCTCGCTCTCATAAAGTAAAATATAATTTGAGAGCGATAATTAAATAATAATACCTTGATAAGAATACCATTATGCACATAATACCCTCTATACAATAATATATATATATATGAAAATAGTTAACGATCGCGTGTCAGTAATAATGTTCGACACTAGTCCATTAATCAATCTTCGTTGACCGAAATTTCTAGGGGTCGTCAAAAACCGACCTCATGCCTCGCTAAACGTTCCATCATCATTTTCAATTCAGAAGAAGAAGAAGAAGATGATGATGATGATGAAGAAAAAAAAATTTTTTTTTCTTTCCCTGAAAAATCACCACGAGAGAACGCAATTATTATTTCTTTTTTCTTTGACACTAGTTATATTGTTATATATGTATAGAAAATAAATCTTCGTGGGGGAGTGGACAATTTTTTTTTTTCAAACAAGAGGGCGGGTATATCTACCTCGTTATGTGATTTGAGGGTTGGACCAAAAATCCCTTAACGAGAGGGATCTATGAAATATTTTGGGATGACAGTATTTTCCTTTTTTTTTTGTTTCTAATTTTACGTATAATTAAAATTTTTCTAATTTTGCTTTATATTTCTGTATTTGAAGTCATTTTACCCCTACATATATGCGTATATTGCGTATACGCAATATTTAACCATTAGGACCAGATTACCTCGTTTTGTACCATACTATGTTATTCTGCATAATTTGGTACTATTTTACCCCTACATATACCATATTGCCCCTACATATGTCATATGACCCCTAAATACGCAATGTTGCCTCATTAGGACTATAATATCTACGTTTTATTCCATATTACCCTATTCTGAGTTATATTTTTATTTGGTGCCATTTTACCCCTACATATACCATATTACCCCTACATATACCATATTACCCCTACACATACCATATTGCCCCTACATATGTCATATGACCCCTAAATACGCAATGTTGCCTCATTAGGACTATAATATCTACGTTTTATTCCATATTACCCTATTCTGAGTTATATTTTTATTTGGTGCCATTTTACCCCTACATATACCATATTACCCCTACACATACCGTATTGACCCTACGTATACCATATTACCCCTACATATGCAATATTGTCCTATTAGGACCATATTACTTTGTTTTGTGCCATATACTATATCCTCTTCTGTGTTATATTGTAATTTGGTACCATTTTACCCCTACATATACCATATTATCCCTACACATACTATATTGCCCCTACATATACCATATTACCCCTACACATACCATATTGCCCCTACATATATCATATATGATCCCTACAAATGCAATGTTGCCCCATACCCATTGTATGTCATGAAATATTGTGTTTTTGTGTATACTATATCTCCTTGTGTGTCACATTACCCCATAATGAATTTAATTATTATACTTATTAAGATTTATAATTTATAGAGTACATTATTATAAATATTGTGGTTTTAACATACAATGTGGGTTTAATTAAACAATAGTAATTTTAATAATTTTCATTTTTTTAAAATATAGTAATTAATTATTAATAAATTCATTCATAATGGGGTAATATAGCCCATTATGTTTGCTATTTTTCCTGACAAATTACACCCCGTACTTATGTCATATATCACCCCAACTTGATTTTTAAAAAAAAGTTTCCATTTGCTTTTAATGCAAGTACCAAATTACCCCTTATTTATTTCACATCACCCCGCTAGAAAAAATTCTTATTTTTTTTGATAAAATTTAACTACTTTTATATTATATTAAAAAAACAAATGGAATGTATAATAAAAAATATTTAGTCTGCAAGTGGCCGATGACGAAGGTATAGTAGAGAGAAACGAGTATAAATGTCTCTGATGGGAGAAACGAAAGAAAAGGTATTGGCAAACGCACAGGAGGAGGTGCCGATATCTGAACCGTAATTTATCAACTTTTAACATAGCTAGAATTCTAATAGTAGTGGTGGTAGTAGTAGTAGTAGTAGTAAGTAGTTGGGGGCCCCCCTTTAAGACTGGGACTCATTTTGTCGATAGGTAGAATTGATAAAGCTCAACTATATATATAGGATAACTGAAGGTTGCAAAAGCATAGCAAGATATAAAGAGGCCGGAGGCCCAATGATCGGACCTTCATTACCACGCCTCTGCACTTCCTAGTCATTATCTGGTGGGTCCAATTTTTGTATATATGAGAGAGAGAGAGAGAGAGAGAGAGAGAGAGAGAGAGAGAGAGAGAGAAAATTGGTTCGAATACCATCATGAACATTCCACAGGACCACTGCGGTATCTCTGGTATTTGTAACTCGGAATTTGGACCCGTTCCGTATAACACCACAACGGTGCTTCAAGGTCAAAAAGTGGGTTCACAAATCAGATCTCCCCATTCTTTTTTTCACTCCCTACGATTTTCATATTGAGTAATTAGTCTTCGTTAGTCAGTGTTTTTTTTAGGTAAAAAGTTGCTTTAATTAATTTCTTTTATTTAAAGATGAATTTTAACAAAACATACATTTTTTGATATTAATTTTCTTTTTGATTAAGAAAGATTACGAAATTTGTGTGCATAATTTGTGCAATAAGCGTTTTTAAATAGTATACAGTATTACTGCGCAAGTTTATAAAGTGTTTAAAAGCTACTGCGCAGCTATACATTGCGAAAAATACTACTGCGCATCCATATTATATGTTTTAGAATATTACTGCGCAGATGTATACTGTCTACAACACTACTGCGCAGCTATATATAGCACAAAACTCTACTGCGCATGTGTATATGTCTCACAATGCTACTCCGCAGAAATATACTGCCTACAAAAATTCTGCGCAGCGATATATTAAGCAAAATTCTACTGCGCATGCAAAACATTTCTTACTCAACTACTGCGCAACCGTATATATTTAAAAATATTATTGAGCGGATCAGAATTACTGCGCAGCTATATATATATATATCACAAAACTTTATTGCGCATAAGAATATGTCACACAATGATATTGCGCAGAAGTACACTGCCTACAACACTTCTGCGCAGCTATACGTTGCGCAAAATTCTACTGCGCATGTGAAACACATCTTACAACACATCGCTATATGTTTAGGAATGTTATTGCAGAGATGCACACTACCTACGGGACTACTGCGCAGCTGTATAATTCGCGCAATTATACTGCGTATGTGTATATAGAAATATACTACTGCGCATTAGTATATATTTTAGAATATTTTTGCGCAGACGTATGCTATCTACAAAAGTATACGGCGAAGCTATTTTTGCACGAAAGTTTATACTGCGCATGTTTTTGCGCTACTAAAATGTTAATACGCATGCGTATATGTTTTAGAACATTACTGCGCACCTGTATATTGACTATAATACAACAGCGCAGATATATATTGCGCGGAATTCTACTGCGCATGCATTAATGTCTTACAATGTTATTGCACAGCTATACATTGTGGAAAATACTACTGCGCATATGCTTTACAATATTACTGCGCAGCTATACATTACACGATATACTAATGCGCATACTTAAATTTTATACAATTCTACTGCGCAGCTATACATATGCTTCACAATATTACTGCGCAGCTATACATTGCACGATATACTACTGCGCATACTTAAATTTTATACAAATTCTACTGCGCAGCTATAATGTGCAATTAGTCGTTTACGGATGCGCAGTACTACTTTGAGCAAAGTACAGCTGCGCAATAGAGTTAAATACATTAAATATATGCACGTTAACATTAAATCACATGTTTCATCTTTTTTATACTGAGAGAATGAAATAAAAAATAATTTAACCCTTAACTGGCACAATACGAACGTAAATGGCATAACGGGTCTGCTGGACCCGACGTATTTAAACGTGTATTGTACAGTCGGTATTGAATATTTTTGCACTGAAATTTAATCTAACGTAGCTTATGATGTGTTTTTTTTTAACATTTTATTAGTTTTATAGTGATTCATTTATTTTAAGTTAGTTGAAAAAAAATTGTGAAAAATAAAAACCAAAAAATTGCGTGTTTTTACTTAAAAATTCATGAGTTATTTAAATTTTAATATTATCACTTAAAAAATTTAAGGTATTATTATTTAAGGAAAAAATTACCACAACAGCAGGACTTGCCAAAAAAGGTATTTATTTGGCAGAATAAAATGTGACTTTAGGTTAAAATTAAAAAATTTATAATTTATTAATGTTTGAAGCTAATTTATTCTTTTGTATATCGAATTAGTTGCGTATCAAAAAACTTAGAAAATTACTAATACGTCAAACTAATATATTAAAATATAAAAAATATTCAAATTCAATTAATTTGAGCGAGAAAAAAATGCTCGGGTCTACTGGACCCTTGGCGCTAATTAAGGGTTAATTAATTTGTTTCGGGTTTAATTTTCATTATCTCAGAAATTTACCCATGAAAATTTATTTATTTATATTTACTGATTTTACAATCATTATAGAAAAATTATTCTCCAGGTTCAATTTTCATTAGCTCAGAATTTCACCCAAGAAAATTTTTATCTATTGTTTATTATATTATTATATTATTTACAACATATTGTTGCGAACTAATTGCTGATTTGTCGAAATTCCGGTCTGAACTCGGACTTATTTTCTTCCATACTAATTGCTGAATAATACCAAACATTTTCGGACTGATTCGGCAAATGATCTGTAAACAAATTCAAAAGTTTTTAGGTTAGAAAAACAAAAAACACAAAAAAAATTATTTAAAAAATTATTATTCCGTAATTGTAACATTTTTTTTTTATAACTGTTTTAAGTTTTTTTTTTCTTTTTAATTTGAAACACAAATTATCGAATAATAAATTAACTTTTCTTTTGACAATTTTTTTCCCTCTTGCGCATTTTCAGAAATTCGTTTCATTCATTGAATTCATCATTTATTCACTGTAAAAATTTTTGGGAATTATCACCAACTTTTTTTGGTGAATATTTCATATTTTTGAGGAAAATGTTTTCCCAAAAAAAATAAGTGATTATTTTCCTAAATTTTGGTGAAAATTTTCTAAAATTCTAATGTATATATTTTCCCTAAAAAGAGTAGGTGAAAATTTCTCAAAATTCCAATGAATATATTTTTCCCCAAAAACAAGTGGTGAATATTCCTCAATTTTTTTGAAATCCTTCTTCAAAATAGTTAAACTTTAAACTTACTTAAGTTACAAAAAGTTATTTGTAACTTGTAATATAATTTATTCATTTCATAGATAAGTTAATTATAACTTAACTAAATAAGTATTTTTAAGTATTTAAGTAATTTGAGCGAGAAATATATAACACAGTGTTACAGTGGAAAATTACTTTGATTCAGACCTACCCTAACTTGTTCGTCTTGAAAATCTGAAAAGAATGGTGTATATTAAATCTCTCAAACACCTCCAAAATTTAATTTTAGAGCAAAAAACATCGTTTTTTTGTAGTTTTTGTATAAACTAGCTTGTAACTTTAACAATTTTGGTTAAAATTTAATAATTTTTTTTTCATTTTAAAGCTGAAGAAAAGAGCTTTTAAACCCTAACAAGTGTTTTTTGTTATAATTAAAAATAAGGTCCGAAAAATTTAAAAAAAAAAAAGATCAAAAATTGTAAATTTTTAAGTAATTTTTCAACTTAAACACTAATTTACTGTCACAATTTCATTTAGAATAATTTTTTTCTGTTCCTACTTTTATGGAGTATTTAATTCAGCGTCGAATGAGATTTTTTTTTGAACAGGATTCGTTAAAAATTATCTGAGTTATTGCAGTTTTTATTTTCATAGTCACACTATTATAGGTTTAATCTAATAGAATTAAATTCTCTTATTTTCTGCTTTCAATTATTACAGATTTTGATTTATTTTCAACGACTTTTTTTGTATTTTAGCTATATGCAGTGAATTATTTCTTAGTTTTTTTTTTATATTTTGTTTGTGATATAATTATCTAGCGAAATACATACGGTTTTTTTGAAATATTAATATTTAAATTTTCTAGACAACTGTGTAAGTAACGAAAATGCAAAAATAAGCACTTTTTCCTTTAAATCGATGTCATTTTGCGAAAAATGTATTTTTTTTAAAACGAATACGTATATTTCGCTTTTCTTTAGCTTTAAAATGAAAAAAAAAATTTTTTAATTTTGACAAAAAATGTTTATACAAAAACTACAAAAAAACGGTTTTTTTTTTGCTCTAAAATTAAATTTTTGGGGTGTTTGAGAGATTTAATATTCACCATTTTTTTTTTCAGTTTTTCAAGACGAATAAGTTAGGGTAGGTCCGATTCAAAGTAATTTAATTTTTAAATTTTTTGTAACACCTGTATAATGCTCGGGTCTATTGGACCCACTGTACCAGCACACTAAAAAATAACAATAATTACTTTCAGTTCACTTTTGACTAAAATCGTTAACATTAGAACCATTTTTACTGAATTTCAGCCTTGAGTGTATGATTTTAAGTCCTAAAATTGACTTAATCTATTTTTAAGATCAAAATTACGCTAGTTTCCAGGCATTTTGATTTTAAGATATATATGTTAATATTTTCTGTATTTGTTTTTTGTGTGAGTTAAGGGTTAAATTTCTATTTTGTATTATTTAGCGCATTTTTTACTACTAAAAATTTATATTTAACTGTGTAAATAAAAATTTTTACTTTTACCCTCCTTTTTTCTATTTATTTAATTCTATATTCTTTCTATCGGCCAAAAATGTTGAAACACCATTGGCTATACATGATTCTTTTTATTTATGGAATTTTTTTTTTTTTTTTTACTGCGTATTCACTTTTTTGTCTATATATATATATATATATATGTATATGTATATGTACAGCTGTAAGGTCATATGTTTGCAAATATTCTACCAGTGTGCAACGCGGAGATTCCTCTTTCTTTTCAAAACCGGAGATCGGCTTCTTGCGATTTCAAACATTTTGTTGTTTGTTGGCGGGGACTTCTCTCACGTGGCATACACACACACATATATATGTATGTATACACACGGGTTCCCTTCTTTTGCTTGCGTGGAAACAAGTGCGATCTAATGCGTGAACAATGTTAACTGATGAGATAACGGTGGTGCAAGAACAATGGCAAGTTGGTTTCATAGGGATGAAAACAGAGGTAGATATATAGAAGAAAAAAAGAGAGAGAAAGAGAAGTTTAAACACAAAAAAAAAAAAAAAAAAAAAAAAATGAAAAAACGAAGAAAGAGAAGGCAAGAAAAAAAACAATAGAGCCTATTAGCATCTACCTGAGTCTCGTGCCCTTTTATTTTATTCTTTTTCTGGTCCCCCTCTAACCCCCTTTTTTCAAATGTTGTTCTATACATATACGCGCGTTAACTCTTGTAGATGCTGTATTCTAATTTTCAAAAGTGTTAATGTTCGTAAATAAAATCATATATGTGAAAAACATTACTGTGCTGCAAAACATTGTGCGCAACATTATAATGTTAAAAAGCATTCCGTATGTACTTTCTGCGCATTCAAATATTGTAAAACATGTTACTGCGCATGTATATGTGAGTAAAATTACTTCTGCGTATCTGAATCACGGGCACAGTGTTACTGCGCATGCTGAAAATGCGTATGATACTTCTGCGCATCCAAAAAATGTTTACAAAGCTATTGCGCAACCATGAAATTGCGTAGAAAACTACTGCGCATCAAAACATTACTAAGAATGTTACTGCGCAACTCGACATTCCATAGAATACTTTTGCGCATATCCGAAAATATGTTTACAATTGTACTGCGCAACCAGAAATTGCGAAGATGTATTCTGCGCATTGGAAACATGTGTACAATGTTATTGCGCAACTAGAAATTGCGTAGAATATTTCTGCGCATCTAAACAATGCTTACAATTGTACTGCGCAACCAGAAATTGCGCAGAAGTATTCTGCGCATTGAAAATATGCGTACAATGTTATTGCGCAACTAGAAATTGCGTAGAATATTTCTGCGCATCTAAACAATGCTTACAATTGTACTGCGCAACCATAAATTGCGCAGAAGTATTCTGCGCATTGAAAATATGCGTAGAATGTGACTGCGCAACTTTGGAATGGTGTAGAATATTTCTGCGTATTCAAAAAATAATTTTTAACTCTGAAATATTTTAAAAATATAAATTTTCAAAATAATGCTTCAAATTAAAATTAAAAAAAACGATTTTTTAATCCAGAAATATTTAAAAATTATTATTTAAAAAAAATAATTCAAATTAAAATTCACTAAACGAGTTTGAATTTTGAATATTTCTAATTGTAAGTTAAAATATCGTTTTGTGAATTTTAATTTGAATTATTTTTTTAAAATTTAAAATAATAATTTTTAAATATTTCTGGACTAAAAAATCATTTTTTTTTGAATTTTAATTTGAAAATTTATAATTTTTAAATATTTCAGAGTTAAAAATCGTTTTTTTTTGAATAGGCAAAAATATTCTACGCCATTTCAAATTGTGCAGTAATATTGTACGCATGTTTTGAATGCGCAGAATACTTTTGCACTATTTCTGGTTGCGCAGTACATTATTAGCATTATGCGCGCATTTCCAATGCGCAGAATAATTCTGCACAAATTCTGGTTGCGCAGTACTAAAGTAAACATATTTTTTGGTGCGCAGAATTTGTTCTACAATTTCCGGTTGCGCAATAACATTGTAAATATGTATTGTATGCGAAGAAGTATTCTACACAATTTTGAGTTACGCAGTAACATTGTGAGCATTATTTGGCTGCGCAGAAGTTATTTTACATAATTTCGTGTTGCGCAGTAATATTTTGCGCACGTTTCCAATCCGCAGAAGTTTTGTACCCAATTTCCAGTTGCGTAGTAACATTGTGAGCATTATTTGGATGCGCAGAAGTTGTCTTCTCTATTTTTATGTTGCGCAGTAACATTATGCGCATTTTCCAATGCGCAGAATAATTCTGCACAAATACTGGTTGCGCAGTACTAAAGTAAACATATTTTTGGGTGCGCAGAAGTATTTTTACGCAATTTCGAGTTGCGCATTAACATTATAAACACTGTTTGGATGCGCAGAATTTTTTCTACACAATTTCCGGTTGCGCAATAACATTGTAATTATGTATTGTATGCGCAGAAGTATTCGACACAATTTTGAGTTGCGCAGTAACATTGTGAGCATTGTTTGGCTGCGCAGAAGTTATTTTACATAATTTCGTGTTGCGCAGTAATATTTTGCGCACGTTTCCAATCCGCAGAAGTTTTGTACACAATTTTGAGTTGCGCAGTAACATTGTGAGCATTATTTGGATGTGCAGAAGTTGTAATATTGTGCGCATTTTCCAATGCGCAGAATAATTCTGCGCAAATACTGGTTGCGCAGTACTAAAGTAAACATATTTTTGGGTGCGCAGAAGTATTTTTACGCAATTTCGAGTTGCGCAGTAACATTATAAACACTGTTTGGATGCGCAGAATTTTTTCTACATTATTTCCGGTTGCGCAATAACATTGTAAATATGTATTGTATGCGCAGAAGTATTCTACACAATTTTGAGTTGCGCAGTAACATTGTGAGCATTGTTTGGCTGCGCAGAAGTTATTTTACATAATTTCGTGTTGCGCAGTAATAGTTTGCGCACGTTTCCAATGCGCAGAAGTTTTGTACACAATTTTGAGTTGCGCAGTAACATTGTGAACATTGTTTGGCTGCGTAGAAGTTGTCTTCTTTATTTCTGCATGCGCAGTAACGTTGTACGCTTGTTCTTCTCTATTTTTTCTTTATTTTTATAATTTTTTCATTAATTTTTAAAAAAAATGTTAAATTTCCAAAAAAAAAAGAAAAATTAGCCACAAACGTATAAATTAATATTTTTGCATATTTGTCGAAAATGTACTTGAAAATAAATTCTTTTTGTTTTCGACTTTCAAAACGCTATATGGGGTGTATATAATATGTATTGATACTACTCGCTGCGATAGAAAGTTTTTAAATAGTTTGCGAGAAACAAAAAATATGACCGCACTACAACACATCCATTTATATTTATATATGTATTTTTGTCCCCGAGAATTATTGTTTCTGTGCGAGAAGGCAATTCCTTGAGGATCCCTTTAAGTGTCAGGCGCCAAATGAAATATCGTTCTTCAACAAGTTATAACCCGAAGGAGGCTCTCTCTCTCTTTCATCCTCCTTTCTTTCTCTTTTTTTTTCTCTCTCTCTCTATATATATCTATAAGAACAATTGTTTTCGATTGTTTTCCAAAAATTTCTCTTTGGACCAGTCACTCTCTGGGGTGTCTATGTCTTTTGCGGCTTAACGTAAACACTATCCCATTGCGAAGAAATACTGTCACATTCTATAGGGAAAAAAAAAAATTTCTTTTCTTTTTTTGCTAATTCCCAAAAAATTATTTACTAAAATAAGAAAACGAGTTTTTTAATTTTTTTTTGAAACAAAGAAAAAATTTTTTAAATTATTTTTCACAATTTTAAAATATTTGAAAAAATCAATAAATGCTGTGAAAAAAATAAAGATTAGATTTTTTTTTTTTTAAATAGTAAATAAATAGAAAATTTTGACTATAAATTTGTAGTTTACTGTATAAACAAAATTGTTTTTTCTTTTCCATATTTTACGTTTAACACTGATTTTCAAATGTTACAAAAAATCAAAATACAAAAGAAAATGCTTATTTTTTTCTAGTTGTCATTTTTAAAAAATTATTTAAAAAATTTTGAATTTTGAATTATTTTGATATTTTTAAAAATTTTGACTACCAAGAAAACCCAGATTTTTATAAATTTGTGTATACATTTTTAAATAAATTTTCTCTTGAGAAATTTTTCAAATTAAAATGAATTTAATTGCTTTACAGAAAATTATTATAATTGTCCAAAATTTTTGGGTTAAAAACAAAAATTGTTAATTAAAAAAAAAAAAAGAAATAAAAATCGTCTTTACTTTTGCATAATTAAAAAAAAAATTTTTTAAAGAACAAAATTTTCAAAATTTTGAAGTTTTAATTTATTTTTGTTTTAAATTTTTCAAAATTTCAACTACACATATTTTTAGTAATTTTTTAAAGTCAAATTACTTTTTTTCTTTGAAAATTTGTCAAATAAAAGTAAATTCTATAAATTATACTAAAGAAAAAAAAATTAAAAAAATAGAATTTGTAAAAAAAAAAATTTTTTTTCATTGGTAATTTGCAAAATTTATAAAATTTTACATTCAAAAATTTTTTAAATTCAAAAAAATAAAAAATTCATAATTTATCCAATAAAAATTTTGTTAATTCAAAAAATAAAAATTCAAAATTTATAAATTCAAAATATTTAAATTCGTAAAAAATTCAAAATTTTTAAAATACTGCATTTTTTTTAGAAATTTTTGTAGTTTCCTTTTTTTATGAAAAAATTAATTCTTATTTTTATCAAAATTTATCTTGAAAACTATTTTATCCACAACAACGTACCCGCAGAGACTTTATTTCCTCCTAATTCTAAAACAAACGTCTCTCAGTCAATTGTTTATTCGATTCCTATACATATATGTTTTTCTAAAATTGATGATTTTTATTTGCAAAAAAAAATTTTTTAAATTATCAAAAAAACAAAAATTACTTTCTGAAAATCCGTAATTTTGTTCTTTTCATGCAAAGCTGCTGTGGTTTCAACGAACTGATGATTATCGAAAACAAAACGAGCCTTTTCCTGGAGAGCATGCGTCCCCCGAGGACTTATTTCGTATATATATATAGCGGATAGTTTCGTTTCTCGTCGTCGTTTCACTTGTAATTTTTTTTTTTTTCATTTTTTCTTTTTTTTTGTGTGGCAAAAGTCGGCTCACGAATCAGCCATAAAAATCACGATTCTTTCAAATGAAAGAAGCTTTTGTTTATTCAACCAAAGAAAAAAAAAAAAATGAAAATCAATAAATATATAAACGATGTCGCGAAATTTCAAGTACATTCAATAATCATTGCGAATTGATCACTTAATTTTTCACAAAAGAGTTTAAGTAAGAGTACAAGTTATACTGTGTGCAAAAATATTCGCGTCAAATCTCTTGAAAAAAATAATTCTCTCACGACCCTATATCTCTCTCTCTCTCTTTCTTTTTCTTTCTCGTGACGCTTCCGGGCTTCGTGATATTCCCTCGATAATTTTCAAATGGTACTTTTTTTTCTCCTCTCGCGAAAATAAATAAAAATCAACAACTTTCTCCAAAACCAATGATTTTAAGAAACTAAAAAAAAAAAAATATTAGACACACCATAGAAAATAGTTTCAAAAATTTATTTTCAATGCATAACGGTCAATTTTTTCAAAGATGAAACGATTTTTTTTTCGAACACGAAAGATTAAGTGGTACAATGTTATTAAAAAAGAAAAAAAAAATCGAAAAAACGTTTTCCTAATCTCACTCTCATATACACTGCTCCCAACACCTTAAAGTGATGACACGAGCATTGTTCTAGGCGAGCATTTAAAAGCTCAATTTTTTATCTCTGACACGATCGAAAATTCTTCGAAAGAGTAACTAATCTCGACATTAACGAGATGTAGTCTTCAAATTGAATTCTCACAGCTCACTGAGTTGTTAAGACAAAAGTGTAAGAATGACCAAGCACAAAAGTAGAAAAAAAAAACAAGCAGAGAGAGAGAGAGCTTCGCATCTTTCGAAAAAGGCGCACACAGCGAAAAATTAAGTGTTTGGTGCGCGGGAATATTGGAACCAAAAAGATGTTGAAGGTGGGATCGAAATTTTGGCATCCCGCTGTGTTTCCTAATTGCTTTGCCCCTCTCTCTATCTCTCTCTTTCTCTCTCTCGTTGCGTCCAAAATACTTGTGAGAAGAAGTGCCCTTGAACCCTCATCGTTTACCCCATCGCACCTCGGTCCCAATATGTGGGCCTTCATTTCAACCTTTCCACCCACCAAACCACCTACATCAATCTGACTAAGCTAAATAAACAGGCATCATCTATCATACTGCGCGAAACGATATATTTGTTTTTAGTGCATCCACCTTAATTATTTATATTACCTTGAAGGGATTTCCGTACGAAAAAATAGATATTTTTTTTTTTTGCTACATGTTTATTTTGCACTAGGACTAAAAAAAGACATGCAAAAAACTTTATGTAACACTTTTGTGTAGTTGAAAATTATGTAAAAACACTTTTGCGCATGTTAAAATTGACTTGAGTATAACTGCGCAGATAAATAAGGCATCCAAACCTTCTGCGCAGGGTAAAAAGTACCATTGCGCATGTCTAGATTGTACTTTATATTACTGCGCAGCGAAAAATTGCATCCAATTCTTCTGCGCAGTCACATAATCGCTTATACTACTTTTGCGCACGTTAAAGATATGTTGAGTACAACTGCGCAGCGTAAAAATAGTAAAAAATGCCACTGCGCATATTTATAATGTACTGTAAACTACTGCGCAGCGAAAAATTGCATCCAATGCTTCTGCGCATACACCTAATCGCTTATAATACTTCTGCGCATGTTAAATATATGCTGTATACTATTGCGCAGCGAAATATTGCATCCAATTCTTCTGGACATACATATAATCGCTTATAATACTTCTGCGCATGTTAAATATGGGTTCAATACAACTGCGCAGATGAATAATGTATTCAAAGCTTCTGCGCAGGGTAAAAATTGTTTCTAACGTTACGTGCGCAGTCACATAATCTAATATAATATTTCTGCGCATGTTAAATATGTGCTAAAAACAACTGCGCAAGTAAATAATGTAATCGAAATTTCTGCGCAGCGTATAAATGGTAAAAAGTGCTATTGCGCATTTTAAGATTTTATTGGATACTACTTCGCAGCGAGAAATTGTATCCAATGCTTCTGCGCAGTTACAAAATTGCATATAATACTTTTGCGCATGTTAAAAAATATATTAAATGCAACTGCGCAGCTAAATAACGTATGCAAAGCTTCTGCGCAGGGTAGAAAGTGCTATTGCGCATCTTTAAATTGTATTGGATACTACTGCACAGCGCAAAATTGTATCTAATGCTTCTGCACTATCAGATAATTGCATATTTAACTTCTGCGCTTTTTAAAAACGTACTAGAACTGTGCAATTGAATAATGTATGCGAAGCATTTGCTACTAATCCTCATGTCGATAATGTCAAATTCTACCTTTTATTTCATAGTTTAAATACGAAAAAAATAGTAATGGCATTTTGTTTAAAGGTTATGTGAGTGAACAACATTAAAATTTTCATAATTTGAATTACAGATTTCGAGAAATTTGGAATTATTTCGCGTCGGTAACGTCAAATTCTGTCCAACATTTTTTTTTTTTACATTAAATTGGGGTAAATGTTGTGGCATTTAATTTAGACATTAATTTAGTGAATTACTGAAGAAGCATGGAAAATAGTACTTATTATTTTCGAAAAAATTTCTTATATACCATCAGTCGGTAATGTCAAATTCTACATTAAATTTTATAGTTAAATTTTAAAAAAGTGCTTGTGGCACTTATCTTAATGCTTAAATAAACGAACTAAATAAAAATCTTTTAAGAATGATTTATAATTTTCGAGAAATTTGCTACTAAAGTTCGAATGTTGGTATTGTCAAATTCTACTCAAAATTTGTTGTAGTCAAATTCCAAAAAAAGTTATTGTGGCGCTTAGCTTAGAGCTCAAATAAACGAAATGAATTAAAATCTTGTAAGTGCGATTTATAATTTTCGAAAAACTTGCTAAAAAAAATTCACATGTCGGTAAAGTCAAATTCTACTCAAAATTTTTTGTAGCCAAATTCCAAAAAAAGTTATTGTGGCACTTTGCTTAGAGCTTAAATAAACAAAATGAATTAAAATCTTGTAAATACGATTTATAATTTTCGAAAAACTTTGCTAAAAAAATTCACATGTCGGTAAAGTCAAATTCTACTCAAAATTTTTTGTAGCCAAATTCCAAAAAAAGTTATTGTGGCAGTTTGCTTAGAGCTTAAATAAACAAAATGAATTAAAATTTTATAAATACGATTTATAATTTTCGAAAAACTTGCCACTAAAATTCGCATGTTGGTAATGTTAAATTCTACTAAAAAATTTTGTAGTCAAATTCTAAAAAAAGTTTTTGTGAGATGTTGCTTAGGTGTTAAGTAAGAGAAAGAAAGCGAAATTTTGAAAATACAACTTACAAATTTACGAAAAACACCACTATTTTACATGTCGGTAATGTCAAATTCTACCTAAAAATTCGTAGACAAATCAGAAAAAAATTATTGTGGCATTTATTTTAGACCTAAACTAAGCAAATAGCACAAAAATCTTAGAAACTCAACTATAAATTTTTGTTTAAACACGTTGATCAGGGGTTCTCAGAGAAGTCGATAACAAATCTGTATTTACTTTTTAATAATTCAAAACGGCGGATCTAATATGGCGGACATATTTTTTTAAATTAATCAGATTCACTTGAAACTCGTCACTCGGGGGTTTTCAAGGTCACTCATTACGAATACAATGTCAGTTTTTGAAAAATCAAAATGGCGGATCCAATATGGCGGACAAAATTTAAAAAATTGCTTAAATTCGCTTGAATCTGGTTACTCGGGGTTTTTTGTGGTCGCTGACCACGAATTCGATGTCAGTTTTTCAAAATTCAAAATGGCGGATCGAATACAGCGGAAGTTTTTGAAAAATTTATCGAATTTTCTTGAAACTGAATTGGAGTCATTTATAAATTCAAATAATAAAAAAATTTTTATATCAAATTTCTAATCAGCTACAAATTACAACTATTTTACATCTCGGTAAAGTCAATTCGTACCTAAAATTTCCTAATTAAATTGAAAATACATTATCGTGGCATTTACCTTATATCATAAATAAATGAAAAATACAAAAAAAATTCAAAATACAATTATTATTTTCCAAAAAAATAGTTTAGAAAAATTTTTTTTCGTTTTTTTTCATATATCTAAGTTTTTACAGAATAAAAAATTGTTATTCAACTAACAAAAAAATTATTATATCAAATTTCTAATTAGCCACAAATTACAATTACTTAACATGTCGATAAAGTCAAATTCTACCTAAATTTTCATAATTAAATTGAAAAACCATTATTGTGGCATGTACCTTACACCATAAATATACGACAACTATAAAAATATTTCAAATTTTAATAATTATTTTTCAAAAAAATTGATCAGAAAAAAAATTTTTTTTTTAGTTTTTTTAAAATTATTTACTAATTTTTACAGAAAAAAAAATGCCATTCATAATAAATAAATTTTTATTACAAATTTTTAATTAGCTACAAATTAAAACTATTTTACATGTCGGTAAAGTCAATTCCTACCTAAAATTTCCTAATTAAATTGAAAATACATTATCGTGGCATTTACCTTACACCATAAATATACGAAAAATACAAAAAAGTTTCAAAATTCAGTAAGAATTTTTCAAAAAAATTGATGAAAAAAAAATTTTTTTTAGTTTTTTTTTTAATTATTTACTAATTTTTACAGAATAAAAAATTGCCATTCAAATAATAAATAAATTTTCATTACAAATTTCTAATTAGCTACAAATTGAAACTATTTTACATGTCGGTAAAGTCAATTCCTACCTAAAATTTCCTAATTAAATTGAAAATACATTATCGTGGCACTTACCTTACACCATAAATATACGAAAAATACAAACAAGTTTCAAAATTCAATAAGAATTTTTTAAAAAAATTCATCAAAAAAAAATTTTTTTTTTTCTTTTTCTCAATTATTTAATAATTTTTTACAGAATAGAAAGTACTATTGTAAAATAAATGTTACAAGAGAACAATTTGACGATATTTTCCTCCTATATAGTGGAACTATAAATTATTCGATTTTGAGGGAAAAACAATTGCCAAGGCAAATTCAAAGCAAAATATATATATATATATATATATATATATATAAATGGTTCCGAGTTTTGTCTTTTTTAGCGTCTTTACGTAAAGGTAACAAAGTTGATATTTTCAATTGATAAGAACGCCATTGGACGACGTAATGCGAATAACAGTTGAATAATGTATGCATTTGGCGTTATCGTACGCGAGTCCACGGTGTGTATAAATGTACCTCCTCGGATAACAAAGTTGGTGGCAAGTCGCCGATCGATATATAGAATCGTGTATATAGTCCCTTCTATTTTTTTTTCTTTTTTTTTTTGTTAGAAGCGAAACAGTGTGTGTGTGTGTGTGAGTGAGTGAGAGAGAGAGAGAGAGAGAGAAAAGAAGCACTCGTTTAAGAAATGTATTTATGTATCGGTTTGATCGTAAGGTCGAGCCCGGTGATCGCTTAAACTGTCGTTACGACTGACCTGCAATAAGCTTAGAATCTCGATATCTTTCGTCTCGCGGTGATGTTTTTAAAAAGCGCCGGCAGATATTCATGTTTTGTGGCCGTGTTGTGCGGCAATAAACACGCTCTCTCGTGTTTTACCATTTGACTTTTTTTTTATTTATTCGAATTTCATCTGAATTGGAAAATTGACGTATATATATACAATATGCGACTTTGATATGATGATAATCGATCGTCTTTTGCGTTGTAAGACCTTTTTTTTATCGTTGTCGTCGTCAACAAAATATTTTTTTTTTTTTTTTTTTTATTTTTTTTAAACCAAAATGTCATTGAGGTCACTTTAATCGAATGATAATTTATGCGCAAATTCACAAAAAAAAATAAAATAAAATCCTTTTTTGTAAATAGGTATAGCATTTTTTTCCCATAATTAAATTTTTTAGTTATATCTATCAGTTAAAATCTTGAACTTTTCTAAACATCGTTATGTAATAGTATAAAACGTTATTAAAGTAATTTTTTATTTCATTTTTACACCTCTTTCTTGCTCCAAAAAAAATTTAGTACAATAACGTCTCATACGGGGTAAAATGACACAAAAGTAGGGTAAATTGTCATGTATATATTTCAGACATGTAAATGTAGAAGATAATTTTACTAGCGTTTTAGAAATAGGGGTAATATGTCACATGAATGGGGTAAAACGACCCAAGAGTGGGGTAAATTGTTACATATTTCCTAGATAAGTTTTAGTTAAATGTGGTAAAAATCTGGAGAAGATAAACATCTTCAGATTTTACTAGAGTTTTAAAAATTAGAGGTAATATGACACTTGAACTAAGTAAAATGATACTGAAGTGGGGTAAATTGTCACACATATTCCAGACACGTTTTAGTGAAATAAGGTAAAAAAAATAGAAGAAGATGAGCAATTAAAAATTTTACAAGTGCTTTAGAAATAAGGGGTAATATGTCCCATAAACGGGGTAAAATGACACAAAAGTAGGGTAAATTTTCATGTATATTTCAGACATGTTTTAGTAAAATGGAGCAAAAAAAATGATAAAAAGTTGGTAAATTTAGAAGATAATTTTACTAGCGTTTTTGAAATAGGGGTAATATGTCACATGAATGGGGTAAAATGACACAGAATTAGAGTAAATTGTCAATCTATATTAAAGACACGTTTTTGTAGGACAGGGTAAACATAAGCTGCGGAGAAGTGGGAAAAACTAAACAATATTATAGTATTTTAAAAAAATTAGGGGTAATATGTCACATAAACGAGGTAAAACGACACAGAAGTGGTGTGAATTGTCATATACCTATAATTAAGATAAAAAAATATAAAAGTTATAATTAAGACACTTTTTAGTAAGATAAGGGTAAACAAAAATTGAAAAATGGGGGAGAACCTACAAATATTACCAGTGTTTTAGAATTTTGGGGTAATATGTCACATAAATTAAGTAAAATGACACAGAAGTGGGATAAATTGTCACATATATATTTAAAACAACTTTTAGTAAAATAGGCTTAAAAAGATAGACAATAATGTAAAACTTGAAATTTTACTTGCCTTTTAAAAATTCGGGGTGACATGTAACATAAAAGGGGTAAAATGACACAGAAGTGGAGTAAATTTTTCCAGATATTTAAAATACATTTTGACAAGGTAAAAAATGTTAAAAAAAGACGAAACTTTATATTTTGTTATCGCGTTTCGAAATTAGGGATGACATATATGTCACATAAACGGGGTATAATGACACTTAACTGGAGTAAATTGACACTTATATTTAAGATACGTTTTAGTAAAATGGGGCAAAAAAACTGTATAGAACTGTTAAATCTAGAAAATAAATTTACTAGCGTTTTAGAAAGTAGGGGTAATATGTCATATAAACGGTGTAAAATTAGGGGTAATATGACACTTAAACTAAGTAAAATGATACTGAAGTGGGGTAAATTGTCACACATATTCCAGACATGTTTTAGTGAAATAAAGTAAAAAAAAAATAGAAGAAGATAAGCAATTAAAAATTTTACAAGTACTTTAGAAATAAGGTGTAATATGTCCCATAAACGGGGTAAAATGACACAAAAGTGGGGTAAATTGTCACATTATTACACGTTTTAGTAAAATAGGGTATTTTAAAGCTGGAAAAAAAGGAAAAAGAAAATTCAAATTTTACTAGCGTTTTAGAAATTAGGGGTAATATGTCACAAACGGAGTTAAATGTAACAAATTTTAATATACGCTAATTAAATAGTTTTATAATAAAAAATTTTCAGTTTTAATACACTTTCGAAATATCTGTTAACCAGGCAAAATATCATCAAATTGGAGGGTAAATTTTCATAAACATTTGCCATGGAACATTTTGCCCCATGTTTGTTTTAATGTCACTTTTTTAAAATTAAAATTAAATTTTGACACTGCTACCTCGATAATTGCTTTGTAATGTAATGCTAACATAAAATTATGATAAATTGTATACGAAAGTGATATGTTAAAATAACACAAGCATTAGGTCATTTTACCCCACGTTTTATAAAATTTTACTTTATTTTGAATTATATTATCCTAATTGTATCATTTTACCCCTTTTCATTGATAATAATCGTCTAATTGATAATAAAATTATACTTAATATTCAAATGCTTGTGTCACTTTACCCCACCGTGGTAACCTTTTTTTTGCTGTTAATTCTATTTATAAAAACAATATTGAAGTGAACATTTTGAATATATCCAATAACGTTTTAATTAAATGGAGTAATAAGAAAAAAAATTTCGGGGTAATTTGTAAAATGGGGTAAAAATGACAAAAGTAATAGGACACTTTACCCCACTTTTTTTTTCTCTTTTGAAATATATAGAAAAAAATAAAGTTACCTATAGTAAAATCTATGAAAACTGGTGTAAAATGAAATACATGTTCATTTTTACTGAATGGGGTAATATGTCATTAAAATTCCAACGAGTTATAAAAAAAAGAAAGAAAATTCCAAATTTATTATCCAAATTAAGAAAAAATATATATGTGGTTAAAGATCAGATAAGAAACAAAAAAAAGAAAAGAAAAATGACAATCTTTACAAATATGTCTCCTTACAAAACAAGAACATTCACCATAAGTTCTATTATATAGTATGTCATCGAGAAACTGCCTGAACAAGGCATAGTACAGGTTGATGTTATATATATATATATACCTGTTGTCAGAAACAGGTAAAACAGAACCCATACAGTATTTGACAAATGGTTTTTGGCTTTAAAGTGAGGTGTGACTCTTTGGAGAAAAAAAAGAGAGAGAGAGAGAGAGAAAGAAATATTAAGGAAAGTGTATAAAATATATATATTTTTTTTTTAGAAAAATGAGAGCAGGGCCAAGAAGAAAAATATATATTGGAAAAATAGAGCTATATACAAGAAGGGCGGTCACGACCTAAAAACATAAATTAAATATTAGTTTTTTTTTAAACGTCGTGAAATAATGTAGATAATTATTAACCTTAGTGAGACACAGATATCTCTCATTATTATTTTTTTTTTTGTTCACTTTTGCCCCACCCTAAATATGCTACTAGAAACCTATAATATTAATTTAACGGTGATTTACCACTTTGGTGGTATAGGTAAATGAAAAAAAAAAAAAAAAAAAAATTCTATTTACATTTACAAAAGACTCTCATCAATGTGAGGAAAATTGATTCATTACCAGTAGAGTCCTTTTAAAATTAATGATCTTCTAAACAGAGACCTTAAACCTAAAGGTTAGTTATATTTTTAGTCGTTTAATATATATATATATATATATATATATATATAGCATAATTTAAAAAAAAGTATTTTTCAAAAAAATTCCTATTGTGCAAAAATTATTTATTATGTAATTAAATTTTTTGTCCTAATTTTATCTTTAATTTTAATTTTGCTAATGTGTCATATTACCCCTTTTTGTGTTATATTAACCCCTCTTCTCTTTTGTGTCGCATATATTTTCTGGATTAGAAATTATTTCACTTTAGAAACCTTTTTTTAATATTTATACGATTTTACCCCACATTATTGCCATTTTACCCCACAATATTTCTATTTTACCCCGTATTTGTGACACATCACCCCAAAATTATTAACAAATTCGTAACATACGGAATGTTTGACACTTTCAGATATGGCAAACATTACGAGACTATTTTAAAGTAAATTAGATTTAAGGGGTAAAATGAAACACGCCTTTTTGATGTACCATATTACCCCTTTTGTGTTATATTTCCCTTTTGCCATTGCTGTCATATTTTCTAAATTAGAAATTATTATTTCACCTTATTAGAATTATGTCTCAATATTTGTACCCAATTTACCCCACAATATTTCTATTTTACCCCGTATTTATGACACATCATCCCAAAATTATTAATAAGTTCGTAACATAGCAGGGAATGTTTGCCACTTTTGCAGATATTGAGAATATTTGAAGATATATCATTTAAAACAAGTAATAACCAAGGGGTAAAATGTGGTACAATCGTACAATATTTTAAAGTGACATATTACCCCTTTTGTGTTATATTTCCCTTCCTTTGCTGTCACATATTTCCTGGATTAGAAAAATTATTATTCCACTTTATTAGAATTCTTTTTTTAAATGTTTGTACTATTTGAACCAGCAATATTGACATTTTACCCCGTTCTTGTGACATATCACCCCATATTTATTAATAGGATAGTAAAATTAATACTGTCTGCTGTTCCTACAGTTTTTTTTTTATATATTTTTGATGTTTTTTTTTAAATATCATTTTAAGAATATATTCAAGAAAATTTTATCTTATCTAGAAAAAAAAAAATTGCGGTAATATTTGTGACAATTTACCCCATATTGGTGATATTTTGTAGTCCTATATGATACTCTTTTCACTTATTTTTAAAAAGAATACGAGACAAAAATTTATTAAATTGATTTAATGAGCGATGTTTAATGGAAATTAGTTCAAAGGGGTAAAATGTGTCATATCATATGACTGTGCAATATTACCCCATTGGTGTTATATTTTTCAACTACTTGTGCCGTCATATTTCCTAGATTAGAAACTATTATTCCTTATTATTTGAAATATATTCCCAATGTTTGTAACATTTTACCCCGCAATATTGACATTTTAGTAGTTTAGTGAAATGAAGTGTCATATTACCCCATATAGGGGGTCAATTTCTGCCATTTTACCCCGAAATTTAGGATTATATTTTCTTTTTATTTATTTTATTTCAATTTTCTTCCTATTTGAAGTGTCATATTACCCCATATAACTAAATTTTGCTTTTATTCATTTTTTACCACATTACCCCGTTTTTTTTGGGAAATATAAAATTTTATTTCCAAAATCATTAAATAAATTTGTTTTTTTTTCGTATTTTTCTGAATATGGTAAAAATTTTCTAAAAAAAAATGCTACTGCTTAAAAATGAAGAGATGAGTAAAAATAAATGAAATTACTCTTCTTGTCTGTTTGTCCGTCTGTCCGTTCTTTGGTATATATAAGGATCTATCAAAATCTCAAGATCTAAAGTGCACCTTAAGTTTGGGAAAAAAAGAGATGAGAATAGGGGAGGGGAGGGAAGAAAAACGCATCTTTCTCACTCTCTTATATATATATTTTACCGACACACACAGCCGCTATACTTATAAAAATTTCGTTCTGTTGACGGAACTTTTACCGTCTAATCGCAGATCGTAACGATTGATTTTATCTGCGCCTAAAAATCTCGCACGGGACATAAGATGAGAAAAAAAAGTGATTTCTTTCCTTTTCCTTTCTTTTTTTTTGTTTTTTGAGAAGAAAAAACCCATGCCCAATTTTAAATCTATCGACAAAATCTTTTCACGTACAACGATATTTTGTAGTTTTTTATCGCGTTCATTTCTTAAAAACTCCGCATGACATGAAAGACAAAAGAAGCGAAAAATTATTATACTCATTCGAAGATGAATTTTAAGAGGTATCTCTCTCTCTCTCTCTCTCTCTCTCTCTCTCTCTCTCTCTCTCTCTCTCTCTCTCTCTCTCTCTCTCTCTCTCTCTCTCTCTCTCTCTCTCTCTCTCTCTCTCTCTCTCTCTCTCTTTTCACGTTGATAAAACATCTTCTCTTTTCTTTTTTTCCAATTATATTAATTTCCATCATTCAAAAATATTATTTTCTTTAAAATAGTAATAATTATACTTGTAAATACTAAAAAAAAATTTAATTTTGATTCTTCTATTATAATTTTGACATTTTTTTAAATTTCGGAATCAAAAAAATTACATTTTTTTAAAAAAATATCTGATTTATAATTTTATAGAAAAAAAAATTTAAAATTAGAAAAATTGAATTGTAGAGGAAAGTGAGGCATGACCAATTAATTATGGATTTTTGAATATTATTTATTATTATTATTATTATTATTATTATTATTATTATTATTCTCTGAAATTAAAAAAAATCTTTTTAATTTTAATTATTTCTAAAATTTTCAACTGTAACTCTTCCAAAATTCATTTTTTTTTAACAATTTTAATTAAATTCTACACAAAATCAATTATCATAAACTAATTTTCAATTAAAAATATTTAAAAATTTTAATTTTTTTAAAAAATAAAATTACGAAAAATTTTATTTCAATGTTACTTGAAAGTCAATTATATTTTCAGAAAATTCAATTATCTGAAAGCATTTTTCAATTAAAAATTTTTTTGTAATTCAATTTTTGTCCAAAAATTTCAATTAAAAATCACTTAAACTATAGCTCAATTAGATATATTTAAAAATTTGAATTGTTAGTGTTATCTAAAATAATTTGATAAATTAATTTTAATTCTGTAAAATTTTTATTTTACACAATAATTTTCCTTACATTATTTTTTACATAAAAGAATTTTAATTTAAGCAAATTTTAATTTAGCAGAATAATTCTCATTCAATCAAATTTTATGGTTATTCGAATTTTTAAATGACATCAGAAATTTCAATTCACCGAATTTCAACCTTAAATAACCTTAAATTTTTAAGTAATAGGTAATATTAAAATTTAAATAACTCATGAATTTTTAAGTAAAAACACAATTTTTTGGTTTTAATTTTTCACAATTTTTTTTCAACTAACATAAAATAAATTAATCCCTGTAAAATTAATGAAATTTGTAAAAAAAAATTTTATTTTTACGAATTATTATTTAAGGTAATGTAGAATTCTATGTCGGTAATTGTTTATATTATAATATTTTTCTGTTTTGCCATCAGCCGGTAATGTAGATTTCTATGTCGGTAACGGTTTATATTATCATTTTCTGTTTTGCCATCAGCCGGTAATGTAGATTTCTATGTTGGTAATCAGAAATGATGATTTAAAATTTACCGACATAAAAATCTACATTACCGACTGTGAATAAAACAAAGAAATAACGATATAAAAATTATGTTCAAAAATATTCAATACCGGCTGTACAATACACGTTTGAATAAGTCGGGTCCAGCAGAACCGTTATGCCATTTACGTTCGAATTGTGCCAGTTAAGGTTTAAACAAATTAGATCAATTTTAGAATAATTTGGTCGTAATTTTGAATTTGCCATTTAAAATTTTTTAAATGTGATTTCAGATTCGTCATCAGCTACCCCTCGGGTTTTGAAAAACTAACTTCTATTTCGTAATCAGTGACCTCAAAACTCTCCAAAGTAACAAAAATCCAGACGAATCCAATGAATTTTAAGTTTTTTCGTCCGCCATATTGGATCGGCCATTTTGAATTTTGAAAATCTAAGTTCAGATTCGTAATCAGCGACCTTAAAAACCTCTAAGTAACAAGTTTCAAGTGAATCCATTGAATTTTTGGAAAAATACATCCGTCATATTTTAAATTTTTTAAATAAATATGATAAATTAAAATTTATACCGTAATTTTCTATTATGGCGCATTTATATATCAGTTTCGGTGTATCATTTACGGTGACCAAAATTACGTGTATTTTGAAGATACTTTGCCCAGCGAATGAAATTATTAAAAATGTTTCAATTACAGCGAGGGAAAAATTTTTTATTTTAAATAATTAAATTAATAATTGTTTAAATTTGCATCTTCATTAGTAATAATTGTATCAAAAAAAAAAGGATTAAAATTATTGTTTGAAATCATTTTGCAAACAGTTATATTAAATACAAAATAGTAATAATAGTTATATTTTTTATAAACGCGCCGTAATTGGTGCACTTATCCTATGAAAATTTTCTTCATATTTATATTTTTTTTTTCATTACATATATTCAAATAATTTTTAAATTAAGCGCTTTTTGCGCTTAGTTAGTTTTGCGTTATATTATTTGCACTAATACAGTTTTGTTAGTGACGTCAACAACATCAACAAGTTTCCTAACCTAAAAATTCTATATTATTTAATTTTCGTAAATCAATTTTGAGAATTAAAGTTTAAGGCTCATACGTTTGTTTATTAAAAACAATTATTTTATTTAATATTTTTCACTAAATTCTCAAAATAATAAGTCAAACGATCATTTTCATTTTCTCTGATTAAGGGCAGGGTAGCGATTATGTATTTTGATTTACCTTTGACGTCAAAGTCATTTTCATTTTGACTTCGTAGTCAAATGTCATTTTACATATAGTTTTACGTAAAATGATCGTTTTGATTTGTCAAATTGTATAATAACCACAATTTTAAAGTATAATTACTTTTTTCCCTTTATTAAAAATTTAAGAATAAAAACTTTATTTAGGAATTAAATGATGAAAAAGTGAAGTAAGTAATTTTAAAAAGATCAAGACAGCATTACATAAGGATTTTTAAAAAAAACTTTTATAATTTTAACAAACTAAGTAAAAGTAAGAGGTTAAAAAAACTTTAATTTATGAAATATAAATAAAACATTAATATTAATTTATTTATTTATTCATTCACATATGTTAAGAGAAAAAATTGAAAGAATTATTTAAATATTACTATTTATATATAATTAATTACAGTTTAAATAAAATTAATCGTTAATTTTCATTTACACAAATATAAATAACAGTTTTGTTACTGAATTTATGTTTAGGAATTAATTACAATTACATTATGCCAAAAAATTGAGTATTTTTAATAATAATTTATGTTGAGCATTTTCTATTTTAAATTACATCAATAAATTATGTACAAAAAAATGTCAATTTGCTCAAAACAGTAGAAAACTAATTAAAGTTAAAATTATTTTAGGAAAAAAAATATTTCATCGGTCAAATGTAAGTAATTTTTTATGTTTTGAATTATCTTTTAAACGACATAATTTCTTCTTTAGTTTTTGATATTTTAGTTCATTTTATTCTGACTACATTTATAAAAATGAAAGTAAGACATTATTCAAAACAATAATTATAACATATCCCTGGTTTCAACATTAAAAAATACTTATCGTTGACAGATAAAATAATTTTTTATTAAATAATTTTAACCTAATTATTAATCTTTTAAAAATTCCTTAATTATACCGCTTTTTTAACTGTTTAAAATTACTTACTTTACTTTTTTTATAATTTAATTCCCAAATAAATTGTGGATATTACAATTTGACAAATCAAAACAATCATTTTATGTAAAACTACAAAAAATGACATTTGACTACGAAGTCAAAATAAAAATGACTTTGACGTCAAATTGAAAATGACTTTGACGTCAAAGTTAAATTAAAATAAATAATCGCTACCCTGGCGTACAAATTGAAAAGTGATATGATTTTTTATTAATTTTTTTTTTCTGTTTCAGATGCCTATGGATACGAAAGAGCTATATTAGAAGAAATGAAGAGGCTTTCAAAAAGAAGGTTGTTTTATATTAATGATGAATAATTAATAACATTAACGAAGAACAATAATAATTGTTCTTAACACTTTGCCTACGCTAAGTATTATCCCCCATAATACGGCGTCGATTTCCATTTCTATTTCAAATTTATATAATTTTCATTCGCATTTTCAATTTCACTTTTTCTAATTTTTAATTCCACTTGGTATTTTAAAATTTTAACTCCAGGGACTAAAAATTGTGATGCAAATGCGAGATTACCTTTTAGATACGCTGTAGATATAGTCAAAATATACATAATCGCTACCCAGGTCAAAGTGGAAGCAATTTTTGGATAGAACTACAATGAGAAAATCGCATACAGCATCGACTTTGACCTGCCCTTAAAGTACAAAAAATCAAATCTTAAAGAAATTATATAAATTATAAATTACATTTTTCAGATTTATTGAATTTGAGGTTAATGGAACGATTCTTTTTTTTTGTTATTGTCAAAGTCGTTTTTAGCATATTTTTATTTTATTTTCTTTTGACACTGCATTTTTTTGAATATATATATATATATACATAGTTGGAGCGAAGCATCTTCAAGTTGAATCCTAAGTATGTTTCCAAGGAACATTATCATATCTTTAGAGAAAATTCTTATTATTCTTAAAAATGGATGAATTTTTAACCGAAATTCTCGTTGACTCTATATATATGCTACTTTGCCCACAAACAAATAATAAGCATCAGTCTCATAACAATAAATGTTTCGAGTCCTTTTCATTGTCATAAGGAAAAAAAAAGGAAGCTTGAAGAGCTCTATAACAAGAGGATGTATATTTTTGTGTTAGCTCCTTCTTCATAATATTATTTACCAAGACAAATTTCATCTATATCTATACAACCCTCTTAAACATACGCAAATAATATACAACCACAGAAAAAAAAAAAAAATAGAAGGGCCAACAAATTGGACCAGTGAAAGCGACATGAATCAAAATATTAGAAAATACTGCGGTCAGACCTGCTGTGTGGCAGGTTTGAAGGATTTATGGGATTTCCCGGTGTGTTAAAAAGGGAACGTTTTCACCTCACCACTTTTCTGGTCAGTATTATATATATATATGTATTCTGAATCGCGGATCAGCGATACACATATATATATATATGTGGACTATTGTTTAAAAAATATGATATATTGCTCAAGTGCCTAAAGTGGACAATTTATGGGCATATTTTTTTTTTATTTTCTAGTTCGTCACAATTTTTAACTCCCACGCTTTTTGAAAAAAAAAAAAATTTTCTGCCCTCTCGTAGTGATGGAAAAGTTTCTTTTCATTTTCCTTATAACTGAAATAGAAAGTCGACATGTTCTCTCTCTCTTTTGTCGTTGTGGTTAAGGATAGAGGCCTTTATCATTTCGACACACTTTTTGAAACGCTCTGGGGAATCGACATAACGCTATCAATTCGCTCTCTTTTTTTCTCTCTGTATATATTTTTCTCTTTCTCTCTTTCTTATTCTTCTTTTGCGCAATCTTTTGCGTTTAGATTCCCCTTAAACTTATGCTCTCGATAAAACCGTGGGACATAAATCAAAAAGGAAAAAAAAAAAAGAAAATTGTAAGAACACCTGCGAGATGAAGGGAAACACAGTCAAAACATCCCTTTAATGTAAAATAAATCAAAAAATTGAAGTAGAGAAAAAAATATATGAATGGTTGTGGAATTAAATATATTATATACACTTGCGGAGAAAAAGTTAATTTGCCTTAACCCAAAACAAATTAACCCTCATAACAAAAGGATATATCCATAGAATATCCCTAGGATATCCATATGATATCCATAGGATATCCATATCAATGGTCGATATCCTAGAATGGTCCCCAGGATATCTTGGGATATCCATAGGATATCTTGGGATATCCACAGGATATCCCTAGGATATTCATAGGATATCCAAACCGCCGGTCTGTGGGACATCAACAGGACATTCATAGGATATCCACAGGATATCCCTAAGACATCCACAAAATATCTATTGGATATTATATCGCAGGATATTCATGGGATATCCTCAGGATGTCCGTGGGATATTCTTAGGATATTCACGGGATATTTAATATCTCAACATATATTTTTAAAGGTTAAAATTGTTAAGCTAATATAATGAATAATAATATAATAATAAAAACAAAAATCTGATGAGCTTCTAATTTATTTTAAATGAAGATTTGAAACGCATTTTTCAAAGTTTTTAAATAAACTCATGCACTTAATGTATAATTAATATTAATAGTTATTCGTTATTTGCGGGGAAGAATTTATATTTGTTTAAAGCCAATTTATTTTCTGACAATATTAAGCGCATATGAATATAAAGGAATGAATCACGAATGAGAAAAAAATTAGTTAATAATTTTTCAAATTAAACAACTTTCTCAAAAAACAAGTTGCATTTTATTTTATTTATATAAAATTTAATTCACAGAATATTTTCACTCGTAGTCTTATAATGACTTTAAAAACAGTATCCTGAGAATATCTTCTTGACATCCAGAAGATATACTGAGAATATCCTGAAAATATCTGTGGGATATCCTGACGATATCTATGGGGTATATGGAGAACATTTATGAAAGTCTATAGAGATATCCTGTGGATATCCAAAGGATATCCAAACCGCCGATTTTTTGGATATCCTTAAGAGATCCTTTTGATATCCATAGGACATCCCTAGGATATCTGCGGGATATTATCAATATATCCCAAGATATCTTGTGTTATTAGGGAACCTATTTTGATCAAAATTTGTGATGCGCTCTAAAAAAAAAGGACTTTAGAAGCAAAAAATTATAGGTTATGTTTTTTTAAAATTTCGAATTGAAAATACACAAAGAGAATCAATTTTTAATAGAAATTTTTAAGTCTTTATTATATATACAAAATATTCAATAAAAACTTATTTTAATTTTCTAATAAAAAAGAAACTATAAGTAAAAGTATCGTAAACATAACCTAAAATTCTTTTGCTTCTAAGGTCCCTATTTCTTCAGAGCGTGAGTTAGAGACAAATTTATAGTTAATTCAAATAAAAATTTGGTTCATTTCATTAAAATTCATTTAGTTATGAGAAAAAAAAAATTTCGATTTAAAGGTGTTTGATCCATTTAACCTTTGGTTATCTTCAATAAATGCGTATACACATGCGCGAAAAATCGAACTTTTTCCAAATTAAACCGGAAAATGATTTTCTATCGTATTTTGATGCGCTGAACACGAATCTAAAGTCCAATTTGTTCTATTACGTCAGAATTTTTTTCTAACCTCAAAAAACATGTATATTCAAACAAAGAAACTCAAAATTCTTGTCGGTTTGGGTTCTTAAGGTTTTTTGGGTATAGTTAATTACGAATTTGATCACAGATTTTCAAAATTCAAAATGGCGGATGCAAGAGGGAGTACAATATTAATAAAATTTATTCGATTTTCATGCAAATCAGTATATATCTAGAAGGGTTTTAGGAGGCGCACAGTGGTTTGAAATCAAAAAGTATCAGTCTAGAGCCTACAAATCGCAACCGATTTTAGAATTTTTTTTTTTAAATAATCTTTAATAAAATTGTAAGAGATCCCTCGAGCCCGATTTTTGATTTTCAATTTGCATAAATAATTATATTAATATAAACAAATAAAAAAACGTACTTTTTTTCATATATTACTCTTATTTTCAAAAAAATATGTAAAGTTTTTATTGTTAGGTATTTAAATTTACTCCTCTGTATCTCTGAATTGTAGAATGATGATATAGACCCATTAGTAAATTGCTATAAACAAATTATATAAACAAATTGTTAATTTGGGCAATGATTTCAATTAATTTAAATGAAACTGATTACTCGGGGGTTTTCGGGGTCGCTAAATCACGAATTCGAAGTCAGTTTTTCAAAATTCAAAATGGCGGATCCAATATGGCGGACAAAAAAAATGTTTAAAAATCGCTTAAATTCGCTTGAATCTGGTTACTCGGTGGTTTTTGTGGTCGCTGACCACGAATTCGATGTCAGTTTTTCAAAATTCAAAATGGTGGATCCAATATCACGAATAACGAATTTTTAAAAATTCATTGGATTCGCTTAAAAAAGTTTTCTTATAGAAGACATTTAAAATTTTTTAAAAAACTGACAACAGTAACAAAAAAAAAAAAATAAATAAAACTCATACAGTAACAAAAAGACCTATTGACAATTTTCAATCGAATTTAATTTTTACAAAATTGTCTACTTTATTAGATATGCTATTCGATTTTAATTTTTTGAAAAACTAACATCGAATTCGTGATCAGCGATTATAAAATTTATTATATAAATAATATAATATTGAAGTTAAATTTAAAAAAAATTAAATAATTATAAATTTTCATAATTTTATAACTTTTTCGACATTTGTATTAAAGATATGAAAAAATCAATGTTAGGAAAAAATTATAAATTGTTATAAACAAATTTTAATTTAAGATAATTACTTTGATCGATTTTAATAAAAATAGTGATCTATAGTAGGGGTTTTTGGCATCGCTGATCCGCGAATTCGATGTTAGTTTTTGAAAAAATCAAAATCAAATAGCATATATCTAATAAGGTAGACAATTTTGTAAAAATTAAATTCGATTGAAAATTTGTTATTTAGGTCTTTCTGTTACTGTATATAAATTATACGTCAGTCTTTTTAAAAATTTTAAATGTCTTCTATAAGAAAACTTTTTTAAGCGAATCCAATGAATTTTTAAAAATTCTTTCGTGATATTGGATCCGCCATTTTGAATTTTGAAAAACTGACATCAAATTCGTGGTCAGCGACCACAAAAACCCCCGAGTAACCAGATTCAAGCGAATTTAAGCGATTTTTTAAATTTTTTCCGTCATATTGGATCCGCCATTTTGAATTTTGAAAAACTGACATCGAATTCGTGGTCAGCGACCACAAAAACCCCCAAGTAACCAGATTCAAGCGAATTTAAGCGATTTTTTAAATTTTGTCCGCCATATTGGATCCGCCATTTTGAATTTTGAAAAACCGACATCGAATTCGTGGTCAGCGACCACAAAAACCCCCTAGTAACTAGATTCAAGCGAATTTTAGCAATTTTTTAAATTTTGTCCGCCATATTGGATTCGCCATTTTGAATTTTGAAAAACTGACATCGAATTTGTGATTTAGCGACCCCGAAAATCCCCGAGTAATCAGTTTCATTTAAGTTAATTGAAATCATTGCCAAAATTAACAATTTGTTTATATAATTTGTTTATAACTATATCATCATTCTACAATTCAGAGATACAGAGGAGTAAATTTAAATACCTAACAATAAAAACTTTACATATATGTTTTTTTAAAATAAGAGTAATATGTAAAAAAGTATGTCTTTTTTATTTGTTTATATTAATATAATTATTTATGCAAATTGAAAATCAAAAATCGGGCTGGAGGGATCTCTTACAATTTTATTAAAGATTATTTAAAAAAAAAAAAAAAAAATTTCAAAATCGGTTGCCATTTGTAGGCTCTAGACTGTAATTTTGAACTCTACTTTTTGATTTCAAACCATTGTAGGGCGCTGATCACAAATTCGATGACAGAATTTAAATATTCAAAATTTTAAAAAAATTTTAAATTGTCCTTCATATTGCATCCGCCATCTTGGATTTTTAAAATCTAACATCGGAATCGTGATCAGCGACGCCACAAATCCCCCTAGATATACTGATTTGAAAGAAAATCTATAATAATTTTTTGAAATACTTGTTTTTTTAAAAAAAACCATATTACATCTGCCATTTTGAATTTTCAAAATCTGTGATCAAATTCGTAATCATCTACCCGAAAAAACCCATAGAATTTTGAGTTACTTGTTTGATTTTGGTTAATTTTTTTGGTTCTAAACGTTCTAAATTAATTTTGTCACCCTGAAGAGTAAATATTTTCTTGAATTTTATGATACCGACTCCTGATTTCTTTTTATATAAAAAGAAAATACGTGAGTCTTTTTTTTTTTTCTTATACACATACTCGTAGAGAAAAATGACAATGAATTAAAATCTTCACCTTAGGCTATTATAATTGTGTTTAAAAATGTTCGAATTTCTGTATATTGCGGAGACATCTGTCTTCTAATCCTTTACCACAGATTTTTGTCCCTTAATTCTCTCATTATTTTCCATATATATATATATATATATATATATATATATATATTGACATTCAGCCCCAAGCTAAACATCTGCCCTTTTAATATCAAATCCAAAATCAAAACTCAAATAAAAAAAAAAAATAATAATAACCTAATAATTAATTACACCAAAATTCCGAGTTAAATTCTTGAAAAATTCCAATTTATAAAATAAATATTATTAATTTTAAAGAACGAGAAAGTTTCTCTACGATAATAAAATACATATAGGTTAAAATAACATATTTTGTTGAGTCTCTAAAGAATGAAGAAGATTTTAATGTATGATTAGAAAGAGGACAAATGAGAAGTTATAAATCATCAGAAAAAAAAAAGATTGACATTGGTAATAAATTATTTAATTAGTATATAGCGTTTAATCAAAGTTTAGTTTTTTGAAAAATGATTAGATTCCATATGAGCAGGACATTTAAAAATATATAAGAAATGAGAAGCCAAAAAAAGGGGGGAGGGGAAGGTTTCTATTTTGGAACACACGCAAAAGTGAGAGGAAGAGTTGATAGAGTGCATCAGTGGACCTATATATATATATATATATGAATATATGAATGAGGATAATGCATTGGAGTTCAGACATGCCTTGTTTATAATGGGTCGAACAAGGGTGCTAGATACCAGTGGGGGCCCAAAGCCCCCCTAAGGAGCGGGTCTTATGGTGCACCATTGGAATTGACGGTGTTAAACGGCGGGCAGTCTCGCTATGCGGTCAGTGTTTGCTTATGAGCCGCGCCTGGCATTTAGGGATAACAAGAGAGGCCCACTTCATCATCTCTCTATATACCATATGTATATACAAGAGATGCACTGCGCGCGGTCCAATGCAAGAACAACGACCCCGCATCATCTATATAATATACTCCACCCATATTTTCTTCAATTATTTTTCAATATATCTATTTAAACACTCGTCATTTCATGGCTTTTAAAACAAAAATTTCATTCAATTTGCTTTCTCATGAAGGCGAAGTATTTGTAATAGAAAAATTTTTTCAAAACTCGATTTTTTGATGTATTTTTGTTTTTTGACCTCAGGAATTAGAATCATATTTTTAAAAAATTTTGTTTGGTTATGACAATTTTGATTGACTGAAATAATTTTAGTGTTATTACAAACATTTGGTTATAGGCCAACGAAAATTATTTGATTGAACATTTTTAAATTCTAACCAAAATTTTTATACCTAATCTAAAATCATTCATATTGAATTATGAAGCAAATTCTAAAACTTTAGTTTGCGTTGCTCGAGTTTACGCGGTCATACTAAAACAAGAATTGTTTTTACTTTTTTGTTTTATTCGCTACTATATATATATTATAATAGAAATATTTTTGTATTAATAATGAAAACCTTTTTTGTTTGTTTCAGATATCCATATGCAGGTACGAGAGAAAGAATTAGAGCTTAAAAAGTTGTTATTTTAGAAAACCAAATCGTAATTTTCCAATTATTACAATTTCCTTTGGCAGTACTGTTTTCAAAATAAGACCAAAAGGATAATTGTAAGGTTTGTTTATTAGAAAACCAAATCGTAAGATGTCATTATTTTCTAAATTGAAAATATGACCCCTGTTCACTGGGTACGTAAAGCATGTTTTTAATTTTAATATACTAACCATAGACGAAAAATTAAAGGTGCATGTTTGGTAAAATTTGTAGTGTAACATATAAATATTAGGATCAAAGTAGGTTTGGATATGTATATACATCCAAATGTATATTTACGAAGAATAGGTTTTATAAAGCATCAAATTAGATTTAGTGTATTAAGATGAAAGTAAGTTTAATGTATAGGTGCAAATAATATAATTAATAAAGAATCACACTAGGTTTAGTGCATATAGAATTAAAGAGATTTAATGTAGAATCAGTAGATTTAATGAAGAATAAAAGTAGGTTTAGTGTAGAATTAAAGGGGTTTAATGTAGAATCAGTAGATTTAATGGAAAATAAAAGTAGGTTTAGTGTATAGAATTAAAGGGGTTTAATGTACCCGTGCAGAAATTTTGCCAGGGCCCAGACCGGGGCCGGATCAGTCTGTCCTATTAGGGAATGAAACGTAGCACCTGCTGTGGCCCTGATTAGGAAACTCACATTTTCTTGTCGCCCTAATTTGACCCTGATCAGGTATGGCGTTTCATTCCCTACTAGGGCCCTGGTAGGACAACTTCTACACGGGTAGAATCATAGTAGAGTTAATGAAGAATCAAAGTAGTTTCAGTGTATCATTAAATATAAGGTTTAATGTAGAATCAAATTAGGTTTAATGTAGTATTAAAGTAGTTTCAGTGAAGAATCAAAGTAGGTTTAATATAGAATTAAATGAGGTTTAATGTAGAATCAGTAGATTTAATGAAGAATAAAAGTAGGTTTAGTGTAGAATTAAAAGGGTTTAATGTAGAATCATAGTAGAGTTAATGAAAATCAAAGTAGTTTCAATGATATCATTAAATATAAGATTCAATGTAGAATCAAATCAGGTTTAATGTAGGATTAAAATAGTTTCAGTGTATCATTAAATATAAGGTTTAATGTAGAATCAAATTAGGTTTAATGTAGGATTAAAGTAGATTTAGTGAAGAATTAAAGTAGGTTTAATATAGAATTAAATGAGGTTTAATGTAGAATCAAATTCTGTCTTATGCAGGATTAAAGTAGATTTAATGTAGGATTATAATTGGTTTAATGTATAACTTAATAGTAGAGGTTTAATGTAGAAAAAAATAAAATCGTTTAACGAAGCTTCAAAATTGGTTAAATAAAGAAGTAAAGAAGTGTTATTGTAGAATCCAAGTAGGTTTAATAGAGAATTAAAGAAGGTGTATTAAAGAATGAAAATTTAATATGTAGGTTTAATGTAATTAATATTAGATGTAATGAAGGATGAAAATAGTTTTAGTGTAGGGTTAATGTAATGCTTAAAGATGGCTTAATGTACTTATAGGTTTATATTGGTTTTTATAAAGAATCACAATAGATTTAAAGTAGAATAAAAGGGGTTTAATGTAGAACTTACCATGTTTAAAAATAAAGAAAGAAGTATAGTGTATATAGGTTTAATAAGCATCAAAGCAGATATAATGTAGTATTAAAATATAGATTTAATGCAAGTATGTACTATAGGCCTAATGAAGAATCATATTAAGTTTAGGGTATAATTAAAGTAGGTTTAATGTAGAATAAAAGGTTTAATGTAGAGTTAAAAAATGATTCCTGTAAATCGAAAAAAGTTTTAATGTAGGATTATTGCGTATTTAGTGAAGTATTAAAGTAAGTTTAAAGTATATATAGTACAAAGTAGGTTTAATAAAGAATCAAGGTAGGTTCAGAATAGAATTAAAAAGGTTTTATGTAGGATCATAGTATAGTTTTAATAAAGGATCAAAGAAGTTTAGTATAGGGTTAAAATAAGTTTGTTGTAGGTTCATAATTGATGAGTTAGAAGAACCAAAGTTGGTTTATAGTGTATATGACAACAGTATTAGGTTTAATGTAGGATTAAATAGATTTAATGAAAGATTAAAGTAGGTTTAAAGTAAGTGAATATAGTAAGTTTAATGTATATAGAATCGAAGTAGATTTAATGTAGAATTAACAAAGTTTAATGTAGAATTAAAAAGGTTTAATGTAGAATTAAAAAGTTTTAATGTAGAATTAAAAAGTTTTAATGTAGAATTAAAAAGTTTTAATGTAGAATTAAAAAGTTTTAATGTAGAATTAAAAAGTTTTAATGTAGTATCAAATAGGTGTAATGAAGGATCAAAGTAGAATTAAAGTATGTTTAATGTATTATAGAATCAAAGTAGGGTATACGTTAAAGCAGTATAAAAGTAGGTGTACGTACTTAGGTTTATAACAGGTTTAATAAAGAATCAAAGCAGGTTTAAAGTTTAAATTAGAAAGGTTTAGAAACATAATAGTCGTTTAATAATGTAATTATTCAAAATAGATTGAATGAAGGATGAAAATAGGTTTTGTCTAGGTTTAATGTTTAAAGAAGGCTTTTAAAGTAGTGTTATAATATAAAAAATCTCCATATAAAATTCATCATCAACGTCAAATTATATTAATCCACATTATATATGAAATTGAATTTTGGCTTCATTAAAAAAAAAAAAAAAAACTAAAATATATATTTACAAAAATCATTTCCGTTTGTTTCGCGATTAAACCGAATCAAATTCGCCTTATATATATATATACGAATATATAGGAGAAAAAGGAGGAAAAGTTTCAAGAAAGAAGAAAAAAAAAACACAAGCGGAATGTATATATTATATATACATACATACGTATACAATATATAATAAGGGGAGGGGAACAATATCAAAATCTCGAGATGCACTTTACGCGCATCATCCTCATTGTACAAACAAAGCTGCGCGTCACGTAAAGGACGATAAATTAGGGGAAATCTAAGGGATTGAATATAGTTTCCGGTTGGCACGTGTTTCCCTTGTCATATTACCGAATCATTAACTTACCCCCCTCTATATAACTTACACTTCCTTATGGGTGACATTTACCCACCCACCCCCCTTTTCCTCTCAAATGACTATTGATCCAAATTTACAGTATATATATGACATGTCCAATTTGTTCCCTTTCAATGTGAATTAAAGTTGTTAATTGAAATTTTAAATCGAATAATATAAAACTATTTTTTTTTTTTTAAATAAAAAAATTAAACTAATTTAGTGATTTAATAATTATTCGTCATTATTAGGTATAAACGAACATAACCTCAAAATTAAGGTCAAATCAAGATGTAAGTATCGATTAAATTAGGTTAGGTTAAAAAGAAGGGGGGTCCCTAAGGTCATCCTAAAGTCATCCGCCATATTGGATCCGCCATTTTGAATTTTGAAAAACTAACGTCGGATTCATAATCAGCGACCCCAAAAACCTCCGAGCAATGATTTTCAAGCCAATTGCTCAACATTTGAAAAATGTTTTTTGCATGTTTTTTTGACACTCTTTTTGAAAAAAAAAACCCTAAAATCTAAGAGTTAATTTGACCAAAACACCCCGGTTTCACCTAAAATCAATGAAAAATTACTTTTTCTACTATAAGAAAAAGTTTTCAACCATTTAAATTAAAATCCCAAGGGGGCGAAATATAGGCCTTAGGGGTCCTCCGCCTCCTTTGAGATTAATTTATAGAAGTGGCACGTTTGACATATATGAGACTTAAGAATATAAGTTAGTGTATTTATTAGCTTAAGTTATAGATTAAAGATGTAAAATTTACAATAAAAAGTAATGTTAGCTATATATGTTAATTATAAGTTAGGTTTTAAGATGATATAGATTTTTAGGTTATGTTACGTTGATGCTTAAGTGAAGCTTAGATTATATATACTTTCAAGAAATATAGTTGTATTTCTTTTTGGGTCTCAGTGAAGAAAGAACACATTTTTCAAAACAAGAAGCTGTATTTCCTTTTGGACCGCAGTGAAGAAAGAACACTTTTTCATATTATAAACAAAAAATCGGACAAGTGCAAGTTACACTCGCATTAAAACCAAGGGTTCCGTACTCTTAAACCTAAAATTTAAGGGGGTTAAACATAGATTTGAAAATAAATTAATAAAACTAAAAAATAATAAAAATATCAACAAATAAAAAATGTCAAAAGATAATAAAAATAACAAATGGTAAAAAATAGAAAATGGCAAATTATAAAGAATGGCAAAACACTACAAAAAAAATATAGCAAGCACAATTGGAGTTGAAAAAAAGAATAGGAATTTTCCACAAAAAAAGGAATAAAATTTTATTTTTCTGAGTCAAAAATGGTAATAAAACTTAAGGAGAAAGTCTACTTTTTAAAAAAATTGTATGTTTTGAAAAAACTCAATTAAAATAAAACGCCTATCATGTTTATTAAATTTTCACTATAATCTGCACTCAAAAATATACGTAAAAGTGCGTATAAATTTGAAACTCTTTAGATAAAATTTTTTTCGGTTTTTGAGGAAAATTCATGATTTTTATCGAAAATTATCAGTTTTTCTTTGAAAACGCTATGATAATCAACTTTTTTTTGTATTCTACACGCAAAAATACGTAAAAAAAGTACAAATTTTGATCTCTTAGTATAAAATTTTCTTCTTTTTTTATTCGAAAAATCCATGATTTTTTCTAAAAATATGACTTTTCCTTGAAAACGCTATGATAACACAGCCCCACAAAAAAAAAAAGTGTCATGTACTTTTGACCGGAATACCCTAACCCTATGTATTTTGACGCGCTGAACACGAATCCGAAGTCCGTTTTGCTCCATCACGTCAGGATTTTTTTCTAACCTCAAAAAACATGTCGGATTTTGAGAAGTAAGCGATTTTTTTAAAAATTGATGTATTAACTTCAAACTTGGTATCTGGGGGTTTTTTGTGTCGCTGATTACGAATCTGAAGTTAGATTTTCAAAATCCAAAATGGCGGATCCAATATGGCGGACGAATTTTGAAAAAATTTTAAGATTTACTTCAAACTTGGTATCTAGGGGTTTTTTGGGTCGCTGATTACGAATCTGATGTCAGATTTCAAAAATTAATAATGGCGTATCTAATATGGCCGATAGAAGTCCATGTTGGATATGCCATTTCGAATTTTTGAAATCTGACATCAGATTCGTAATCAGCGACCCAAAAAACCCCCAGATACACTATTGCATATTAATTTTAAAAAAATTTCGTAAAATAATGTCCCCCTACCAAAAAAAAATTCAAGGGGTAGTTCCCCCCCATAAATCAGCTTTTGGGGAAAAACAAAACATACGTGTCAAATTGTTTTCAAAAAACTACAAAACTGCCAAGTTTCAGAAAAATCGGCGTATGGCACTTCCCTAGTGTTACTTGTCAGCAACTTAGAAAACCTGTAGATACCAAATTTCATAATAATCTGACAGTTTTTTAAAAATAATTCCTTAATATTGAATCAGACATATCGAATTTCGGAAATCTGACATCAGATTCGTAATCAGCGACCCAAAAAACCCCTAGATACCAAGTTTGAAGTTAATACATCAATTTTTAAAAAAATCGCTTACTTCTCAAAATCCGACATGTTTTTTGAGGTTAGAAAAAAATCCTGACGTGATGGAGCAAAACGGACTTCGGATTCGTGTTTAGCGCGTCAAAATACATAGGGTTAGGGTATTCCGGTCAAAAGTACATGACACTTTTTTTTTTGTGGGGCTGTGTAATCAACTCCAATCGTTCTCGCTATATTTTTCCTGTAATCTACACGCAAAAATACGTAAGTATACCAAATATGAACTGTCTTGGTCAAATAGTGTGTGCGCTAGGTGGATTAATTGCTTTTTTTCAAAATTTTTGATTTTTCCTTGACAACGCTATGTAAATTCATCTGAATAATGTTCACTATATTTTTCCTGTAATTTTCACGTAAAAATACATAAGTGTACCAAATTTGAGCTCTCTATACACAGAAAAAACCTGAATTCAAATTGAGTATAGATTCTATACTCAATTTGATTCGCAACAAAAATGAAACTGGTTGTCTCATTTCGAGTTCTAAGGTAAAAGTTTCAAAATGAAACAGGCAAGTTTCATTTTGAGAAAAAGAAAAATGGAAAAATTTTGTGAAATAACGAATAATTTTGCACAAAAACATGAAATATAATAATTACAAAGAAGTAAATAACACGCTAGACTTAATATATTTGATTAAAAATTGCTTGTAATCGCGTAATAAAATAATAAAGGAAATATGTTTTTAGGTTAGAAAAATGAAAACATGTGTTTTGACAACAGGGACGGTACTGCCAACTTAAATAATAGCGGTAAATTTAAAAACTTATGAAATTAATTATTATCTACGTAAATAATAATAAATAATTTTTATTTAAAAACTTCTAAATATTCGTACTGGTCAAAATAATCTTTCTGGTGTTGTTGAAATATTAGAATCAATAATTGAAATACAAAATTACTCTGCTTATGATGCCAACTTAGAAATCTGAAATTCCAGCCAATATCATTTTGAATAACATGAAGTTTGTCCCATACTCATTTCGATACCCAAAAGAAAATGAGTTGCAACAAAAATGAGTCCAAGTTTTTTCTGTGTATGTAAAAAGATGTGGCAACCAGGGGGTGGGGTACATAGTCATTTTCAGGGATTTTTCGTAAAAATTCATAGTTTTTCCTTGACAACGCTATATATGATAATCACTTCCTATGAGATTCGCTATATTTTTCCTGTAATCTACACGCGAAAATACATATGTGTACCAAACCCTAAAAAGTAAGGTTATGTTGGAGTAAAGTTGAATTAAAGTTGAATCCAATGTCAGTTTTTCCAAATTCAAAATGGCGGATCCAATATGGCGGATATTTTTTAAAAATCGAATCATTGTGCTTGATACTAGTTATTTTCAATTTTTTTTTTTTTTTTTTTTTTTTTTTTTTTTTTTTTTTTTTTTTTTTTTTTTTTTGATTTCATATGTTTATTAAAATATAAGACTAAATTTTTAAGGATGCGTTAGAATACAAATATTCCGCATCAAGAAATAGAGTGTTTGGTGATGGGGCGGGGGGGGGGGGGTTTGACTTTCCCCGGAACATAGTGAATCGTAAATCATTCGCGTTAACGCGTGGATCCGTTTCGTCTCGAAGCTTCAAGGGTGTTTAGATTTAGATATCATGTATAGAAGATTTGCTGTAGCAGTTTTGTATATATATATATATATGCGAAAAAAAACGCTTCCTCGCTACTAAACTTCCTGGGGTCCACGTGCACATATCATTGTGTACCATTTGCACTAATGATTCGTTCTGATCCGGCGTGTGTATTCCATTTCTTTCACCCTTCACCTCCCCAACCCACCACGCCATTTATGCCCTAAAGAATCAAAGCCATTTTTAGATTGTGAAAAAGTAGGAAAAAAGGGGCAGAGTATTCATACAATTTTTTTTTTTTTTTTTTTTTTGATTTGATACTAAAAGATCATTTCCGCTATTTTTCTGATACATATATATATAGCAATAAAGCTGTCAAATGTTTGGCTGATATGTATATATGTGTATTTGTAAAAATGAAAATAAATAAAAATTGAAAAAAGGTAATGAACCCTAATAACACAAGATATCTTGGGATATATTGATAATATCCCGCAAATATCTTTGGGATGTCCTATGGATATCAAAAAGATCTTTTAAGGATATCCAAAAAATCGGCGGTTTGGATATCCTTTGGATATCCCATGGATATCTGAGGATATCCACAGGATATCTTCTGGATATCTCTATAGACTTTCATAAATGTCCTTCAGATATCCCATAGATATCGTCAGGATATCCCACAGATATCATCAGGATATCCCATAGATATCGTCAGGATATCCCACAGATATTTTCAGGATATTCTCAGTATATCTTCTGGATGTCAAGAAGATATTCTCAGGATACTGTTTTTAAAGTCATTATAAGACTACGAGTGAAAATATTCTGTGAATTAAATTTTATATAAATAAAATAAAATGCAACTTGTTTTTCGAGAAAGTTGTTTAATTTGAAAAATTATTAACTAATTTTTTTCTCATTCGTGTTTCATTCCTTTATATTCATATGCGCTTAATATTGTCAGAAAATAAATTGGCTTTAAACAAATATAAATTCTTCCCCGCAAATATCGAATAACTATTAATATTAATTATACATTAAGTGCATGAGTTTATTTAAAAACTTTGAAAAATGCGTTTCAAATCTTCATTTAAAATAAATTAGAAGCTCATAAGATTTTTGTTTTTATTATATTATTATTATTCATTATATTAGCTTAACAATTTTAACCTTTAGAAATATATGTTAAGATATTAAATATCCCGTGAATATCCTAAGAATATACCACGGACATCCTGAGGATATCCCATGGATATCCTGCGATATAATATCCAATAGATATTTTGTGGATGTCTTAGGGATATCCTGTGGATATCCTATGGATGTCCCACAGACCGGCGGTTTGGATATCCTAGGGATATCCTATGGATATCCCAAGATATCCTGGGGACCATTCTAGGATATCGACCATTGATATGGATATCCTAGGGATATCCTTTTGTTATGAAGGATAGGTCCCTTCTCTTGTGGAGCGTCACATATTTTTTTTCTAAAGTTAAAAATTCACTGTTTTTTATGCTACAAAATAGAAATAATTAAATTATAATTTTTGCTTTTTCTTCCGGAAAAGAAGGTTCGAAGGGTCAAGACTATAATCCTTTGCCAAAGAAACATAATTTCTAATTGTGAGTATATAAAAAGTCAACTATGAACTTCCTGCGTTTTTGAACCGAAGGTCAAATTTATACCCACATATCAGAAAAGGATATAATCAGAATTTTTTTTTTTTTTTTCACTTCTATATATATATACCTATATGTTCCGAGGTTAAAAAGTCTTCCTCTGTGAACTTAATGCATATTGAAAAAGGAAATGGAACACTTTCGTTTCAACTTCACAGAGGGCTATGGTCAATACAAGTCTATGTCAAAAGGTTATCATCACTCTTATAAAAAAAAATATATATATATTTCGAAAAATCCCAAAGGACAGTATATAGAAACGCAAGTATATATATATATATATATATATATATAGGCGCCACAAAATGAAATTCAATCTTTGACGTAGAAAAATTTGCATACTTTCCCTCCGTTCGGAAGCGAAAGACTGTCAACATATAAACATGGCATTAGCATAAAAGGGCCGACACGAGGGATCGATTCTCAGTGTCCGCAAGTTTCAGAAGAGAAAAAGAATAGCCATATATATATATATATATATATATATATATATATATATATTTGTTTGAGAGAGAGAAGGAGAGAGAGAGAGAGAGAGAAAATATGAATGAAAGATTATCTTTGATCTCATATATTGATGATCTTCAACCGTATATAATCAATAATGTGTGCGTTCACTAATGGCTAATGTATTTTTCTTTTTGTTTCTTCAACGAAAAAAGGACTATTATAACAGTTTATTGATAATGCGACAAAATCGTGTTTTTTTTTTTTTGGAGGAACGATCGAGATCGATAATAATTTCGACATGTTTCGACGAATATACATATGTATATTTGTCGAAACATGTCGAAATTATCGATCTTGATCGTTTGACCAAAAATAGAAAAAAAAACCGATTTGGTCAACCATTATCAAAAATGTTATATATTATATATATATATATATAAATGAAACTGTGTCGAGAGAAAAAGACACTAAGGAATGACGAAAAAGAATCGATTTACATTTCGATGAGTTCCTTCGACATTTGCTCGGAGAAGGTTTAAAAAAAATTGTTACATAGATAAGACGCTTGTTTTACAAATATATCTGTATAAATATTTAGGAAGTTAATTTTCTTTGATCAAGCGTCATTTTTATTTCTTTAGAGAAAATGTTTGTATATATATATATATATATATATATATATATATACGTTTACAAATGCTAAATAGATAATAAAAATTGAAAAATTCTATATGGGTTTTGATTTTCACGATATAGATTTTTGTATAAATTATATTGTAAATTATAGTATAAATTGTATTAAATTAAAAATTAACAAGTTTTATAATTTTTTTTTACAATAAATTACATTAACCTTTAAATGGCACAATTTCGCATTCGAACTTAAATAGCACAACGGGTCCCATGTAGAAAATAATCATGGAAGACTGGGTGCGACATATTATCTATATAAAATTTTTGTAACGTTTAACAAGAAACGTACAACTATACAGATATTATCATGAATCTGTACAGTGAAACTATCTAGTTTCACTGTCTAGTTAAATTGTGACAAAACTATCTAGAAAAGTCCTAGTTTAAACAGAATTAACATAACCTTTTTGCTTGTAGTTAACTGTATAGAAATTGTATAGAAACTGTACAGAATTTCAATATTAAGAATATATTATATTATATAAATATTATATGTTAGAATAATTAATAAATTATTATTTAAAATATATACATGAAATACATATAAAATTATAATTATTATTACTTTAGCATATATATTTAATTAATTTTATAAATTCGTAAACTATATACAACTATGTAATATAAATTATTATTATTTAATTATTTTATAGGGGAGATGTATGCAGGTTGAGACAGTTGATATTATATTAAATTTTGTATTTTTAAAATTAATTACTATTTTCTTAGGCAATGTTGATGCTCTGACCAATACTTTTTGAACGACAAATAATAACACAAATAATTCAGTAAAATATAATTTATTCATATAAACTTGTCAACAATTTTACTTTTATTTTAGTAACTCTTCTGAAAAGTGATTTATTGATATTAACTTTCTTCCAACACTGCTAACAAAAACAATCATCATAACCTAAAATATCGCTTGCGTCACGGTCAGAGTTGCCAATGACCCTACCTAAACGCTACTGCGCTTGCGTTACGACAACTCTCTTATAGGTCTAAAAAAGCGCGCTTATATAAAATGCTTAATAATAAGAAAACTTTAATAAAGCAATATAAAAATATTTTTACTATTGAATTTTTTTTGTTAATTATATTGCTTCCAAATAAAAAAATACTAATTTCCTTAATATACTTAAGTTATAATTATTTTTTAAATAAAATATTCTTCCCCTCTACACTTTTTAATAAATGAAGCTTCTCATTGGTTTTTCCATTTCTTGTTTGTCCATTACTTGCTGAGGACCAATAATAGAGATGGATTTCTCCTGTCTGCTAGATAATTCTAGATTTACGATATAGTTTCTATCTAGTTTAACTATATATTAAAACTACATAGTAACTAGCCTATCAAATCGTTACACTTTTAGATAGTTTCTGTACAGATTATCTATGTCGCGCCAGTGTAGTATCAAGAAAAACTAGAGAGTATCGTTATAGTGCCATGACTATTTTCCACATGGGGTCTGCTGAACCCGACGTATTCAAACGTATATGTATTGTACAGCCGGTATTGAATATTTTTGCACAAAAATTTAATCTGAAGTTACTTATAATGTATTTTTTAAATTTTTCATTACTTTTACAGGGATTAATTTATTTTAAGTTAGTTAAAAAAAAGTAAGGAAAAATAATAACCAATAAAAATTTGCGTGTTTTTAATTACAAAATTCATGAGTTATTTAAATTTTAATATTATCAGTTAAAAATTTAAGGTTATGATGTATAATATTCATTAAGGAAAAAATTATCCCAACAGCAGGACTTGCAAAAAAAAAGTTATTTATTTTGCAGAATAAAATGTGAATTTTTAGGTAAAAATTAAAAATTTATAATTACTAATTTAATGTTTGAAGCTAATTTATATTCTTTTGTATCGAATTAGTTGTATCAAAAAAATTAGAAAACTACTAAGAATATGTCAAATTAATATATTAAAATATAAAAAATATTCAAAAACATTCAATTAATTTGAGATCAAAAAAATGCTCGGGTCTACTGGACCCATGGTGCCAATTAAGGGTTAAAAATAATTTATAAATACATAAACACTTTGAAATCTTTCCCTGTTCCCTCACATATATTTTTCCCAATTATAGTATGAAAAAAACTTGCTTTTAGCCATACTAAATCCAATACGACGCACAATCACTTTTACGAAAAAATTAAATGTTTTCAAATTTTAATATTAATTTTTTTATAGCTGAAATTATCAAATTTCAGAAAGTTTTGTAATGAAAATTTTTAGAAATGATTAAATTTAAGACTTTAAATTTGAAAATTTTTTTAATAATTGAATTTTCAAAGAGAGTTACAATTAAATTTTACAGAATAAAAATTAATTTATCAAATAATTTTAGATAGAATATTTTTTATTCTAGAAATAATTGAAATTCCAAAAAAAATTTTTTTTAATTTCAGAAAATAATAATAATAATAATAATAATAATAAATAGTAGGTAAATAATAATAAATTAAAGATAAAAAATTTTTCATTTTTACTTTTACATTTTTTACGATTTTTCACATAAAAAGTTAAAATTTTGGGTACTACTGTATTTTTACTTGTATATAGATTACAGAATAAATAGAACCAACCTATTTTGAATTTGATTTCACGGAAATTTAATTTAAAAAACAATTTTTCTTTTATCTAAAAAATTTAAATTAATTAATTTTAATAGCAAAAGAAAAATTTATTTAAAAAAAAACATTAATTATAATTAAAAAGAAATTAAAATATTATCCAAAATAATATCCCTCTAGAATTTTACACTTTTTTTTTTATCTTAGAAGCTGAAATTTTGATGAAAAATGTATATAAGAAAAATGTTCCCATTTTTTTTTTCATTGGGGTAAAATGACATAAAACGAATTAAAATTTTTACAAAAAGATTGGAAAGTAGAATATCACAAATAGTTTTTATAAATTGATTGTGGTAAAAATGTTCTGAAAAGGGGCAAATTGTCACAAAAATGCGATAAGTATATATATAGAGAATTAAAAGTCACAATATAGTATATTTTTTAAATCCATTGGGGTAAAATACCATAAAACGGGGTAAAAACAAACATAGTGAAGGATTAAAAGTAACACATATTTTTTTAAAATTTGATTGTGTTTACAATGTCCTGAAAAGGGTTAAATTGTCACAAAAAGATGATATATATATATATAGAATTAAAATATTACTGTAAAAAGAAGGTACTAAAATAGTACCGATTTTAGGTATTAAAATAGAACCAAAAGGCAATTTAGTATCTAAAGTTGGATTTAATTTAATATACCTCTTCGTTTTACAGTGATATCACCAAGTACTTTTTGTAAAATAATTAGGGGTAAAATGTCATAAAAGAGGATAAAAATTATTACAAAAAGGGGTAGAGAAAATTAAAATTCAGAAATAGTTTTTGTTAATATATTGCCGTAAAATGGCATTAAATTTGGTAAATTTTTACAGATTAGGGGGTAAGACGTCATAAATAGTTTTTGTAAAGTAATTGGGGTAAAATTGCATACAAACGGTCAAATTTTTACAAAGTGGGACATATCTTTCTATATTATAAAAAGATTTCGCCGCAGCCGCCGCCGCCACTGTTTCAGAAATTTTGACCTAGGAGGGGGGGAGTCCCCCTTCTAAATTTTGAGGTTATGTTCGTTTCTAGACTCTGAATAGATTCGTTTCTAGACAAGTCCCCTTCCCTCCCCGCCAGAAATGATCTAAATTTTGAGGTTATATTCGTTTCAAGGCTCTGAATATAGCCGCAAGTCCCCCCCCCTCCCTCCTCTCATTTACCCTCCTCCGCCAAAAATGACCTAAATTTTGAGGTTATGTTTGTTTTAAGGCTCTAAATAAAGCAGTAAATCCTTTCCCCTTCCCTCATATCTCTCCGTAATTTCCCGCCAAAAATGACATAAATTTTGAGGTTATGTAAACTTCAAGACTTTCAATATAGCCGCAAGTGGAGGTGGAGTTCCCGCCAAAAATGACTTGATTTTTAAGATTATATTCGTTTCAAGACTAAATGTAGTCGCAAGCCACCCCTCCTTCCTTACGTTAAAGGAGAGGTGGATTTTCCGCCGAAATTGAACTAAATTTTAAGGTTAAGTTATTTTATCGGGAAACGACCAAGAAACAAACATAACCTCAAAATTTACGCCAAAATTTGGCGCAAAAAGACAAAGAAACAAACATAACCTCAAAATTGAGGTCAAACTTTGAAGGAAAATGACCAAAAAACGAACATAACCTTAAATGTAGGTCAAATTTTAGCTGGAAAATTTAAAAAAAATTTGATAAATTTTGTTTTAAAAATTGAAAATAATAAAAATTATTGTTAATAAAAATCGTAAATAACATTTAAAGAAATATATAATAAAATTTAATAATAATTTTAAATTCCTGAAATTGTCTAAACATTAACTCAAACATCTACAAAACCAATTAAATAATAGGGGGTTGGCGAGCTATATATATATATATATTAGGTAATTAAAATTCAGAAATAGTTTTTGTAAATTATAATTGGGGTAAAAAATGACAAAAAGGATAGGGGTAAAACGTCAGAAATGTTAAAATTTTTTTCTCTCTCTTTCTCTGCAAAATTAAATTTAAATTAATTTAATTTAAAAATATTTATTTGATAATAGTCAATAATTAATACATTTTTTGCAGTAAGCAGTTTGGAAATTATCTGAATAATAAAAATTCTTTTCTTTATGCATAAAACATTTTCCTGCTTTCCCATTTTTAACGAATTTATATATATATATATATATATATACTTTTGGAAAGTATCTAAATAATTAAAATTGTTTGTAAAACATTCACCAGCTTTATGTTTTTTTTTTTTTTTATTTCTTAACGGATTTTTGTAGATTTTGAAGTTATCTGAATAATAAAAATCCTTTATTACCACCATGTAATAGTTGTATTTATATTAATAAATATCTTAATTTATAAATTAAATTTAAATTTTCAAAATCAATTACAAAAAAAAAATCTCAAATATTATAAACACGCATACAAGCGCGGAAATGTTGTAAAAACATTTGTCACTAAATCGGTGTCTCTGATGTCTTTCCGGGTGGTGTGTTTTAATTTCTTTCAATTTTTCCAACGGTGGCAAACTTATACATATATACACAAATACCTCGCATCAAATTTATATACGATCGCAGCTATATACACACTCTCAGTATAAACTATTTAAATTCATGTAAATTGTACAGTTACTCGGGTTAAACATTTTAGATCATTGATGATACACATTTGTATATATATATATATAGGAAAACGATTCTCTGAATTGATATTGTTTTAACAAATGTTTACTACATATATATACCTATATATATATCTAACAAAAACGTGTCGTTTTGATAGTTTATTTCTTTTTAAACTAAATATATATTGTATGCGTATATATTAAATGTCATCGTGTAAGAGTGGACATTTTTCGATTTTTAGCCTCGCATATTTTTTTGTGTTAACAGAAAAAAAAAAATGTCTGTAACATGTCCAAAAAAGAAGCGGAAAAATAATTTCCAATAGACCTTGTCGATATTTTTCTTTGACGAAACCGCACGCGATGACCAACACCTGAGAATCTATTTTCCAAAGAATTTTTTTTTCTCTCTCTCTCTCTCTCTCTTTCTCATTTTCTTTTCTCTGTCTGTCTGTCCGTCTCGCTGTCTATTTCCACTTGCCCTCTTTTCTGTATATATATATATATAAGAAATCATCAAATCCGTCACGGTTCATCTCTTCTCCTATATATGCGCCTTTGCCATATCCTTATAGATATTTTGCTGATATCGTCAATAGCTGTCGAAAAGATCCAATCGAAGACCTTCGGACTCTTGTCGAATGAGAAAAAAAAAATGTTCCTCACTTTATTCTCACTCTATCTCTATCTCTCTCCCTCTTTTCTTTTTTCTTCTTTTTTTTCTCTCGCCGACGCAGATTTCAGATATCTGCGCGCGCGCAATAAATTTCTTACCATTTGTATTTAATATATATTTTCTTTTTTTTTTTTTTTTTTTTTTTTTTTTTTTTTGAAGATGCGCGCACGGTAACATAACCGACACACACCGGTAGCAAATTAGAGGTTACATCGCCCCTTTTACGATCCAAGATATGCGCGCCCATGGGAATTTTTTTGAAAAGAATTTCTTATAACCTTTTGTCTCTGCGCATTTTCAAAAGTTGAATATATATATATATATATATATATTTGTGCGCGCACTGGCTATATTTATCACTATCTTGATATTAGTCTCATTGTCAGTAAACACTTTTTTTTATTAACCATATTTACAAGTCGATATCTCGCACGAAATTGTAATAAACATCACTTTGGATATTAACTTTGTTATAAGAAAATTTTATCATGTTTCCTATATACATATAATAAGAATTAAAGGGGAGTAAAAAAAAAAGATTTTAATATATTTAGAACATAAACAAATTTTGATTAGGAAGTTTTTTGTTTTCAATAATTATTTTGGAATATATGGAAATTTTTTTTTGAATTACAAATTTTAAATATTGGATTTTCTAAATTTAAAATTTAAACTTTTCAATTACGAATTTTAATTATTGGGTTTTCTAAATTTAAAATTTAAACGAAAATTTAGTGACTCCGAAAACCCCCCGAGTAACAAATATTGTATATTTACACTTTTTTATTCTGCTAAAAAGCAATCAAAAATTTTTTAAATTTAATTGAAAAAAAAAACGAAAAAAAATTTTTGTCCAAACAATTTTTTTCAAAAACTAATAATTGAATTTGGAAATTTTTTTTTTTTTTTGTATATTTATAGTGCGAAAGGTATAAATGCCACAACAATGTTTTTTCAATTTAATTGCGAAATTTTAGGTAGAATTTGACATTACCGACATGCAGAATAGTTATAATTTGTAGTTAAATTTGAAATCTGATATTAAATTTCTAATACTCAATTACTTCAATTTAGTTTCATGCGAATAAGAGAAATTTTTCAAAAAATTTCCACCATATTGGATACGCCATTTTGAATTTTGAAAATCTAACGTCATATTTGTATTCAGCGATCCCAAAAACCCCCGAGTAACAAGTTTCAGCTAATTTTGACAATTTAAAAAAAAAATTGTCGCCATATTGGATCCGCCATTTTGAATTTGAAAACTAGCATCGGATTCGTAATCAGCGACCCCAAAAACCCTCGAGTAACAAGATTTAGCCAAATTCAAGCAAAAATTAAAAAAAAAGTTCGCCATATTAGATCCGCCATTTTGAATTTTAAAAATCTAACGTCATATTTGTATTCAGCGATCCCAAAAACCCCCGAGTAACAAGTTTCAGTTCATTTCGATAAAATTTTTAACACAACTACCTCCCATATTGGATCCTCAATTTTGAAAAATTAACATAGAATCCATAATCAACGACCTCGAAAATTCCCGAGTCACAAGTTTCAGCTAATTTTGACAATTTTTTAAAAAAATTGCCGCCATATTGGATCCGACATTTTAAATTTGAAAACTAGAATCGGATTCGTAATCAGCGACCCCAAAAACCCTCGAGCAGCAATTTTCAAGTGAATTTAATTAATTTCATAAAATTTAGTCGCCATATTGGATCCGCCATTTTGAATTTGAAAACTATTATCGGATTCGTAATCAGCGGCCCCAAAAACTCTCGAGTAACAAGATTTAGCCAAATTCAAGCAAAAATTAAAAAAAAAGTTCGCCATATTAGATCCGCCATTTTGAATTTTAAAAATCTAACGTCATATTTGTATTCAGCGATCCCAAAAACCCCCGAGTAACAAGTTTCAGCTAATTTTGACAATTTTAAAAAAAATTGTCGCCATATTGGATCCGCCATTTTGAAAAATTAACATCGAATCCATAATCAGCGACCTCGAAAATCCCCGAGTCACAAGTTTCAGCTAATTTTGACAATTTTTTAAAAAAATTGCCGCCATATTGGATCCGACATTTTAAATTTGAAAACTAGCATCGGATTCGTAATCAGCGACTCCAAAAACCCTCGAGCAGCAATTTTCAAGTGAATTTAATTAATTTCATAAAATTTAGTCGCCATATTGGATCCGCCATTTTGAATTTTCAAATTTTCATCAAAATAAATTTTTTTCTGTTACTTTCTTTTTTTATTCATATTCAGCGAATCTACTAATAATAATGTATCATCCTTATGTTTAAGCTTAAAAGACTTTTTTTATAAGAAAAAATTTAATTATCAAATTTTTTTTCTTATTTTAAATAGTGTAAATAAATGAATATGGACATAGTTTACTGCATTGCTGTACAGAATACACAAAATGACTGCACAGAAAATATAAATCACATCAGTAATACTAAGCAGTTGTTGTATGACATATCGTATTATCGGCTGAGCATGAGAATAGTGAGGAATTATCGGCTGCGCAGTAAGTTCCACAACACTCTATAGCTGCGCAATTGGACGTATTAGTACTCTATCGTTGCGCAGTACTATTTATCGTGATTTGTTGATGCGCAGTTAAGTATATTACATATAGAAATACATCTGCGCAGTAGAAATGTATGGAATTTATGGCTGCGCAGTAAATGTGTATTCAATAGTCAGCTGCGCATTTCTGTGGCACCTATGGATGCGCAGTCAACATTATTGACATATGCAGCTGCGCAATATTACTGTGTAGCGTCTACGGATATGCAGTAAACATTTGTATTTTATGCAGTTGCGCAGTAACTCTCTGTGGCATTCATTGATGCGCAGTAAACATTCATGCAATATACGCAGGTGCGCATTATTACTGTGTGTCATTTACAGATTCACAGTAAATTTCTGTACTATATACAGCTGCGCAGTAGCACTGTGTGGCATTTATGAATGCTCAGTAAACATTCGCGCAATATACAGCTGCGTAGTAATACTCTATGTCATGTATGGATGCGCAATACAAATGTGTCTTATATAAAGCTGCGCAGTAGTGTAATTTACAATGTTTAGCTGCGCACTAGTTATACGTACATAATATATACAACTGCGCAGTAAAAAAATATACATCTGCACAGTAGTAATAATATTTTCATAATAAATTTTTGATCAAAAATAAAATATTTGTTTTTCTTCTAAAAAAATGATTTATTTTTTAAAATTAAAATTTTTATTTTCGCGAATTATATTTAAAAATTCAAAAATCTTTTTCCTATATCAAAGTGATTGTAATTTATAAGTATATAAACGTTTTATATAGAAATGTATGTCTGTCCGTGACGCGCTCGTGATTTGCTTTAGGCTTAAGATTCATGTATATCGTTATATATATAGAAGCAGCAACGGCAGCAGCAGCAGCGCAGTAACAGCAGCATCACACACGAGCTCTGAACGCAAGGGGATAATAACCAATTATTTTCGAGTATATAATTAGAAAATTACGGAGTCAGGGTCCCAATGCAACGCGCTCTAGAGACCAAGTTCCATCCCTTTTCTTCCTTGTCCTTATATACCCTGTCTTCTTTTGCCTCTTCTTCTTCTTCTTCGTCTTCGTCCTGCTTGTTTCATTCTTTCTTTTTTATTCTTCGCATCTTCTCTTTACTCTCTCATTTGCTCTGTATATAGCGGCGCGTCAGGATTGAGATACAGATACGTGGACTCAAAGTGTAGCCCAAGTAATATATAATATAAGTGTATGTCCTCACTTCTTCGTGTGTATGTATACATGTAGACGCATTACTCTCTCTCTCTCTCTCTCTCTCTCTCTCTCTCTCTCTCTCTCTCTCTCTCTCTCTCTCTCTCTCTCTCTCTCTCTCTCTCTCTCTTGAATATGTGTGGGTGAAAGGGTGTAGAGGGAGGTCCGACCTTATGGCCCTGGGCTACTGGGCTTCGGTACCTTCCTAAGCACATCTTTCTATATAGGGTGACACATGAAAAAACATCATTGCTGAACAAATTATTTTACCCACAATGACAATTTTTCAGGAAATAATATTTAAAATACTATTTATCTAATTATACTGCGCAGTTAAGAAATATTAAAAAAAAAACTTGATCCGTAGTCACAGAAATGCAGAAAAACTTACCGTTCAGACAAAAATGGTTTAAAAATCTACTGCGCAGCCACAAAAATGCATGAAAACTTACTGCGCAGCTAAAAATGGTTTAAAATCTACTGCGCAGCAACAAAAATGCATGAAAACTTACTGCGCAGCCAAAAATGGTTTAAAAATCTACTGCGCAGCAACAAAAATGCATGAAAACTTACTGCGCAGCTAAAAATGGTTTAAAAATCTACTGCGCCGCCACAAAAATTCATGAAAACTTACTGCGCAGCCAAAATTGGTTTAAAAAAATCTACTGCACAGTAAGAAATAGTTTGCATCACTACTCACAAGTGCGTGAATTTGTAAATTCATTATAAATGCTTTTACTGTGCAGACACAAAATTTGAAAAAAGTATTGCGCAGTCACAAAAATGTAAAAAATCTTACTGCGCAGCCAAGAATGATTGGAAAAGTTTACTGCGCGGAAAGAATGGTTTGCAGTACTTTGCACAAGTGTAAATTTTTGTAAACTTTATAAATGCTTTTACTGCGCAGCCATAAAAATGTAAAGAAACCTAATACACAGCCAAGAATTGTTTAAAAAATCTACTGCACAGCAAGAAATAATTTGCATTATTACTAACAAGTGTAAATTTTTATACCTAATATTTATAATGGTAAGTATAATTTTTACTTTTCTCTTCTGTGCAGCCTCGAAAATACATGGAAACTTATTGCGTAGTCAATAACTGTACGAAAATCTACTGCGCAGCCAGAAGCATGCAAAAAATTCTACTGCGCAGCAAGAAGTAGTTCGAAAAATACTATGTAAAAATGTAGGTTAGTATAATTTTTCAATTTTTTTGCGCATCCTTCAAGATACATGGAAATCTACTGCGCAGAAACAAAAATTTACAAAAAAAAACCTACTGCGCAAGCGAAAATTTGTAATCTTAATCTGGTGCACAGAAGAAAATATTACTTAAAAGTTTAAAGTAGTTTTAAATTTATTCTTACTGCGCAGTCACAAAAATGTAAAAAGACCAACTGCACAGCTGAAATGTGCTAAAAATCTACTGCGCAGCAATAAGTAGTTTTTCCTAACTACTTGTAATTGTAGGTTAGTGATATTTTTAACTTATTTTACTGCGCAGTTACGAAAAATGCAATAACACCAAATGTACAAAATTTCCACTGAGCAGTAGTTAACAATATTACTTAAAAGTGTAAGTTATTGTAATTTTTTACTTTCTTTTACTTCACATCCACAAAAAATCTACTGCGCATTCAAAACTGTACAAGAATCTACTGCGCAGTCAAACTAAAAATCTTACTGCGCAACATTATACTTAAAATTTTATTTTTTTATTTTTATTCAGTTTTACTGAGCACACAAAAAACTGCTAAAATAAATCGACTGCGCAGTAAAAAAAAAATTGTAAGACTTTTGTATTTTTAATCATCAAATAAAAAAGTATACTAATATAGCCATATATATAAGAGATTCGTTTCGTGTTACCCCATATGTAGGTGTGATGTCTACTTAGTATTCTGCACACGACTTGTTAAGTTATTAATCCTAAATTCTTTCGCCACCGTAATTTTCCTCGGATGATTCGTCTCAAATTACTTTGTGTTTTCGCGCAGCGATGTGTGTAACGCGACAATGATCGCTTATATATATATATCTATAGCTCTCGTGAGCTTAAAAAAAATTGACCAACATTCTCCAAATTTCTGACCCCACCCCCCTTTTTTTACAATTATACTTTATTCCTAATATATTAAATATAAATAAAAGTGAATGATTATAAATATGAAAATACTCAAAACAAATTTTTTTTTCAATTTTTTTTACAATAAAAGTAAGAATAATTAGTTTTTTTATTGGATTTTTAAGCACAGTTAAATTACTGCTCAGCTATTAGTTGAAATTCATACTAGTGCGCAGTAAAATGTTTCGTGTAATTCTACTGCGCAGGTAATATTTTTCTTTTTTTACGAATGCGCAGTAAATTTTTTTTTGCGAAATCCAATTCTGTGCAGTCAATAAGTTAAAGAAAATCTACTGCGCAGCAAAATACGAAATACAATGTTTAAATCACATTTAGTAAAACTGCGCATCTTATATTTTTACTGCGCAATCGTAATGTGTCAAAAAAACTATTGTGAATTGTATAATAATACAAACTGCGCAATATTAAATAGTATCAGAATGTACTGCGCAACTTTCTATTACTGTTTATTTACTGCGCAGTCTTGAAATATTAAGAAACCATTGCGCAGTGTAAAATTGAAAGTAATACTACTGCGCATTTGTAAATTTTATCTCTGTACAGTTTCATAATTATTGCAGAAGACTACGGTGCAGAATTTTGTTGAACTAACCCTACTGCGCAGTGAAATAATATACAAATAAAAACTATTATGTAGTAAAAACTGCATAAATTTCAACGCGGCGCAGTACAATTGCGTCTTAATAAACTACTGCGCAATTTCTTTAACCATTAAAAAATTTTATTGCGCAGTCAAAATATAGAGAAATAACTACTGCACAGTGAGAAATAACAATAAATATTACTATTCAATTATAAATTTTACCCCTGTGCAGTAAGTTTATATTAAAAAATTACTGCGCAATTTTCAAGAATTTTAGCATTTTGCGACACAATCAAAATATGCAGTACAAACTATTGTGCGATGAAAAAACGCACTTTCTACTGCGCACAATTATAAATTGCGATTCTGTGCAGTAATAACGCAACAAAAAATTACTGCACCGATTTTTAGCGTATAAAAAAAAATTTACTGCGCAGATAAATAATGCAAGATTAATTACTGCGCATCTAAAAATTTCAACACAGCGCAATAAATTTATAGCCAAAAAAGAGTTATGCGCAGTTAATGCCTTTACAAAATTTTACTGCACAGATTAAAATTACCTTCGAATTAACCACGGTATATAACTATAAACAAAATAATATTAAAAGTAAATTCTATTTTAAAATTTCAAATTTAATTTACAAAAAAATAAAAAAAATAAAATACGAGATTTCATAACGAGGTTATTTTTCCCCTCTTCTTGTGTATAAAAGTGTCCAAGAATTTCTTTACGACTCAGAAGTTAATTAAGGACGATTTTATTTTTGAGAGAAGGATGAAAGAAAAGAAAGAAAAAAAAAAAAGAAAAACTCAAGTTCTCGTGGTCTTTGAAAAGCGTGAGGCCGACATTAACCCTTTATATAATACACTCGGTACTGCACACACAGCACCATTGCCACCACCATCACTACCCAGTCGACGAGAGAAGTAGGACCACAGCCCCATAGTGAATCGTGATACCCCGCGGACTAATGCCGATAATTGCATTTTGCAGTTCGTGAATTCCTTCTTTGCTTTCTTGTTTCCATCTCTCTCTCTCTCTCTCTGACTCTCTCTTTGCCTTTCTCTCTACCTTTCTGCGTCTTTTTATTCGCCGGTCTTTAACGATACACTCGCCCTGGTCCTGAGGCTTGAAGAGTCTCTCTGGCTACCGCGCCTGTCTGCTATCAACTCTTCACTGATCTTCCTCGTTCTTCAATGGTCTTTGATCAAGACACGAAAGTCTATACACTGAAATGTTGTCAGAAAAATTGAACAACGATTAAAAAGTCATTGACATTTGAGGGGGGGGGGGGTTAGGAAGAAAGTTATTGGTGAAAACCAAAATTTCAAACGAAAAGCTTATTTATTTATTTTTTTACACTACTGCGCAACTGTAGACTGTATATAGTACTACTGCGCAACTATAGACTGCATACAGTCGAACTGCGCAACTGTAGAATGCATTTAATACTACTGCGCAAGTGTATAAAGTACCAAGTACTTTTGCGCAACTGTAGAGTGTAATTAGTTTTACTGCGCAACTACACACTATTACTGCGCAACTGTAGACTGTATATAGTACTACTGCGCAACTATAGACTGCATACAGTTGAACTGCGCAACTGTAGAATGTATTTAATACTACTGCGCAAGTGTATAAAGTACCAAGTACTTTTGCGCAACTATAGAGTGTATTTAGTTTTATTGCGCAACTATACACTACTACTGCGCAACTGTAGACTGTATATAGTACTACTGCGCAACTATAGGCTGCATACAGTCGAACTGCGCACCTGTAGAATGTATTTAATACTACTGCCCAAGTGTATAAAGTACCTAGTACTTTTGCGCAACTGTAGAGTGTAATTAGTTTTACTGCGCAACTACACACTATTACTGCGCAACTGTAGACTGTATATAGTACTACTGCGCAACTATAGACTGCATACAGTTGAACTGCGCAACTGTAGAATGTATTTAATACTACTGCGCAAGTGTATAAAGTACCAAGTACTTTTGCGCAACTATAGAGTGTATTTAGTTTTATTGCGCAACTATACACTACTACTGCGCAACTGTAGACTGTATATAGTACTACTGCGCAACTATAGGCTGCATACAGTCGAACTGCGCAACTGTAGAATGTATTTAATACTACTGCCCAAGTGTATAAAGTACCTAGTACTTTTGCGCAACTGTAGAGTGTAATTAGTTTTACTGCGCAACTACACACTATTACTGAGCAACTATAGAAATTATACAGAATTACTGCGCAACTGTAGCCTACATATAATATTGCTGCGCAACTATAGACTGTATACAGTTAAACTGCGCAACTGTATACTGCATATAGTACTACTGCGCAACTATATAAACTGTATTTCATACTACTGCGCCAGTGTAGAACATAAGGAAGTACTTTTGCGCAAATTCAGACTGTATATAACACTACTGTACAGCTTAAAACTATAAAATGTTCTGCTGCGCAACTAAAAACTGTAAATACTACTACTGCGCAACTTTAAACGATTCATTATACGACTGCGCAGGTGTAGAACGTATGTACTACGGCTGCGCAACTATAGACTGTATACAGTACTCATGCGCAAGTGTACAATGAATATATTACTACTGCGCAAGTATCTAGTATTTTTGCGCAACTGTAATTTGTATATTAGTACTAGTAACAACTGTACACTGTATATAGTGCAAGTGCGCAACTAAAAACTGTACATAGGACTTCTGAGCAACTTAAGTATTTATTTAATGCTACTGCGCATCGTTATACAGTATAGAATACAACTGCGCAACTAAATATTATACCTAGTTCTAATGCTCAACCGTAAAAACTATATAATACTTTTGTGCTACTCTAGGTTTTTATAAACTAGTACTGCGCAATTGTACAATGTGATTAGTACTTGTGCGCAACTGTAGAATTGACTCACTATTAGTGCGCAATAGTAGAGTATAAACAAAAGTTCTGCGCAGTTGTATATAGTACTACTGCGTAACTGTAAACTGTTATATTGCGCATCTTCAAACTCTAAATAGTACTACTGAGCAAGCGGAGGAATGTAAATAATATTTCTGCACACTTACACGGTAATTGCGCAGTAGTACTAAATATTGTCTATACTTGCGCAGTAGTATTATAGAGTGCAAAAATTGGCGCAGTACCACTAAATACAGTCAATTATTGTGCAGTAGTACAGTGTGCAATTTATAATTGAGCAGTTGTATTACGTACTGTGTAATCTGGCGCAACAGTAGTAAATATAGTCAATAGTTGCGCAGTAGAAATAAATAATGTATAACGTTGCGCAGTACTACAATATTCAATATGCAATTGCGCAGTACTAGTGTGTATCTTTTGTAGTTGCGCAGTAGATCTGCGTACAGTATGTGGTTGCGCAGTGCAACTAAATAATTTCTACAGTTCCACAAAATTACTAAATACTTTTTACAGTTGTGCAGTAGTGGTATGTGCAGTTTTTAGCTGCGCAGAAGTTGTGTGTAAAGTCTACACTTCCGCAGAAGTACTGAATTATTTCTAAAGTTGCGCAGTAGTACTATACACAGTTTGTACTTGCGCAGAAGTACTTAATATTTTCTACAGTTGCGCAGTAGTACTATGTACAGTTTCTAGTCTCGCAGAGGTGCACAGTACAACTATACTTAATTTGTAGTTGCGCAGTAGTACTAAATACTGTCAATACTTGCGCAGTAGTATTATATACAATATAAGGTTGCGCAGTAGTACTAAATACTGTCGATAGTTGCACAGTAGAATTATCTACTGCATAACATTGAGCCGTAGTATAGTATTTAATGTACAATTGCGCAGTTGTAGTGTGTTTAGTTTGCAGTTGCGCAGTAGTTCTGTTTACCCTCTATAGTTGCGAAAAATTTGTAGATACGGTATAAACTTTGCGCAGTAGTATTACATACATTCTACAGCTGCGCAGTTTCATTGTAAACAGTCTATAGTTGCGCAGTAGTACTATATACAGTCTAAAGTTGCGCAGTAGTACTGTATATAGTCTATAGTTGCGTAGTAATAGTGTGTTTAGTTTGTAGTTGCGCAGAAGTATAGTATACGTTTTATACGTGCGCAGTAGTACTACTTACAGTTTTAAGTTGCGCAGTCGTATTATATTAAGTCTAAATTTGCAAAAAAGTACTATATACGTTCTACACTTGCGCAATAGTATAATGTAGAATATTCATAGTTGCGCAGTAGTACTATTTGCATATTACAGTTGCGCAGTAATAGTGGGTATTTGCGCAGTAAAACTAAATACACTCTATAGTAGCGCAAAAGTACTAGGTACTTTACACACTTGCGCAGTAGTATTACATACATTCTACAGGTGCGCAGTTTAACTGTATACAGCTTATAGTTGCGCAGTAGTACTATATGCATGCTACATGTGCGCAGTAGTAGTGTGTAGTTGCGCAGTTGTTGTGTGGTTGCGCAGTAGTTCTGTTTACTCTCTATAGTTGCGAAAGAGTAGAAGATACGGTATAAACTTTGCGCAGTAGTATTATATACATTCAACAGCTGCGCAGTTTCATTGTAAATAGTGTATAGTTGCGCAGTATTTCTATGTGTAGTCTAAAGTTGCGCAGTAGTACTGTATATAGTCTATAGTTGCGCAGTAGTACTATGTACAGTTTCTAGTCTCGCAGAGGTGCGCAGTACATTTATACTTAATTTTTAGTTGCGCAGTAGTACTAAATACTGTCAATATTTGCGCAGTAGTATTATATACTATATACGGTTGCGCAGTAGTACTGTATATAGTCTATAGTTGCGCAGTAATAGTGTGTTTAGTTTGCAGTTGCGCAGAAGTACAGCATACGTTTTATACGTGCGCAGTAGTACTACGTACAGTTTTAAGTTGCGCAGTAGTATTATATTAAGTCTAAATTTGCAAAAAAAAGTACTATATACGTTCTACACTTGCGCAGTAGTATAATGTAGAATATTCATAGTTGCGCAGTAGTACTGTATGCAATTTACAGCTGCGCAGAAGTACTCTATATATTCTACAATTGGGCAGTAGTAGTGTTTTAATTTTACACTTGCGCACAAGTACTGTCTATTTTCTACAGTTATCGCAAAAGTACTTTCTACAACCTAAAACCTTGAATATATCAGTTAAATTCATATATATATATGCCAATTGAAAATGATTATGAGAAAATTTTTCATCGATTCAACTTGATATTTTCTGATTGGACTGTAGATGTATGAAGGTATCGATTGCCCGAAGCGATCGCTGTAGCTACGTGAATCGATCGACGTGAATGCTGGTCGCCATATATATATATATTAGAAATACACACACGTCCTGCTGGACAGGATGCAGTTTAAGACCAAGATCCTGCATGTAGTCACAGAGGTTCGCGAGAGAATATTGCTTAAGGTATATATGACTAGCAAGATGACTGAGACAGAGAGTTCATGTATTTGGCTGTATTAGTAAGAGTGAGAGAGAGAGAGAGAGATGAAACATTTAAAAGCTGAAGAAGGGCACATGTGCCCTCGATGTCCACAAGTATTTATGACGCCATGTCTCATGATACAAGTTGGGTACATGCTGCGGTAACTTGTACTGCGTGTGGGCAACGTTCGGTGTCGATTGGTCGGTACTAGGCACCGAATTCAAGTTTACTTGTTAAAAAAAATTATTTTTCAAACTCTTCATGCTTATATATATATATTGTACAAGAGGGGAATGTAAATAGGACCTTAACCTCTGTCGATTCAAATCACGTAATTTTTTTTTTCGAAGAAAGAAAACTATTCTTAATAGTTTTCAAGATATAGTGATCGGCATCAATGGGCCACTTTTCAAAACAATTAAAATTTCCTTTCTAAAATATATTTTATTTATATTGTGATACGTATCATTATATACTTTAGAAAAACCCTTAAAGTACACAGTGGATACAAATCACCCTTTTTTTAAATTGTGTATTAAAAAAAATTAATTTTTTTTATATAATTTAATAATAAAATATAAAAAAAAAAGATTATATTATTTATATACCTTTTCTTGGAGGTACTATATACGCTTGATTCTTTCTTTATAATATAATTAAAAAAAAAAATTTTTTTTTTTATTTTCCAATTCGCTCATTATAATCTAATCGCTAAATAAGGGGACAAAATTTATGGCCTTTTAACTTTTTTCATTTTGATTGAAGTTAATGGCTAGACATATTTTAAGTTTAATGGCGAATGTTGATGTTAAGACGATTTCTATAAACAATAAACAAAAAAAAGAAGAAAGAATCTTCTATTTGAAAGATAGTCTGTCCCTTCTCATAATGGATATTCTGACAGATAATTGCTATATTAGGTATAATTAACAACAGGCATAGTCTCTTGGGCGATATAGGAATATTCGTATTATTCGTATATGTATAGTCAATAATAAGACAGTTATTTAAATGAATAAACGCCCCTTTCTCAGTAGCGATGTATATTATTAATTATTTCATATTTTTTTAAAATATTTTCTTGTTATTACATGTGGTGTACAGTGGATCAAGCAAAAAAAGTTAAAGTTTATAGAATTTGAAATTTGTAAATTCTGATTATATTTTCCTAACAAGTGAAATGACCCATTGTTGCCCACTATCGCTTCTTTACTTAAAAATATATGTAACTAAAATTAATATTATAATAATAAGTACAGACAAAGTGACCCACTGTTGCCTACTATACCCTCTTTATTTAAATATATGATCAAAAAGTAACATAATAATAAATGCAGAAAAGTGACCCACTGTTGTCCACTATCCTTTTTAACAAAAATTAATATTATAATAAATACAGAAAAAGTGACCCACTGTTGCCAATTCCCTCTTTATATAAAAATACGACCAAAAGTGCAGGAAAAAAGTGACCCACTGATGCCTACTATCCTCTTTATATAAAAATGTGACCAAAAATTAATAATTTTAAGTATACTGAAAGAAGTGACCCATTGTTGCCTACTTTCCCCTTTATAGAAAAATGTAACCGAAATTAATAAAATATAAAAAATACAAAAAACAGTGACCCACTGTTGCCTACTATTTCCCTTTAAATAAAAATCTGACTAAAATTGATAATAATGTGACCCACTGATGCCGACTCTCTCTCTCTTATACCCTATGCCCCTAATTAAAACCCCATAATAATAAATAACCAGCTATTAATTCATTTTTTGTTTCACCCTGAAGAGGCAAAATACTCCTATAATGACAAAAATTAAAACTAAAAAATGATCTGTATATAATTGAAGAGATTATGATATATAATGACAAACCGCAAAACTACTCATTCAACAAATTAGGCGTCTTTTGTTGCGGCTTACCTTAAACGTTCCCCGAGCTTTGATTATATATAATATTATTTATATTGGTTAGAATTATCTGAAGAAAACGATGATAGCATCAGTTTCCTTTTTAAGCACCCTGGGCATCTAGGGAGATTTTTTTTTTTAAATACCCGCACATAATATTTAAATATATGAACGGAAATATTGTCAATTACTCATCAATCATTTCACCTTATATAGTTTAAATTTTAATTTTCTTTTTTTTTTTTGTTTCAACGCACCTGTTGTGTCCTTCAGATCAGAGGTTTCAGTGCATATATTATATGATTTTTCTTTTACACATATATATGCACTTTTAAGTATAGGTTCACGCTCTTCTTTTTTTATTTTAAGTAACATTGTGAAAATATTGCCGCGCTTTGATGTTTCAAATTATACATTTCTGTCACCATTTCTGATATACAATGTTAAGTTCCAGAACAAAATTATAATTATATGGTATATTAAATGACAGTCACTTAAAAACTTCTTAAAGTGAATTTTTTGGATATTAAGGGGGAAAAAAATTGAGTGAATTTTTTTTTGGATATGAGAGAAAAAAAAGTTGATGGATTATATTTTAAAAGGGAAACTAAACTCTTACAATTAGTATATATTATTAACTGTAGATTGTCTAGCGTACTACTGCGCAATGATAGAACCTATAAAATACTACTGCGCAATTGTAGAATGTACATAGTACTTCTGCGCAACCATAGACTGTATGCAGTACTACTGCGCAACTGTAGAACGTATATAGTACTACTGCGCAATTAATACACAAATACTACAGCGCATCTGTAGAAACTATTCAATACTTCGGTGAAAAAAATACTGCGCAACTGTATAGAAAGTATTTAGTGCTACTGCGCAAGGTTATACAGTACATTATATATAACTGCGCAAGCACAAATTGTACACAGTAATACTGCGCAACTATTGACTGTATTTAGTTCTACTGCGTAACGTTATGGACTAAATAATACTACTGCGCAACTACATGCTATAAATAATTCTACTGCGCAACTGTAGAAAATATTTAGTGTTACTATACTACTGCGCAACTATACACTGTATTTCATACTTCTGCGCAACTACAAATTACACATAGTTCTACTGCGCAACTGTAGAACTTATATAGTGCTTCTGCGCAACTGTAGAAAAAAGACAATAATTATGCGCAACTGTAGATTGAATACAGTACTACTGAGCAATTTTTTAGTTTTTATTTTTCACATTTTTTTTCAACTAACTTAAAATAAACCTAAATTGGCCAAAAATACTTTATTTTTGACAAAATGCATACACAACACAACACAACGCAGTTGCGCAGCAAAATAAAAGTCTAAAATGTCACTAAAATGTCTACCGCACATCTTGTCGAAGAAAATAGAAATGAAACTGCAGAATGTCGACAAAAATGTCTATCGAATAACAAAATTAACTTTTTTTTAAAGAATAATCATCTATCGGCAAAAGTAGAACCCTAAAAATGTCAGCAAGTGTCAAACGCAGTAATCCAAGCTTAATTCTTGAAGGAAGTGGAGCAAAATTAACAAGAATACACTGTAAAAAATTTTTTGGTGAAATTTCCCAAAAATTCTGGTGACGCAAATTTGGAGGGCTTTTTGTGGAGTATTACCCAAAATTTTTTGGGGAAAATTTTCCTCAAATTTTTGTGGATATTTCTCAGATATTAGTAAATATTCCCCAAAACTTTCTGGGGAAAATTTTTCACAAAAGTTTGTGGATATTCCCCAAAATTTTTTTGTGAATGTTTCCCAAGCTATTTTGGTGAATTTTATCCAAAATTTTGTGAATGTTTTAAAAATATTGGTGAATATTTACCAAGATTTTTTGGTGAATTTTCTCCAAAATTTTGGGGTTTTTTCACAAATATTAATGAATGTTTCCCAAGCTATTTTGGTGAATTTTATCCAAAATTTTGTGAATGTTTTAAAAATATTGGTGAATATTTACCAAGATTTTTTGGTGAATTTTCTCCAAAATTTTGGGGTTATTTCACAAATATTAATGAATGTTCCCCAAGATTTTTTGTGAATTTTATCCGAAATTTTGTGAATGTTTTAAAAATATTGGTGAATATTTACCAAGATTTTTTGGTGAATTTTCTCCAAAATTTTGGGGTTATTTTACAAATATTAATGAATGTTCCCCAAGATTTCTTGTGAATTTTCCCCAAAACTTTTTGTGAATATTTCACAAATATTAGTTAATATTCCATAAGATTTTTTGGTGAAATAACTCTAAAATTTTGTGGATATTTCACATTTATTAGTTAATATCCCTTAAGAATTTAGTTAATATTTCACAAATATTATTAAATATGCCCCAAGAGTTTTTGGTGAATTATTTTATTTTCTTGTTATTTTTGTATTGGTAAAGTTTAAAAACAAATTTCTTTGGAATAAACAGAAATGAAGAAACGTGTTTGAACAGAATTTAATTTATTTTTTTAAAATTACTTTGAAAATATATCTATTATAATAATATAATATTAAGATAGTAACAAAATGTAGACTTAATGAATTTATATGTTTTATACATATATATTAAATTTATGGAGTATAAAAATTGGAATTGAACTCAACAATGTTGTCGATTAATTTTCCCGCCTTTGCATCTCTGCATATTTTTGTGGACTTCTTTGTCCACCGTTTGTGTCCTTCTGTCGGATTAATATCTAACAGCATTCTGAAATGTTTATTTATGGCTAAATTAAATACAAATAGTGATTGACAAAGATGTTAATACTAAGAGTTATTTTTATGTATGATGTAAAGTACTACATTTAAGATAAAATTTATTCAAATTTGTTCTGTATAGATATGAAGACAAAATTAAGAGAGCAGAGAGTAAAACTTACCTCTGGACAAACTCTAAAGATGATGTTTTTCTTTCAGGGTAATTATATCCGAAAACATAGAAACAAAGTGTTAATAGTAAAACTCCCTCTAATACAGTATCGGCCTCTAAAACTTTCTCCCTCTCAATGAAGATGAGACATTCGCATTTTTCATCATAAAGTGAGTTTCCTGCAAAAGTAATTATACGTTTAATAAAAATATGAGTAATGATTTAAAGTACAGTAAATTGTAAATTTTATACCATATTTACCTTTTATTATTAATGATGGGCGTATTGAATCTGCTTTGTCCTTGATTTTATCTTCAGTAGCAAAAGAATCCTAAAAATAGAAAAAAATATTAATAAATTTTATTATACATATTTTTAAGCCCCAAACATAACAGATTTTTTTATACTTACAACTAAAATGTAGAGCTCATCCTCTTTAAACTTTTTTGCAATAAGAGGCAAAAAAACTAATGTACTTGCCATATTACTGGCGAGATTTTCATTTGCTTTCTTTGCCTCACTTAAAATATCTCTCATTGGTGCAACAGCCTCAGGAAAAGATTTTTTTTTATTAAATTGTCCACAATAGCTTCTAAAAAAAACTATTATTTCTGGAATCTTTAATTGTATATTCTTATTCCAAACTTCTTTAATATTTTGTCCAAGCAAAGTGTTGGCATGCGAAAGAAAATACTTTTTTTCCGTTAGGTAAGGCCAATGATTTCTTAAAATATCCTCCAGAACTATTTTATTTACATCCCTTTTATTTATCATTATTCTTTGTGATGGATAAGTGTCACTCATTAATGACTCTATTTCTTCTGATGTACCTTCATCTGATCTTTTGTAATTTAACAAAATACTCTTCTTACTTAATTGGGACTCATCAGTTTCATTTTCAGAAAGGGATGGCTCAAAAGCGACACAGCCATAGCAGTCTTGATTATGACCATATCTTGATGTTTTGGTTTTTTTCCGGGTTTCCAGCTCCTCTGCATTATCTATTGACTCACTCCTTTTGCGCTTTTTGCTGATTGTTTTTAGAAATCTAGAACATTAATAAAATAATTCTTAGAGAAAAATTCTCGCTTAAAAGAGAATTTGATTAATAATTATTTGCACATACTTCAAACGTTCATAAATCCTAGTCCTAAGAGAGTCTATTCCATCAGAATAAATAGAATCCTCGCCATTTTTCCAGGTTCGTTTTTCAAAAGCCTTAGGAAAACGAGTAACTATTTCTTTAGCCATACGCAAGGCATCTGAATAAGTTGTGGTCTTTACTTCTATCATAAAATCTGCAACATTTCTTATTAATTGAAGCTCTTTAGAACATGAATTGTACGGAACATCATTAAAACCCTTTGGCGTAATATTTTGCCATTTTAATGGTGTCATACAAGGTTCTTCATTAGTTAAGGTACTGTTAGAAGTCGATGGTGTTGGAGATTCTGAAATAGTTGTTATTGTTACCTCATCTGTAAAAAATATGTTCAGTTATTCATACTTTATATAAAAGTCTATCTATGTACAATGTTAACATACGCTTATATAAACAGGTATTTATTATATAAAAAATTAACAATTCTTTAAAAGATACTTGATTAATTTAGAAAGCACAATTCATAATTAAAATTTTGTACCCTTTATGATAGAAGATTGCAGTACTTCAGTTTCACTAACTTGGGATGAAGAAATTTTCGATATCCATTCTTCATCTTCCTTCAAAATCATTAGTACTCCCGGAGTATGAGTAATAAATTCAATCAGTTCATAAAAATCTTCAAAGTCAGTTCCATCGTCGTCTAACACAAACTGAAAGAATAATCCATGTATATGATAATAAAAGAGTTATTAATTGTTTCTATAAAATATTCAATACCTTATATTTAGAATCAAGTGGAAGATCTAAACGTTTACAAGCCCTAGAAATTAATTCTTCTTCTGCGGAAACCCTTATAGCCGCTATCTTTTTTCTCTGTAGTGTTGTTATCTTCAAAAATTCCATATTAAAACTAAAAAGAAAAAATTTTTTTGCTTTATCAATTTTGAAATATTTCTTTTGTATATATGCGATATAATGTTATAATATTATTACATAATAATCCATATAAAAACTATGACACAAAAGTTATTTATTTTAATATCCAATAATTGTTATTTACTCACTTTATAAATAAAATCCATAGTTTTCATTTATCTTTTCAGACAGTTATTATTATTATTATTATTATTAATAAAATGACTAATATAAAAGTGTTATTATTACATATAAAATTTATCAAATTGAAAAAATCCTTAATGATCTACATTCGTATAAAAGAATAACATTAAAACAAATTATAATGGAGTTGCTACAAGTCCATGATTAATCTTAACATACGATACTGTATCGTGGATATAAACATCGAAAGATTTACTTTCCAGTAATTTACTGATTGGAAGACATTCGTATCGGATAAAGTTTCCTAGTTCATGTAGTCGAGAGCTTGGTTGAAAAGTAGTTTTTAATATTTCCAAAACAAGAAATAAACGTTCTGCATTATCGCATAAAATCATTATAATTCTACCCATTTCAACGTTTTCTTGATAAGACTTTTGACTCTCGGTCTGAGGACATAGACGCTGAATTGAATTTCTTTTCATTGATTCATACCTACCATAGACATCTTAAAGTAGACATATTCTAAATTTTTATTTTAAAAAATATTAATTTTTTTATAAACAAATTTATTTATTTTTAGATTGATTGTTAAAAAATTTTTGTTGGTTTATTGCATATCAGAAAACAATAAGAAAATCTTGCAAAATATTTTGGAATTGGTCTCAGGAAACTTTTTGTTAAAAATAATTTTACCCACAGAAAAGCAAAATAAAACACATTTTAATTTTGAAAAATTAAATCAAGGTGCAAAAATTTTTATAAACAAAATATTTAAATAAAAAGATTCATCAGGTTCACTCTAGAAGTTTTTATAAACTGGTATTAATCAAAAAGTAATTCTATTTGAGCCAGTACTGGCCCAATATTGGCTCACTACTGGTTTGCTAGTACTGGTAGTGTGGTACTGCAACAGTACTGATATAATGAAAATACCAAGGTAGCGATTATGTATTTTGATTTACCTTTGACGTCAAAGTCATTTTCATTTTGACTTCGTAGTCAAATGTCATTTTACATAGTTTTACGTAAAATGATTGTTTCGATTTGTTAAATTGTAATAACCACAATTTTGAAGTATAATTACTTTTTTCCCTTTATTAAAAATTTAAGAATAAAAACTTTATTTAGGAATTAAATGATGAAAAACAAAAAGTGAAGTAAGTAATTTTAAAAAGATCAAGACAGCATTACAAGGATTTTTAAAAAAAACTTTTATAACTTTAACAAACTAAGTAAAAGTAAGAGGTTAAAAAAACTTTAATTTATGAAATATAATCAAAACATTAATAGTATTTTATTTATTTATTCATTCACATGTGTTAAGAGGAAAAATTGAAAGAATTATTTAAATATTACTATTTATATATAATTAATTACAGTTTAAATAAAATTAATCGTTAATTTTTATTCACACAAATATAAATAACAGTCTCGTTACTGAATTTATGTTTAGGAATTAATTGCAATTACATTATGCCAAAAAATTGAGCATTTTTAATAATAATTTATGTTGAGCATTTTCTATTTTAAATTACATCAATAAATTATGTACAAAATGTTAATTTGCTCAAAACAGTAGGAAATTAATTTAAGTTAAAATTATTTTATGAAAAAAATATTTCATCGGTCAAATGTAAGTAATTTTTTGTTTTGAATTATCTTTTAAACGACGTAATTTCTTCTTTAGTTTTTGATATTTTAGTTTATTTTATTCTGACTACATTTATAAAAATGAAAGTAAGGCATTATTCAAAACAATTATAATATATCCCTAGTTTCAACATTAAAAAAATACTTACCGTTGACAGATGAAATAATTTTTTATTAAATAATTTTAACCTAATTATTAATATTTTAAAAATTTTTTAATTATACCGCTTTTTTAACTGTTTGAAATTACTTACTTTACTTTTTTATAATTTAATTCCTAAATAAATTGTGGATATTACAATTTGACAAATCAAAACAATCAACTTTGACGTCAAAGTTAAATCAAAATACATAATCGCTACCCAGTACTGGTTCAGTACAGACTGCCCAATCTCGGAAGCCAATACTGAACCAGTACAGCGCCAGTAGTTAACTCTGGTATAATACTGAAATTTTTGGTTGGGTTGCTACTTGACTACCAATAGAGCATGCGTCCGAGCTTCGAACGATTTATAGAATTGGGACAAGAATACAATTAAATGTTTAAATAAAAAGTTCTCTAGTAAAAGAAGTTTATTACATTGAAATTGTATCGAATAATAATTTCAAGAAATGTTATCACAACTAAAAAAAATGTTTACTTATAACTTATTATATATATAACTTATTATAGTATATAAATATATGAATACCCGGATCAAATAACTCGACCGACGCTCGGACGCACGCTCTAATGGTAGTCGGGTAGCAGTGAGCCGCCCACAGGCTGTCACTGCTACTTGACTGATAATAGAGCGTTCGTCCGAGCGTCGGTCGAGTTATTTGATCCGGGTATTCATATATATTCTAAATTTCAAAATACTTTTTTTTTTGATAAAACCATTATTAAAGAAATTATTTTTTAGAATGAAAAATTCTATAATTTTTCGCCTGAATATATGTCTTATAGTTTTTATTAATCGACAAATTATAAAAAAAATTTTTAGGTAAGCAATTTTATAATTTTCTGTATTACTCTCTAAATCTGAATTAGTAGAAAACTACTGATTAAAAGTCAAAACCTAACTTCATTTTCGCTATATCAATTAGTAAAAATTAACTAATTGACAGTAAGAAATAACTGAAACATTAGTTAAATTCCACAAATTATCAGAAGAAAACCTTACTGAAACAATAGAGAAACAAAATCTACTAATATTTCAGTTATTTTCAAACATAACCTCAAATTGTTTAACTGTTAATTAGTTATTTTAATTGATACTTCAGTAGAATTTAAATATTTTCAATTAGTTGCTTAATTGTCTCTGTGGAATTAGTAGTTTTCTACTAATTCAAATTTGGAGAGTAAATAAAAATTGATTTTTAATAATTAATAATAATAATAAAACGTTGCGTACTGTTAATTAGAATTGTGAAGAAGAAACTCCAATATAGTTAAAACTTAAAAGTACAAAATTAAAATTTAACAGCTTAACTTTCTTTGTTTCTTTATTCAGAACGCTCAACAATTATTTTCATAATAGGTAATATTATTAAATATTATTTACCTTTGTACAATATATTCCTCGAATATTGTAGAAATTTTGCACTTTGTAAAAATGCCTTCTTGACTTTATAAAACTATTTTTCACTCACTAATTTCACTTGTAGTTAGCCTGGCTAATGCTCAGGAGCAACTGATGTTGGACAGACCTTTCGGAGGAAATGTTTTCGAAAATGGAAAATTTTTGAACATTTTATATCCATATTCCAATACGAAAAATTTCACAAACTTACCATCTTAATAAATCTATAAGAAAAAAACGGGTCTCGAAAAACTCATAAAATAAGGCTTTATTGTAACGAGAAACCCTTGTAGCTGGTCATCCTGAGACAAACCAGATGTGACAAACCTTTCAAAACGAGAAAATATTTTAAACATCGTATATTTTTTTCTACACATAACGAAAATATTTTAAAGAACATACTAGAAACAATTTTTAAAACTCATATTTTTGCTGTAATAAACTTAGAAAAAAATTTATTTAAGCCAACCAAATTTTAGTTGAACTAAGCGTAAGAATGCATTGTTATACGTTTTAGTTTAGCAATTAAAAATGTATTAAATAAATGTTTAATATTATATTATATACTATTTTTTGTATTATTATTACTATTATTAACTTATTAACTATTATTTGTATTATATTAAATACAAAATACATTTAAAAAAATTTACATTAAAAATATAATTTTTCATGTATCTTTCTAAATTAAATTTTAAACAAAATTACAATTATTTTATTACAATTTTTAGGGAATTTTCACTAAATTATTAACTAATATTCACCAATGTTTTTAGGGAAAATATATTCATTAGAATTTTGGTGAATTTTCACCAAATTATTAACTAATATTCACCAATGTTTTTAGGCAAAGTATATTTATTAGAATTTTGGGGAATTTTCACCAAAATTTTGGATAATATTCACCAATTTGTTGAGGAAAAAAAATTCATTAGAATATAAGGGAATTTTCACTAAAATATTGGGTAATAATCATTAATTTTTAGGGGAAAAGCATTTTCACAAAAAAATTTGGAACACTCACCAGAAAAAGTTGGTGATTGTTCCCAAAATTTCGGGAAAAGTATTTTCACCAAAAATTACGGAATATTCATCAGAAAAAGTTGGTGATTATTCCCAAAATTTTTTACAGTGTAGAACACCTGGAATCTATCAACTATGATCGAGTCAACTTTTTTTTTGAGGAATAAACATATATATATATCTATCGTCAAAAATACAACTTCAGAAATGTCAACAAATATTAAACGCTTGAGAAAGTTAACCACAATTAACAGAAATGGAATTTATTTAAGAACACTTTTATTTAAGCTCATAACTGTCTATAGCGAATATCAAAGTCAACTTCTATGAAGAACAAAATATCTATATATCGGTAAAAGTAGAACCCTAGAATTATCAACTAGTGTCAAACGCAGTAATCCAGGTTTATTTCTTCAAGTGGAACATAATTTACAAGAATATATAGAACACCTGGAAGCTATCAACGAAGGATTAAAGTCAAACTTTTTTTTTGGAAATGTTAAGGTTAATTAGAAAAAATATAATAACCCTAGAAAGTTTTTGACTATATCTACCGCGTATCTAAAAGGTAATCTCGCATTTGCATCACAATTTTTAGTTCCTGGTGTTAAAATTTTGAAATACAAGTGAAATTGAAAATTAGAAAAAGTGAAATTGAAAATACGAATGAAAATTATATAAATTTGAAATAGAAATGGAAATCGACGCCGTATTGGGGGATAACTTAGCGTAGGCAAAGTGTTACGAACAATTATTATTGTTCTTCGTTAATGTTATTAATTATTCATCATTAATATAAAACAACCTTCTTTTTGAAAGCCTCTTCATTTCTTCTAATATAGCTCTTTCGTATCCATAGGCATCTGAAACAGAAAAAAAATTAGTAAAAAATCATATCACTTTTCAATTTGTACGCCAGGGTAGCGATTATTTATTTTAATTTAACTTTGACGTCAAAGTCATTTTCATTTTGACTTCGTAGTCAAATGTCATTTTTCGTAGTTTTATGTAAAATGATTGTTTTGATTTGTCAAATTGTAATATCCACAATTTATTTAGGAATTAAATTATAAAAAAAGTACAGTAAGTAATTTTAAACAGTTAAAAAAGCGGTATAATTAAGGAATTTTTAAAAGGTTAAAAGGTTAAAATTATTTAATAAAAAATTATTTCATCTGTCAACGATAAGTATTTTTTAATGTTGAAACCAGGGATATGTTATAATTGTTTTGAATAATGTCTTACTTTCATTTTTATAAATATATGTAGTCAGAATAAAATAAACTAAAATATCAAAAACTAAAGAAGAAATTATGTCGTTTAAAAGATAATTCAAAACATAAAAAATTACTTACATTTGACCAATGAAATATTTTTTTTCCTAAAATAATTTTAACTTAAATTAGTTTCCTATACTGTTTTGAGCAAATTGACATTTTTTTGTACATAATTTATTGATGTAATTTAAAATAGAAAATGCTCAACATAAATTATTATTAAAAATACTCAATTTTTTGGCATAATGTAATTGCAATTAATTCCTAAACATAAATTCAGTAACGAGACTGTTATTTTTATTTATGTAAATAAAAATTAACTATTAATTTTATTTAAACTGTAATTAATTATATATAAATAGTAATATTTAAATAATTCTTTCAATTTTTTCTCTTAACATATGTGAATGATTAAATAAAATAATATTAATGTTTTAATTATATTTCATAAATTAATGTTTTTTTAACCTCTTACTTTTACTTAGTTTGTTAAAGTTATAAAAATTCTTTAAAAATCCTTGTAATGCTGTCTTGATCTTTTTAAAATTACTTACTTCACTTTTTCATCATTTAATTTCTAAATAAAGTTTTTATTTTTAAATTTTTAATAAAGGGAAAAAAGTAATTATACTTCAAAATTGTGGTTATTATACAATTTGACAAATAATAGCAATCATTTTACGTAAAACTATATATGTAAAATGACATTTGACTATGAAGTCAAAATGAAAATGACTTTGACGTCAAATGTAAATCAAAATACATAATCGCTACTCCGTATTGGGGGATAACTTAGCGTAGGCAAAGCGTTAAGAACAATTATTATTGTTCTTCGTTAATGTTATTAATTATTCATCGTAATATAAAACAACCTTCTTTTTGAAAGCCTCTTCATTTCTTCTAATATAGCTCTTTCGTATCCATAGGCATCTGAAACAGAAAAAAAAATTAGTAAAAAATCATATTACTTTTCAATTTGTACGCCAGTTTATATTTTTTCAAAATAATTTATTAGTGTTCTATGTTTGCATAAGAAATAAGTTACAAAAATGATGTATTAGGTAAAAATTAAACCCCTCTGAAAGGCAGAAAATTTCTTACATCAACGTCGCAGGTCAACTGGAAAAACCTCAATTAGCAAAATTGGTTATTGTCTAAAATAAAGTCACCTCTACTTTTCAAACAAAACTTCTTTTGGAAAGGTTAATTTTATTTTGCCAACAACTCGGGAAGTTAATTTGTCAAAGGGTTTTACCTGATATTACATGGTTATTTCTAAGATTACATGGTCTATACTCTAAATGGTTATACTCTAAATGGTATACTCTAAATTGTATTCCTTAGAGTACACGGACCATCGAAACATATATCTCAAAGCGTATCTAATTCTGCAAAGATTTAATCTTAGAGAAACTAGCTTCTGCCAGCTCTTCGTCTATGATATAATTTTTAAAAATTCCAAACCTAAAATATGATGGTACACCATAAATATGGTAGCATCACAAATTTTGAACATTGTGTGCTTATATTTGGAGGACAAGAGCGACGCATATTTGCGTATATATAGAAAAAAAAAGAATTCTTTTGACCAAAATGCATATAATAGCGATATGCAAGAGGTTGGGCAGCTCGCGAGATCCTCACTATATATATACCCCGCGCTTATGAAATATATCGTAAAAGCTCTCTCTCTCTCTCTCTCTCTCTCTCTCTCTCTCTCTCTCTCTCTCTCTCTCTCTCTCTCTCTCTCTCTCTCTCTCTCTCTCTCTCTCTCTCTCTCTCTCTCTCTCTCTCTCTCTCTCTCTCTCTCTCTCTCTCTCTCTTTCTTTTCAAGAGGTATATAGTGCGGAGAACTTGAGGGGGCTAAGCCTGTAATCATGAGATTGCCAGGAGCTACTGCAGCTGATTGTTATCTTGTATATCTACACCCACCACTTTATCGTTGGCCATCTTATTACCCCAGACATATTGACGTCACGCACGTATACTTCTTTTACCTTTCGTTCACTTCTCCTTCACGCCAACCTCCCTTTTCTTTTGCTACCTTTTCCACCCTTTTTCCCCTTTAGATATATATATATCTACTCTCATTCGCCTCAAATTTCGCCTCTGGGTTACAATACATAAGAAGAAGAAGAAGAAGAAGGATAGTTCTTCGAAGAATCATCATTGTCAGAATATACGGTGTCAAAAAAAAATTTACATATCAATATATTTTTTACGTATAGCACAACTATTTTTTTAACCCTTAACTGGCGCACAAAAAAAAGAAAAATTCTTCCTAAAATTTGCCTAAATGTCGACAAAATTGAAATCAATTGAATTTTGAAGAGGTTAGATGAGGGATACACTTGTGTGTATATTTCTGTACTTTCTATATATATATATATAGTTGGGTATAGATATCCATTAGTTATTCCCTAGGATGGGTGGATTAATCATTAGAGAGACCCCGAAGGAAGTGAGAATAGGCTACTTGTGCATACTGGTGTAGAGAGATGTTGGATTATGGCAGTGGTAGATCGAATCGACGCAAAGCTAACTTTCTGGACCGCAATCGCTGGTTTGTACTCTGTGTGTATCCCGAGAGGTCGAAATTCACTTGGGATTCGAAAGTGAGAAACCTCCTTCCTGGTTTGGATGATGTTCCCTTCGCAAATTTGCGTTTGAAATCGCCCGCTTTAACCTGAAAGTGCAAACTCTAATTCGTCTCTCTCTCTCTCTCTCTCTCTCTCTCTCTCTTTACATATATACATCTCTATCAGAAACAGATCTCAAATGTAAAATATATTTTATATAACATTTTTCTTTTATCACTAAAAAAAAAAAAAATGGAAAATCAAAATTTTCTGATTGTGAGTCAAAAATTCGTTTTTTATCCCGATTTATAAACTCCGTATAATTTATGTTATTCATTACAAGACAGAGCTAAACTTTGCCGATTATAGCTGCCTGGGGGCCCCCAAGAAGCTCCGAAACTCTTGTCAGATAACGATCGTGATCTGAAATATATGCACATCGTCAATTTATTGATGGAAATTATTATTAGTGCTTCTCATACACCCTGAGGGTTTAACTCTTTTGCCGCCAAAAAATAGCTGTCAAAATTATCTCAGGACGCGTACGCAGAAAAATATAGGAAAAAAAAACAAAATTTAAGTCGAAATTGAAGAAAAATTTTCGTATAACAATAATAGTATCGACTTTCTAAATTTATATGGCATTCAGGAGAATTCAGGTTAAATTTTTGAAAATTAATATTAAATTGACAAAAAAAAAAACTTGTATTGCGGATAGTGAAAAAATTTGATTTGAATTTTTTTACTTTACCAAATTTTATATATAGCAGAAATTTTTTATTTAACCAAATTTTACATTCAACCGAATTTTTAATTGAGCAAATTTTAAATTTAGGTGTAATTTTATTTAACTTTTTACATTTATCAGAATTTTTATTTTAAAAAATTTTCATTTTGCAGAATTTTTGCATATATTAAAAAAATTCTTTTAATTACATTCTTTAAAAAGCCCATTCATTTTTTTAGTAGAATTTTCAACGAAAAATGAAATATAAATTTTAATATTTCAATAAATATAAATGAAGTAGTTTTAATTTATAAATTAATTAATTTATTTTTTTATTTATTTAAAAAAAAAAATTTTTTCTGTTTCAGATGAATACGAAAGAGCTTGAAGAAATGAAGAGGCTTTCAAAAAAAGGTTGTTTTATATTAATGATGAATAATAAATAACATTAACAAAGAACAATAGTAATATGGGAGATAACAAAGGAGGATTTTTGGAAAAATGGGAAAACTATTTTCAAAAAGTTTTTTTTGTTTTATATTCATGATTATAAATAGGATTTTTCTAACTGTGCGCAGTACGTGTTAGAATGAATTTAAAAATTAAATATTTTAAAATTGAGTCAAAATTTTTTTAAATCACTTGTAAAATTAACAAACAAAAAATAGTTAATTTTTAAGAAAAAATCATTTTTTTTTATTCCTAATATATATTTTTTTATTAATACTTAAAAATGAATAATTTTTTTATATTTTTTAATACTATATTCCAAAAAAGTAAAAAAATTTAAACCATTATTATACGTTTTTGAAAACGCTAAAACTGAATCCCGTGTTTTTTTGAGGTTATGTCAAAATTCTGCCACGATGGGGTAAAATGGACGCAATCTAATAAATTTTTTTTCGGTCAAATTTTCATATTTCGCTTAAAAATGCACAATTTTATCAAAAAAAAAAAAATTTTTAAATTGATCCGTTTTTAAAAAAGGTATAAGGATACGAAAAAGTTTTACTGCTTCGTGAGAGGAACTTTTATCATTTTCTTACAATAGAAACGAAAAAAAAAAATTTACATTACACGTGGTTGTGAATGTGACTTGTAAAATGCTAATCACTATTGGAAACTTTTGTCAATCGCTCCTGACATGGAAAGTTGCGGATCGAATAAAATTTCTTTTACTTCGGAGAGATTTTTGATGAAATTTAATTAAATTTACATTTTTCCTATATACCTTATATACGCGGTTTCAGATTTTTTTTTCGGAATTTTGTGCGGTTTTGCAATCAAAAAAGAATAAAAACCTCGTCTTTCATATCATTTAAGGGTCAATGAATTGATTATTTTATTGATCGTTTTGATGCGCGCGAGTAGAAGATCTCAGAAATATATATACATTTAAAAAAAAATAACGCACAAAATTCTTTTCGTCTCTCTGTTGTTATTCCTTTTTCTCTTTTTAGAATTTTTTCTTGTGTGACGTGAAACATTTCGATTTACAAAACATATAGTCATAAGAATTAATCGATCGCGGTGCGTGAGGTATACATCAAGATCAAAAAAAAAAAAAAAAATTATGTTTGGTATATGGAATTAAAACGAAACACAAAAAAAAAACCTAATTGAAAGTCCTCATACCGTCCGCAATGTGTATATTGCCCTACATTCTAAAATGGCAAGTTTAATCGAATCGACACTTTCGTTTTATGGGTGGTTTTTCTTCCGCGCCATTAAAGTTCCATTAGGTTCGAAGAATTTGGAATGATAATAATTCTTCGTGAGAATTTGACTGTGCGAGAGACGCAGAGGCAGCGCGCCTCACAGGGGGGGTCCCATATATACACCAAAAATTTTATGGATGACTTCTCTTTTTTTTTTGTTTATTATATATATATATATATATATATATATATATGGAAGAGGTCATCTTTTTATGTAGTTTTGAAAATTTAATATATTTTGATCTTGTTGCATCTGATTGAGTTTTAAAATTAAGTAAAGGAACTTTAAAATTTTTTCTGTAATGCTTTTAAAATTTTAAGTATAGTAACTTTAAATTTAAGAGAGAGATTTCTCTCTTTGTAAAGTTTTTAAATTTTTTAAATTTATGTATTATTGTTATTGGTATTTAAAGCATATAACCGCTTAAATTTTAAATATCTTTAAAATTTACAGCACACCTATAACCTTAAAATACCGATTATATTATATACTACAATTGATATTTTAAGGTTAGGTATACTAAAATTTGAAATACAAACGTTGAAAATTTTTTTTTTAATCTTTGCCTTAAAATTAAAACCAAAAGACCAAAAAATTATTTAAAAAAAAAATTGAAAAACATAATTTCAAGACAAAAAAAAAAAAAATACGTGCAGCTATAAATACAAAAAATGAAATAAAAATAATAATAATACCTCGTGTGCAAAAATAAATTCAATAACAAATTAACTCGAATGCGCGATATTATAAATCCATTCATTAGTTCTGCCAATTATGAGAGTATATAGCGATATACCTTATCTAAAGATCTCTCACTCTTGTTGTATAAGATGTTATTAGAAGTGTAAGACGTCAGAATTGCAGTTTTGAAGGAGTTGCGTGACGTAATTAGTGGCGACCCTTTATATTAATTATTCTTTTTCCTTTATTCTCCTCTGCAATGGAATCTTTTCCTAATACAAAAAAGTATATATATATATATATACATTTTCCCCAAGCTTTATTTATGAATTTTTATACATGTTTGTGCGAATACTGAATATAATATAATATAATATAATATAATATAATATAATATATGTTGGGTGCGCGTCTCGCTAATGGCCGCCAAAGCGAATAATGTCTTGCGAATGAAATTACGCGTACACCGCTGGGCAATTAGAAACGTTTCGAGCGACCAAGAATCGCAATTTACCGTCCTGCTTCGATAAGACGCTCGTGTCGTGACTTACAAAGTTGAAAATGTATCAGAGAGGAAAGTCCTTGATGTACATATATATATATATATATAAAGTTATTTATTGTAAACTTCAAAGATTCTTCATTTATTTTTCTTGAATATATAATATATATATATATATATATACAAAGTATCTCAGAAATTTATGTTCTGAAAATTTTACATCGAAATGTCATAATTTTTAATTGAAACGACATTTTTATTTCACCAGACTATTCCATTTGACAGAATTTAATTGAAATTTTATTTTATAATTAAAATGTCAAAAAATTTACCTAATTTGCTATTTTTTTATTTAATCAAATTTTATATTTAGCAGAATTTTTTATTTAACCAAATTTTACATTTATAGCCGAATTTTAGATTTAACCGAGGATTTAATCAAATTTTACATTAACCAAATTGACAAAAAAAACAAAAATTCAAGTGAATTTCTGTTATATGGGAGTCATATTAGGGAATGCGCGAGAAAATTTTTGTTTCTGCTGCATAAAATTAATTCTGAGAATATAAATAACAAATTTAAAGAAATAAATCATCTTTTAAAGGATGAAATTTAAGTAATTTGTGAAAAATAGTGATTTTGTCACCATATTTACCCCGCAACTGACCCTAAATGAAGTAATTACTTAAATTATAAATTGTTTTCTTTTTATTTCAGATATTTACATATATGGAAACGAAAGAGGATATAAAAAAATGTGAAGAGGCTTACAAAAAGAGGTTTGTTTTATATTAATGATGAATAATAAAAAACATTAACAAAGAACAATACTTATGGGACAAAAACAGTGGAGGATTTTTTGAAAAAATAACGTAAAACGATTTTTAAAAAATTTTTGTTTTATATTCATGATAAAATATTAATATTTACTAGTAAAAGTTTTTTAATTTAAATACATATTTTTTAATATTAATATTGTTAATAATAAAAATAATATATAATAATAATAATAATAATAATAATAATAATAATAGTTATATTTATAAATTAAATACAGAAGTTAATTTATATTAATATTTTTTTAAATATAAAGTCAGAAATTTATTCTTGATCAAAAAAATGTATTCATTTTTACAAATTTAATTATAAAATAAAATGTTTAAATTCTATTTTTAATTAATTAATTGATAAATAGTTATAAATACTAAGGTGAACTTAAAAAAATAATATAGGTATTAATAAAAACGCAGTAATAACAATAATGATTATTATATAGTAAATTTTTTGGAATTTCTTACAATTATTAATCGAATTTATTAATTAATTTAAAAATTATGGAATACTGGATAAAATTTTAAAAATAACGAATAATTAGTATTAAATAAATAATATTAAGAACAGTAAAAACAATAATTATTATTGATTAAATTTTTAAATGTAAAATTATTTCAACAATTATTTATTATTATTAAAAATCAATATTTTTTATAACATACAGTAAGGTATTTTAAAACAAATAAAAAACTAAAAAATAAATATTTATCCAGTTTATTTAATTGATCAAAATTTTATTTGTTTTATTATTAGATTATCAATCAATATTAATTATTATTATTATAATATTATTATTATTATATTATTATTGTATATTATATTATTAATTGTATTTATTTTATATAATATTTTTTTTATTTTTTAATTTTTTCTATTACTTTTCATATTTTCCATTTTATGTACATTACGTTCACAAACTTCCATTAAATTCCCAAAGATGGCAGCATAATACTCATTTCAAGGCGAAAAATTTCATTCCCCTCGATGTGAATAAAACGTAAAGAGAGGGAGTGGTAGAGAAAGAGAGAGGGAGGGAGGGTCGCTGAACAATTGTCCCTGTTAGTGAAGCCACGCGATGCTGCCATCTGCCGCCAAGTATCAGAACTAGAGGTAGGAACCTCATCCTTCTCTACTCGTCACGTTTCTCTCTTATTCCCCCACCACTGTACTGAGGGTTTTAACTTAGTGTGTAGTACCCCTTCTTTTTCTTCATCTTCTTCTTTTTCTTCGATACCTCACAAAACCCTGTACACCATACTGTCTTTCTTTAATCTCAGTAAATTCTCTCACTCTCTTGCACTCATTGAAGAAAGTGCTCGCGAGCTTTTGCTGAAAAGATATTCACAATAGGGAAAAGTCATATAGCGCGTTTCATAAAAATCCCTCATAGTATATTATATATATATATATATATATATCACTCTCTCTCTCCCTCTCTCTCGTTTTAAAATATTAAAATATTCATTCGTCCCGTAAAAGCCGCTCGAATTACATCGGTTAGTCTCCCATTCACGTGGACCACACTTTTTTTTTCTCCATTTTTTCTTTTTTTTTTTTTTAATAGCTGTCTCGTTGTCACGACCTACGACACGTTCTAAATACACAGCATTTATATTATGATGAATTTTACATTTATTTTTTTTTTTTCAAATTAGAATTTAATAAATTTTGTTTCTTTAAAGAAAAAAAAAAAAAAAATTCATTCGAAAAGTTTTTGTTTTTTAATCGCTAAGAAAAGAGGATTATTTCTTTTTCTCTTTTTTGTTTGAAAAAAGTTTAGTCTCCTTTATAGTGGAAAATCGTTTTTTCGAATTAATTTTTTTTTAAGTTTCTCTTTTTTTCTCTTGAGTAAAAAGTTTAAAATTAATTTAAAAAAAAAAAATTTGTTCTTCCTGTAAGATTTTTAAATTTTCTATTTTTTAAATTAATTTTTTTTCTAAAGTTTCTTCATTTTTTTGAGTAAAATTTTAAAATTGTTTTTTAATAAATAAATTTATTCTTTCTGTAAACGTACGTGTATTTTTAAATATCTTTCTGGATTTTTTTTTATTTTTCTATTTCGAATTAATTATTTTTTAAAATCTTTCCTATATTTCTTAATTATAAAATGTTTAAAACTATTTTTTTGTAAAAGAATTTTTAAATTTTATAACTCTATATTTTTATTTTATTATTATTATTATTATTATTATTATTATTTTTATATTATCACACGGATAAAAATTTTCACCTGGAAAAGCGATAAGTTTCACTGAAACAGTGATATATATATTTCACTAAAACAGAGTGAAAGTTTTCGTTATTCTAGAGAAATATATCGCTGTTCCAGATAAATATTTTCTTACGTGTGTACTATTCTAATAGTAATAATTACTATTATACTATTATATTACTAAAATTATATTACTTTCATACTATTATAATTACTATTATAATAGTAAAATTATTATTATTATTATTTGTATTTATTATTTTTGATTTATTTGGTTATTTCTTCTTTTTTTAAATTTTGAATTTGGAATTTTCGTTTCATAGCTGTACTTTTTTTTTTTTTTTTTTTTTTTTTTTTTTGACATATATTCATTGACTTTTAAAAATAGAATCCACATTTTAGTTTTTTTGTTGGTTTATATATACAAAACAGATCATATCAAGTTATTCAGGTGTTTTTCGCTGTTTCACAAAAAAACTGAATACATATAATGTGTGACTTTTTTTGAATTAGATATCGATTATTATAAAAAGAAAAATGTAAATAATGTGAAATTTTTCTTATTCAAAAAAAAAAAAAAAAAAAAAAAAATGAACTTGAATAGTAAAAGGTCACGTATATATACGTTTACATAAATGTAATATTGTAAGGCCAAAAAATTTTCAGATAATATTATTCATTTTATTTTAAAAACCAAGAAAGTGGTTTTAAATTAACAAAATTTAGATTAATATTTATATATATATATATATTTGACGAAATTTTGATTCATTTTCTGAAATATTATGTTTATAATTTAATCAAGAAAAAAAATTTGGTAATAATATATTAAAATCAAAAAAATAACTAAATTATAGTTTATAATCATAACGAAATGTAATTGAATTTGACAACAAAATTTTGGTTAATTTAAACAGATTTTAGAAAAATTTGGTATTTTTAACCAAATAAATGATTAATTTAACTAAAATTTGTTTTGTATAAACTAGAAATGTAAAGATTTATAACCAAAAATTAATCGAATAATGAAATTTGAGGAATTTGTCCAAAAAATTTATAGATGATTTCAAAAATTTAATTTAATCCGCATATAGATTTTAAATTATATCAAAAATTTGGCTAAATTAACTATGTTTATTTCTTAACAAATATAAAATTTCGTTAAATGAACCAAATTTTAAATATAACTAAACGCATTATTTCTAACAAAAAGATAAAATTGGCTACTTTAACCAAACTCTATTTTGAATATATTTGACATATATGTGAAATTTGGAATGTATATATATACGAAGTTTAAGATTGTTCATTGAAGATTGCATCAAACTCTCAGGGATCGAGTTGGGTAATGTTGGTGTGCTACGCGGGAACAAGTTTTTGATATTGTAGAAAGTTTTGACATTGTGGAACGCCAAAAAGTTTATGTAATTTTAGGTATAATAGTTATATATATATATATACGCATATATATTTTAAATGCAGAAGGATACATTCTATTAAAAAAAGTATATATATATTATATATAGGAACGATAAATTTAAAATTACACATTTTTACACAAAAATGTCAACTATTATTTAATATATACGATATATTCTTTAAACGATATATTGCTGAACGAAATTTCGAAATAATTATATATGCACTCATCATATACAATTTGATATACACATACGATAACAGAAAATTTTTCAACATTAGAAATATATAAATATATTTTAAGTATATAACTTTTACCGCTTATATAGGTTTTAAGTCGAGGTTAAGTAACGTTTTTATATATATGCCCTTTGGGTTAAGCAAGTGGTTAAAATTAACCTTTTGGTTAAAATTAATTTTACCCACATATTGCAATACGAATGAAAATAAAATGGAAAAATTTCTTAACCTGGCTAAGGAAATTTTACCTTTTTGATTTCATTATTAATTTTTACCTTTTGGTTTATTATAAATTTTTATCTTTTGATTTATTAATAGTAATTTTTCTTCACTAAATAAAATTAACCCGTGCGGTTTAGTAACATTTATACTTAAATAGTTTAGTATTTTTTCTTCACTGGTTAAATAAAATTTACCAAATATATAGTAACATTTACTTTATTAGTTTAGTACTCTTTCTTCTAGTACTATATGGTCAAATAAAATTTCCCTATAACGGTTTAGTAATATTTATTTCATTAGTTTAATCATCTTTCTTAACTGCTCAAATAAAATTTACCTATATATAGTAAAATTTACTTAATTACAGTTTAGTAATTTTTTTTTCACCACAGTTTATTAAAATATACCCATATAAATAGTTTCAGAAATTTTAAAATTACTAAAAGAGAGTAAACGAATTTTTATTCTAAGTTGAAAATAAGATAGACGCCGCACTCACCACTCGGCATGTAAGAAACAAAAGTCGTGTGTCTGTTTTATATAATCCGTCGAATATTAATTAACTTGTAATGTGTCCTATAGAGAATTTTTCGATATATATATATATATATAATGAACCGCAATAAAACTGTCATTATATAGTCGCACACTTATTTCCTCTAACCTAAGTGAGAGCAGATTTTATTGGATATTATTGGATGAGAGCAAATGTTGCCTACAATAATATATATATATACTATATATATGTATATAGTATACATAAAATAATAGCGCGAGTTTAAATAATCTCCCCCCCTCCCCTTCACCATCATATCCATATAGAAATCAATAATTTACGACTCGAGTTTGTCAAATTCCAATTAGAATCAGCAGATTTAGGAGGAATTTTTTTTTTTATTTTTCCAATCTATTTGTGATTCGAACGTATTTATGTTCTCTCTCTCTCTCTCTGCAATTCTGGTTCCTTCGTTCTATGTCGCGCCGATCGATCCGCGCGAGGCGCTTTCTCCCTCTCTCTCTCACTCTATCTTTCTCTAACACACACGTACATATTCGCTCTCGGTTTAGTTTGTAGTATAGGTCTCTCTCTCTCTGTCTCTCTCGAAGGGTAATGCGCCTTTAATTTGATTTCGTGTTCCCCATTGTATCAAATTGGATTGAATGCCTGTGAAATATTTGTTTAGGACGGACAGATAGCGAGAGTATATATAGGTGTATGGCCTCTGTCATGTTTTCCCGAGGAGGAGTCTTTGCGTATATCTCATATATGTTTAGAAGCTCTCTCTCTCTCTCTCTCTCTCTCTCTCTCTCTCTCTCTCTCTCTCTCTCTCTCTCTCTGTTCAGACAAAACTAAATTTTAAAACCAAAACGTATGTGTATGTATATGTATATATTTGTTGGTAGACTAATCATTGACATAGCGAAACACTTTACTATATATACCTAAACGTTTATGTTTGCATATAATTTAAAGAGTGCCCTTCTTACCTTCAAAGCAAGGGGGGGGGTGTCTCCCCTTCATCAAAAATCGAGGACTTATCCCCACCACTTCAGAAAGATGCCTTTTATTAATATATGCAAAAAAGACAAATTAATACTAGTAATATTTTTTTCTTTGTTTCAGATATACGTGCAGTAACAAGAAGATAATCGTTGCGAAGATTAAAAACTGATACGTGAAAACCAAATCTCATATATATTAAAATAAAAATATTTTTTTCGTTTACTAATTTTTCTTTTTTTGTTTCAGTTATATATATGCAGTTGCAAGAAGGATAATCACGGAGTTTTAAAAGTTATATTTCATATATAAAAACCAAATAGTAATTATAAATAATAATAGAAATATTTTTTTTCGTTTACTAAAACTTTTTTTTTGTTTCAGATATGTGTGCGCAGGTACGAGAAAGAATCATCGCTAAAAAAGTTGTATTATTAGAAAACCAAATCGTAATTATATTACAATATTCCTTTTGGCATTATACTGTTCAAAATAAGACCAAAAGGATATAATTGTAAATTTTTTCTTTAGAAAACCAAATCGTAAGATGTCATTATTTTCTAAATTGAAAATATGACGCCTGTTCATTGGGTACGTAACGCATGTTTTTAATTTTAATATACTAACCGTAGAGGAAAAATTAAGGGGTGCATGTTAGTAGAATTTGTAGTAATAACATAAATAAAGAAACGGTAAAAGATTTTTCAAGTAGTATTATTCAAAAATACACGCACGGAGACAAATAGTTAGCTATATTAGTTGAAATTTAGTAACCTTAGCTAACCATAATTGCTATTGATAATAATTTTTGTTATCTAATACAGCTAATAATTAGCTTCCATAGCTAATATGCTTTGCTGTGGCAGCTAAATATTATAGCTCTAGAGCTAAAAATTCATCCGCATAATAGGCAAACTCTTTTTTCTCCGTGCATAATTTTTGCGGATGCGAAAGAAAAATAATAGAAACAAATATAGATTTTAAAAATATTTTCATTTGTTATTAAAAATAATTTTAAATATATATATTAATCACTGTAAAAGGAAATTACAGTACCTATTTTAGGTATCAAAATAGAATCAAATTGACGCAATTATTATAGTATACCTAAAGTCGATATTAAAATACATTTCGTTTTACCCAGTGCGGTATTATATAAAATTCTATTTTTATATATACCCACCAAATTGATAAGCTTTTAGAATGACATTCATTATAAATTTTTTCGAGAGGGACGTAAATTAAAATATGCGCCTAAAAGACACACGGGTTATACTAAAAGGCATTTTTTTTTCTTTTTAGGTCAAAAAACTGTAAACGGTTCGATTGCTTGATATATACGTTATATGTCAGAGGATGAGGAGAGGCGCAACCACACGCTTTCACCTCTTCGACCTTTATAGGATTTCGAAGGAATTACGTAAAAAAAAACGAACATAGATCCCTAAATCTCGACGTTTCAAGTATATATATATATATATATATATATATATATATATATATATATATATATATATATATATATATATATATATATATATATATATATATATATATTAAGAAATTGTGAAAATTTTCCACATATATACCCAATTTTAGTTCATATATATCATTTCGAAAGCGTAGATAATCACTATCCTTATATTCCCATAGGGATAAGGAGTGATATATATAATAAAAAAGTTTTTTTTTATATGAAGGAAAAATAAGTTTTTCATAACCCTTATTTTAAGACACCTTTTTAACTTTAAAACTCTTCCTCTCAATAAAATTATCATCATTTTTTTATATAAACAAAACTTAAAAATAGTGGAAATCTTCCAAAATTCAAATTCGTTACATATATATATATATATATAGGTTTCGCAAAGAAAAATAATCAAATTTAAAAGAAGCGTAAAGAAAAAGGGGACAAGTTTGATAAGATCCAATCAAAGTGTATATAGATATATATATATATGTATATAGGATAGCTAGTATAGTTGAGGCGCATAGTTGGCAGGTGTATTAATATTAAAATCGTGAACCGCCGGTGCAAATGTCTTACTTGTAAAACAGATCTGTCGGGTGCGAAAGTGGCAAAGTCGTTACGAAACACTGTGTGTATATGTATATATATATATATATATATATATATATATATATATATATATATATATATACCTATATATATGTATATATATATATATATGACACACGAAGATCCCTGTGGAGTCGCGGCTGAGTATATAGTGCGCACGCTATATACATATACGCGATGATCTAACTCACCCCACCTTAACGGGGTGGCTGGCACGTACTGCATAATGCTCTCCTACCTGTGGCTCTCATTTAAATGTACTAAACCTGGTGCCCAACGAAACAAGCTACTTTTTTTGTCTCCCTATATATATATATATATATATATATATATATATATATATATATATATATATATATATATATATATATATATATAGTTCTCTCTCTCTCTCTCTCTCGTCCGTTTCTATATATTGACACCGTGGCTCACAGGACATGGGGGTAATTAATCACACGGAATGAGTACCTGTTGCGCGACTGGTCAATCTGCAGGGGCGATCATCGATTGCGTCCTGTAAGGGGAAGTTGCATACCCCCACTCTACCCGCCGGGCCATAAACACGGAGCTCGAGGGACGCATGCACCGCGGGGGGCCTAAGCGACGTTCTCGGGCCTAATGACATTTTCTATTTATGGCCCTTAATGAGTTTTTCCAAAAAAATAAAAAAATTTTAAATATTAACAATTTTTAATTTTTTTTAACATATTCTGATTCCTCGTAATTTCACGATTACGAGCATATGTCGTTCGAATTAAAAATGTTAATATTTAAAATGTTTATAATTATTATTAAATAATATTAAATTTAATTGTTTCTTAATTTAATTATACTGTTTAAAAAACAGTATAAATTAACAAACATTTTCCCTTCACACTCGCAGGCTTAGGACTGGCCTCTATATTATTATAAAAATTTACATTCATTACAAGTCAAATATGTATTAAATAAAACCAAATATATTTTAATAAAGCTTTCATATTATACTGGCTTACAAGCAAATTTTTTAAAAGTTCTGATTTTCTGTTTTGTATAAATAAACACACATTTTTTAAACACGCCAGCCTTCACGAATAAGTGAAATGCTGCCAGTCCTAAGCCTGTAAGTGTGAAGGAAAATGTTTGTTAATTTATACTGTTTTTTAAACAGTATAATTAAATTAAGAAACAATTAAATGTAATATTATTTAATAATAATTATAAACATTTTTAATATTAACATTTTTAATTCGAACAACATATGCTCGTAATCGTGAAATTACGAGGAATAAGAATATGTTAAAAAAAATTAAAAATTGTTAATATTTAAAATTTTTTTATTTTTTTTGGAAAAACTCATTAAGGGCCATAAATAGAAAATGTCATTAGGCCCGAGAACGTCGGTCAGGCCCCCCGCGGTGCATGCGTCCCTCGAGCTCCGTGTTTATGGCCCGGCGGGTAGAGTGGGGGTATGCAACTTCCCCTTACAGGACGCAATCGATGACTGCCCATCTGCAGTCTCGGTTTAGACCCCCCGAAAAAAATCCCTTTTAAAGTTGTTCAGGTAGTAGTAGCCAAATTCTTGGGAGCATCGACTTGCAAATATATACATATGTATATATATATATATATATATATATACCTAAAAATGTGTGCTACCTAAATGTTAGGTTAAAGCTATATATACACACCTTAATATGTATATATGTGTATATATGTGGGTATTTGAGTTTCCGACTACCATATAAGGTCAATTTTATTAAAAAAAAAATCCAATGAATTCCTTTTCCGATATTCAATATCGCCATAGCAAATGTATATATTAGTTACAATTGTTAACCTGTTGCACCGAGAAATTAAATTATTGTCTTTTACGCGCGAATATCCGTGTGGGATATGCGCGCGGCATAAAAACACTCTGTAAAATTGTCCCCTTATAATAAGGAATAAAATTACACAAGTTTTTAATATTCAAATATAATTGATTTTTTATCCTTAAATATTATTTTCCGTATAAAAAATTTTTCCGTTCTACTAATTATTTATTAATATTTTTCTGTTTGTTTCAGATATCAGTATTGCAAGGTGGATTCATTCTGAAGTTTAAAAAATTTATATCATAAAACCAAATTTTATAGAATAAAAATATTTTTTTCGTTTACTAATACTATATATATTCTTTTTGTTTCAGTTTCTCTCAGTATGCAGAAAGGAGGAAAGAATCATTTGGAAAATTTGTTTTATAGAAAACCAAATCGTAGCGGTATATATATAATAAAAACAATTTTTTTTTATTTAATAAAACTTTTCTTTTTGTTTCAGATATCCGAGAAAGAATCATCGTTTAAAAAATTGTATTAGAAAACCAAATCGTAATTATTTACAATTCCTTTGGCATTACTGTTCAAAATAAGACCAAATGGATAATTGTAAATTTATTATTATATCTTTAGAAAATCAAATCGTAAGAAGTCATTATTTTCTAAATTGAAAATATGACACCTGTCCACTAGGTACGTAAAGCATGTTTTTAATTTTATAAATACTAACCATAGAGGGAAAAATTAAGGGTGCATGTTAGTAGAATTTGTGTAGTAATAAACATATATAGAAAAAAGGTAAAAGATTTCAAGTAGTATATATATTCAAAAATTGGAAACGTCACGGGAGCACGAAACACGACACAGGAGCGTTGTTGCGACGACCCAAGTTGGTTGTGTTGTTGGTTTGGTTTCATTTCATATATAGGGGGTTTATAACACACGCGCGCATGAGAGAGAAAGATAGATAGAGAGAGAGAATGAGTAGAACCCGAGTGCGCCGCGAGCAGCAGCAAAGGGATAAAAGGACCGGCGCCTGGGGTGTTTTGTTGGAAAAGATCCCAAAAGTGGGATGAAATAGGCGGAGCAATATGAATCGAGTGCCAACCTACCGATGACGTAGCTGCCGACGGCCACCTTGCTACATTGACCAATCGGCGTATTTTCATCACCAACATTAGGTGGTAGGGTATCCCCACTTCTTTATGAAAATGTTCGCGCATGACAGAAACCTAACCTGCTCGGGACCTTAGGGAACCTCAGGCGAGCTGCGAGGCGAGGCAGTCAGTCGCTCTCAGCTATGACATGCATAACGCATGAGAGCTAGCCGAATCTCTCCTTCAGTCCGTCTATCTTTCTCTATTTACTGTTTTTTCTCTCTCTCTCATTTTCCCTCGGCTCTTAGTTTTTTTTTTTCCCCCCGTGGGTGTTTTCGGTAACCAAAAAGAAAAAAATAAAAACACATTTCCGGTTTTACAGTGCTTCAAGGAGTTACAGTGTTTTTTTTTTTTTTTTAACCCCCAAACAAGGATCGTGCAAAAAAGTGCGTGTGTAATTTGTGTTTTAATCATGTCAGTTCAAATGTGTCGGACAGTGTAAACCATACGGGAATTTTGGAGGAACTTGAACAATTGGTGATACAAAAAAAGGAAGCTTTTTTTTTCAACCCTAAAAAAGGAGGGTATTTAATGTGTGCCTGGTGGCACGAAACTACCTCAAGGAGGTATTTTTAGTTAAAGTGTAAGGAAGTAGATGGCCGCTACCACGTACATGCCGGTTAGTAGTGCAGTATCTTCAGACCTGGATGGTGGTTCAGGTTCCACGATCGGAATGAACATCGCCGTTGGTGGCTATTCGTCGGGTTCACCCCGCAGTGCAGCCGACGCTGGGGAAATGAAATATATGCCCGCGCCACAACATCATCATCACCATCATCATCATCATCAGGTGAATTCATCACCGTCGCCAAATGGATTATCACATTCGGCAGCGAGTCTCTCGTCTGCAAATCCATGGGTACCCGATCCATGGGCAGCATCAATGGGTATGCATCATACCACCCATCATCCACATCATCATCCACATCAAGCAAATTTGGATGTTAAACCATTAACAGCCGCCGCAACAGCTACCGATCAGGGTATGCATCATCGTGGACCCCATCAATCACCTGGTATGGCATCGCCACATTCTTGGCATGCACCAGTTGTACCATCAGCACATTATAATCCAACTGGTGGCGCAGCATCGCCAACAACCCTTCAACAATCCGTCTATCATGCGGCAATGAATGGTATGCTCCATCAACATCCCCATCAGCATCCACATCAATTACACAATCATCAAGCCGGTTTGCCTCATCATTTACGTGACGCCCACAATCATAGTCCACCATCGGGACATCCTTTACATCCCGGACATCCATTGGATAGGGATCATAGTGCCGGCGAGGAGGATACACCAACATCCGATGATCTCGAAGCCTTTGCCAAACAATTTAAGCAAAGGAGAATTAAACTTGGTTTCACTCAAGCCGATGTTGGCCTCGCACTTGGTACTCTTTATGGCAATGTTTTCTCCCAAACGACGATATGTAGGTTTGAGGCATTACAATTGAGTTTTAAAAATATGTGTAAACTAAAACCACTATTACAAAAATGGTTAGAGGAGGCTGATTCATCAACGGGTTCGCCGACAAATATTGATAAAATTGCCGCACAAGGTAGAAAACGAAAAAAGAGAACATCAATTGAAGTTTCGGTTAAGGGTGCATTGGAACAACATTTTCATAAACAACCAAAACCATCAGCACAGGAAATAACGAGTTTGGCTGATAGTTTACAACTTGAAAAAGAAGTTGTTAGAGTTTGGTTTTGTAATCGACGGCAAAAGGAGAAACGTATGACACCACCAAATACACTTGGCGACGGTATGATGGAGGGTCTACCGCCAGGTCATCAAAGTCAAGGTGGTCTTCATCAGGGTTATCATCCGCAGGATCATTTACATGGTTCGCCAATGGGCCACAGTCATAGTCCACCAATGCTTAGTCCTCAGGGTCTCACGGCACATTCATTAGCGGCTCACTAGCGTTCGCCGGGGCCTCCCCCATTGGGCCTCGTCACAACCCAAGGAAATTCATCAGGAACACCTGAATCAGTGCTACCACCATTCTATCATCATTATTTACAAGCGCGCACCAGCAGCTATTCAAATTCGTAGCTCTACTATAAGGATTATACTTGGGATTAATCACGAGGAACAAAAATCCGGGTCTGCAAAACCCGGGGGAGGCTTTCCTTATTTTTGCCACGAAAAAAAAAGGAGGAAAAAAAAATTCCCAAACTCGTTAAAACCTCAGTGTCTTAATTCTACCGTCGGATATTCCTTTCACTGCGTGTTTTCAACGAGTTTAAAAATTTTTTTTTTTTTTTCTTTTTTTTCCAAATGAACAATTGTTATTTAAAGGACTTTAATGCAGGACAGAAAAAACAAAAAAATATATATTATATTATAAATAAATGAAAAAAACAAATATATATTGGAATCGCGTTTTTAGGAGAGAAAAGTGGTTTTCGTCGGGCGATTTTTTTTTGCTTGAAGCAAATATTGGAAAAAAAAAAACCAAACCCGTGAAAACGAATGATGTAACATAAAAGTAAATATGAACTGTAAATAATGTACCACAGATTTAAAAAGTAAAAAAAAACATAAATTTTTTTTTTTTTTTTTGCTAGTTTAAGTGAGCGACGTCGCGCGCGTCTCAAAAACAAAGTCTTTGCGATGCAAAAAAAAAAGGGGAGGATAGTGCGCGATTAAAAAAATGTAAAAATCGAATTTTCAAAGAAATTTCCAAAAATCAAGAATCGGTTGTTGTAACAGAAAAATGGTTGTTGAATGATTTCTTTAAAGAAAAAAAAATGTACGAAAAGAGAATAATTGTTAAACGATTTTTTTTTTTTTTTTTTTTTTTTTAAAGGAGAACGATTTTCAAAAAACGATTTTTAAAAAACTATTTTAAAAACAGAAAACGATTATAAAAAAAAACTGATTTTAAAAACTACGATTTTAAAAACGAGAACGATTTAAATAAAAAAACGGTTGTTCCACGAAATGTTTTAAAAAAAAGAGATGGGGAAAAAAAATTTTGTTTCGAAAAAAAAAAAATGCAAGAGACGTGCGATTCTTGAACATCGAGTCCCCTCATGAAAAATCCCTTCTGTATAAAGAGTAAGTATATATGAATATATATATACATACGAGAAAAATATTTATATATAATATAAAAAGAAAAGGAAAAAAGTAAATTCATGATTTTTTTGTTTTTTTTTTTGAGAATCAAATATAGATGAATATATAGTAATGATTAATATATTATTACTTGTCATCATTATCGCGTCGTTCTCGTTCACGATAATTTTTTTTTTTTGATGATCCCTTTTCAGACCTCTTTGCTTTTTTGATTGAAAAACAAAAAAAAAAAAAAAAAATTCGAGTGAAATTATTATTGTTTAAAATTTATTACAAATATTATTTTGGTGGAATTTTTCAAAAAACGAGTGTAAAAAGTGAAAATTGTGCAAAATTTATTTTTTTTTTTCCACCGGTGAAAATTGATATTGACAGATTGTAAATATATTTGCCGTCGGACAAAAATTGGTAATCATTTTTTTTTTTTTGAAAATTTTTTGAAATTTTGATTCTCTTTCTTCTCTTGACATAAGAAATATACAAATTTGAAGTTAAAAAACAAAAAAATTGTATTTTTTCGAAATTAGAAAAGTAAAATCAATTTCTCAAATATTAGGGAAAAAGTGACAGATTTTTTCGAAAAAAAAAAAAATAAAAAATCATTTCGGTTTATTGTCATTTTCACACGAGTGTAAAAAATAGAAATTCAGTGAATAAAATTTCTTTTTCAAAATTTTTTCAAATTTTCAATTTTTTGTGTAAAATAATAATTTTATTTTTTATCTTTAATTTCGCTAATCGCTTATAATTATATATAGTGTCAAAATCGGATTCAATTTGAAAAATAATGTTTTTATTTCGAAAATAGAAAAAAATAGTTAAAAAAAATATCGAATTTTTATCCATTGAATGAATTTAATAAGATTGTTAATATGGTAAATTTTACTTTATTAATTTTGGTAAATTTCACGATTTTATTGGAATAAATTTTAATTTATTAATATTGTGAATTTTTACTATTTTATTAGGGTAAATTTTACTAATTTTTATTAGAGTAAGTTTTACTTTATTAGTATTGTAAATTTTACTATTTTTATTACAGTAAATTTTACAATAATAATCAGGTATATTTTATTACACTAATAAGGTAAATTTTACTATAGTCGTAAAGAAAATTTTTTATAACATTAATTAGGTAAATTTTCGCACATTAATATTGGAAATTTTACTAAATTAATATGGTATAAATTTTTCTATTTACAAAACAGTAAAATATTTACTATATTCTTAGAGTAAATTGTACAATTTTATTGTAATAAAATTAACCAAATTAATGTGGCAAATTTTACTAAATAAAATTATAAAAATTAAAAATTAAGTTAAAATTTACTCATTGGATATGTGATAAATTTTACTGAAACAAAAAATTGTAAAAATTACTATAGTAAAGTGAAATTTTTACTTTTAGTTATAAATGCAAAATTTAGACTTATAATAAAGTAAATTTTTGCAATATAAGAAAGTTTCAGATTTTTTTTGTTTGTTTAGTGCGACTGTGTAAATTTTAAATCATTTTACTCGATTATAATCAAAGTTTTTTTTGAAACTTAAAGTTTTAAAAACGAAACAATAATTGCAAAAAAAGAAACAAATTTTTTTTTTACCGTGAGTGTATTAAAACCGAAATGGAAATTGAAAATAGAAAAACCGAAAATGATAAAAAATTAATTTTTCAGTTAGAATTTTATGGAAAATTAAGAAAATTTTATTTTCGAAAAATCTGTCAATTATATTCACAGTGAGAATTGTCAAATTTTGAAATTCGGAAAAAAATACAAGATATAAAATTGACAAAAAAATATCGTGAAATCGTGACAAAAAGTGAATTAATAACCGAATTTGCGATTTAAAAAGAAGTGTTAAAATTTTAAAATATTTTTAATAGTGAAAATTTTAAATTGTTGTTTTTTAAATATTTTAAATTTTTTGATATTTAAAACTTTTAATGTTTGAAAATTTTTCCATATTTCAAAGTTTAAATATTGAAAAAAATTCGAAAACTTTTAATGTTTAAAATTTTTCAGTATTTCTAAAAGTTTAAATATTAAAAATATTATCGAAAACTTAGAAATATTTTGAAATTTTTTTTTTTTAAACTTTCCAATATTTGAAAGAATATTAAAAATTAAAATTTTCTTAAAAAAGAAAGTAAAACTGTAAAATTTTACTCAAAGTGTTAAAATATTTTAAGATTTTAAAAATTATATTTTCAAAAATTTCAAAAAAAGAAAAATGTGCCAAAAAACGTGTATAAATTCAAAAAATGACATTTTGCACTCTCTTCTCGTTTAAAACTTGTTTCGAAGTAGAGAATTTTAAATTGATTGGAATTAAAGTCTAAAATTTAACTCAAGCTTATTATCGACGTCAAAAGTTGGGCTAAATTTAATAATTTTTTTTTTTTTTTTTTTTTCTTTAAATTTTGAAGATTGAGTTTTTTTTACGTCAATTTCTTTCAATTTCTTTTACACCTTTATATATATTATAACAGGTCAAATATATTCCAGTTGATTTTAAGACACATAAATTGATGTCAAATAAATTTGCGTTAAAATATATTTTTGACACATATATAATTAATATAAGTATAAAGTATATAATTTCTCTTTATATATATATATATATATTTATATTAAATATTTTTGTGTCAAATTTCCCACATTTATAAAACTCATTAATGGCAAATTTTTTTCCCCTTGAAAATTTTAATAATTTATAATAATTTTTAAATAATAATAATATTTTTTATAAGAAAATAATAATAATATTTTATTAAAAAATATTATTGTACAATAATTTTTTTTTTGTTAAAATCGTTTTTTTTTAAATTAATTTTTACAATAATAATTTCAAAATGAAAACAATTTTAAAATATTTAAAGGTAAATAAAAATATTTCAAATATTTGAAATATTTAAAAAAAATTTAAATATTGAAAAATTTTTCTAATTAAAAATTTTTAATTTTTAATTAAAAAAAAGAAAAATCTCAAATTTGCGGGCGGTCACTGGGATCTAAATTCATATACATATATATATATATATATATATATATATATATGTATATTTGTATAATACTAGTATTACTTTTGTTCTCCTGAATTTATGCAACCACAATACGGTTTCTCCTGAATTCTGTACATACTAGGATTATTATTATTATTATTATTATTATTATTATTCTTATCGTTGTATATAAATGGAAAGCAGGCGTCAAATAGTAAAAAAAAAAAAAAAAACAAAAAAGGGACAGGGAAATTGTGAAACTCGTATCGACGTGGTAGTCTAACTATTCGACGATAGAAAGAACAAAAAAAAAATTCCTTTCAAAAAGAAATTTTCATCTTTTAATAAAAAAAAACACGTTTTTTGCACTTAAAAACAAAAACGCGAAAAAATTTTTTTTACCTCTTTCTCGCCATTTGGTATTTCTGATTATCGCGTTTAAAAATGATCAATTAAATTTTCTTTTTTCCTTTTTCTTCACTAAACAACGAAAAATTTTTTTTTCAAAAATGAAAAATTTTTTACAAAATATGAAATAATTTTTCTTTAAAAAGAAAAATTTGTTTTCAAAAGAAATTCTTTAAAAAAGAAAAATCTATTTAAAAAAAAATTCTTTTCTAAAAAGAAAAACCGTTTCAAAAAAAAAAAAAAAAAAAAGAAAAATTATTTTCTAACGAAGAAAAAGGAAAATTTTACATTTTTTTTTTTTTTTTTTTGGAAAAATTTACTATATTTAGAATTTATAACAAAAAATTAATATAATTAAGAATCAAAAAGAAAAACACAAATTTTTTTTGAAACTAAATTTACCCCCAAACCCTCGCCCTATTTCTTTTTCCCCCTTTTTTTTTTTTAATATAATTTTAATATTAATTTTTAGATAAAAATAATGTTGTTCTTAGTAGAAATTTGTTATTATTGTTGTTAGTCACTGTTTTTTTTTTTCTCCTTTTTCCGATGGGTAGACTTCCTCCCCCCTCTTTTTCCCCCTTGCCCCTCCCCCCCGAAGAATTTGAAAACCGTACCACGTCGAACCTGTCCGCGAAGCGTCCGCTTACCAAAGACTGGTTAAGAGACTACATTCCAGACCAGCTTTACATTTTTTTTCCCCAACAGTGGCACACCTGAGTCAAATTCTAAATAAAAAAAAAAAAAAAAAAAATGAAAAAAAACAAAATTTGAATTAACTCTTTTTTAAAAATCCAAATTTTCGATGAATTTTTTTGTGATTTTTAAAAAGGATGAAAAAACGCTCTGCAAAAAAAAAAAAATAAAATAAAAAAAATGTTGAATATTGTTATATATAAAAGAAAAGAAAGATTTTAAAAATATAGCATAAAAAGGAAAAAAAAATGTAATATAAAAAAATATATATATATATAATATATATGTATATGTGTATAATTATATAATTTTTTAAGAAATGAAAACAGACTGATGACAATTAATTTGACTCACGTTGCCAGTGTCACGATGGAAGCTCTCACATTCCAAAAAAAAAAAAAAATTAAATAAATAATTAAAAATAAATAACATTGTGATTACTGTACCGTCGAGAGAGGAACTTGTTCAATTGAAATGGGTCTTAAAAAAAAATTAAGTTACCAAAAAAAAAAAAAAAAAACTTAATTTTGCCATTTTTTTCCAAAAAAATAACAAATATATTAAAAAAAAAAAAAAAATTACATTCCATAAAAATAGTATCGTAAAAAGAAAAAAAAAACAAAAAATTTATTTAGAGCAAAAAAAAAGAATGTTAAATAATTGAATAATTCAATAATTGAATTATTTAGAAAAAAATTAATTTCTTTTTTATTTATTAATTTAATAATTCAATTATTTATTATTATTATTATTTTCATTTTCAATAATTAAAAATTAATAAATTTTTTATAATTTTCATCAAATTATTAAAATTAGAAGAAAATTATTTAAAGAAAAAATTTTTTTCCATAATTTTCAAAAAAAAAAAGACATTTTAATGAACATGATTCTTTTTCAAAAAAGAAAAACTGTTTTTTTTTTGCGCTGTGAATATTTTTGCCCTTCAAAAAAAAAGAATAAATGAATGAAAAATTTAAAAAAAAAAAATCGCCTATAAAAAAATTCTGCGAATATCAGAATCCAAACAGGCGTGTTTTTTTTTTTTTTTTTTTAGAGAAAAGAAAAGAAGCAAGTTTCACGGTGCCGTCTCTCTGAAAATTTTCTTTTTTTTTTTAAACGGGGGTTAAATAATACTGGCGAGAAAAGGAAAAATGCGAGAGTATCAATCGTTCGTTATTATTATTATATTATTATTAATATTATTATTATTATTATATTATTATTATTATTATTATTAATATTATTATTATTATTATATTATTATTATTATATACTTTGGTTTTTGTTATTTTAATAAAACGTGTGTACAGAAAAACGTTGAAAAAAAGTGTGCTATTGTGATTTTGAATGGGAAGTGAGGATATATTGAATGTTTCTGAAACAAAAAAGAAAAAAAATTGTCATCGACTGTCAACAACCGAATCTATAATGAAAAAAAAAAAAAAAAAAAAATTTTGTAAGGATCAGAGATTTCTATCTGTATTTTTTTTTTTTTTTGATAAAAAAATAAAATAAAAATAAAATATGTAAGAATCATTTTTTTTTTTTTTGAAAAATTTACAACAATTCCTATTTTTTTACATAAATAAAAATATTTTTAATTTTTTTAATTCAAAACAAAATTTTTTAAAAATTTGTTGTTTTACAAAAAAAAAAAAAATTTATTTCTATTTAAAACATTTTTATTTTTTTATTATAAAAAAATTTTTATATAAGAACAAATTTTTATTGAAAAAAATTTATATAACAAAATTTTTATTCAACAAACTTTTTATTCAACAAAATTTTTATTCAACAAAATTTTTATTCAGCAAAATTTATTGAAAAAAGTTGTAATTGAAAAAAAATTATTTAAAAAAATGTTTTTAATAATTTTTGCTTTTTTTTCTTTTTAATAAAATAGAACTCTCTGAATCTTGAATGATCGTGAAAAAAAAGGAAAGATTCTCATAAATATATATATATATATATATATATATATATATATATATATATATATATATATATATATATATATATACAATGTAGAACAAAAAAAATCGACGAAAAAAAAAATATAAATATAATTTTTAGAGAAGCAAGCGACTCCTCCCCTCCCCCCCAACCCTCTGTATATTATTATATTAAATATTAATTATTATTAACGTAAAAAATAAAGAGACAAAAAAAAAAAACAAGAGAATCTGGCGAGTGGTAAAACGTTTTGTTAGAATGGCAGAAACTAAATTACTACTGAATTTTAATTAATAAACGAGATGAAAGTATACAACAATAATCTGGCTTTACATTTATTTAAAAAAAAACCTTTTCACAAATTTTTAATTTTTTCTAATTGAAAATTAAACTAAAATTATTATTAAAGTTTTATTATTATTATTTTACTATTATTATTATAAATTTATATTTATTATTACTACTTATTATTATTTATCTATTATTGTTTATAAACAAATTATTATTATTATTATTACTATTATTATTATTATTATTGTTATTATGGAATTTATTATAAAAGTTATTATTATTATAAAAATATAATTAATTATATTTATTACTATTAATTTGAGCATATTTTTATGTAAACTTTATGGTAGTCAACAGTGGATCACATTTAATTAATTTTTTTTATTAATTTGCGTCATATTTTTACAGAAAGTTTTAAGTGGGTAACAGTGAGTCACTTTTAGTTAATTTTTTTTATTAATTTGCGTCATATTTTTACATAAAGTTTATAGTGGGCAACAGTGGGTCACTTTTAATTTATTTTTTTTTTTATTAATTTGCATCATATTTTTACATAAAGTTTATAGTGGGCAACAGTGGGTCACTTTTAATTAATTTATTTTATTAATTATGGAAATGTTTTTACATACATTTTTATATTGGGCAACAGTGGGTCACTTTTAATTAATTTTTTTTATTAATTTGCGTCATATTTTTGCATAAAGTTTATAGTGGGCAACAGTGGGTCACTTTTAATTAATTTATTTTATTAATTATGGAAATGTTTTTACATACATTTTTATATTGGGCAACAGTGGGTCACTTTTAATTAATTTTTTTTATTAATTTGCGTCATATTTTTGCATAAAGTTTATAGTGGGCAACAGTGGGTCACTTTTAATTAATTTTTTTTTTTTATTAATTTGCATTATATTTTTACATAAAGTTTATAGTGGGGGCAACAGTGGGTCACTTTTAATTAATTTTTTAAATTAATTTGCCTCATATTTTTATATAAACTTTATAGTGGGCAACAGTGGGTCACTTTTAATTAATTTTTTTTTTATTAATTAAATTTATTATTATTAATTTTGAAATTATTTTTATGCAAAGGAATACAGTGCGGTCAACAGTGGGCCACTTTTTTTCAATCCGTAGTAATATTTTTATTATTATTATTTTATTATTAGAATTCTAATTATTATAGAACTATTTATTATTACTATTATTATTGTTATTATTATTATCATTATTTTTTGCTTATGGATAATTATTATTATTATTATTAATTCTATTATAATTATTATTATTATAAAAAAAAATTAAATTTTAAAAACTAAATTCTGGTCGTTAACCTTTTCTTGTAAAAAAAAAAATTTTCTTTTTAATCGTTGATTCCTTTTTCGATGTTTCATTTATATATTTTTTATTTGCGATCTTTTCGACATTTAATCAGGTGTGTTCCAGCGTCAACCGAGAATCGGGTCATCATCGTCAAATCAGGTGGAATTTTTTTTTTTTTTTTTTTTTTTCTTGTATTGTGTGTGTGTGTATAAACTTTGGATTCAATTGACGTTTTTTATTTGTCCAAATATTTGAAGAGAAAGAGGCGGGAAGAAATTTTTTTTTTTTTAATCAAATTTTTATCAAGTTCATCGCTTTTAACATAATTTGTATTGCCAAAAAAAAAAAGAAGAGAAAAAAAATTGAAAAAGTATGAAGTTATTTTTTTTAATATAATCGAAAAAAAATTTTTTTTCGATAAATACGGTAAATATGATTTTTAATATTTGTTTTACAGACGGCCCAATATGTTTATTCAAGTTTTATGCTAAATATCTTCTATTATTGTCGTTCATATATATAAATTATATTCAAAAAGATTAGATGCGCATTATATCAACCTATCAATCTGGAATAAAGTGAAATTTTTTTTTTTTTTTACTTTAAATGCATATTTTTTTGAATTCTTATTTTTCTTTTTTTTTTTTTTTTTGATAAATTTACCTTAATTTCGGGATTTATTTATTAAAGGAAAAAAAAGTGAAACAGATTTTTTTTTTTTTATTCATTCTGTTATTTTTTCTCTTTCTTTTTTCAAGAATGTTTCCTGTCTTACATTTTGTCAACACTTGCGCGAGAATAATAAATAATTGACCTGGAATTTTGTTTCGAGCTTCCGTTTCGATTATGTTGATTTTTTGATATTAATATATATATTTAATTAAAGAGTAGATATAATATAGAATTTTTAACTATTTTTCTATTATATTTATTTTTGTAAATTAGAATTAGAAAAATAAAAATTCGATAAGAAATATAATTATTTAATTTAAAATTTTGTAATTTAATTTAGAATTAAATTTTTCTGTTTTTTTTTCATTTTTTTCTGATTAAAAAACTTTCTTAAACTTTTTTTTTAAAAAAAAAAAAAAAAATGCGCGCAATTTTTCTTGTCTCTCTTTCTCTCATGTAAAAATATGACAATAAATTATTGAATTTTATCACTTTTTCTCCATTTGTGTTATTGGCTGTTAACCCCAAAAAGCTATATTTACCCTCTTTCACCGCCAGAATGGACCATATAGTTGCCGAATTGTCTCGTAAATCATTTCAAAACAAGTGTCGCCTTTAGCACCCGCCGAATCTGCTTCCACTCTTTTCTTCAATATAAAAAAAAAAAAGAAAGAAAGACAGAAAAAAAAATCAACAATGGACACAGAAAGCGGATCCTGTGTGTGATAAAAAAAAAAAATGGCGGCAAAAAAAGAGATGTTTTTTTTTTATTTAAATTCTTACAGAAAAAAATTGTGGAAAATATTATACAATTGATGAATCAAAATCATTTTTTTTTTTTATAAGAACCAAAATTTAAAAAACAATTCAAAAAAATAAATGAAAAAAATTTTTTTTTTTTTAAGGAATATTTCATAAATAAGAATAAATAAAAATAATAAATTAAAAACAAATAGAAAAAAATTTTCAAAATTTTAGAAACTTTTATTACTAAAAATAATAAATAAAATAAATAAATAATAATAATAATAAAATAAAAATATTAATAAAAAAATTTTCCAAAATTCAAGTAACTTTTAATAACAATACAAATAATAAATAAAATTAATTACTAATAATTTGAGAAACTTTTATTACTAAAAATAATAAATAAAATGAAGAAATAATAATAATAATAAAATAAAAACAAATAAAAAAAAATGTTTCCAAAATTTAAGGAACTTTTAACAATACAATTAATAAATAAAATTAATTACTAATAATAATAATAATAATAATAATAAAATAAAAACAAAAAAAAAGTTTCCAAAATTTAAGGAACTTTTTAATAATAAAAATAAAAAAAATAATTTTCAACAATTTTTTTTTAAACACAAAACAAATTTTTTAAATACATGTAAACCATATAAAACTAATTGTTAATTAGAAAAATAATTATAGAACTTTTTTTTTCGATGAAATTTTTGTTTAAATTTTTTTAATCTAAAAATGGGCTCCAGATTAATACAAAACATTTTTTTTTTTCTTCAATGTTGTGGCTCTTCCTGTAGAATTTTTGATTACTTCCGCAAATAAATATATAATAATTGTTATATTTATCACCAATTTCTGAAAGTTAAGTTTAAATTTTCATAAATAAAAACAGATTTTGTAAAATACAAATTTTTTTTTTTTTTAATTAATAGCGAAAATATATTTTAGGTTAGAATAATTTTGCCGCGCGAGAAAAGAAACGGAAACGATTTTTAAAAAATAAATATATAAGTACAATAAAAAGGTTACAAAAAGCAAAAAAAATTTCGTATTCTATTTTTTAAAAAGGTGGAAAGTTGAATTTTTTAAAAAATTTTATTCTAATAAAGCACATAAAGTATGCAATAACATGTTTCTCACTGTCAACACTTATTGACCATAGAATATGGAAATGAACATAGAGCGCCAAAAGCGAGTAAAATAAAAAAAAGTGATCATTCCCAGGGATGGGAAGTCGCCAATTTGAAATACTGAATATTTGTTAAAATAGAACAATAAATATAATAAAAAATAGACATATATATAAAAGGAAAATATTATAATATATATATATATATATATATGAATGTAAATATAAAAAAAATATAAAAACGGTGAATTTAAAAATATAAAAAGTAAATATAAAAATAAAGTAAACTTAAAAATAAATTTCAACTTAATAAATGAAATGAAATTATAATTATAAAGTAAGCATAAAAATATAAATATAAAGTAAACGTAAAAATATAAATATAAAAGAAAATATAAAAATATAAAAATAAAATAAACATAAAAATATAGAAATAAAGTTAATATAAAAAAAATTAACAAGATTATATAAATAAAAATTCATTGAAATAATTCTAAAATTATATGAAACGTAGTTTTAAAAAAATTAAATTAAATTAAAATTAAAATAAAAAAAAAATTTTTTTAATAATTTTTAAATAAAAACGCGTCAAACTGTAAAAATTTATCATTTAATGGCTTCTCTCTCTCTCTCTCTCTCTCTCTGTACTTAATAAATATGTCGAAAAATTATTGTTTCAAAAATTTATATTAGAGGCATCGCAATTTTACTTCAAGAAGGGCAATTACTATATATATATATATATATATATATGTATATATATTTTTTTAAGCGTCTTCCTCTGAAATTGGTTAGTTCGTAAGGTTTGCGTGATGGACAGAAAGTCTCCAAGAAAAAAAAAAATATATATATATAAAAAAAATTAAAAAAAATATCAGCAACTTCATGAATATTGAACGATGCCTATGGCTTAATAAACTCGTCTGGGGTTCTGCCGCGTGTAATTGTGATAATTTGTTATGTAATTAGATTCAGAGATTTTGCTAAACGATTTTTTAAACATTCACTGCACAATGGTGAATTTTTCTCACCTTAAGAAAATCGATTTAACTCAAATTGCCCGCATGCGGACATATATTATATAATTTGTCAGAATAGTTTATTTTTAATTTTTGTTCTATTTTTTTATTTTCTATATTAATTTATTATTATTTTATTATTTTTATTGTATTTTTTTTTAATTTTTATTTTATTATTTTTATTGTATTTTTTTTTAATTTTTATTTTATTATTTTTATTGTATTTTTAATTTTATTTTATTTTTATTTTATTTTTATTTTATTTTATTTTATTTTTATTTTATTTTTATTTTATTTTTATTTTATTTTTATTTTATTTTATTTTTATTTTATAACAATACAATGATTTTTTTGAAATTTAGAGTATTAATTTTTTTGTAAATTACCAAAATTAAAATTAATAATTTTTTATTTGAATAAACTTTTTTTTTGTTTACAAGGAAATTTAAATATATTTTCCTATTTTTCCTTGGAATTTTGAATAGAAATAATTTTTTTAAATATTTAAGAATGTTTTTTGTTCATTCTCTTAATTTCTATATTTAATAAAAAAAAAATGAACTTTGGAAATTTCAAAAAAAAAAAATTAAACACTTGAAAAACAGGTCCAAAAACATTTAAAAAAAAAACAAAACAAAAAAAAAATAAAATAATTGTAGCATCAATAACCTTGGGTGAGCGCGGGTTATAATGATCGAAGATTATAAAATCACATGCCATTCAATACCAATCATCACTAAGAAAAAGGTGCGATCCGGTCTTTACGTGTAATCGCCATAATGCACTTCCTGCACTCTATACGCGCATTCGATAAAATGTCAAGTCTTTTTTAAATGCCAATTATAATTATTTCTTGTTTCGATAAAATTTAATTAAAGTCCTTCATGATGAGTCAAGGTAAAATAAAGAGAGAAAGAGAGAGAGAGAGTAAAATAGAGATAGAAAAAAAAAAAAAAAAAAAAGATCGAATCAAATCGCGCTCAATTTAATTTATTTTTTTTTCTAAACATGGCTCGCGTTCTAATTGGTCGACTATTAAAAATAGTCCATGGTTGTTTAAGACATAAATGGGAAGATCTCACCAATATTTCACGTAATACTCTTATTCAATTTGTTATACATTCGTCATTTCGAATTTTTTTTTCAAATCTCTCTCGTCGTTTAGATGCGTAGATTTCAATTATACGATTCGATTGATCGATTTCTTTTTCGATATTTAATCGATTTTAGTTTCGATAAATCGATTACACTTCTGATTAATCGATTTTTGTTCGATAAATCGATTAGAGTTTCAATTAATTGATTCGAGCTTCGATTAATCGATTACAGTATCGATAAATACAATATACTTTCGATTAATCGATTCTAATTTCGATAAATCGATTACACTGCCGATTAATCGATTCAAGTTTTGATATATGATTGCAGTTTGATTAGAGATTCGATTAATAAATTATAACTTCGATTACAGTTTCGAAAAGTTCAATCGAATTGAGCTTTGATGAATCGATTACAGTTTCGATTAATCGATTACAGTTTCAATAAATCGATTAGATATTCGATTACAGTATCGATAAATACAATATACTTTCGATTAATCGATTCTAATTTCGATAAATCGATTACACTGCCGATTAATCGATTCAAGTTTCGATATATCGATTGCAGTTTAATTAGAGATTCGATTAATAAATTATAATTTTGATTACAGTTTCGAAAAGTTCAATAGAATTGAGCTTCGATGAATCGATTACAGTTTCGATTAATCGATTAGATTTTCGATTAATCGAAAAAAATCGAATTTATCTATTGTCAAAAAAAAAATCGCGAGCAATATTTTTAAATGATTTTTGTTTCAATTTTCATTTATACATATCGCACTTTTTACTTGTCATTTGAGTTAATAATTTCATATATATATATATATATATATATATATATATATATATATATGTGTATATATGGTGTCTGCATATGAGACATAATTAAGGAGTGCATTGTGGAAATCACGAGCTTTAAACACGTGTCGGGTCGAACTGAATAATTTCCGGAATCCGAAACGAAATTATAATACTTATCGAGCACGAAAACGATTGCTTGATCATTAAACCAGACGTAATTGTATAGGGGGCTCTCTTTTTTTTCTCTCTCTCTCTCTCTCTCTTTCTCTTGACGGTGATAATTTGAATTCTTTTTTTTTCTTAATTTAATTTTATATTATACACCATTAATCATTGATGTCCTCCTATAAATATTACTGTTTAAACAAAAAATTATCATAATTATCATTTTTTTCTACTTTTAATTTTTTATCCTCTAATTAAAAAAAGAAGAAAAAATAGTAATTTGTGATGAAAAATTTTTGGTTTTGATAATAATAAAACAAAATTTTTAAATATATTTAAATATAATTTAGTCATTATTTTCTAATTGTCAAAATTATATTTAAATAAAATCAAATATTAAAAATAAAATAATACTAAATTAAAAGAAATATAAAATGTCTGAAGGGTGTTTTACAAGTTTAAAGATTGTTTCATAAGTTTACACATAATGTAAAGGTTGTTTCACAAGCGCGTATACACAGTTTAAAGGTCGATCCATAAGTATAAAAACGAAAAAAATAATTTCTTAGTTGTTCTACAAGTCTAAAGGTGGGTTTACAAGTTTAAAAGTTGTTTCACAAGTGCGTAAACAGTGTAAAGGTCAATTCATAACTTTAAAAACGGAAATTTTTGTTTTAGACTATTTCACAAGCCTAAAGGCGGGTTTACAAGTCTAAAGGTTGTTTCACAAGTGCGTAAACAGTTTTAAGGTCAATTCATAAGTTTAGAAGTTGAATACTTTTGTTTTATACTTTTTCACAAGTCTAGAGGTGGGTTTACAAGTCTAAAAGGTGGGTTCACAAGTCTGAAGGTTGTTATACACATGCGTAGACAGTATAAAGGTCGATTTATAACTTTAAAAACGGAAATTTTTGTTTTAGACTATTTCACAAGCCTAAAGGCGGGTTTACAAGTCTAAAGGTTGTTTCACAAGTACGTTAACAGTGTAAAGGTCAATTCATAAGTTTAAAAGCTGAATACTTTTGTTTTATGCTTTTTCACAAGACTAAAGGTGGGTTTACAAGTCTAAAAGGTGGGTTCACAAGTCTAAAGGTTGTTATACACATGCATACACAGTATAAAGGTCGATTCATAAGTTTAAAAACGGAAATTTTTGTTTTAGACTATTTCACATGCCTAAAGGCGGGTTTACAAGTCTAAAGGTTATTTCACAGATTCATACACAGTGTAAAGGTCGATCCACAAGTTCATAAGTGAAAAATTTTGCTTTTCACCTGTCTAAAGGTTGTTTCACAAGTGTGCACACAATATAGGGGGTAATAACCTCAAAATACATTAAAATTTAAACTATGTCAGATTCATTTTACTTTCTTTTACAAAATTATATTATACATTTCTAAAAATTTCTCTACCAAAAAAAAAATATCAAAATTTTTAATACTATTTTTCTTTAAATATTTATAAATTAACTTTATTATTAATTAAATAATAATAATAATTATTTATTATTAATAAACTTTTATAAATAAACGTTTCGAAATAATTTTAGATATATATATATATATATCCAACATATGGTGAAATTTTTTTTGAAAAATAAATTCTTCAATCAAAATCCGATAGGCAAACATACAAATATATATAAATAATACCCCGGTATAATAAGATTTAGAGGAAAAAAAATGGGAAAATCGCTACATATTTTGTGGGTTCATCACGTATATACGTATATATAAATGAAGGGGGGGGGAGATGAGTAATGAATCAAACATCAACAAGCGTATATATATATATATATATATATATATATATATATATATATAGGGGAATTGGAATCCTGTCAGATTTTCTACCCAACATCTGGTAAAATTGCACCCCCCTTTCACCCCTGTTTCGAACTAATCGGACGCGTGCCACACTCGTCGCGTATATACGGGCTAAACATCCAAAAATGCCCGGCAATAACGATGAGGAAAGTGACAAAAAAAAACGCGGTTCGTGAAAAAAAAACCACGTAAAAACATTGTAAAACCAGGTGCCAGGGTTTGAAATCGTCCTTCTGGGTGGATGACACGCGTTCATTTCGAAAAGGGGGATGAAGAGAGAGAGAGAGAGAGAGAGAGAGTGAGAGACAAAAAGTCGAAATAGAAAGGGAGAATTAGAGACTCTCGGGGGGGTAGGGAAAAAAAGGGTGAGAGGAGGAAAAATGAGGGAAGAAAAAAGAGAGTAAGGAAGGGAGAAAATAGGGTTAGAAAAAAGGGGGGTTAGAGGAGGAAAAATTAGAGAGAGAGAGATAGAGAGAGAGAGTAGAAACGTAGGGAGGAGAAAATATAAGGGAATGAGGGTAAAAAAAGGTGAGTTACTCCCACTCCTCTTCTCGTAGCAATAGTTAAAAGAGAGGGAAAAATAAAATGAGAGAGAGAAGAGAATCGATGGAGGGGGGGGGGGTGGAAAAAAGGGGTAAAAGGAATCAGTAAAAGTGAAACGACGCTTGCGCTTGTCAACCCCTTCATTTTCTAGACATGCGCTCTTCACTTTCTCTCCACTGCTATTCTTGTACCAAACCACCCACTCCTCCCTTCCTTCCTCTCTTATGCTTTCACCTCCCACCCACCCCTTCCCAGAGTAAAGATATTTCGTTCACACCTACCCGAAAATTATTGTTATATATAGGCGTCGCAACGTTTCGCGTCTGCGTATAATTGCCATCTCACACATACATATACATACACGCAACTCTTTTTTTTTTTTACCCCCTTTAAACTCGCGCATCGACACTAAAGATAACATGAGAACATCCACATGATTTAGAGAATTTTCAATTTTATAGACTTTTAAATGTAATATTGTCGATAAAAGTTATAATTTTTTTTTCCAGACGCATCACTAAACTATTACTATATGTATATAGTTCTTTCTGAATGAAAAATGGGCTCCAGATTAAAACAAAACATTTTTTTCTGCACTGTTTCGCATATCTGCAATGTTAAAATTTATTCTGATTACTTCCGGTGGAAGTTGAAATAATTTTTTTAGGTTAGAATTTCGTAAAGATTGTTTACATTTTTTGGAAGTTGGAAAATGGGCCCTAGATTAAAACAAAATGTTTTTCTGCACTGTTTCGACGATTTTTAATGTAGAAACTGAGTACTTCCGGTAGAAGTTGGAATAATTGTTTTTAGGTTAGAATTTCATAAAATTTGTTTACACTTTTTAGATGTTTGGAAATGGGCTCCAGATTAAAACAAAACATTTTTTTCTGCACTGTTTCGAATATCTGCAATGTTAAAATTTATTCTGATTACTTCCGGTGGAAGTTGAAATAATTTTTTTAGGTTAGAATTTCGTAAAGATTGTTTACATTTTTAGGAAGTTGAAAAATGGGCTCCAGATTAAAACGCGAAATATTTATGTTTGCACTGTTTCAATGATTTTTAATTTTGAAATTTATATATATAATTATACTTTCGGTAGAAGTTGGAATAATTGTTTTTAGGTTAGAATTTCATAAAATTTATTTTTATTTTTTAGATGTTTGGAAATGGGCTCTAGATTAAAATAAAATGTTTTTTCTGCACTGTTTCGACGATTTTTAATGTAGAAACTGAGTACTTCCGGTAGAAGTTGGAATAATTGTTTTTAGGTTAGAATTTCATAAAATTTGTTTACACTTTTTAGATGTTTGGAAATGGGCTCCAGATTAATCCAAAATATTTTTTTTGCAATTTTTCGACGATCGAACTGATTTCTTTCTATGTAGAAGTTAAAATACTTGTTTTTAGGTTAGGAATTTCGTAAAATTTGTTGACATTTTTAACAAATTTATAAATATATACTCTTTGTCTATATTTTAATAAAAACAATAAAAATGTAAAAGAAAAAATTTTTTCAAAACATATATATGTGACGTGCAATGTTATTGACATGGACATGAACTAACAATATACTTTTTGTGATAGAAACGAAACTAAACTTTTTTTTTAATTAGCGGTAAATTTCAAAATTAAGATAACCTCTCAAATGCACCACTATGGACAAATCCCTCACTCAGCTAAGATTCGTTAAGGCTGTTCCACAATACATTTTTTACAACCGGAAAAAAAATTTCGTTACATACGAAACGACACGGTTAAAGAAAATTTGTCCAGTGACTTGTAAACACAGTCTTACTTGTTACGAAAGCAGGGTTGGGTATAGTCATTTCACAATTTGTATTTTTTCAATACTACTTTTATCTATAGTGACTTTTCGTTTTGCATGTTAAAAACAGATAAAAATTTTCTAAATAATAATAATATAATAAAATTATATAAATAATTATAATAATAATAAAAAATAATAACAACAAGGTATATAATAATTTTGTAATCATCATTGAGATCGCAAAAATTTGATTTAAATTTTTAATATTTAATTAATAAATTAAAATATTAAAATAACATAATAATAATAATAAAATAGGCTTCAGATTAATAAAAAATTTTTTTTTTTTCTTTTGACTCTCTATTTGTAAAATTCCAATGAACTGTGCACAAAAATGAATAACTAAAATTTTCAATATTTTAAGGTTATGTTAGACAATAAAATAGAAGAACTAATGATAATAAAATGGGCTCCAGATTAATACAAAACATTTCTCTTCCTCTTTATCTCTTTTTGCAAAATTCCAATAAACTCCACATAAATGAACACAAATTTTTGATATTTTAAGGTTATGTTTCATCTTCATCAAATATAAATTGAAAAAAAAATTCCATAATATCAAATTTCGACATTTGTTTTGTAATGTTTTCAAAACAATTAGAATATAATTTGTTTAGAATCAAAACCGCACGTAAAAGAGAGAGAAAAAAAAAACAAAAGAAGGTGTTGCGTTTTGCAGCAGTCGAGAAATGTCCTCGGTGCGCCTTGACGACGACGACGGGATATTTTTTTCTCAGCTCGTTTCCCATTTTTTTTTTTTTTTTTTTTTTTTTTTTTTTTTTTTTTTTTTTATATCCACTTTGCACCACGTATTGCGTAGTCTTTGGCGAACCAATCGCACACACATACACATATATACATACAAACACAACTCTTGGCTTGTCAAGCAAGCAAAGCAGCCAGGCAAAGAGGAGGCCTTGAACAACTCTGGACCCACGCGTAGTTTATCCTAGGAGTGCTGTGGCATGTATATATAGGTATTCTCGTGTGCTGCTGGGCAAAAGACAGATAAATAACTCAGGTATGGCGTTGGCTAAGTAAACGAGCCTACGCATTCGCTCTCATGTACCTATACACCACCTGCGAGAGAAGAGAGAGAGAGAGAGAGAGAGAACCTGCACATATATGTTCTTTTTTTTTTTTTTTTTTTTTTTAACGTATACGAGAGAAGTCTCTTGTGTATACACTCTTCTTGCGTATGGTCATATGTATATACCTTATTCTCTTGTGTACCTATATGTGTATCCACGCTTCGAATTGTACGTGCTGTTGCTGCATCATTCAAATTTCACTTTATGTATTATATGTATATACACATATATTGCGTACATTTTTTAAATTCCTTCTCTTTCTCTACTTTTTGTTTTCAGTGGCGAAAATGGAAAAATAATTTTGCACAAAATTTTTTTTTTTGGTTTTTAATAATTTTTTTTAACGATATTCGAAAGCAGATTACTTTTTTCAATGTTATACATTATTTGTTTATACGAATTTTGTTATATTGCCTTTATTCTGCTTTCTTGCATATCGATACTTGACATAACCTCCAAATCAAAATAATTGATACTGAAAATTTTTTATAATTTTTTTAAATTATTTATTATTATTTATCACTATTTATCAATTAAAATTCTTTATGTTTCAATTAATTATAAATATATAGTAAAATTTGGTTTAATTGCTTTTTATAGGACAAGTAAAAGATATTAAGAAACATCTTTAACGTTTTGGAATCGGTATTCCCTCATCAGAATTTATTTCATCTAAAAAAGTAAAGGCACTCTCACACCTTTTTGGCTGCCTGCAGGTTACCATGGCAATGCATGAGAGTGAGTGCGATAGAAGATTTAAAATTTTGAATATTCCAATTTTCTGTCTCACTCACACTCATGCGTTGCCATAGTAACCTGCAGGCAGGCAGCAAAAAAGGTGTGAGAGTGCCTTAATGTTACAATTAGAACTATTTTAAGGTTATAAATTCAAAAAAAAAAAAATACATACCAATTAATTCTGAGGAATTAAATTTTAAGAATAGTTGGTGAATCAAATAAAGGATCATTTCTGAAAAGAATATATTGTTTATGTAGTAATTTAAAATTTTTTAAATCTTTTTTGTTATATTAAAATCAGAACATATACCTGTTATAGCATTATTAAGAAATTTTTATAATTTGAGAAAAGTTGTGTAAAAAAATTAAATTATTTAAAAATGAGAATTGAAAATTTTTTTTTTTAAATTATTAATATTATAATGGATTTTTTGATCAATTTTAGTTGAATCATAACCATTAACTGACAAAAAAATAGAATCATATGACATGTGGAAAATAAGTTATAGGTTAAGTATATATTGTGTAAGCAACGCAACGTTTTATAAAGACGTTACGATAAACGGAGTTTTACAAGAATTTCTTCAAGTTTTTCTTTTTTCTCATTTTTTGAATTTATAACCTTAAAATAGTTCTAATTGTAACATTACTCTTTTAGATGAAATAAATTTTAATGAGGGAATCGGTACCGATTCCGAAACGTTAAAGATGTTTCTTAATATCTTTTACTTGTCCTATAAAAAGCCATTAAACCAAATTTTACTACTATTTATCAATATTTATTACTATATTTATTACTATTTATTACTATTTACTACTATTTATCACTATTTATTACTATTTATTACTATTTATTACTATCACTATTTATTACTATTTATCACTATTTATTACTATTTATTACTATTTATTACTATTTATTACTATTTATTACTATTTATTACTATTTAAGAATATTTATTAATAATTATTACTATTTGTTAATATTTGTTAATATTTACTACTATACTTACTACTATTTATTTCTATATATATTTCTATTTATTTCTATTTATTTCTATTTATTACTATTTATTATTACTTACTTAGTTGTTTTTATTAATAATTTTTTTTAGTTTTTTTAAATAATTAAGACAAACAATAATTATTTAGTGTATTGACCTTTATATTCTCATAGACATATGAATAGAACCTTAAGCTGGCTATGTTTACTTTAAAAATTTTTATATTTACACTTATATTTATATGCATATGCTATATATTTATATAGGTATAATTTTTATTATTATTATTGCCTTATTTTTACATACGTACAATATCTTTTAACACCCATCTTTTCCAACATCCCATTAATTTTTAACTTCCCATCCCTGCAAATTATCACTTTTTATATTTTTGAGTATACTCGACGCTCTATTCATTTTCATATAGTCTATGGTCAATAACTGTTGACTGTCAAAAACACGTGCTTTCAAATCTGTATTATAATTATAAATTATTATTTATTGAGTTATTATTATTATTATTTTTATGTTATAATATATTATATTATTATTATTATTTTTATATTACAATATATATTATATTACTAACGCCTCCGACGGCCTTTAGCCGTCTCCGTTGCTTATTCTATTCTTTGTCTATTCAATTTAATTTTTAATTTATGTTTTATAATTTATTACAATTATTTTATTAAATATTTAATAATATTGTTAACAAAATGCAAAAAGGCATGTAATTATATAGAAAAAGTTTCAAACAAAAAAAAAATAAAATAAATTTGTCTGAAAATAATAATAATTGTTAAATACTTTTTTTTTAAACTGAAAACATTTTTTTATTAAAGGTATAATATTATTTTTATAATAATTTAATTTATTACAATTATTTTATTACAATTTAATAAATTTTGATTATTTTAAAAAAGCGCGCGTTATTTTATGTCTTGGGCCAATCAGGTGATTTCAATTAAATCTAGGATTCATTTCTGATTCATAACAGCTGCAAATATTTACAACAAATAAATTCTTTGCAAGTGTATATTTATTGCAATTAAGTAAGTTATGCAAACTATATAAGTGGAACAATAATTTAATAAGCAAAGTTCATTTTTTTCTTACATTCGATTTTTTCGATCATCGAGATATTTCGATATATGTGCTTTGCATGCACTGTCTTTTTTAAGAAACGATTATTATGATTATTTAGTTACTTATATTTTTTTCGTTTTTTATAAAATAATCAAAAACGAACATAAATTATTTAATGTACCGACCTTTATATATATATACTCATAAACTTGTGAACAGAACTTTAAGTTGCTTATGTTTACTTTTTATAGATTTATATTTATACTTATATTTATATACATTTGCTATTGACATATATTCATTTTTTATTATTTTTATTATCTCATTGTTAAAAAACATACTATCTTTGAACATTCAATATTTTTTTTAACATGACATTAACTGTAACTTCCCATCCCTGGAAGGGACCACTTTTTTCATATTTCGGGTATACTTGGCGAGTCGGCGCTCTATATTCTTTTTTTATAGTCTATGGTCAGTGAGTGTTGACAGTCAGTAACAATTGTAAGTTTATTAAGGAATGTATATAGTTATTTTTTTCTTATTCTATGTTCTTATATTTCGGTTTCTTTTTATTTTTACTTAATGAATATATACATTGTAAGGAATGTATAATGTTTTGGAGCTTAGTCATAATAGTTCTTTTACAAGATTCACGCACATAAATGATGACAAATTGTGATAATTTTTTTTTCAAATTTAATTTATATACGTTTACATATTTCATATATTTATTTTTTATTTATGTTATATTTCTTTTATATTCTTTACTTTAGTTTTTTTATATTTTTGTCAAAATTTTTCTTTTTTTATCCATGTTTTTGTCAGTTACTGTTATTTTTAATTTTCTTGTTTCTTTCATATTACAAAATTTTATGAAATAAGTCTCATAACCTAAAAGAAATTATTACAAATTTTTTATCATCATCACAGAAATAAACAGAATTTGACCTAAAGAGCCAAAGCATTGGAAATAAAGTTTTATTTTTAATTTAAAGCCTTTTTTGTTTAGGAAGTTAAAAAAAAAAAGGGAAAGCATTGGAAATAAAGTTTTATTTTTAATTTAAAGCCTTTTTTGTTTAGAAAATTAAAAAAAAAACCTTTAAGAAAAATAAGGACAAAAAAAATTGCAAAAATTTTTATAGTAAAACTAATCAGAATTCTATACATGAAGAGATACAACATTGAAGAAAAAAAAATGTTTTGTATTAATCTGGAGCCCATTTTTAGATTAACAAAATTTAAACAATATGAAATTAGTGACAAAAAGAATAACATCATCATTTTTTTTGTACGAATTTAATTTTTATTTATTTTTAAATAATATTTTTTTATTTTATTTTTTTTTATTTGTATTTTATTTTATTTTTTATTTGTATTTTAATTTATATTTACAAATAATTATTTTATTTTATAATATATTTTACACGTATAAAATATATTATAAAATAAAATAAATATAATAAAAATAGTTATGTATAATATGTTTTATACTATACTATACTATATATATATATATATATATTTATCACATTTACGCTGATACAATTTTTTCAAAAAAAAGTTTTTTTTTCTAAAAATTTGTTTATTAAATTGTTCTTTATTCGCACAAGCGGTTGAAAATTATATCATCAAGATCAATTAAATTTTTTTTTTTATCGATAAAAAGTGTATAATTTGCATTATTTAAAAAAGGGAATTTTCTTTTCTGAAGGGTTTCTTTTATCTTCTGTTTAATTATCTTTTTTTAGAACATAATTATTAAAATACATAAATTATCTAAATGGTATCTTAATAATTTTTCAAAAAAATAATATATGTATATACATTGTAATATATATATATATATATATATATATATATATATTTATTTAATAATGTGATATGAATCGTATCCTAATTAAAGTAATTCAGTAGTTTAATCTGTTTAATATATACGTATATATGTGTCTGTATTTCGAAATAGAGACGCTATATGTTCGAATTGAAAAGTTAATATTGACGATAATCGTGGCATTTTTCTTTTTATTTTTTTGTTTTTTATTTTTTTTTCTTATTTTTCAACGCGCAATCTTCAATATATTCAAATCGTTTGGGGAGCGAGCACGATAAATCATTCGCGACAAGCTTCTACATCATTCGATTATTCGTCAGTATATATACCTTGTGCGTTTAATGATATGGTGCAATGCGTGGTAATAAAAAAAAAAAAAAAAAAAAAAACGAAGCCGAAGGAATTAATTAATCCGGTTTTCTGAGCAACGCGTTTCAACGTTAATAAAGATGCCAGGACAGATTGAAAAATTACGTGGAAGCGCATTTTATAACATTCTCAAAAAAAACATACATTTGACGATTATTTTTATCCAAGAAATAGAGGTATAATATTTCGTTTAATTTTTTGTTGTTGTTTTCATTCAAATATTTATTTTCAATCGCTCGACTTTTGCGATATTAGTAATGATTATACCGTTCTCTTTAAAGTAAATCGTTTCTAAATAAATAAATAAATAAATAAATCTAGAGGAAGTAATTAATTAAACGTGAGAAATACTTCGTTAATATACCCCCAAAGCTCTTCACTTAATAATACACATTATTATAGAAGATTAATAATAATATTAAAAAAAATTAAAAAAAAATAAACGTTAAATTATTAATAAGAGGCAGTAGCGTGATATTCATATATAATATATGTTAATTGGCACACATAACAGAAAAGTATAATAATCATCATGTGTGCTATTCACTATTCGGTTTTATATCATCGATTATAAACTTATAAATTTTTCATTAACTTCCTCACTCGCGCGCGTCTATAACAAAAAAAAAATGAATTCAAAAAACTAATGCAGTTCTTAGTTGCAATTTTTCAAATGCTAAAAGAATCTTTTTAATTATATATTCATTTTTTTTTATATATCATTTTCTTATCTTTGATGAGAAATAAAAAGAGAGAAAAAATTGTAACTTATCCTGATTATAAAATGTTATTGTATAAAAAATCATAGACAATTTAAATTATATATACAACTGGAAATATCAATGAAAAAATATTACTATGAGGGAAAAAGAGGAATTTTATTTACAAATTTTTTTTTTTTTTTGAAATTAATATTTGGGTCAAAATGGCTAAATGTAGGGGTTATTTTACATATATTCTAAAATATATTTTTTTTCATAACAGTTCTTACAACTTTAAACTGTTTGAAAAATAAATCTAAATAAATATATTGCTATTGGTGTTTTTCCTATATATCACATTTTACCCCTAGGGATTAAAATATCATTTTATGTCCCTAGTGGTAAATTAAGTTTATTCTTAAAAATTGACCTTCCTTTTTCCCCTAGAGTTGAAAGTATACCATTTTTCCTCTAGGGTTTATAATATACCATTTTTCCTCTAGGGTTTAAAATATGCCATTTTTCCTCTAGGGTTTAAAATATACCATTTTTCCTCTAGGATTTAAAATATACCATTTTTCCCCTAGGGTTTTGAAACTGTTAACTAACTTTCCTTTTCAAATTTACTTTTAGGGACTTACGTATAATCTAAATTATCTTAATTTTGGAGTTAATTTTAACTCTGTAGTTTTTTCTCTATAGTGTAGAAATATTCTGTGTATGAGCTCTTTGCAGTCAGATTGTCAAGTGACGTCAACTCGCCGGAAATGGAATGTAGGTAGCGGTGCTTATTAAGCTTTAGAAAGAGAGACAGAAAAAGAAACAGTAAGAGAGAGAGAGAGAGAGAGAGAGAGAGAGAGAGAGAGAGAGAGAGAGAGAGAGAGAGAGAGAGAGAGAGAGAGAGAGAGAGAGAGAAGAGACAGAGAGAGAGAGAGAAATCTAAGAGTAAGAGAGACAGAGAGAGAGAGAAATCTAAGAGTAAGAGAGATAGATGTATAACGTTCAATTGTTTCCTCCGCACACGCGTGCCGCAAGTGCTACATACGTACCTACGTCCGTCCGTTCGTTTTCATGATCGAAACGACACTCTCTTGGGCAGTTGTTGTCAAGAGAGTGGGCATTCGCGACTATTAAATCAAAGACTTCTGTGTCGGTTCACTTCACGCCTCACTAATATGGCCATTCTAGGAAAATTAAAGAGTCGATGAGTTATATACCGACTCATCATCAATATATCTATATATCTATATATATATATAATGTAACTAAACGTTGTTTTAAATAAAACGTAAGATTTCATCATTACTAAAAAAAAATTTTTTCTTTTCAATTAATATTACTGGGAAATTATAGTATTATTACAGTAAGTAGTAAATTAAAGGTGAAAATATAATTTAATTATCATAATTACAATTGGTATTTAAGAACGTAGGTATGAGTACAGGTATAATTTATTACAGAAATTGTACCTATAAATATATATATATAGGAAAAATATTATTTTTTCAAAAATGTTTTGAATTAATCTGGAGCCCATTTTTTGTCTGCAATATGTATATGAAAAGAAAATAAGTTTCAAATTTTATAAAAGTATTTAGAATTTTTTAAAAATATATAATTCTATAAATTATATTAATTATAAATTATTAAGTTTAAATTCTATAAAAGTATATAATTTGTTAAAAATAACTAATTTTACTTATAGTAAAAAGTAACTAATTTTTTAATAGAAAAATTAACTGAAAAATGCTATTAGTTATCAGAAATTTTTTTTACTATTCTTGAAAGTATTTTAGAAATATTAGACTATTTTAAAGTACCGAAATATTTTAGAAGTATTAGACTATTTTAAAGTATCGAACTATTTTAAAAGTATTTGTATTTTTAATTATTAAAATTTGTTTTTTTGTTGAAAGTATTTTAGAAATATTTAGATAGAGTCAATTTAGGGTAAATTAGGACAAAAAGTGTTGGAGCTTAATTTACAGTTTTAAAATGAAGTTCAACGTCAATATTTTAACCTCAAATCACTTATAAAAGGGTTCTGAGTAAAGATTTATCTTGACAATTGGCAGCAAGATAATTCAAGTTATCGCTCAATGCATAAAAACTTGAAAATCAAAGTCAAACTGTTTTAGTATTTTGTCTCGCATTTCAAAGAAAATAGACTTAAAAATCATACAAAATTTTTTTTATTTATTCCTTATGACTCCCATAACAGAAATTGACTTGAATTTTTGATTTTTGTCAATTTGCGGTTAATAATAACAAGCTGTTCCCGCATTTAACCTGAGTTTTCAAATTTTTGACGTAAATGGGGACAGTCAGTTTCATGCGTTTAAAACTTATCTAAATTTTTTTCTGCTACATAAAATTAATCCTGGGAATGTAAATAACAACTTAAAAAAAATAAACCCACAAATATTAACTTTTAAAGGAGGAAACTTACGTAATTATTGTAAAAAATATAGGGATTTTCTCCCCATTTACCCCAACTGATTCTAAATAGAAACAATTTTTTTTTTGCAAAATGTTTTGAATTAGTCTGGAGCCCATTTTTATTGTTTAGAATTCTATACATTATAGTAAAATTTTGACTGACTTTTTATTTTATCAATTAGTAAAAAATAAATAATTACTTAGTAAAAAGTAACTAATTTTTTAATAGAAAAATTAACTAAACAATGCAATTAGTAAGAAGAAAATTTATTTTTAGTATTCTTGAAGTATAATATTTTAAAATTATAAGATTATTTGTCAGTACAGAACTATTTTAAAAGTATTTGTATCATTATAATTATTAAAGTATTTTTTATTTTAAAAGTATTTTAGAAATATTTAGATAAGTATTTTAGATATTTTATAGAAGTATTTTAGAAATATTTTAGTAAAATTGTAATATTTTAAAGAACGGAAATATTATTTTTATATCATTGAACAATATTGAAGTATATATATTTTAAAAATATTGTAGAAATTTTAAAGTAGATGTTAATTAGAAATATTAAAGTACTTTTGAAGTATTTTTTATTTAAGTATTGTCGTATTTTAAAGTATCGAAGTATAGTTTTAAAGCATTTGTTTATTGAACTGTTAAAGTATTTTAGAGGTATTTAAAAAAAATTGGACTGCTTTTAAAGTAGGTGTTATTTAGAATAAATATTCAAGTATTTTTTCAGTATTTTTTATTTTAGAAGTATAAAAATATTTTGAATTACCAAAGTATTTTAGAAGAATTTGTATATTGAATTATTGAAGTATTTTCTATATTCAAAGTATTCTTGAGGTATTTTAAATATCACAGTATTTTAAATATTGAAATATTTTAAATATCGAAGTATTTTTAAGTACTTATGTATTTTTCAGTACTGAAGTATTTTTAAGTACTGAAGTATTTCTAAGTACTGAAATATTTCTAAGTACTGAAGTATTTTTAAGTACTGAAGTATTTTTAAGTACTAAAGTATTTTTATATTATTAACTGTTGAAGTATTTTAGAAGTATTTTAAAAATAATAAAGATCTTTTAAAGTAGATATAGGTAATTTAGAAATACCAAAGTACTTTTTAAGTACTTTTTTATTTTATAAGGATTTAAAAAGTACGTTTTAAGTATTTTTATTTTAGAAGTATTCAAAAAGTATTTTAGAAGTATTGGAGTACTTCAAAGTACCGAATTATTTTATAAGTACGTTTATTTTGTAACTGTAAAAGTATTTTTTATTTTAAAAATATTTGGGAAGTACTTAATAAGTATTTTATATGGTAGTATTGGGGTATTTTAAAGAACGAAAATATTTTTATATCATTGAACAATATTGAAGTATTTTAAAAAGTATTGTAGAAATTTTAAAGTAGACGTAATTTAGAAATATTAAAATACTTTTGAAGTATTTTTTATTTTAGAAGTATTGTCGTATTTTGAAGTATCGAAGTATAGTTTAGAAGCATTTGTTTATTGAACTGTTAAAGTATTTTAGAGGTATTTGAAAAAAAATTGGACTTCTTTTTAAGTAGGTGTTATTTAGAAATATTCAAGTATTTTTTCAGTATTTTTTATTTTACAAGTATAAGAATATTTTGAATTACCAAAGTATTTTAGAAGAATTTGTATATATTGAATTATTTTTTATTTTCAAAGTATTCTTGAGGTATTTTAGCAGTATTGGAGTATTTTAAATATCACAATATTTTAATTTTAAATATTGAAATATTTTTAATATCTAAGTATTTTTAAGTAGGGGAGACCGAGGAGGAAAGTAACAGAGGAGGAAAGTAACAAAGCTTATAACTTTTAAACAAATTATCGGATAGACATGGTTCAAACATATTTTTAGTCGGCACTGTTCCCCCTTCCTCCTCCATAGTGTGTCCGAGCCTGACAGGAAAGGTTAGGTCTGATTCCGGTGTGACGTGCAGAAAAAACGTCAAAAGTAAGTTTTCGTTCAAATTTTCAAAGTCTCGTATTTCTTTAATTTTATTGTTTTTCAAAATGTGCCTTTCGTTATTTTGTAGCCTTATTATCTGTCTTTAAGTTGTGCTTAAACAAACAATTTAACATTTGTGTAGTTTTAACTTTTTTGTTGACATACAAGAAAAAAGCGACCGAGGAGGAAAGTAACACGCTACTTTTCTCCTGTTGTCGATATTGTCCATGTTTTAACTAATGATTGAAGCAAATCGTATTTAATTTTACGAATAACAGAGATTTATTTAAGAAAAACCTGTGATCTAGGTAAGCATAAAATATCTTTAAGAAAAAAAATGAGCTAAATTCATAAAATGTTCGAAATATGTGCTAAATATGTCCCAAATATGTGCCAAATAAGTATAAAGTGTACTTAAACTTTTATGTGTTCCTAATAAAAATATTTCTAATTAATAATAGTCATTAGTCTAAAGAATTTTACATAATTTTATACTGTTACTTTCCTCCTAGGAGCTTGTTACTTTCCTCCTCGGGGGTCAGGAGGAAAGTAACAGATGAAGAGCTTGCGTAAAAGTTATACTGTGAACTGTCAATTTATTATAAATGTTTAATTCAAATTTTATTTAAAAGGTGAATGTCCAAGCTTTCATTTAATATATTGGACAAATTTATCCGACAAATATTTTTAATGCTAGCATAAAAAAACTGATTTTTGTTACTTTCCTCCTCGGTCTCCCCTACTGAAGTATTTCTAAGTACTGAAGTATTTCTAAGTACTGAATAAGTATTTTTAAGTACTAAAGTATTTTTATATTATTAACTGTTGAAGTATTTTAGAAATACTTTAAAAATAATAAAGTACTTTTAAAGTAGATATCGGTAATTTGGAAATACCAAAGTACTTTTTAAGTACTTTTTTATTTTATAAGGATTTAAAAAGTACGTTTTAAGTATTTTTATTTTAGAAGTATTCAAAAAGTATTTTAGAAGTATTGGAGTACTTCAAAGTACCGAATTATTTTATAAGTACGTTTATTTTGTAACTGTAAAAGTATTTTTTTTTTTTTTAAATATTTGGGAAGTACTTAATAAGTATTTTATATGGTAGTATTGGGGTATTTTAAAGAACGAAAATATTTTTATATCATTGAACAATATTGAAGTATTTTAAAAAATATTTTAAAAATTTTAAAGTAGATGTAATTTAGAAATATTAAAATACTTTTGAAGTATTTTTTATTTTAGAAGTATAAAAATATTTTGAATTACCAAAGTATTTTAGAAGAATTTGTATATATTGAATTATTTTTTATTTTCAAAGTATTCTTGAGGTATTTTAGAAGTATTGGAGTATTTTAAATATCACAGTATTTTAATTTTAAATATTGAAATATTTTAAATATCGAAGTATTTTTAAGTACTGAAGTATTTCTAAGTACTGAATAAGTATTTTTAAGTACTAAAGTATTTTTATATTATTAACTGTTGAAGTATTTTAAAAATACTTTAAAAATAATAAAGTACTTTTAAAGTAGATATAGGTAATTTGGAAATACCAAAGTACTTTTTAAGTACTTTTTTATTTTATAAGAATTTAAAAAGTACGTTTTAAGTATTTTTATTTTAGAAGTATTCATGAAGTATTTTAGAAGTATTGGAGTACTTTAAAGTATCGAATTATTTTATAAGTATGTCTATTTGTAACTGTAAAAGTATTTTTTATTTTAAAAGTATTTGGGAAGTACTTTATAAATATTTAATATAGTAGTATTGGGGTATTTTAAAGTGTCAAAGTATTTTTTTTTTTTTGTATATTTTAGATAATATTGTACTACTGTGCCATTGTCTTAAGAATTTTTTTGAGTATTTTTGTATAAAAATTGTATTTATTCCTTTTGACAGCTTTCGCTATATTAATAAATGCGTATTATAGCGTCAAGGGTAGATAAAATAAAAAAAAATTTTTTCTTTCTCAAAACAAAAAAAGAAAATAATATATCTGTCATTTTATCTATTGAGGGACTTATAAGACATTAGAATTTCTTGTAAAATATACAGATAGGTCAATAAAAATGTGCGTGGGCGTATTTAATTGTAGAAATTTCCACATAAAATTATTGAATACTGAATGTATGTATATATATATATACACATTTCTATATGAAAAGGTAGCTGTGATCGTGTCAGTATCATATACCTGATGCCAACCTTTGGCTGACTTACATTCGTTTGACGCTATTAACAAGCGAGTAGGCACACACCGGACGATGAATGGACGAACGAATCGACTGGAAAATCTCAGACACTTGTTCCTCGCGAGATTAGACGCGAGATTAGCAACAAGGGGAACGTGTTTCTATCTCTCACTCCTTTTTTTCTCTCTCTCACTCATTCACTCTCTTTTATATATTATATACATACGTATACATATATTTAATTTTTTTTTATACCTCGACAATTGATTTGTTATAGACTCTTAATATATATACTCGATTCTTGCTTTTCATTCTTGATCCTTCAATTATTCAAATCGCATATATAAATTTCTTTTCTATATAAACAGTGTAAACAAATGTGTTCATAAAATAAAAATTAAATTGTACAAAAATATATACATATATATATTATTTTTTATTAAGGGGGTTGCAACCTCCTTAATGTTGAATTTTTGAGGTTATATTCGTATTTCAGCTATACGAGTTTAGACCTAATTTTAAGGTTATATTTAGTGATTTTAACTTCTCAATATAAAAACTTTTAAATTACCTTGAATTTTGACGCTATGTTCGCTCTCTTGATCCTGAACTTTGAGGTTAATTAGGTTAATTTTGATGTTATGTTAGCCGATTTTAACATCCTACCACCCAGCGGCGTTTTGATTTAGAAATTGATCTAATTTTAAGGTTATGTTTAAACCTCAGACCTGGCGGTCGCTTAACTTTTTAACCTCTGTTAATATTCAAGGCCAAATTAGTAATCAATTTGAAAACATAACCTCAAAATTAGGTGATTAATATAAGGATTAATAGACATAGGTTAAAAGGACGCTAAGTTCACAGCTTGAAATCAGATAACATAACCTTAAAATTAGGTCAATTTCTAAATTAAGACGCCCCAAAGTGGTTTGAGGTTAAAATTGGCTAACATAATCTCAAAATTAGGTCGACTTCTAAGTCAAAATGACGCAAAGTAATTTGAGCTTAAAATCGGCTAACATAACCTCAAAATAATATCAATTTCTAAGTAAAAAAGCCGCAAGATTGTTTTTTAGGTTCAAATCGGCTAACATAACCTCAAAATTAGGTTAATTTCTATGTCAAAAGGTCACTGGGTTTTATGATAAAATTCTAGTCCGATATAGTATCTTCAGGGCCAAAATACTAACAAATCTGAAAATATAACCTCAAAATTAGATCAATTTTTATAGTTGAAAAGGCCGCTGGGTGGTTTGAGGTTAAAATATTTAAAATAAAAATATATTTTTTTAAATTTGAAGCTCTTTTTTGTTTAATAAAAAGTATTTAATTATTCATTTATTTATTTATTTATTATAAGTACTAATAGTAAATTTATTGACTGTAATTATATAATAATAGTTCATAATAGTTGTGAATGAAGCTTAAAGGCAATACTCTGAAAGAAATTTACAATATTGCGCAGCGACCTTAGCGTCATAGTGGAGACGCCCACATGGTGCTCCCACTCATTTGATTGGCTGACGTATCGTGACCTTGAAATGTAGCCAATTAAATAAAATGGAAAGCATCGTGTGGGCATTTCTACTCAGATTATTATCGCATCCAAATTTAGAAAAACAAAAACTGCGTCTATTGCATTTGAGAACTTTCGATTCTTCTGAATAATAATTTATTGACATTTTGCGAAATTGATTATAATATTATTCTCCTTTAAGTATATTCCAGTATAATTAATAATTTATTACTAATAATATTCTTAATATTATTTATCATTAATAGTATTATTAATATAATTAATTTTAATATTTACTATTATTAAAATATTATTATTATTAAAATATTACCCCAATCAAAAATTTACTAATGGCGCAGTACTGGCGCAGTACTGGCACCCAGTATTGGCGCCAGAGTTGGCACCAGTATTGGTAACCACTACTGATTCAGTACTGGCCGAGTACTGGCAGTTTTACGAGAGAAGGGACCTTACGTAAAAAAAGTTTTTAGGTTATGTTTAGTGATAGTTTTACTTTGAGGTTTCTTTTTAATTGTGTAAAATAAAAATTAATTTTTATTAAATATTTTCCTTGTAATGAAGATTATTAAACATCAATACATTAAGATTTGATTTGCGCTTTTTATCAATTTATATTTTAAAAATCATTAAACATAACCTAAAATTTGTTTTTGACATAGGGTCCCTTTCCTCGTGAAACGTCACATATATTATAAAATATTATAAGGAAAATAAAATTATTAACTGGCACAATTCCGCGTTCGAACGTAAAAAGCACAACGGGTCTACTGGACCCATGGTACCAGTTAAGGGTTATTTTTATTTTATTTCTATTTTTTTTTATTATTATTATTAATATTTTATTAATATTATTATTATTATTATCACTGTATAATGATTCACTTGGCGGAAAATGAAGCGGAAAATTAAAGTAGGTGTGAATTCGATTGATATTTATTAAATTCTGCGGATTATAATTTCTCTTTAATAGTAGTAATATAGTAGTTGTATAATTATATCAAAAGAATCTGTTATCTTATACCCAGAGATCGTGTGTCGATAGGCGTTAAAAGCCACGGCCACGTGTATATATATATATATATCAGCGAGAGTCGCATGTAAGGCCAGACAGTTGACCGATCAATTAAATCCATTAATTAGAAACTCAGCCCGTCATAACCAGCATTATTTTCTATCTCTCTCTTTTTTTTTTTTGAATTTCCCCAAAATAATTTTTTACTTAAAAAAAAAAAAATTAACTCTAATACCAAAAATTATATATTTGACATAGATGAAATTGTTTCTCATTTATATATTTTCCTATATATATTTGTAATTGGTTTATTAAAAAATAGGTCAATATAGAAATTCTTATCAATTGTTCCTGTATGTGTATATAATATAATTTATACACCTGTATTAATACAAGTGTTCGTTGCTTCTTCTTCTCCTTTTTTTTTTTTTTTTTTTTATTTTCAAAGAAATTCAAGTTTAGTAGTTTTATTTTTTAGGTACGTAAAATTTAATATAAAAAAATAGTTCATGTTCATCGATTTAAATTATTATTAAATTATTATTTGCTTTTTTTTTGGTAAATAATAAAAAAAAAAAAATTTTTTCTTTCATTATTTTCTACATATAATATATTTAAAATTTTTATTAATAAATTTATTAATAAATTTATTGTATAAACAGAAACAAATATTTTTCTCTTCATATATTTTTAGTTATAAAAATATGTGATGATAGTTTTCTTTTATTATAATATTGTATAAATTATAATTTATATAATTATTAATTAATTAACTTTTATATATATATATATATATATATATATATAATATATTATATTATATTATTATTATTATTATATTATATTTATTTTAGAGGCAGCTTTTATGCCTAGAGAAAAAATAAAAAAAAATGTAATCATTTACGTGTGACAGAGAGATTTGCCACTTATATATATTTATAATAGTGCAATAAAAATTACGAGGAGTATTTGTGGGGATGGACTGACAGACGGACAGACAAGCGCACGCCTCCTTACTCACTTATAAAGTTAATTGAGGGCAAACGTCCACCGCGACATATTGCCTAAACGAAAAACATTCGTTTCAATCTTTCATATCCATTATGATGATGATGATGATGACGATGATAATAATAACAATAATATAAACAATAATAAATTTTGATTTTCATTAAAACCATTTTTGCATATAATATAATATAATATAATATAATATAATATAATATAATATAATGTAGTATAATATAATATAATGTAGTATAATATAATGTAACGCGATATAATATAGCATAATGTAATATATTGTAATTATAATATATAACATAATAATAATGTAAAAAAGTAAATAAAGAATAATTAATAAAAATAGTTATTGGTTAACGTATTTTTTAAAATATTTTTATATATTATATTCATACGTATATATAATATTAATGAAGCAGTTGTTTCTATTTGATTTTGCAAATTAGGCTAATAACCTTAAAATTGTTAATTTTGATCTAAATTTTTTTTTTCACTTCATCTACATTTTATTGACTCTCGTGCGTCTATTATCAATATAACCAATATATATATATATATATATATATATATATATATATATATATATATATATATATATATATATATATATATATCACTTAATCTATTAAACATTTTCAAATAAATTCATAAATTAATTTTTAATAATTTTCATATTATATTAATATATGTGCATATTTTTGATTTATATATATATATATATATATATATATATATATATATACATCTATGAGCATTGAATACAAAATCAAAATTTTTATTCCATTATATATATATATTGAAAAAATTTTACATTATTACTATATATATTAAATACATATAATAGTTTACCCTACATATTGAGGTTATGTATATACTTCAAAATTTGAATTATTGTACTTCTACATCTTAGGAAATTTTTTATCTAATTATTATTATGATTTCTACTATTATTATTTCTTTTATATTTATTATTATTATTTTATTTATTATTAATATTACTTTATTCTTTTTTCTTTTCTTCTTCTTCTTCTTCTTCTTCTTCTTATTATTATTATTATTATTATTATTATTATTATATCAGATGTTATATTATAGGTTTTTCCCTTTATCTTGCAAAAAATTTTTTAGGTTATATTCGTTTTTTAATTTTTTTATATACCAAATGATCTTGATATTTTATTTGAATTTTAAGGTTATGTTCTCCCACCGTGTCTATCTGACCTTGTATTTTGAGGTTATGTTCGTCTTATAACCAACATTTTTGACCTAATTTCAAGGTTATATTCGCCATTTTTGAATCTTAAATTAAAAATGTTCTTCCTTATCAATAAGATCTTTGACCTAATTTTTAAGATTCAGTTCAGAAATTTTTTTTTAACAGCTACTGCGAAATTATTTTATAATGCAGAAAGATATATATATGTATACAATATTTACGCATATATAATCGCAATGATTCCGAGACCAGTATATAATATAATAAAATATGTGTTATATATATATATATATACGCATATATAAGTAACATATATATCTTTCCCCGTTGTCTTTAGCGCTGACAAATTGACGAATAGAGATGGGGTATATACCTTGATAAATTATAGTAATGGCGTGACGAGCTACAAATATTGAATCTAATTATGGTAATACGCCGGCAATCTATTTGCATTGCAGAATAATGAAGACACAGGTGGCACGGAAAGATCCCACCCTGATGCGCGTGTGAGTGACCTAGAGAAAGAGAGAGAAAGAGAGAGAGAGAGAGAGAGAGAGAGAGAGAGAGAGAGAGAGAGAGAGTGAGGCTGGAATTATATATAGTGAGAAGAAGAGAGAAAAAGAGTGAGAGATGAACTTGGCGAGTGTCTGTCCCGTTTTACTAGTACGAGACCTCATATTCACTCAATGAAACAAATGATCTCCATATATGCGACTATATTAGACGTCATCTAATGGTCCACAAGGCGACTTCCCACCAGATATATATTAATCCAAATCATATTTATTGCGTCCAAATTGTCACACACACACACACACAAGTTATATATTTTATTGAAGATGTCGAAAAGAAATTTTTTTTTTTTTTTTTTTAATCACCGGTGTGGAAATTTAAATGTGTCAGTCTAATAAGGTATATAGAACCTTAAAAAACCTTATGGAAGATGATTAAAAATTTTTACAATTTGATAAAAAATTTTTAGGATACTGATAAAACCTTATAGAACTTGATAAAACCTTAAAGAACCCTATATAATCTAATAAAACCTTATAAACCCTTATAGAACCTTATAAAACCTTATTGAATTTAATGGAGGCTGATAAAGCCTTATAGAACCTGAAAAAACTTATAACACACGATGGAACCTGATAATACCTTACAGAACCTAATAGAACCTAATAGAACCTGGTAAAACCTTACAAAACCTAATAAAAGCTGATAACATCTTTAAGAACCTGAAAATACATTAAAGAACCTAGAAGAACCTGATGAAACCTTACAGAACCGTATAAAAGCTGATAAAGACTTTTAAAATCTGATGGGACCTATAGTAACATAACAGAACCTAATAGGAGCTGATTAAACCTTTTAAAACCTGATAAAACACTGCAGAACCTAATAGAAGCTGCTAAACCTTAAAGAACCAAATAGAAACTGATAATACATTACAGAACTCAATGGAACCTGATAGAATATTACAAAACCTAATAGAACCTGATAAAACTTGTAGAACATGATGGAACCTAATAAAACCTTAAAGAACCTAATAAAAACTGTTAAAAATGTATAAAACTCAATGAAAGTACCTGATAAAGCCTTATAGAATCTGATAGAACCTTATAAGGCCTGATAAAACATGATAAAACCTTATTAATCCTAGTAGAAGCAGCTAAAACATTTTAAAATCTAATATAATCTAATAAAACCTTATATAACCTAATATAAACTCCTTAATACCTTAAAGAACCTAGTAGAAGCTACTAAAACCTTATAAAAGTCTATGGAAACTAATAGAAGCTGATAAGAACTTATAGAACCTTATGGACACTAATAGAAGCTGATAAGACCTTATGGAATCTAATAAAACCTTATATAATCTAATAGTAGCTGATAATACCTAATAGAACCTAATAATATAAAACCCTATAGAATCAGATTAAAACTACTTTAAACCATTTTGGAAACATTTTAAATCCAATATTAAATGAATCAGATATAATGATTCTGAAAAGGGTCACTATGGTTTTAATCGCTTGTTACATCTTTTTTTCTGTAAAGAAGAGGGAACAAAGTTTTATCCATTTCTTTGTGGCAGAACCAAAAGTTAAAGGAACCTAAAATGATTTGCCTTTTTTTGAAAAAAAAAGATAAACGGATAATATATTTATCTGGTACTAAACCCATAACTATATATATATATATAAAGGGATCTAAAGTGGTCCCTCTCGCCGTTTTAAAGATTAACGGATAATAATACATTTTATCTTCATTGCTATTGCCTATATATTTCTATGACTGATCATTTCGTTTTATATAAAAGATTAGATTTTGTTCTTTGAATATGGTATAACAAATTTTAAAAATAAGGAATTTTAATTTTGGAAGGAAATTATGTGTAATATTGGTAACATTTGGTATACAGTATTTTTAATTTTGATTCTTGACTATACGGAATTAGGGTTAGAACCTAGGGAATTTTGATTCTAAATAAGGGATTTAGTATTAGTATAATTGCAGAATTTTGATTCTGCACTATATGGATTTTGTATTTTAGAAACTACGAAATTTTGATTCCGAACTACAGAATTATGGTATTAGCACCTACGGAATTTTTGTTTTGAACTACGGATTTATTATTATAGTAACTACGAAATTTTAATATTAAACTACAGAATTAGTATTAGCAACTAAGGAATTTTGATTCTGAACTACTGATTTTGTATTAGCCAACTACGAAATTTTGATTCTGAACTACAGAATTAGCATTAGTACCTATGGAATTTTGATACCAAACTACGGATTTGGCATTAGAAATTACTTAATTTTGATTCTGAACTGCGGATTTAGTATAATACAAGTACCATCTCATATTATTATTAAACCACAGTGTAATAAACAAAAAACCCATACTATAAACAATAAATAATCTTTACTTGAAGCTCACACCGAAATGCTTCTAAATTGCTCGAAAACCCAAAAAAATAATTTTAAAATCAATTTTTCTTCTCCTCCATAATAATCCATCAAGCATATTTATATACGCATATAGAAGTTAAATACATTTATATAACTAATGATTCCCAACGTTTTGTGAAATCGGAGGACTCTATTTAGGCTTCTCTGCAGGAAAGAGAGAGAGAGAGAGAGAGAGAGGGAGAGAATCAGAATGAGGGATTCCTGGGCAAAAAAAAGTGTGCTTCCCGAAAATTCAATTTCAGTTATTTCAGAATTTTTAGGGGATCTCCAAAAAAAAAAGAGAGAAGTGAAAGAGACAAAAAAAACCCTGAGGAATTAGCGGTTGGACGCGTGCAATATGTGAAAGACTGCATTGTCGTACAGACGTATTAGCGCGCGACTGTTACACACACAAAACGGGAAAAAGAATAAACCACCTCTCCTCTAGTTTTTGTTTGTTACCCCCCATCATCATATTATATATATTGTTGGGGTCGCTGCAAAGTCTCGCCTCTATATGATTGAGTGCTTTTCTATATTTTTCTACTTTTCGCTATATATATATATATATGTAGAGGGATATAGTTTTTTTTTAAAAAAAAGAAATATACACTTTTACGTAATATAACCTCTATACGTAATAAATATATTTCTACCTCTACTAGTACCTCTACTTTTACTTCTACTTCTAATTCTACTTCTACTTTTACCTCTAGCTCTTAAAATAATATATTATGTCAAAATTGCAAAAAGAAAATTTGTATCAAAAAAACAATGTTAGAAAAATTTTAGAATTAAGATAAAAAAAAAATTATTTGTTTTAAATTTGACCTTCTATTACTAGACTGGGTCCATTTGGCCGGTGACAAATTTTATCTACTGCAAAAAATTATACTTTTTACTGTTATTCTTCCGTTGCATAAATAATAAAAAAAAAACTACTTTTTAATTGTCTTTTATTATAAAGTAAAAAATATTGGTGTTAAAAATTTATATCTGGTGTAAACGTCAAAAAAAAAATATACAACTCAACACCTTTTTAAAATTATTATAATATACTAAATAAATTACCATTATTTTGATAATAAAAAATCTCCACGAGAATAAGCAAAGTGTTATAGAAATGAATGTACAAAAACTTTTGTTAAAACTCCCGTTAAAAATTTTCGAAATTAATTAAAAATAATTTTTTAAATACAATTTACTAATTTGAAATGTTTCTCTGTTCTCTCATACACGCGGAAAAAATTGCTTACAGATGCTAAAATTGATATTTGATATCAGATAGCTATAAAAATTAGTATAACTACAGCTAAATTTTTTGCTATGACAACGAAAATTATAAAGTTTGCTATGATAAATATATAAGTCATAATTTTTTAAAATTTACTGTCACAGCAAACTTTTTTTTTTGACCCTACAGCAAATTTATTCGCTGCGTTGCCCTATATATGTTAGTTATAACGTAATTTGATGTGTGGCAGCAAATAATAATTTGCTGCTAAATTTTTTTCTATATACGTGTATAGAAATTATTCATTATCTAGTATGAAACACTTGCTTTTTTAGCCGCACTATTAATCCACAATATTCGATGCACTAATCACATTTCGACGAATTTCTACTTCTTCATTTTTTCTCTTTTCAATATAATATTTTTCAGTAATACCAATAAGAAAATATCATAGAATATAACCTCCTTTTACATTTCTTTGCCATTCAGGTTCCATTTTGACCAACGTGAAGTCAGTTAACATATTTTTGATGAAAAATCTCATAATGATGATGCGCAACAAAAATGAGTTCACTTTTTTTTTTTTTTTTTAATAATCAATTTTACAATAATAGAATGCGCGCAAATGTAAATGTTGATGTTAGTATATATACTATATACATGTGTATATATAAAGTTATGCCATTGAGTGAGGTGGCTCTCTTTGGCGACCTTGACCATCATTAATGTCGACTCCGTGTATATTGGAGAGATGCGTGCGCCCTTTGGCGTGTGGAGGAACGCTTGTGTCTCGTGCCGCGTGCACATTCCGCATGCGGTGGCCCCACGAGTTGTATATATATATATGTATATATGTGAGGCTAGGGCGATAAAGCGTATGCAGATTAAAACATTTTATTTGAATGATAATATAACACTTGTTGATGCAAGAGCGTTGGCCTAGGTTAGCATAATAAACATTATGTAGATCTGAACTTGGCCACATACTATCCTGGAGTCTCTCTCTCTCTCTCTCTCTCTAGTGGCGGGTTTAGAGAGAGAGACTCACTCTCTCTCTCTCACTCTCTATACAGGAACTTGACTTTAACGTATACGAGTGAGTTGCCTCTCCTCTCCTCTACCTTCCTCCCTCCTCCCCACCCCTTTATCTTTTACTCATCCTGGTTTCCCTTCCATCTGAACAAGTATCGCCCCCTCCCCCCTTCCTTCTCCCCTTTCTGCCACATTCACCAGACGTCGTTCATTCATTAAAAGTGAGAGAGAGAGAGAGAGAGAGAGAGGAGCGCGTGTATGCATTCTCAATTTTATCGATGCACCGATCGACTTACTTCCTTGCATTGCTTATGCAGATTCTTATTTTATACTATATATATACATACATGTAGCAGCGATTCCTCTTCTTCTTTTTTTTTTTTGCTTTAATTTTTTTTTTTTTCCCTTCCACTTCGTCGGTGAATTGAAGACCCGCACGCGTTCAAATCATTTAAATCTCTCTCTCTCTCTCTTTCATTCACCTTGTAATTGCTGTTATTTAACGGCACAAGAGTTTTGATTTGATGATTTATATAATTTGGGGGAAAGAAAAAGATGTAATTGCATGTAGAATATTATTGTTTCTTTAGTTTTTTCTTGTTGCTGATGGTATCACGGTATGCACCAGAAGGAGAGGTTTAAATAAAAATGAATTTTGGCACTTAAAAATTCTTTTTGATTATTGTTCTAAGATAAATAAAAAAATTTTTCTCAATAGGTTTTAAAATCAGCTTACGTGTCCAATTTAAAACAAATTGAGTTTTAAATATTTAAAAATTGTATTTTATGAGGAACCAGAATGTATACTAATATGCGTATATATATATATATAGATAATAGATGTTTTAGATTTGGGTTCATATAAATTTATTAACAATGAAGTTATTTTCTTGTTTTGTTTTTATATTTATGCATTATTAAGAGTGTCGGAACGATATCTGAAATTCTTTTTGGCAAGAAGAGAGCTTTAATTATCGCTCTGAACGTGAAATAGTATTGATTTTAAAATACTTTTTTCTCGAAACACGAATGCACTTTTAACAAAATCAGCCAAAATCCTCATCTTATAAATTTCCTAAATCCAAATGACTGTACGAATCCATAGAAAAATATGGTTGCAAAACAAAAAGTAGAAAAGTAATCTAATAACAGCTGCGACTTTGTGCGCTCTGCATGCTGCTGCCATCTGACGGCGGCAGGAGGTAATGAACCCCTCATTATATTACTTTTCGTTTTGCAATCGTGTTTTTGTATGGATTCGGTCTCTTCTTGCCAAAAAAATTTCCGACTCTCTTAAATAAATTTTGTCACTCTTAAAATCGTTCTTTTAACATTATAATTTAATTTTTTAAAATCGGACACAAAAAAAGAAATACTGAAACCGTTATAACATCTTAAAATTAAAATGCCTAGAAACTAGCGTAATTTTTTATCTTAAAACTATAAATTAAATCAATTTTCGAACTTAAAATCATATACACTCCAAGGTTGAAATTAAATAAAAATCAGGTTCTAATGTTAATGGTTTTAGTCAAAAGTGAACTGAAAGTGAGTAATATTTTTTTGGGGTATTTTTTTCATATACCAAAAATTGAGGTATCAAATTTTTTCTTATTATTCAACTACAAATTTTTGTCAACCATGACTATATGTTGTATTTTGATACCAATTTAGGTAACAAAAAATGATAACGATTTCCGAATCATTTCTGAAAAATGATCCCAATATTTGGATCAATATATTTGATACCTTCGAATCAAAACGTTACACTCCAAAATGATATATACAATCAAAATTAACAGAGTGGCATACACTAATTTAAAAGTATACCAAATTGTTACTGAAATTTATATCAAACTGTATCAATTTGTATTAATTTGATAATTTTGGTATCAAAATTCGACCCTTAACTGGCACAATTCGAACGCAAATAGCACAATGGGTCTGCTAGACCCAAAGTATTAAAACGTGTATTGTACAGCCGGTATTGAATATATTTTTTGCACAAAAATTTAATCTGACGTAGCTTATATGATGTGTTTTTTTAAAATTTTGATTAGTTTTACAAGCATTAATTTATTTTAAGGAAGTTAAAAAAAATTGTGAAAAATAAAAACCAAAAAATTGCGTGTTTTTATTTAAAAATTTATAAGTTATTTAAATTTTAATATTATTACTCAAAAATTTAAGGTTATGATGTATTATTCTTTAAGGAAAAAATTACCACAACAGCAGGACTTACAATACTTACTTACTTACTTACAGAACTTACTTATTTATTTTACAGAATAAAATGTGAATTTTTTAGGTTAAAATCAAAAAATTTCTAATTATTAATGTTTAAAGATAATTTATTTTTTTTTGTATCGAATTAGTTGTATCAAAAATACTTAAAAAATTACTAATATTTCAAACTAATATATTAAAATATTAAAAAATATTCAAAATTCAATTAATTTGAGCGAGAAAAAAATGCTCGTGTCTATTAGACCCATGGTATTAAGGGTAAATTAATTTGTTTTGGGTTTAATTTTCCATTAGCTCATTGAAATTCATCCAAGAAAACTTATATTTATTTATTTTTACTGATTTTACAATAGAAAAAAAAAAAAAAATTCTTCAGGTTCAATTTTCATTATAGCTCAGAATTTTACCCAAGAAAATTTATCTATTGTTTATTTATATTATTTACAACATATTGTTGCGAACTAATTTCTAGCGCAATTTTTCGAAATTCCAGTCTGAACTCGGACTTATTTTCGTCCGAATTAATTGCTGACTAATATCAGATTATTTTTGGATTAATTCGACGACTGATCTGTAAACAAAAATTCAAAAGTTTTTAGATTTGAAAAATAAAAACACTAAAAAATTATTATTCCGTAATTGTAACATTTTTTGTACAACTGTTTTGAGTTTTCTTATTTAAAGAAACGCAAATTATATATAAAAAAAAAAAAATTAATACTTCTCTTTGGCAATTTTTTTTCCCTCTTGCATTTCGAGAAATTCGTTTCATTCATTGAATTCATCATTTATTAATAGAAATTACTAAGAATATGTCAAACTAATATATATATATATATATATATATATTAAAATATAAAAAATATTCAAATACTTCAATTAATTTGAGGGAGAAAAAATGCTCGGGTCTACTGGACCCATCGTGCAAGTTAAGGATTCAATTAATGTGTTAATGTATAAGTAGTGAATTGGTTTCAAGAAATTTTATTGAAATCTATTTTAGTATAAAATATTTGTACGCGACATTTCTTATGTCTACATCTATATATACATAAAGATATATACATGCTCGCACACCTTTTAGCAAAACATTTTGCAAGTGTCTGGCGTTGAGTATGTTTCTAACCTCGAATGGAGCGACAATATAATTAAACATATACACTTGTGTTCCCTTCACCTTAACGCCAGAAGCAATTAAGCAAGAAATTTGCAACCCACAGCAACAGAAGTCACCGTACGTTGTAAATTCTAAAACCAATGAGAGAGAGAGAGAGAAAAGTGGGGTTTTGTATATTCCCTCATGCCCCCTTCTAAAAGACTTAAAAGAGTAGTATAGGAGGTATATAATATAAACTAAGCTTGAGGCAATCGTTAGTAACTCTCAAAGAGGCTCTTGCATCTTTTGTTGATGTCATTTGCGTCTTGTATATTATATATATATATATATATATATATATATATATATATATATATATATATATATATATATATATATATATATATAATATATATACATATATATTCTAGATGCATTTACCTGTACGTCGTCCTTTCACGTGGGCGTACATTTGAAAATATGTTTATCTGCTCTCAAGGTGTTTTTTTACCACTTGTGAGAAAGGCGAGAAGCATTTGCTTCTAATTGAATTTTCTTTTCTGGGCTTTATATATATCTTCCTATATTACAAAAAGATATCGCCGCCGCCTCCGCCGCCGCTGTTTCAAGAATTCTTGACCTAGGAGGGGGGAGTCTCCCCTCCTAAATTTTGAGGTTATGTTCGTTTCAAGACTCTGAATATAGCCGCAAGTCCCCTCCCCCGACTGAAATGACCTAAATTTTGAGGTTATGTTCGTTTCAAGGCTCTGAATATAGCCGCAAGTCCCCTCCCCTCCCCCGACTGAAATGACCTAAATTTTGAGGTTATGTTCGTTTCAAGGCTCTGAATATAGCCGCAAATCCCCCTCCCTCCTCTGATTTCCCCTCCTCCGCCAAAAATTGACCTAAATTTTGAGGTTATGTTTGTTTTAAGACCCTAATAAAGCAGTAAGTCTTTTCCCCTTTCCTCATCTCTCTCTGTATTTCCCGCCAAAAATGACATAAATTTTAAGGTTATGTAAATTTCAAGACTTTCAATATAGCCGCAAGTGGAGGTGGAGTTCCCGTCAAAAATGACTTGAATTTAAAGGTTATGTTTGTTTCAAGACTTTTTAATAATTTATTGGTTTTTAGGCAATTTCATTGAAATTATTTTTTAAAAATAATTTCTTAATGTCGATTTTAATTTATTTAATTATTTATTTATTATTAATTTAATTAATTTATTAATTAAAATTTAATAATTTTAATTTTAATTATATTTATTCAGATTGAATGAAAAAACTACACCCACACCTACACCTGCACCTAAATTGAAAAAAAATTCTAGTTAGAATAACCAAAATTCTGGTTATTCCAACTATATATAGAATTCTAGTCAGGGTATATTTAACATTCTGATTCTGGTTTGGTTCACCAGAATTCTGGTTATTTTAACGAGAATTCTAGTTAATTCAACTAGAATTTTGGTTAACTTAACTAGAAAGTAATGTTAAATATAGCCTAATAACTAGAATTTTTTTTCAGTCATTATTATGAAATTTGCATCAAAATGAGGTATATCAGACAACACTTCACGTTACTCAAAATGAAACTGAATGGAAAAAAAAACTGTAAAAAGAGGTTATGTTCTATTTTATGATATTTTCATATTAATGGTACTGCAGAATATTGTTAAATAAATTATTGAAAAGAGAAATAATGAAGAATCAAAGAAAAAATTCGTCGAAATGTGATTAGTTCGTCGATATTGGTTTAATAGTATACGGCTAAAAAAGCAAGTGTTTCATACTAGATAATGAATAATTGGAGAAAATATATACTTATACGTATAGAAAAAAATTTTCTGTGGGAGCGAATTATTTATTGTCACATCAAATTACGTTATAACTAACATATAGGGTGACAGCGAATAAATTTGCAGTACACTGCGTAAAAAGAAGGTACTAAAACAGTATACCTATATTTTAGGTATCAAAATAGAACCAAATAACAATTTAGTACCTAAAATCGGTATTAAATTAATACCTTTCGTTTTACAGTGTATATTAGGGTCAAAAAAAGTTTGCTGTGTGACAGTAAATTTTTAAAAATTATGACTGATATTTATATTATAGCAAAACTTTTTCGTTGTCATAGCAAAAAATTTAGCTGTGGTTATACTAATTTTTATAGCTATCTGATATCAAATATCAATTTAGCATTTGTAAGCAATTTTTTCCGCGTGTATGAGGGGAACTGGGAAACATTTCAAATTAGTATATTGTATTTATAAATTATCTTTAATAAATCTCAAATTTTGTAATGAGGGGGGGGGTAACTTTTAACTATATTTTTTAAAACAAATTTTGTTCTTGATTTTTAATTCTCATTTTGCACGTGAAGAAAAATGAGTTTGCTATTATATATATATATATATGGATAGCGAATTTTTAGCTCTGGTAGCTAATATATTTAGCTGCTACAGCAAAATATATTATAGCTATGGAAGCTAATTATTAGCTGAATTAGCTAACAATAATTGCTATCCATATAATAGCAATTAGAGTTATAGCTAAGGTCACTAAATGTTATAGCTAATATATAGGCTAATTATTTTTCTCCGTGATGAATTCAGTTTTTTTTCCTAACTGCATTCGATTAGAATGTAGATTTTACAATTGCTGAAATTGAAACAGAAGTATTTTTGTCCTAATTTTTTCAAAAATAACCACTTTTTTCAAAATTAAATATATATATATATATATATTCATCCTAAAAATGCTTCCACATTGTTTAGAAGAAGATTACTTGCCTGCCTGGCCCACTGTTGCCAGTGTCTCTATTTCTCTCTCTCTCTCTCCTTTTTTTTGACCATGGCGATTTTTCGATGCAGAACAGGATCTCTGATAGCTAAGCTTTTGTTAAAAAAAAAAATATATATATATATATATATATATATATATATACAGTGACAATGTGGGCATTGTGAGCAATCTATAGTCTTGGTGTTTTTGTTCACGTTTGTTATATACTCTTATGGTGAGCAGCCCTGGCCAAGACAAGCCAAATGGGGGGATGCGCGCAAATGGGGTCCACAGGAGCCCAGCTGTCCACAGGTCTCTCTCTCTCTCTCTCTCTCTCTCTCTCTCAGCATCGGATTCCCGATACCCTGCGAGTTAGGAAGTAAGGAAGGGTATGAGGTGGGGTGATGTGGGACATCCAGGTTTCTCTGATAAACGAAGGGTGTCGATCTTTTTTACTCTCTCTCTGTCCGTCTGTCTGTCCGTCCTTCTTTTGATACGAGAGGACTTTGAGGCCCCTTTGAATCTCTCCGGCTTCTCTGACATTCCGTCTGTCGCTCGTTCATTGACGCAAACATCGCACGCGCTAAACGTTGATTATCTCTTCTTTCGCGTCTTCATCACACATAAATGCATATGTATTCTAGATTTTAACCTCTTACAATATTTAAGTATTAACTTTTTGGCTATTGTTGAATTTTTTTTTTTTTTCAATCATCATTCCTCGGAAGATTGCGATAATGTTTGTTTGTCAAAGCAAGATTTTTTGACGTTTTATTTTGAAAAAAGTTTTTTTTTCCCCACTATTTTTTTTTTTTTTGTGTTGATAGTCATCAGTGGACCACCCTGGAAAAATCATGCTAAAATTTGTTAAAATTCAATAAATATCATATAATTTAAATATTTATTAAAAATAATTATTTTATTTAAAATATAAACAAGTGGTCCATTGATGAATTCTTTGTTGGTAGTCATCAGTGGACCACCCTGGAAAAATCATGCTAAAATTTGTTAAAATTCATTAAATATCATACAATTTAAATATTTATTGAATAATTATTTATTTATAAAAGTGTTTCTTCACACTATTTTCTTTGTTGGTATATATAGTCATCAGTGGACCACCTTGGAAAAATCATTTTAAAATTTGTTAAAATTCAATAAATATCATATAATTTAAATATTTATTAAAAATAATCATTTTATTTAAAATATAAACAAGTGGTCCATTGATGAATGGACCGTCCTCATCAGTGGACCACTGCCTGGTTTCTTTTTTTCTAAAATTAGTCCCTTAAATTATTTATTGTATATTAGGTATGCGCATTGTCTTAAAATTTTTGACAAGTTTAAAAGTATATAATTTTTCCAGGGTGGTCCACTGTTGACTACCAGGAAAAAAATAGTCGAAAATAACGCACTTTTTAAGAAACGTCTAATTATTATTTACTGCAAAAAAAAAAGTTAAACATACAAAAACTAAGACGTGGTCCACTGATGACTATACCTTCCCCTAGTTTAATAAAAACGCTATTTATTTAATGCAAATAAATTATATATTTGATTTAAATAAAAAATAAAAAAAGAAAATCAATAAAAAAAATTTTTTTTTATTCTTTAATTCGACATCTTGATATATTGTTATTCAGTTTTATATGCGTTTAAAATTAGATTAGAAGAGGGGGTTTGGAAATAACTTTTCACATCAGTCGGCGATTCGAAACCATCATTCATTCATTCATATATATATATATATATATATAAAATCCGTCACGGTTTTCTTCTTTGGGAGTTTTTGACCATTCCAGCGGGAATAATCACGATACAATGGAATCTCACGCAGTAACGAGTTAATCGACAAGAGAGAGAGAATTTTAAAGTGAAAAAATGCCAAGTCACAGTAGCGCGCGTGCCAATGGACAAAAATTACACTCATCCGTCCATTATACAATAACAAGGCGCGGGCAACCAAAAAAAAAAAAAACGGACAAAAAAAGTCCATTCATCTTGACGCTAATGGATTGAAATTAATTGAAAAAAAATCGAGAGTGGTCAACAGTGGGTCATGTCAGTTATTTTTGTATACAAACGCAAAAAAAGCTCAGAAAAAAAAATTTTCTTAATTAATAATACTATGATTTGAAAATTAAAAAATGGCCCACTGTTGCCACTGTTTATTTTTTTCATCCAAAAAGTTATGAAAAAAAAACATTCTCAATTTTTCACATTAATTAATCATCTCAGGTATGATATTAATTTTCAGAACCAAAAAAAAAAAAAAAAATGGGAGCCTTTGAAAAAAACACGGTTTACAGTGGGCCATTACAGTTTTTCTTAAACGAAAAAAAAGAAGTTCAAAAACTAATTTTTATTTAAAATATACTCAAAAACAATAATTAAAAGAACTATTATAGGTTATGTTTATGATATAATTTAAACTAAATCATAAGTACATAACCTATAATTCTTTACTTCTTATTTTTTATAGGTTATGTTTATATTGTCTAAACTAAATACATATATCATAAACATAAATCTATTTTTTTGCTCTTTTACGTTGCATCCAAAAAAAATATTTTTTTGATTCAAACAAATCATTTTTTTTGACAAATTTTTTTTTTTTTTTGATATAGAGAAAATTTATTTGTTTCAAACAAAAATTGTATTTTGAAGAAATTTTTTATTTAATTCCAATAAATGTTTCTTTGATCCTATATATATCTATGTTAGAATTTTTTTGATTTAATGCACAAATTTCTTTGATTCAAAGAAAAATTTTTTTTTGAATTAAAGAAATTTTTTTTTTTTTTGATCAAAGAAAATTTTCTCTGAAACTAAGATGTTTTTCTTTGAAATCAAAAAGCTTTTTTTGTTTCAAAGAAAATTTTTATTTTGAATGAAAGAAATTTTTACATTAAATCAAAGAAATTCTAACATTGCTAAAGGGTCAAAGAAACATTTATTTGAATTAAATAAAAAAAAATTCAAATTTCTTTCGCATTCAATGAAAATTTCTTTGAATCAAAAAAAAATTTTCTTTAAAACTAAGAAACCTTTTTGAAACTAAGTATATAGCTTTTTTTTGTTTCAAAGAAAATTTTATTTTGAATAAAAGAACAAAAAGTCAAAAAAAAAAATTGGTTTCTTTAAATCAAAGAAATCGCTTTTCTCTGAGTGTAATAAAAAACAAAATCTTAAAACATAACCTATAATACTTTGCTCAATATCCCTAATAGATTATAACGGAAACTTAATATAGGTTATGTTTGTAATATTTTTTAAACTATATCATAAACATAACCTATAATTTTTTGCTGAGTTAACAGAAACTAATAATCATCAAAACATATAACCTATATATAATTCTTTGTTTCTTATATAACAGAGAAAACAAATAAAATGCCATTAGAAAATATATTTTTGCCTCACAAATAAAATATATCAAATTTTTGATAAAAGGTTAGGTATATATGCATATTTTATAAAAATTCGTCATATAAAAAAAATTTCTTTTGGAATTTTGTTATTCAAAGTTTTCGTGGTCAATTTCTGTGTGTGCTATAATTTTCGATGACTTAATTCCCCCCCCCCCCCACCACGCGGGTTCTTTTTTTTCTACGAATAAAAACCATTTTGATATTAAATATAAAAGAGAAATTTGATATCAGATCATAAAAAAAAAATAAAAAAAAAAAAAAAAAAAAAAAATGAGAAAGAGGAATTCCGGAAACGAAACATAAGGTCTTAAATCTAGTCACAAACCATATATTAGACATGGTTTTCACCTGTTTCGAGATTTAAAGGTTTTGAGCCCACGCTAAATAAGGGACATGCCATATATTTCTCTCTCTTTCTATATATATATATGTATATTTTCTCTATATATATTCTGCAATGGTGTTCATTAATTACGTTTGCGTCCACGAAAGAAAGGAAACGAGGAATTATGGATCCACTTTTATCCACAAAATCTCGTTTCTGATGCATGGTTTATATGTATTAAACACAGCATTTTTCCCATATGGAAAACAAAAAACGCATCATTTTAACTTGACCACTGTTCCAAGTATGTTTTTTTTTTTTTTGTTTTTTGAATTGGAATTTAAAAAAAATATTTAAAAATTAAACATATAACCTATAAGAAATAAAAAGGGAAAAATTATAGGTTATGTTTCTGATTTAGTTTCTGTTAATCTAAAAAAAAATATAAGAAGCAAAAATTATAGGTTATGTTTATAAATTATATACACACAGAAAAAAATCTTTACCTGAAACAGCGAATAAGTTTCACTGGAACAGCAAAATATTTCAGTAAAATATAGCGAAAGTTTTTGCTATTCTATAGAGAAACATATATTGCTCTTTCAGATATAAAGATTTTTTTCCGTGATTATTTAAACAATATCATAAACATAACCTACAAGAAATAAGAAGCAATAAATTATAGGTTATGTTTATGTTATTACTTTTTATTAACCTAAAATACATAAGAAGCAAGAAAAATTATAGGTTATGTTTATGGTATTACTTTCTGTTTACCTAAAATACATAAGAAGCAAGAAAAATTATAGGTTATGTTTATGATTAAATTAGATTTCTTTTTTTAAAAGCGCGTCACAATTATATAGAACATAACCTCCCTTACCTTTAATTTAATTATAAAAAATTAATTATTATTACTTTTTATATAATTAACTTACTGTATTTAATATAACCAAAAAATTCTGAGGTTATGTTCGGTTTTTAAAATTCATTTTTGAGATTACAAAAATTTTACCACTTAAAATTTATTGTTTCTACTTCAATAAAATTTGATTGTTTTTTTTAAGGTTATGTTTGAAAATTAGACACACAATAACAAAAATATAACATACAAATATTTTTTTTCTTTGGTTTCATTCATCAGAGCGCGTCGCAAATATAGAATAAATCCCCTCTATGTCTTCAATTTAATTACAATTTAATTATTATGTTTATAATATAAACTTAATTTATTTAATATTAAATAATAATAATAATAATAATAATAATAATAATAATAATAATAATAATAATAATAATAATAATAATAATAATAATAATAATAATAATAAGAATAAAAAATTAAATTTTGAGGTTATATTCGTTCTTTGACATTTACTTTTGAGGTTATGAAAATATATCACTCATATAATTGAAATTTTTTCTATTTTAACATAATTTGATTGTTTTTTTGAGGTTATGTTAAAAAATGACACAGCATATAAATATTCCAAATATGAATATTATAAAATAATAATTAATTACTGATTATTATAAATAATAATTAATTTTACCTAATTATCGTAAATAATAAATTATTATTATTATAATTAACTCGTAATTAATAATTAAGTAGTTAACTTTTTTTTTTTTTTTTTTTTTTTGAAGAAAAAACATTAAAAAATCTGATTTTAAATGAAATTTTCCCAAAGAATACAAAATAAAAATTCTTCTATATATAAATGAATGAAAAAAAAAATTGGTTTTGTATATTGAATAGTAATAGGTAGTAAAAATTTTATTATTTTGAAAATCAACATTACGTGGAAGTAAGGAAGGAAGTTAGAAAAAAGTGAAAGAGAAAAATCTATTGAAGAAATGGATTTTTTTCTCTCTTTCTTTCTCTTGAGAGAGAGAGAGAGAGAGCACACACGCGTGAAATTTTCACGATCATTAGAATACATCTCTCTGCATGAATCTTCGCAGCATCCGAAAAGAAGGATCGTGCTGGGTACCAGAGTCGAAGGATTATATATCCCTCTGACCTCACCTTCGCTTTGGCCTCTTCGTTTCACCTTGTCTCACCTCGCAAAAGTCTCTCTGTCTCTCTTTATCTCTCTCTCTCTCTATATATATATATATTAACGTACGTGGCGACCCGTTTGTTATAAATCCCTTTGCTCCAGTAGACCTTTTCACTATATATATATATATATACAAATGATAAAATGAGAGGATTTTCTATCATATTTGTTCGTCATTCTTTGAGAAATTTTCTTTCGAAATTATAAGAATTACAAACAAAGAATTTTTATTCAGTCGAATTTTTAAAAATAGGCAAATTTTTAAGTAATAGAAATTTTATAAACAGGGAATTTTTATTAAGCCGAATTTTTAATTAATAGAATTTTTATATACGCAAGGAATTTTTTTATTTGGCCAAATTTTTATAAACAAGAAAATAATAATTTAGTCGAATTTTTAATTAATAGAATTTTTATATGTACACAAGAAATTTTTGTTATTTGGCCGAATTTTTTATTGAGTCGAATTTTTATAAACAAGAAAATAATAGTTTAGCCGAATTTTTAATTAATAGATTTTTTATATGTACACAAGGAATTTTGTTATTTGGCCGAATTTTTTATTGAGTCGCATTTTTATAAACAAGAAAATATTAGTTTAGCCGAATTTTTATTTAATAGAATTTTTATATGTAAACAAGGAATTTTTTTATTTGACCGACTTTTTATACCTAAACAAGAAAATAATAATTTAGCCAAATTTTTAATTAATAGAATTTTTATATGTACACAAGGAATTTTTTTATTTGGCCAAATTTTTTATTTAGCCAAATTTTTATAAACAAGAAAGTAATAATTTAGCCGAATTTTTAAATAATAGAATTTTTATATGTACACAAGGAATTTGAATTTGGCCGAATTTTTATAAACAATAAAATAATAATTTAGCCGAATTTTTCAATAATAGAATTTTTATATGTATGCAAAGAATTTTTTTATTTGGCCAAATTTTTTATTTAGCCGAATTTTTATAAACAAGAAAATATTCATTTAGCCGAATTTTTAATTAATAGAGTTTGTATGTACACAGGGAATTTTTTTATTTGGCCGAATTTTTTATTTAGCCGAATTTTTATAAACAAGAAAATATTCATTTAGCCAACTTTTTTATTAATAGAATTTTTATAAACAAGAAATTATTATTTAGCCGAATTTTTATATCCAACTAAATTTTATATAGCCGAGTTTTTTCTCTAGTGAAATTTACGTCGCTTTAAATTCTTTATTTTGCCGAAATATTTTGCCAAATATACTGAATATAATACATAAATTTTAACCGTTACGAATTTTTATTTCGAATTATTTATTTTTACTCACATTTTTAATAGCAAATAATAATAATAATAATAATAATAATAATAATAATAATAATAATAATAGTAATAATAATAAAAATAATAATAATAAAATAACAATTATAATAATAGTAAAATAATAATAATCATAAAAATAATAATTATTATTATACACAGAAAAAGGTCTTTATTTGAAACGGCGATATGTTTCTCTAGAATAGCGAAAACTTTAGCTATTTAGTGAAATATATCGCTGTTCCAGTGAAACTTATGGCTGTTCCAGGTAAAAATTTTTTCCTAGTGATTATTATTATTATTATTATTATTTGCAGTATTTATTATTATTCGAAATTAATAGTATATATGTATGTATATAAGCCTAACAATAAGTAGGATAATAATAATAAGTAAAAATAAAATTAATTGTGAAAAGATTTTAGTTTGATAAATTGACTCTTTTCTTTTTAATAAAGTATTTTCTTTGGAATTGCACAGACAACTGCAATCTTAATCATCTGCAACAATTTTATCGGATATAAAAACAGTAGCAATTGAAATTCCACGACAAAGTTGTTATTTCTCTTGTGTATATATATATAAAAGAAGAGATTTACTCTTACTTATATTGGATCGCATAAGCGCGATAATAATTATATATACACACATAGAGAAAGGTTCCCCAGTCGCACGGGTCTTCTAAATGCGGTTACTAACACGATAATTGCCACTATTACATTCTCAAACGTCGTATTTAACGGTTAAATGACGTTCTCCTGTATACTAATCCTATATATATATATATATATATATATATATATATATATATATATAGTTCCAAAACGATCAATCATACAATATAGATCTCATTGAATAGATATGACAAATTTTCACTAATTTCTTTATTATAGTCAGAAGTTGAAAAATAACAATGTTACCAAAAAAATGTAGGTTAAAGTAGGATCAATAAAGGTTTAATTTAGGTTCTAGTAGGTTCAATGTAGGCTAAATGTAGGGTTATATTAGGTTTAATGTAGGGTTTTAAAGGTTAAATGTAGAATTTACGTAGGTTTCATGTAGGCCTTATGTAGGTTCAATAAAGGTTTAATTTAGATTCTAGTAGGTTCAATATAGGCTATACGTAGGGTTACGTTAGGTTTAACGTAGGGTTTAAAAAGGTTTAATGCAGGATTTATGTAGGTTTAATGTAGGCCTTATGAAGGTTCAAGAATGGTTTAATATATATTGTAGTAGGTTCAATGTAGGCTAAATGTAGGCTTATATCAGGTTTAATGTGGGGTTTACCCAGGTTAAATGTAGGCTTTATGTAGGTTAAAGTAGGTTTAATAAAGGTTTAATAAAGGTTTAATAAAGGTGTACTTCAGGTTCTAGTAGGTTCAATGTAGGCTAAATGTATGGTTAAAGTAGGTTTAATTTAGGGATTAAGACGGTTTAATGTAGGCTTTATATAGGTTTAGTGTAAGCCTTATGCAGGCTCAATAAAGGTTTAATTTAGATTCTAATAGGTTCAATGTAGGCTATATGTAGGGTTACGTTAGGTTTAAAGTAGGGTTTAAAAAGGTTTAATGCAGGATTTATGTAGGTTTAATGTAGGCCTTATGAAGGTTCAAGAAAGGTTTAATATATATTGTAGTAGGTTCAATGTAGGCTAAATGTAGGGTTATAGTATGTTTAATTTAGAGTTTAAGAAGGTTTAATGTAGGCTTTATGTAGGTTCAATAAAGGTTAAATGTAGGGTTTTAATAGGTTCAATGTAGGCTAAATGTAGGGTTATATTAGGTTTAATGTAAGATTTAAACAGGTTTAATAGGTGCTTTATGTAGGATACAATAAATGTTTAATTTAGATTCTAGCAGGGTAATTGAAGAGTTATAATAGGTTTGATGTATAGGCTTAATTTAGGGTTTAAAAAGGTTTAATGCCTAGGGTAAAAAGGTTTAATATTGGCTTTATGCAGGGTTAAAAAAGTAGGACTTATGTATGTCTAAAAATGTTTAATGTAAGGTCCATAAAAGTCTAATGTAGGCTAAATGTAGGGTTTAATAAGGATCAATGTAGACTTTATGTAGGTTAAAGTAGGTCTAATAAATGTTTAATGTAGGTCAAGGTAAATTCACAATATGCTTTCTTTAGGTAAAAGTTGTAGGGCCAATGAAGTTTTAATAAAGGACCATAATAGAGGCAATATATTTTTAACGTAGGTAAATTTAACGTTCTAGTAGGTTCAATGCAGGCTTAATGAAGGGTTTAAAAAGGTTCAAAGTCGACTTTTTGTAGGTTAAGTAATAAATGTTTAATGTATGCGTTAAAGTAGGTTCAATGAAGGCTTAATAAAGAATCAAAATAGGGTCAATGTAGTCCTAACGTAGGTGCAATGTAGGTTTTAATGTACATAGTTTCAAAGTTGGTTCAATGTAGGTTTAAAGTAGTTTCAAAGTAGGTTCAATGTAGGGTCCATAAGGTTCAATGTAGGCTTAATGTAGGGTCTAAGAAGGTCCAACGTAGGTTTAATATAGGATTTAGAGAGATTTAATTTAGGTTTTATGTAGGTTGTAGTAGGTTCAATAAAGGTTTAATTTAGGTTCTACTATAGGTTCAATGTAAATGGCTAAATGTAGGGTTTGAAAAGTTTTAAACTATGCTTAACGTAGAGTGAAATAAGGTTCAATGTAGGCTTAAAAAAGGTAGGTGTTATGTATGTCTAAAAAGGTTTGAGGTAGGCTTAATGTAAGGTCCAAAAAGGTCCAATGTAGGTTTAATGGAGGGTTTAAAAAGGTTCAATGAAGACTTTTTGTAGGTCAAAGTAGGTGTAACGTAGTTTAAAAGTAGGCGAAATGTAGGTCCAATAGAAATTAAAAATAAATTATTTATTGCTCTGCATTTTTTTGCTAATTTTTTTTTCCTTTTCACAAAGTTATTTTAAATATATATTTTATTCCACTATATTGATAATCCTTTTCTTGTTGTTCTTCATTTTTTTTATTATCTTTATCAACAAACATTCATTAAGTTGACATATATGTATTTCTAGTAAAAATTTACCTAACATATACTTACAAAAAAAATATTAGGGTCAATATCCGAAATTTAAACAGACAATATTTATACAATTGTTCATACACACTTTTTCGTTATTATATCAAAATATAATAAATAGTTATAATTCAAAAGTGTTAAAAATGAAAAAAAAAATAATTTTTATTAATTAAAATACTATAATTAGTAATTACATAATTGAATATTACCAAAATATATATGTATAGTGTCATATAAATTTGTTTGGACAGGAAAATTTGTATTAGTCGCTTTTAATATCATTTTAAATTTACTATAAATATATAATAATATATATAATGGTTCACACGAGTAATAGAAAACACCATTTAAAAGGGGATCGTCAAGGTAATACCTGAAAAATCGTTTACCTATACCTTCAATATAAACGTGTGTAATCCTGTAAACGGCCCCTTATTACGCTCTGCAGGATCCATTGTCATTGGATCTTAACTTTTTGGGATTATAAACTGTTTTTCTATTTGGTATTTTATGTATATATATAGTGGCATATAGTGTCGACATATATATATATATATATGTATGTATCTGCAAAAGAGAGTTCTCTAGAAAATTTTTTTTTTTTTTTTTGAGATCGCACTCCCGCTGTGTGAGCAACATTGGCCTTCATTCTGATTCTGTCTATATAATATTGGTAGCCAAGATCCTAACGTTTCTCGATCGATCCTCGCTGATGCCTCAGCTCGTAAAAGTTCCATTTTAAAATTCCAATTGTTCCCATTTTAGACACCAAATGCGAAACAAAAGGTGCGCGAGCGTATACAATTTTTCTTGTAAACAGTAAAAGAGATTTAACCAGGGAAAATAATCATCTTTAAGGGGGTTTTTTTTTCTTCTGTTAGGTATAATAATAGCTTTGCATTTATTGTTAGATTGACACATCTCTCTTATTTTTTTTATTATTGACAATTGGTATAGAAATTGACTTTTAAATATCCGTATTACAATAATTTAAAATCTTTTTACAAATATCCGATTTAAATTATCGCAGATTGATTCTATTAAAATTTGGTAAAATCAAAATTTTTCGTGAAACGCACAATAAACTAAAATTTTTATACAAACGTCCAATTATAGTTTTGGTTTTACAATAAATTCAGGTAAAATCCATATTTTTTATGGTACAATAAAGTAAAATTTTTAACCAATTTTGGAGTTGTACAACAAAAACCTAAAATCTTAATACAAATTATGTTTAAATTTCATTAAAATCATATATATAGATATAAAATACAAATTTTTTCTGTATTTATCAAACTTAAATTTTCATATAAATATCGAATTAGTTTTTATTACACTAAAATCGATCAAAATCAAAATAATCTGTGGTATAGAAAAAATTAAAATCTTAATGAAAAAAATATCCGCAATCAGTGTTTAATTCTTATATAAATTCAGGAAAAATTCCAATTTTTTGTGATACAATAAAGTAAAATTTTTGTACAAATTTTTAATGCTATAACAGATTAAAATTTTTATATACAATTACAAAATTTAAATATTCAGTTTAAATCAACTAAAATCAGTTAGAATCAAAATTTTTAGACCACATAGTCCAATTAGTTTACTTACAATAAATTCAGGTAAAATCCAAATTTTTGTGGTATAACAAAGTGAAATTTTTATATAATTTTTAGTGCTATAACAGATTAAAATTTTTTTATACAAATACAGTTTAATTACCCTAAAATTGGGTAAAATTTAAATTTTCAGTATTACAAGAAACCGCAAAAATCTTTATAAAAAATATATGTAGAATCAATTTTTGTCATTAAAATCGGGTTAAAATTGAAATTATCAATGGTATACGCGGAAACTAAAATCTTAATACAAAATATACTCATAATTTAAATATTCAGTTTAATTCCACTAAAATCAGGTAGAATCAAAATTTTTAGTACTGTACGGCAATAACTATAAAATCTTTATATACATAAATATCGAATCAATTTAACATCACTAAATTCGGCTTAAATCCGGATTTTTAGTATATAATCAAGTTTAACAAACATATTTATAAATGATTAAAATTAAAAATGTAATTAATTGAGAACCATCTGAACTACAAATTTTAATTGGTACGATATACATAAATTTAGTAGTTATATATATACAATTTAGTATACTATATATATGAAATACAAATTTTTAATGGCACAGTATATCTTGAATCATGATTCTAATGGTATACACCTTAACTATGTTTAATACCATCTGTATTTTAGATTGTAAATGTCATACAATATTTACTTATAACAATTAGTACATTTAGTGAATTCTAATTCTAAATAGTGCAATCTATTTGGCACTAAATTAAATTACCATACATAATCCGTTATGATATTAAATTTTTTTTAAAGATATATTTAACATTCAATTATATTTAAAACTCTATATATTCAAAATTTTAAAAACACCTAAATTAAAAAAAATTAACAAATTACCTTACAATATTGTTTGAAATATAATAATCCGTTTAACCACATATGCGTTCAAATGTAAATATATAAATGTATAGTATCTGTCAGCTATATTCAACATTCTAAATGGTATATAATCTATATATTTCGGATCATCTTGAGAATCTTGATTGGTACACAATATGCAACAAAGCAATTTATTATCATCTTTAATTTAAATTTTAAGTGGTACAATTTATTTTGAAAAAGGGATTATCAATATAAATATGTTATACGCCATATTCAAAGTGAATCAAGTTTTAATATTGGAAATAAGATTAATGTATATATAGCTATATGTATACATATAACTTTCGGAAAAAAATTTTTGGCGTCCGTCTGTCCGTCTGTCGTACACTCGTACGATTACCATGGTAACAGTTACCATAGTTACCGTTACCTTAGGAACCGTTTCCATGGTAACCGTTACCATAGTTACCGTTACCTTAGCAACCGTTACCATAGCACCGTTCCCATGGTAACCGTCACCATAGCAACCGTTACCATAGTTACCGTTACCTTAGCAACCGTTTCCATGGTAACCGTTACCATAGCAACCGTTACCATAGCACCGTTTCCATGGTAACCGTTACCTTAGCAACCGTTTCCATAGTAACCGTTACCGTAGCACCGTTTCTATGGTAACCGTCACCATAGCAACCGATACCATAGTTACCGTTACCTTAGCAACCGCTTCCATAGTAACCGTTACCGTAGCACCGTTTCTATGGTAACCGTTACCATAGTTACCGTTACCATAGCAACTGTTTCCATAGTAACCGTTACCACAGTACCGTTACCATGGTAACCGTTACCATAACAACCGTTACCGTACTTACCGTTACCATAGCACCGTTTCCATGGTAACCGTTTCCATAGTAACCGTTACCGATAGTTACCGTTACCATAGTTACCGTTACCATAGTTACCGTTACCATAGTTACCGTTACCTTAGCAACCGCTTCCATAGTAACCATTACCGTAGCACCGTTTCTATAGTAACCGTTACCATAGTTACCGTTACCATAGCAACTGTTTCCATAGTAACCGTTACCATAGTACCGTTACCATAGCAACCGTTACCGTACTTACCGTTACTATAGTTACCGTTACCATAGCACCGTTTCCATGGTAACCGTTACCATAGCAACCGTTACCATAGTTACCGTTACCATAGCAACTGTTTCCATAGTAACCGTTACCATAGTACCGTTACCATGGTAACCCTTACCATAGCAACCGTTACCGTACTTACCGTTACTATAGTTACCGTTACCATAGCACCGTTTTCATGGTAACCGTTTCCATAGTTACCGTTACCATAGTTACCGTTACCTTAGCAACCGTTTCGATAGTAACCGTTACTATAGGACCGTTTCCATGGTAACCGTTATCATCGCAACCATTACCGTAGTTACCGTTACCATAGTTATCGTTACCATAGCACCGTTTCCATGGTAACTGTTACCTTAGCAACCATTACTTTAATATCAGTTACCATAGAAACTGTTACCTTAGCAACCGTTTCTACGGGAACAGTTATCATATAGCAACAGTTTCCATGACCATTTCTTTTCCTTAGCAATGGTTGCTAATAATTTTTTTCCTTAGCCAAAAAAAAATTTATTTCTATTTAAAAATTGTACATTAAATTAATTGTCTTTTTTTTATGCAAAAAAAAATTCGTTTTTTGTTTTAAAAAAATAAGAGGAAAAAATTATTAAAAAATTAAAGAAAAAAAAATTATGAAATTGCAACAGCGTGCCCGCAAACAATTAGGTCGAGGGAAGGTAATAAAATAGAAATCCTTTTGAGTTGATATAATGGTGACAGATCGATTATAGGATTGATTGTCGCAATAAATGTGTGCAGTCGATTACCGATTGTCGCATTTCGCGTCTTGCAACTGTTGGGATGAAAATATGGGTAACGCCTTCTCATCTGTTGGCAATACGTCATCCACTCTCGTCTATATAATACATTATATGACCCAACAACAACCACGTTTCTTTATGGACGAGTCATCATTTAACTTTTACAATAATAATATAAGTCGACTTTTTTTGAAAAGGATGAACTTATGTTGCACAATTGGAAAAATAACATCTCTCTCTCTGTCTCGCACACACTTTTTTCTCACTATTCCTCTCTTTATGAACATACGGTGTGTATCAAAAATTCCTATACGGATTGATATTTTCTAAAAATTGCATTTTTGGAAAAAAAAATTTTAATACAAAATTTTTATTACTTCTAATTATGGATATTTTTTTTTAATAACGTTAATTTGAATTTTCAAGGACCAAAAAATTTGTAAGGCCCAAAATTAACCCTTAACTGGTACCATGGGTCCAGTAGACCCGAGCATTTTTTCTCGCTCAAATTAATTGAATGTATAGCTTTTGAATATTTTTTTTATATTTAAATATATTATTTTGACATATTCTTAGTAATTTTCTAAATTTTTTGATACCAACTTATTCGTTACAAAAGAATAAATTATAGCTTCAAACATTAATAATAATTATAAATTTTTATTTTTAACCTAAAGTCACATTTTATTCTGCAAAATAAATACCTTTTTTGGCAAGTCCTGCTGTTGTGGTAATTTTTTCCTTAAAGAATAATATATACAACATAACCTTAAATTTTTAACTGATAATATTAAAATTTAAATAACTCATGAATTTTTAAGTAAAAACAGGCAATTTTTTGGTTTTTATTTTTCACAATTTTTTTTCAACTAACGTAAAATAAATGAATCCCTGTAAAACTAATGAAATTTCAAAAAACACATCATAAGCTACCTGAGATTAAATTTTTGTGCAAATATATTCAATATCAGCTGTACAATATACATGTTTGAATATATTGGGTCCAGCAGACTCGTTGCGTGCCATTTACGTTCGAATTGTGCCATAGTTAAGGGTTAATATAGAGTTAATTTTAAGGTTATGTTAGGTTTTTGAAAGTGACTTTTAAGGTTATAAAAATATTACCACTTAAAATTGCTTCTATTTTAACATAATTTGATTGTTTTTTGAGGTTATGTAAGAAAATTAAACACACAATAATAAGCATCCGTTACCATAGTTACCGTTACCTTAGCAACCGTTTCCATAGTAACCGTTACCATAGCACCGTTTCCATGGTAACCGTTACCACAGTTAAGGGTTAGCCAGTTAAGAATTAATATAAAGTTAATTTTAAGGTTATGTTTGGTTTTTGAAACTGACTTTTAAGGTTAAAAAAATATTACCATTTAAAATTGCTTCTATTTTAACATAATTTTGTTGTTTTTTTTGAGGTTATGTTCGAAAATTAAACACACAATAACAAAAACATATATTCATTCTTTGCCATTGACTTTTGAGGTTATAAAAATATATTATAACTTATTATATAATTAAAATTGTTTCTATTTTAGCAGAAATTGATTATTTTTTTTGAGGTTATGTTTACTGTGGTATTAAAAAATTAGTCGATGGCATATTTAAAATAATAAATTTTTGACATAATATGATAGTAAAAATAAACCCGCGTTTGTAGTATTTACGTACTAGATTTTTTTTTTGCTTTATAAACTTGTAGGGTAAGTGTATGAATTACTGCTGATGTGCCAATTACTGCGATTTTTATAAAATTAGTAAAACTTAGTAATTGAGTCAACCTAACCTCTAAATCAACACTTTTAGCGTTGCAGTAATTGGTGCACACCATTCGCGCAGTAATTCATGCAAACTTACAGTAATACCAGCATATGCCATTTTTAAAAAAGTTAATATTTTTAATAATATATTTGTTATTTCTTCAAGTTTAAAGTATCGTTTCTATTTTAATATAGACACACTAATAGTGATTTAACAAAAAGAATTAAATCATTATTTCATTTACACTTTTATTATTTTATCATTAAAGTCGCGTACATCACAGTAATTGGGACATTTTACCCTATTAAAAATTTTTTTTTTCAAAAATTGCAATTTTGTTTAAGATTTATCCAACATTTATGGGACTTTTGATACACCCTATATATATATATATATATATATATATATATATATATATATATATATATATATATATATATATATATATATATATATATATATATATATATATATTCACAGCTGGTGAATCGTGGGGATTGACCTTTGAATTAATAATCTGGTCAATCGTCTGTAATTATACTCACAAATTATATTTACAAATGCTAATTTTCATCATCGCAGGTATATATTTATTTCCTTCACCTTTGCTGCAGGTACATTATATATGTATATACAAAATATATAATATATATTTAAATACCCAAACGTTATACATGGAAAATCGATTTTTAAACAAATTATCGAATTTTAATCATTTTCTTTCCGTTTTTTAAAACCAATTTTATATTGAAATTATTTGAATTATATTTACTTGATAATATAAAGTTATTTAAAATTATATAGTCGATCCTTGATTTTTTTTATTTAATTTTAAAATTATGTTTGACTGTTTAACTTACAATTAGCTAAAATTTTGAGGTTATGTTTGCTTCTTGATTTGGACTATACATTTTGAGCTTATTTTTCCATTGGGACTATGATTTTGAATTTTAGAATTATGTTTCGCATTGACCTTCAATTTTAAGGTTATGTACGTATTTGATCGATAATTTCGATGCTTAAAAATATTGAAATTATATTCGCCTTATGTTCTTCGATATTTAGGTTATGTTTTATTTTTGACTTTGAAATTTCGACTTTTACCTTTAATTTTTGATATCTAAATTTTGAAATATTAGACCTTCAATTTTTAAGCCTAAATTTAAAGATTATATTCGATATTTGATTTTGAATTTTAAGATTATGTTCGCCTTCGGCCTTTAATTTTTAGGCCTACATTTTTAGATATTAGATTTTTGACTTTAAATTAAATTTTAAGATTATATTCGACTTGTAACTTGAATTTTCGTAAATTTTGAAATTATTTTCGCCTTTGATCTTCAAATTTAAAATTAGGTTCAATCGTTGATGTTGACTTTAAATTTTAAGGTTATGTTCACCTTCGACATTCAATTTTGAGGTTATGTTCAATCAATGACTTTAAATTGATGTTTGACTTATGTTCGCCTTCGACCTTCAATTTTAAGGGTTATATTCGCCATAGTTGATCTGAAAACATTAAGGAACAAAATTTTAAGATTATTTTCGCCTTTCGTTCTTCAATTTAAAGGTTATGTTTGGCAATTGAACTTAAACTTTCAGATTAAAAGTTTTTCAATTTTTTATTCGCCTTTTGATCTTTAATTTTGAAGTTAAATTCAATCGTTGACTTTAAATTTTAATGTTATGTTCGCCTTTTGATCTTCAATTTTAAAGTTATGTTCGCCAATAGCTCTTTGCTCTCTCAGACATAGGTTTTTAAGGTTATGTTTGCCTTTTGAACTAAAATTTTTAAAATTTATGTTCGCTTCTTCATTCCTAGCCTTTTACATAATTTTGAGGTTATGTTTGCCGGCAATAATTTTAAATTCTACGGCAATTTTCATATAAGATAGCTAAATTTAAAATATTTTCTTACAATATATCAGAGAAAAAAGAAACAGACAGACTCTTCTTGTAAATGGTAGCATCTTCCTAAGGCTCTTGCGCCTACACACACACACACATATATATATATATAAAATATTGAAGATAGACCTTGAATTTTATCGTATCTCATCATTCCATCATCTCCAAGAAACTATTATATATAGAAAGTGCACGAATTTTCGAATAACGTGCACGCGGGAGTCCCAAGTTTTGTGTTGCATGTATATAGCGAGGAAACTGCAATTTGGTAAAGTGGGTCTTATATGGATCGAGAGAGAGAGAGAGAGAGAGGGAGGGAGGGTGAAAGAAAGAAGATGAGGTCTTTTTTTTTTAATTTTTAATTTTTTTGTATATCCCGGGGTCAGATTTTACTTGGTTTGGCTTTTGGACTTGAACCATAACTGTTTGAGATCAGCATGAAACGTAAGTTACACGGCGAGAGTCACCGCTTGCAGGCAAAGAGTATATATCTGCAACGCTGGGGAAGGTCTAATTAGATTTTAAGTGAGAAATTGAGCCTGCTGGCAATTTTAAGGAAGCCGAACGCCGCCCTGATTAATATCATTATACGCTTTCTTCCCTCAACATAAATATATATTACACATATATATGTATATATAATATATATCTATACAAGTATTTATATATATATATATATATATATATATATATATATACACTTGAGGTACATGTATTCTGAAAAAAGGGTGGATATTATTTTTATACAAAATTTTACGTTTTTAAACATAATCATAAAATAACATAAGAACATAAAAACATAAACAAAAGAACGTAGAAACATCAAAACATAGAAACATAAAATGTAGAAAAGTAGAAACATAAAACGTAGAATCATAAAAACATAAACAAAAGAAAGTAGAAACATAAAATGTAGAAAAGTAGAAACATAAAACCTAGAAACATAAAAACATAGAAAGGCAAAAACATAAAACATAGGGACATAGAACGTAGAAACATAAAAACGTAAAAAAGTAGGAACATAAAAAATCAATAACAAAACAATAGAAGCATTAAAACATAGAAATACAGAAAAAAAAATAAATTCATAGAATCATATACAAACATAAAAACATAACAACATATAACATTGAAACATATAACGTAGGAAAATAGAAAATTATGTAAATATAAAAACAGAAACATAAAACGTAGAAAAATATAAACATAAAACGTGAAATCGTAGAAACATTAAAAAAACATGTAAATATGGAAACATAAAAATTTTAAATGTGTTAACGTAGAAACATAAAAAACATAGAAACATAAAAAATTTAGAACATAAAACAATAGAAGCATTAAAACATTCAAAAATTAAAGCATTTAAATAAAAGAACATAAAAACTTAAAACGTAGAAAAAAAGAAACATAAATATATATATATATATATATATATGTAAACATAGATATATAAATCGTAGAAACGTAGAAAGAAAAAATAGAAACATAAAAATAGAAACATAAAACGTAGAATCGTAGAAACATAAAAAGATAAAAACATAAAACGTAGAAAAATTGAAAAACGTAAGCATGGAAACATAAAAACATAAAGCGTGTTAACGTATAAACATAAAGAATAAATACATATAAATATAGAAACATTTCTAATTAATAAAATAAAACTATAAAAGCATTAAAAAATAGAAATATAGGAACATAAAAACATAAATTCACAGAATCATATACAAACATAAAAACATAACAACATAAAACATTGAAACATAAAACGTAGAAAAAAAGAACAATATGTAAACATAAAAACATAGAATGTAGAAACATAAAAAATAGATACATATAAACATAGATACATAAAACGTAGAAACATAATACATAGCAACATAATAACAGAAACATAAAACGTAGAAAAGTAGAAACATAAAACGTATAGAATCGTAGAAACATAAAAAGTAGAAAAATTAAAAAAACATGTAAACATAAAAACATAAAACGTGTTAACGTAGAAACATAAAACATGTAAACGTAGAAATATAAAAATTTAAACATATAGAAGCATAAAAATATATGTAAAACATAGAAACAAGAGAAGATAAAATCAATAAAAAAAAAAAAAATTATGTAAATTTTTCTAAACCCAGAATCATGTAAACATAAAAAAGAAAACAAAACAAACACGAACATATATAGAAAACAATGTAAACATTTTTAAAAAAATTGAAATTTACACATATTTTGTATTATACAATATTGATGAAAATAATTGAATATTTGTGCGAGTGAGAGATAAAGTCAGTTTCAAATTGTGGTTTTAGTTTTTTGAAACGTGAATAAAGAATTGAGAAGGAAGCTGAAGAGAGGCGACCAGGTAGAAAATAGTCAGCAAACCTCTCGACTGGCCAGCGGGTGCGCGCTCTCGATCTGACTCGACCGGTTTCGCCCGGATTCCCTAGGAGTTCTAGCCTTCGGGAGTTAGGGAGTTATAGTTTCATCTCTCTCTCTCTCTCTCTCTCTCTCTCTCTCTCTCTCTCTCTCTCTCTCTCTCTCTCTCTCTCTCTTACTCTTTCTCTTATTCTTTTCATTCCCCTTGCCCCCCTCCCCCCATCATCAAGCCAAAAAAAAGACTCTTCTTCAAAACCCTCTTTTCTCTCTTTCTCACTCCTCTTGATACCGGTCACTGAAATGGTCAGTTCAAAACTTTTAAGACCGGACCTCGACCTCGACTCTCCTCACCTTACACATCCCTATATATATATATATATATATATATATATATATATTCTGCCAGCAGGAAGTATCACGCTCTATCGTGACGCCAAGAATTATCTGGACCCACAAACAATTTTCAAGCGAATCATTTATCATTAATCATACCGCATTTTATAGATATTATTCTCTTAGATACAATTTATATATTTATATTTATTAAATTAAGAATTTTACATTTTTTTTTGGTGAAAAGTATTTTCTTTTTTCGAAAATTGCTATATTTTTTAGAAGAGAGAGAGATAGAGAGAGAAAGATTGTCTAATTGGAAAAATTCACTTTTACCCCGTTTTGCATATTTTTTTTGTGTGTCTTTTTACCCCGTATGTTTTTTTAAATGGATCTAATAAATAATAATAATAATAATAATAATAATAATAATAATCTAATAAATATTTTTTATATAATATAATATTTTAATATTTTCAAAATTACGTATTCAATATTACCCCGTGTGTGTTATTTTACCCCGTGTAGCTTAAAAACTAAATTAAAGAAATTTCTATTTACTTTTACTATTCGTTTGGCATATTTTCTCGTGTGTCATTTTCAATTTTATCTATATAACTTAAAATATATAAATTAGAGAAAATTTCTATTCACTATTACCCCAATTTCCACATTACCCCCCCCCCCCCTCCGAGTGTTATTTAACACTTCAATTTTATGTAACTGTAAAAATATAAATTAAAAAAAATTTCTATTCTCTTTTACCACGTTTTGCATGTTTTTTTTGTGTGTCATTTTACCCCGTATTTTTTTTTAAATGGATCTAATTATGTATTTTTTATTGATAACAATTTTTTTTAATAATAGAACGTTTACAATATTACCCCGGGGATGTGTTATTTTACCCCACGTAGCTTAAAAATAGTAAAATTAAATAAATTTCTATTCACTTTTACCCCATTTGCCATACTTTCACGTATGTCATTTTACTCCATATGTTTTTAAATGGATCTAATAAATTATTTATATTTTAATTGTTAATATTTTCAATATTACGTATTCAATATTACCCCGTGTGTATTATTTTACCCCGTGTAGTTAAAAAACTAAATTAAAAAAATTTCTATTTACTTTTACAATTCGTTTGGCATATTTTCTCGTGTGTCAGTTTACCCCGAATACTTTTAAATGATTATGTATATATTTTTATTGATAATGTTTTCAATATTACCCCGTGTGTGTTATTTTACCCCATGCAACTTGAAACTTGGAAATTAGAGAAAATTTCCATTCACTATTACCCAGATTTCCACATTACCCCCCCCCCCCTGGGGAGGTATTTTAATTTATTTCTATTTAATTAATTTTAATTTAAAAAAAAATTCTATTCTCTTTTACCCGGTTTTGCATTTGTTTTCATGTGTCGTTTTACCCCGTATGTTTTTTTTTTTTTTATTAATAATAGTTGAATATAGGATTATTGCTTAAATATATATAATCCAAAAATTTTTGTACTCCCTCTTATGAGGCGGAAATCCTGTTTTGGAATCAAGTTCTCTAATATATATACATATATATATATATATATGCACAATCAGAGAGATGATGCAGCTTCCTCAAACGGTCCAGAATGGCAGTTGTGTGTAAAAGTTTGTCGATATATATATATATATATATATATATATATATTCGGTTGCTAACCAACGCACAACGGTCACGGGGGGGTTTTTTGTCTTGTTTGTCTCGTCAAACTACTGGACACCTGAGGTTTTGCCTCATCGTAACAGATAAAGGGTTGCAAGCAAAAAGAATATCATTTCTGGAGAGTATATATATATAGACAAAATAGGGAGATCCTTCCGGATGATGGTCTGTGGGAACAACGACGATTTCCATCATGATTTATTTGTGTTCCATTTTACCCCAACACTCAAAAAAAAATTCGTTTAAAGCAACCAAATTTTGGTTAAATCAACAAAATAAATGCATTGATATATACAGTTAACCAAACATTTGGTTGCATAAACTAAACGTTTATTTAGCTCAATCAAATTTTTTCTTTGTTCAAAAAATTTATTAAAATAAACCGCAAACAGTTATTTAGATCAAATAAATATTTACTTGAATTAAACAAATTTTGTTTAAACTAACCAAAAAATTGGGTAAATATAAAAAAAATGGTACATTTGTTTCAAACATATCTTTTTTCTGAGTGTATACTCATTTTCTGTATAATCTAAAAAAATTTTTTAGAAAATCTTAATTCGATATTACATAATCTTAAAATTGGATAAAAAAAAAATTTTGTTGCACTTTTAGGTTAGAATATTGGCAAAAATCAGGCTTTTTTAAGGGCAGATAAAAGACGTATATAAAAATCATATTAGAATAGAATGATATGGATTTTGGTTCAGTTATGTTACATAACCTCAAAAACGATTAAAAAATCCTTTTTAACACTTCTAGATTAGAATATCGGAAAAATCTTCAACTTTAGAGCAATACTGTGTTCGAATTCTGATTTAGCGCGTTAAAAACCATTATGAAAATATAATATCGATATTGCGCTACTGCTACTTACTTTTTGAAAATCGCCAAAATCAATTAACCTAAAAATTATAAATAGTGGATTTCTCGGAAACGGTAAATGCTTTTTTATCGTTTCAAAATTTATTTTAAAAGAGGAAAACAAGGCCTTTCAAAATTCATAACGACCTATTTGCAAAAAAATTATCTTTGACGTTACATAACCTCAAAATTATTTTTTTTTCTAATTTTATGTTAAAATATTTCAAAACCAAGCATGCTGCATCAAATTCTGAATGCAGATTCTGATGTAGCGCGTTAGAAATCGTCAGAAAAATATATTTATCTTTTCGGTTTTGCTATTTACTTTCTTAAAATCGTTAAAATCAGTTAACCTTAAAATTTCAATAGTGGATTTCTCGACGACGGTAAAATCTTATTTAAAATTTCAAAAGGCATTTTGAAGGGGAAAACAAGGCCTTTCAGAATCTGTAATGACCTATTTGCAAAAATTATTTTTAACGTTACATAACCTCAAAAAACATTTTCCTCTGCAATTTTAATGTTAGATTATCTCAAAACCAGACATGCTGTAGCAAATTCTGAATGCAGATACTGATTTAGCGCGTTAAAAGTAGTCAAGAAAGTATAATTTAATTTTTGATCTTGTCCTTTTTCTTTTTAAAATCGCCAAATTTACTAAACCTAGAAATTTCAATAGTGGATTTCTCTGCGATGGTAAAATCTTTTTTAATGTTTCAAAATGCATTTTTAAGGGGAAAAACAAGTTCTTTGAGAACCCATAACGATCTTTTAGAAACAATTTGTTTTGACGTTACATAACCTATAAATTAAAATTTTTTCGCTGTTTTATGTTAATAATTATCTCAAAAGCAGAAATGCTGATGCAAATTCTGAGTTTAGATTCTGATTTATTGCGTTAAAAACCGCCAGAAAAATATATTCAAATTTTGCGGTACTGCTTCTTACTTTTTGAAAATCGCTAAAATCACTTAACCTAGAAATTTCACTAGTGTATATTACTCGGCGACGGTAAAATCTTATTTAAAATTTCAAAAGGCATTTTGTAAATGAAGTCAAGACCTTTTAGAATCATTAACGATCTTCTTGAGAAAAAAAAATTCTTTTTACGTTACATAACATAAAATTCCTTTTTTCTTCACTTTTAGGTTAGAATATCTCAAAAATAGATATTTTCAAACATATATCTAAGACCAAATTTTGATTTATTTTAAAAATTTTACATGATTTTAGTATCTGCTTCTCATTTACTGATACTATAATAATATATATAATTTTTTTTTTCTATTTTTTTTTTTTTTTAATTACAATATTATGTTTATTATACTGTGCTGGAGGTTTTGCGTGTAGAAATTTTTTTTTCTCCCGTTATATGTGAAGGACATTCGTTGTCGGTTGGAAAATCCAGTTTGATTGTGGTCAATGGTGTGTTACACAAAGTTTATTTTTTACAAAGTATGCGTACAGGCTCTTTATATATATATATATATATATATGTATGTGTTGAATAAAATTGAACGCATCGTTCCGACACTTGCACTACATTCAATCGAGTTTTACAGGCGCCCCTGGCATAAGTAGAAATTATTACTCGCTTCCTCCATCTTCTCTCTCTCTCTCTCTCTCTCTCTTTCTCTTTCTCTCCATATGCTCTTTTAATTCTCATTTATACACAAGTTCCTAATCGACTTCTTAAAATGGACACTACTAGCCTTCATATATATCATTCATTGAAATAAAGTACAATCATTTTAACTCTCGCTACTCCTGCGCGCTACCTAAAGCCAATTAACTTTTAATATTTCCATTAAAGAGAAGTAGCAATATTTGTTGCTGATAATAATCTCCCTCTCTCTCTTTCTCTCTCTCCGAGAAAAAAAAATATATATATATATACATGAGTATTACTGTCTGACTCTTAAATTGTTGTCCTGTTTTACAATTGGCTTTTTTTCCTTTGTATTTTCATTTTTTTTGTACCATAGTAAGTACCATATTACCCCAACTATGTTTGGGGTAATATGGTATGTTATTTCAAAAAGTAAAAGAGATAGAAATAGTGAAAGATAAAATTTTAGAAAATATTACCGTATTACCCCGCTTGTACAATTTTACCCCACTGCAGGTTTACATTACTACAGAACCCCTCCACGTGTCGACTGTTTTTTTTTTTTTTTATTTTAAAATGAAAATAATAGCTAATATCTACTTTTAGAAAAAAAATTACCGTATTACCCCGCTAGTACAGTTTTACCCCAATATAGGTTTGCATTGCTACATTGCCCCCCACGTGTCGTTTTTTTTTTCATATATTGAGTTTTAAAATGAAAAAATAGTTAAAATTTTTAAAAATTGCTATTTTACCCCACACTTGTTCAGTTTTACCCCCGATGCTATTTTACTTTATTATATTGTCTAATATTGGTTACCTATTTATTTATTCGATTTAACCACATTACCCCTCACGTTTTTACTGTTCATTGTACTGTGATTAAAAAAAAAGGAAATACTTTGGAAAATTACCTTTTCACCCCGCCAAGATCACTTTTACCCCGATTATTGCATACTTTTACCACGTTACATTCATATGTTTAGTATTCATTGCCATGTCTTATCAAAATAAAGAAAAGAAAAGAAAACGTTAATATTTTAGAAAATTGCTGTTTTACTCCAATTATACAGTTTTACCCCGATGCATGTTTACTTAACTACATTACCACCGCCTCCCACGCGTTTACTGTTCATTAAATTTCGTTTTACAATATAACGAAAATGAAATGGGTTTACTTTTTAAGAAACTTGCTATTTTACACCGTTTTTTTTTTTGTAAAATTGTTGTTTCACCCCACATATTCAACTTTACCCCGCTACTTGTTTACATTACTACATTGCTATTCCACGTGACCGCACTCTTCATTGCGTTGTATTTAAAAAAAAAGAAAAAAAAATTTGATCATATTTTAGGAAATTGCTATTTTACCCCGTTTGTCCAATTTTACCCCGCTGCTAGTGAATTTTACCATATTACCCCCGCACGTGTCGACTGTTCATTGTATTAAAAATAAAAAAAATAATTTAGAAATAAATAATCAAATACTTTAGAATATTACTATTTTACTTATTTTGTTCAATTTTACCCCGATACTTGTTTACTTTTCCATATTACATTCATAGGTCTAGTATTCGCTATAGCTACTTATTTTTTCCATATTTACCCCCACGAATTAAGTGTTCATTGCACTGTATTTGAAAATAAAAAAATAAATGACAAATAATTGAGAAAATTACCATTTTACCCCGCTTGTTCACTTTTACCCCGATTCTTGCATACTGTACCACATTCCAGTCATACGTCTAGTATTCATTTTCTTCTGTTGTAAAAATGAGGAAAAGAAAAAGTTAATATTTTAGAAAATTACTATTTTACCCCGCTAGTTGTTTACTTTACTGTACCACATTACCCCTCCACGTGTTTACAGTTCATTGTATTTCATTTTAAAAATAAAGAAAAAGTTGATATTTCAGAAAATTGCTTTTTTACCCCCTTGTTCAGTTTTACCTCATTAAATGTTCACTTTCACCTCGTATATGTTAATTTACCACCAAAAAAATGTGATTTTTCCCTTTAAAAAATTTTTATAAAAATTTTTCGGTTCTAGAATTGTGCGACTAATTTTTTGAACATAGCCACAAAAAACAATCAAATTATGTTAAAGTAGAAGCAATTTTAAGACCCTTGTAAAGTAGTGGTAATATTTTTGTAAACTCAAAAGTAAATTTAAAAAAAAAACATAACATAACCTCAAAATTGTGGTTATAATAATCCCGGCTTCCCACTTGGAAAGATTCACCGGAAAGTTCCCCCCTGGAAGTTCTATCAGAATTTTGCCGGAACTTCCAACGTAATTCCGTCGGAATTCCATCGGAGTTCCAAAGAATTTCCGATGGGATTCCGACGGAGTTCCGACGGAATTAGGACTCTAAAAATTTTGAAAAAAAATTAATCGGAATTCCGTTGGAATTCCAACGGAGTTCCAAAAAATTTCCGATTGGATTCGACGGAGTTCTGACGCAATTCCGACGGAATTAGGACTCTAAAAATTTTGAAAAAAAATTAATTGGAATTCCATCGGAGTTCCAAAAAATTTCCGATGGGATTCCGACGGAGTTCCGACGGAATTCTAACGGAATTCCGACGGAATTAGGACTCTAAAAATTTTGAAAAAAAAATTAGTCGGAATTCCGTCGGAATCCCATCGGAAATTCTTTAGAATTCCAATGGAATTCAATTCAAATACATTCAATTAATTTAAGCGAGAAAAAATGCTCGGGTCTACTGGACCCACGGTGCCAGTTAAGGGATAAAAAAAAGTCGCAAGAATTGAGATACAAGTGCGGATAATAAAGTTAGTTGCGGGCAATATAATAAAGAGCTTTTGGAAGCATGAATTTTCATGTTAAACGGCGCAAGAATTAACACTTTATTTTTGGGAAAAATATTTGTGTTTCAATTGGATTTGTGGTCAGTATATATATATATATATATATATATATATATATATATGTATATGAACATGTATATAAATATATATATATATAGTAGAAGAGAAAAGATGTTATACAAAAAGCGCCGTCAATCGTTAGCAAGGTACAAATTTCGCCATTTGCCGCAATAAACCTTCGAACCCGCTTGTAACTTCTTCTTATGGGAGGCATGAGTAATCGCCTTGTTAGCCCTTATGGCCTATAGCGCGTACTCATACTCTCTCGGCAAAGATATATAAAAAATAAAAATAAAAAAAAAAAAAAAAAAAAAATCGAAAAACACTGCACGATATATACCTATATATACATATATATAGACGCAACATATATTTATATAGAAAAAAATTTTTTAAAATTAAATGGGGTGAGTATAGACATAACGGGGTAAAAGTGTATAACTGCAAAAAGAAATACATCTAAAATTAAAATTATATAATTTAAAAAAATATTTTTTTCAAAACAATTTAGAAAAGTTTATTAAAAAAAAAAATGTTATTTTAAAAGAAAAAGATTAAGATTTTTAAATTTAATTTTTCAATTAAATTTTAATTCTAAAAAATTATTTTTTTTTGTCAATATTTAAATATATATAAAATGTATTGCGATTTGATGCAATTATTTTTACACTCCTGATAATAATAAACGTCCAAGTGTTGTATTATATTTCTGATTAAAAAAAAAAAAAAAAAAAAAAAAACGATGCAGTTAACTATGTGTTGCCTTAATTGGAATATATCTCGGCACTTCCTATGTCATTTTATTGTCATTTGACAAATTTATTGAGTTCTCTTTATGGCTCATTTTTTACACACGATGTATTTTTTATATTAATCATTTTTAATCTGTATAATACAAATAAGAAGTAAATAATAATAATAATAATAATAATAATAATAATAATAATAATAATAATAATAATAATAATAATAATAATCCAAATAGGATAAATCTTACCCTTATGTTACATTTTACCCCTAATGCACGGTCAGTTTTACCCCATATGTGTCAATTGACCCCACTAAAAAATACGAATGCTCCAATTTACCTCCGTTTTATATTTATTTATTTATCCAATACAAATTGTCAGAAATTATTTAAATTTTTTATTTTACCCCTATTTTACCCCATATGTCTAAGTTTACCCCAAAAAATGTAAATACCCTAATAATAGTATACTTTACCCCAATAAATATGTATATTTCCTTTTGCCTTGCGACTCCATGTAATATAAAAATTGGCATAAATTGTATATATTATATTAAATAAATACATAAATGAATTTTAATACCCCAATGTTCCATTTTACCCCAGTTACATGTTCAATTTCACCAAATCGAAGTTCAATTTACCCCTATAAAACATATAATTGCTTCATTTTACCCTCGTTCTATGTTTATTTTTATCTCGTATAATTTCTCATAATAACTTATATGTATAAATTTACCCTTATGTTCCATTTTACCCCCAATTATATGTTCTATTTTACCCCATGTTCATTATTATTCCAAATATCAATTTATTAAAAAAAAAAAAACAGAAATGTTCCATTTTATACCATTGTCCCGTTTATTTTGTGATAACTTATATCCTAATGTTCCATTTTACCCCACCTTATGTTCATTTTTACCCCGTATGTATATCAATTTACCCCCCCCCCCCCCGAAAAACCTAGATTCTTCATTTTACCTCCTTCTCATCTTTCTTTTTATTCCGTATATTTTGTGATATAACTTACACTAATGTTCCATTTTACCCCACTTTATGTTCAATTTTACCCCATATATGTCAATTTACCCCAAAAGACATAAATACTAACATAAATACTTTTTTTTAATACTTGAATTTTTTCTTATATATTTATTGTGTCTTAAAAGAAAAGTCATGAAAAAAATGCTTTTCCAATAAACAATTAAAAAAAAAAAAAGTTACAAGCTAATTAATGGTTTGATATATATTAAGAAAATACAGTTTTCAATTTAGTTTTGTCATTATTTTGGACGATTTTTTTTTTGCCTTCTTCCTTCGTTTCTCCCTCAACCTCCCCCCCCCCCACCCACCCACCCTTCCATTTATTTCTTTTCACAAAACCGACACTCAAACCAATAGGATATATAAGAGAAAGAAATGTTGGCACGCACACAAGCGCGTGCCGGCTCCATAAATAAGCTTCGTTAAAAGGAGTCTCTCTCTCTCTCTCTCTCTCTCTCAACTCGCGCGATGGCTCCTCGCTCTTGAATTTCTTCTGTCGAAGTTATCTTCCACGAAGAAACTCAGGTCCTTATCCTGTTTCTCTTTTTCATTTAATTTTTTTTTCCTTTTTTCTTGTTTAGTCTCTCTTTCTCCTTTTTACCCCCTTTTCTCTCTCTCTCTCTCTCTCTCTCTCTCTCTCTCTCTCTCTCTCTCTCTCTCTCTCTCTCTCTCTCTCTCTCTCTCTCTCTCTCTCTCTCTCTCTCTCTCTCTCTCTCTCTCTTTTTTTTTCATTCTGCAATCGAGAATCACGCAAACGCGTTTTGCAAGTACACGTGTATTATACTGACCAACAGCAAAGGTCGTCGGAGTATCGTTAAGGTAAAAACCGATGAAGGAGGGGGAGGGGGGGTGATAGTGGGGTGGGGTAAAAAAGGTAGGGAGAAGTCGCGTGGCCCCATATCTCTTAAGGAGAGAAAACCAAGGGGGGTCTTTAAAGCTGGACAATGAATGGAGACTAACACTATTTTATCATGTAGCCAATTAATAACTATCTTCCTTCCTCTTGAACCCTTTTACCCCTCCCCCCCACCATCACAATGTTCGTTTTCCAAGATATCGTTCCCTCTCTGGGTATATATAACCCTTTTGCTTGCATCGTCTCTTTGCGAAATAGATCTTAACGTGTATATATATATATATGTATATGTATGTGCTGATATCAAGTAAATAAAATTGCATGTAAACAAAGTTTCTTCGATTTACAAAGATGGGGTAAAACTGTCTATATATTATATATATATACAATTAATTTGAATTCAAAAATTGTATATTAATTTCATTGTAAAAATTATTTTTTATTTGTTTTTAATGTACAAAATTTGTGTAATTTCACATGGAAATGACATTTTACCCCATGGGTCGTTTTACCCCCTTTTTAAGAACTAATTTCGATTTTGCATTTTGTGTATTGCCTGTGAGTATGGAAAATATAACGAAAAAAAAAATAATTCAACTTTCATTTGATTCTGTTTTATACATAAAAATGATATTTTCACCCCATATATGTCGTTTTACCCCCTAAGAAATAATTTCAGTTTTGTGTCTTATATATTGCCTGTAGATATGAGAAATATTAGAAAAAGAACAGTGGAAAAGTAATTTAAGTATTATTTGACGTATAGAAATGACATTTTACCCCACAAGTCGTTTTACCCCGTTTCCAAGAACTAATTTCGATTTTGCATTTTGTGTATTGCCTGTGAGTATGGGAAATATAACGAAAAAAAAAATAATTCAACTTTCATTTGATTCTGTTTTATACATAAAAATGATATTTTCACCCCATATATATGTCGTTTTACCCCCTAAGAAATAATTTCAGTTTTGTGTCTTATATATTGCCTGTAGATATGAGAAATATTTGAAAAATAACAGTGGAAAAGTATAATTTAAGTATCATTTGACGTATAAAAATGACATTTTACCCCATTTGTTCGTTTTACCCCCACCTCTCAAAAAATAAATTTTATTTTTTGTGCCTACAGATTGCCTACAGATATTATAAGAAATATAAAGCAAACAATAGTGGAAAAATGATTCAAGTACAGTTTTACCCCATTTTTAATATAAAAATGACATTTTACCCCAAGTCTTATTTTACCCAAAAAGACATAATTTCATTTTCGCTTCTTATATTACTTGTATAGTCATGAGAAATATAAAGCAGCAAAAGTTGAAAAAATAATTAAAATTCCATTTGACTCTATTTTACATTGAAATGACATTTTACCCCATGCTTCGTTTTACCCCAGCAAAGAACTAATTTCATTTTGGTGTCTTATATTACATGTAAAAGTGAGAAATAAAATATGGAAAAAAGTGGAAATTTCACTCTATATCTTTGGTAAAATAGAAATTTGGAAATTATACACTTTACCTTTGGTAAAATAAAACTTTTGAAGTTCCATTTTACCCCATTTTGGACAATTTTACCCCTTGTGTTTTACTTGCGCAGGTATCGCGTTTCACTGCGTGAATAGTACTATTTCTTTTAAAATAGCTAAAATATTTTTGTCTTTTTATATATTCTCCTATGTTGAAAAATAATTTTGTTTATTTTTACCCCACTTGTTCAATATTACCCCGGATTTTACGTTTTATCAATTATTAATTTATAACAATTTTTTTTTATCTTTTTTTGGAGAAATTCCTTTAAAAAAAATTTGTAGAAATAGCAGTTAAAATTTACCCAATGTTTCAATTTACCCCGCACTTATACATTTTTACCCCCATATTCACTTTTACCCCTTAAAACACTATTTTCCCTCCAATGTTGTTACAAAAAATGGTAAATTAAAAAGAATTTGAAAAAATAAAACTCCAAGTAGAATTTACCCGTCTACTTGTATGTAACATTACCCCAATTGGGGTAACATTACCCCCAATTTACAATAAACAATTTATTTGGAACAGCTATATGTTTCTCTAGAATAGCAAAAAATTTCGCTGTTTTAGGGAAACATATCGCTGTTTCAGTGAAACTAAAATCGGCAATAATTTTAATAATGAAAAATTTATCTAGAACAGCTATAAGTTTCTCTAGAATAGCAAAAAATTTCGCTGTTTCAGTGAAACATATCGATGTTCCAGTGAAACTTATCATTGTTTAAGGTAAAGATTTTTTTCCGTGATAAAATTAAAATTTCTCGTAATTATTAAAAAATGGTTTTTTAATAAAAATTTTTTTTTTTATTTCTGTTGCAGTTGATTCTTGAAGGAAATTTTTTGGGACTTTTCTCAACAAAAAATAAAAAATAAAGAACGAGAGAGGAAATATTCGGCGCAGCTGCCAACCTATCATCCCGTGTGAATGTGCATATTAATACTTAGAACTAACATTTACTATATGTTAAATCTACGATTAAAGGCTGTAGCAAGTGGGTTACTATGATTAAGACACTATTTTATGTACTTCGATGTGCATTATTTCACTAATCCCCCTCCTTAAATATTTCCTTTTCTCATATATATATATATATATATATATATATATATATATATATATATATATATATATATATATATATAGGTGTAAATTTATTAAGCATATAAATTTCTTATATAAATTTTCATTTTAAATTCATTTTCAACTTTCGTATCACTTATCTATTTTTTCTTCAATTTATTATTTCTTGAGAAAAAATTTTTTTTTAATACAAAAAAACTGCGCAATTAATTTTTAAAATCTATTTTAGTATATATATTAAAAATATTAAATATTAATAATAATTTAACATTATTTGACATCTTTTTCATTTTTAGAAATTTTATATTTATAGTCAAGAAACAATAAAAATATATTTTTAAATTTACCCTGTGTTCCATTTTACCCCGTAATTATTTTCTATTTACAATTGCAAGTTTCGAATTTTGTATAGTTCTAAAATGTGTTCCAAATTATCGCAGAAAAAATTAGACACAAAATTAAAAAGTTTTTAAAAAAGGTACCAATTAACCCCGCGTGTTCAATTTTACCCCGTAATTATTTTCTAATATTTTATATCGAAAGTTGCAAATTTTATAATTCTAAAACGTGTTCCAAATTATCGCAGAAAAAATTAGACACAAAATTAAAAAGCAAAAACATGTTACAATTTACCCCGTTTTCAATTTTACCCCGTAATTATTTTCTAATATTTATTTATATCGAAAGTTGCAAATTTTATAATTCTAAAACGTGTTTCAAATTACTCGAGATAAATTAAAAACAAAATTAAAAAGCAAAAATATGTTATAATTTACCCCGTGTTCAATTTTACCCCGTAATTATTTTCTATTTAAAATCGTAAGCTTTAAGTTTTTTAGTTCTAAAACGTGTACCAAATTATCCCTTCTAAATTATAAACGAAATTAAAACACCAACAACATATTTACCCCGTCTGCCATTTTACCCCGTAATTATTTTCTATTTCAAATCGAAAGTTGCAAATTTAGTAGTTTTAAAACGTGTTCTAAATCACCCCTCGCGTAAATTAGAAACAAAATTTAAACAATAAAAACATGTTCCAATTTACCCCATATTCAATTTTACCCCGACTTTTATTTATAAAAATAAAAATTATAATTTAACTTTCAATATAAAGTCGAAAATTTTGTAGTATCAAAAAAATTTGTTACATGTCTACTTTTAACCCCATCAATGTATTATTTTACTCTGAATTTATTTATTTTTAATTTAAAATTATTTTCAAAATTTTGTAATTAAATTTTTTTTTTCAATCGTATAGTAAATGAATTTGCTTTTTAACAAAATAAATAAGTATACAAAATTTAAAAATATGGCTCACACAATACAAGCGCGAGCAAAAGAATTTATAAAGTTTCAAGAGTCTAAAAGTTTGTAAAAGGTGGAGGATGATTGCTCGTAAAGTCGTCGACAATATGCACCATCTGCTAAGGCGAAATTAACGAAAGGGTTTCTTTTCTAACTTCATTGGACCCTTTTTTTTTTTTTTTTTTTTTTATTATTTTTCACAGATCTCACTTGTCGACTAAGTTAATTTATAGACACGTTTCTTTCTTTCGTTATTGAGTTTTTAAATTAAAATTTAAAAAAAAAAATTCTTTTTTCCTCGAAACTTTTTTCTTTCTTTAATTTTTATCGTCTTTCAAAGCGCAGAGATATAGAATATGAAAAATATGAAAGAAATTTTACTTTTTCTATATTTAAATTTCTCTTCAGCTGATGAAGAAAAAAAAATGGTAAGTGAAAATTTATTATTATATTTAATTATTATAAAAAACAATGTTTAAAGTTCTTTTAAATTGAGAAAACTAATCTTTCAATCAAAAAGGCTTGGTCCACTTTTACCCCAGTGTTTTGTTTTTACCCCAAAAAAACACTATTTATATCATTATTGTTAGTTTTGTTTTTATTTCACGTGTTCACTATTACCCCGTATTTACTTTTACCCTAAAATATATATCATTGTTTATGAGTATTTTTTTTCAAATTTTCCCCAAAAATTCGAATGTAAATTTTTAAAACGAGAAAAATGGCTTTTTTTGTTTAATTTATCATCATTTGACTAATTTTTGACATTCGTGTTCACTTTTACCCCAAAGGTATAATTATTTTCAAACAACTTTTTGCAAATTAGTAAGAAAAGAAATAAATTGTAAAAAAATTTTTTTAATTATTTAGATACCGTAAAATGGGGTAAAGTCGGCGTTTGCGGGTAAAGTCGGCCGGCGCTTTAAACACTTAAATATTGTACTTCATTTATTAATTTACATTAATTCTAACTACATTTTTAATAAAACTCGGATTTCTTCTGGAAAAAAGTAATAGTTAAACTTTAAAATGATTTAAAGCGCCGGCCGACTTTACCCCCAAACGCCGACTTTACCCCATTTTACGGTACAATTTATAAATATTAACAAAAACTATTCTTAGCTTTAATTTTAGCCTCTCTTGTTCCACTTTACCCAGTGTGTTTACTTTTACCCCTCACAATAGAAGTATTTCTATATTCGTTTTTTTTGCAATTTTTTTCAAAAATCAAGTATAGAATTTAAAAATAACAAAACCGATTTATTGTTTTAATTTAGCCCCTCTTGTACCATTTTACCCCACAATGTTCACTTTTACCCCAAAAATACGATTGTTGTCATACTCGTTTTTTCTTGCAATTTTGCCAAAAAATCAAATACAATTTATAAATATTAACAAAAACTATCCTCAGCTTTAATTTTAGCCTCTCTTGTTCCACTTTACCCCGTGTGTTCACTTTTACCCCTCACAATTAGAGGATTTCTATATTCATTTTTTTTTGCAATTTTTTTTTCAAAAATCAAGTAAACAATTTAAAAATAACAAAACCGATTCATTGTTTTAATTTAGCCCCTCTTGTACCATTTTACCCCACAATGTTCAGTTTTACCCCAAAACTACGATTGTTGTCATTCTCGTTTTTTCTTGCAAATTTGCCTAAAAATCAAATACAATTTATAAATATTAACAAAAACTATCCTCAGCTTTAATTTTGGCCCATCTTGTTCCACTTTACCCCGTGTAGTCACTTTTACCCCTCACAAAAAGATTATTTCCATACACGTTTTTTTTTGCAATTTTTTCTTAAAATCAAATATAGAATATAAAAATAACAAAACCGATTCATTGTTTAATTTACCCTTCCTTGTTCCACTTTACCCCACTGTGTTGATTTTTACCCCAAAACTACGATTGTTTTCATACTCGTTTTTTCTTGCAATTTTGCCTAAAAATCAAATACAATTTATAATAAATATTAACAAAAACTATCCTCAGCTTTAATTTTTGCCTCTGTTGTTCCACTTTACCCCGTGTGTTCACTTTTACCCCTCACAATAAGAGTATTTCTATATTCATTTTTTTCAAAAATCAAATATAGAATTTAAAAATAACAAAACCGAGTTTTTGTTTAATTTCCCCTGCCTTGTTCCACTTTACCCCACTGTGTTTTTTTTACCCCCAATAATACGATTGTTATCATACTCGTTTTTTCTTGCAATTTTGCCAAAAAATCAAATACAATTTATAAATATTAACAAAAACTATCCTCAGCTTTAATTTTAGCCTCTCTTGTTCCACTTTACCCCGTGTGTTCACTTTTACCCCTCACAATTAGAGGATTTCTATATTCATTTTTTTTTGCAATTTTTTTTTCAAAAATCAAGTAAACAATTTAAAAATAACAAAACCGATTCATTGTTTTAATTTAGCCCCGCTTGTACCATTTTAGCCCACAATGTTCAGTTTTACCCCAAAACTACGATTGTTGTCATTCTCGTTTTTTCTTGCAAATTTGCCTAAAAATCAAATACAATTTATAAATATTAACAAAAACTATCCTCAGCTTTAATTTTGGCCCATCTTGTTCCACTTTACCCCGTGTAGTCACTTTTACCCCTCACAAAAAGATTATTTCCATACACGTTTTTTTTTGCAATTTTTTCTTAAAATCAAATATAGAATATAAAAATAACAAAACCGATTCATTGTTTTAATTTACCCCCTCTTGTACCATTTTACCCCACAATGTTCACTTTTACCCCAAAAATACCATTATTTCCAACTATTTTTCAATGAGAATTTTACCTCTTGTTTTCAGATAGTGAATTAAAAAAAAATACCAAGTTCTCCATCCATATAATAATAAATAAATTGAAAATAGTGAATATTATCGATTTCTTGAATGCAGTTTTCAGGGAATATAGAAAAGAGAGAGAGAGAGTGAGAGAGGATGGTGGGTTAGAGGGATTTGCCGTGACGAGTTTGTGAGACCGGTCGAGTCACGTTTAACTCGGGATTTGGTACTTTAGAGAGAGATAGAGAGAGAGAGAGGAAGAGTGAAGGGGGGGTCAAAAAGGGGGGTGGATGTATGGGGGGATAGTTAACCCTCGGGATGGGTTATGAAATGACTTTATGGTAGATCAGAGGCTTGGTTTAGATTGCGCAAAGGGGTATAACGGAGAGCGACCTGGGCACATACACACAAATATACATACATACATACACAGAAAATGAGGGTGTGAGGACGAGGTTCGGTTACCAAAAGCCCCGAATACGAGGGTGACAACGAGACGAGAATCACGCTTCGAAACATTCCCAACACTCATGTTTGGAAATCCATCCAATCGCTAAAGATGCAAGTGGAGAATTGTTAAAAATAGAGAAAAAAAAATTGTTTTTTTTCCTTTAAATATCTACACAAAATAGTAAAAAATAATTTGCAAAAGGAATAGCAAAAATAAAATAATATTTTTAATAATAATAATAATAATAATAATAATAATAATAATAATAATAATAATAATAATAAAAGTAATAATAATAATATATAATGAAAATTCGGGGAAATTAAGCTCATGTTCCATTTTACCCCGATCGAAGTTCATTATTACCCCTTGTGTCAATTTATCCCAAATAACACGAGTACTGTATTTTTATCATCGTAATTATTTTTTTTTATCATTTGCCAAAAAAATTCGCCTAGAGCAAGTAAAACTTTCGCTCAATTGTGAAAAAAATGAAAATTTTCATGTTCGGCTATTGGAAAGAGAGTGTGGGGGAAGTCCCCACTCCAGTTCCACTGACCGAATCGGACTATGCAATTTTTTTAATATTTTAAGCGATAAAGAAAATAATTTTACAAAAATTTACCTTTCTTTGTTAATAGTATTATATTATTATATGTATTATTATTATCATTATCATTATTATTATTATTATTATTATTAATTATTACTATAAATTATTATTAGCGTTATAACTAAATTTTTTCGTAATTTTAGAAAAATAATCATGTAATAATTTTTATTTAAAAAAAAATTATTGCTATATAATAATTTGTTAAAAATCGAAAGTTCTAATGTTCCATTTTACCCCTGATTGATGTTTATTATTACCCCAGATGACAATTTGCCCCAAACATTCGTAATTTATTTTTCACATTGTAATCATTTTGTGTTATAATTCTAAAAAAAAAAAAAAATCTTCTGAAGCAAGTAAAACTTTTACTAAATTATTGTTAAAAATATAAATATTTTCATGTTCGGCTACTTAAAAAAAAGTGGGGGTAAGTCCCCACTCCAGTTCCATTGATCGTATTGCACTAGTCTCCTTTTTTTTTTAATAATCAAGCGATAAAGAAAAACAAATTTAGAAAAAATTACATTTCTTTGCTACTAGTATTACTATTTTTATATTTATTATTATTATTTGTATAATAATAATAATAATTATTATTATTATTATTAATTATTTTTTGCATATTACTTATTATCGTTAAAACCAAATCCTCTGTTAGTAAAAAAAAAACCCGGTACTAATTTCTATTAGAGAAAAAATTGTTGCCAATTTGTTAAAAATGAAAAATCTCATATGTCACATTACCCCGTATATTAGAAAAAAAAAATTCAAATTACAGTCATTTTTATAGAAAAAAATTTTATTTTTGGGGGCAAGTTGCCTCAATTTGAGAACCTCTTTTGTAATTCCAAAAGGGAGACAGAGTAATGGAGGAAGGGGGTAAAGGGGGGGGGGAGGAAGGGCGCGGATGAAGCTGACGCAGTGTGGGGTAGGTGGTCGGTGGTATGCCCAGTAGCCAATTCCTGGCTCTCTGGGCTCAACTCGGCGGGTCCATTCATCGCCGAGCACTACGTGACCGGTTTACCAATCCACCTCTTCCTACACCACATCGTTCGCGTATCTATCTATAAACTGCTCTCTTCTCTCCCCTCCCCCCCTACATCCCCCTTACCCCCCTTCACTCACCGGTAGTACGCGACTCCTGTATCCGTGCACCAAATAACCCCCCAGGAGTCATATCGACCCAAATGGAAAACCCACTCTCGGTACTGCTTTTCCTTAACTCTCTTCTCCCCACCCCCCCTCGTGTACACTATTACCCCCCCTTTTTTTTCTCTTATGTGTCAAGTGTTCTTCAAAATTGGAATTTATTTCTTTTTTTTTTCTGTAAATTGACATAAAAAATAGAAAGTGAATTTGTAATTTTTTTAAAAATAAATTTTGGGGTAATATTGCAAAAATGGGGTAATATTGTACTAACAAGGTTAATGGTAATAATTTAGGGTAATTTGCAGAAAAATAATATTGAGAAAAAATATTTGAATCGTAGAAAGAAAAGAAATGGGGTAATATATTTGTATTGTGAGGGAGAAGAAAGTATTTTGGGGTAATATTGTATATATTGTTGCAAAGAACAAAGTGTAATGTTTTCATTTTGTTATTAAAATTGTTGCATAATTTAGATATTGTTGGGAAAATATTGCGCTACACAGAAATGTTAGGGTAATTTTGTAACAGAAAATTTTTTGGGGTAATTCTGTACCAAGAAAAATATTGGGGTAATATTGCATATTGCCACAAGAATAAGGGGAAAAATTTTTTTTTTTGAAAATTCAATTGTAAATACACCAGGCGAATATTTTGCAACTCAAGCTACTGAAAATATATAGGGTAATTCTGCATTAGAAAAATATTGGGGTAATATTGTATATTGTGACAAAAACGTGGGGTAATGTTTTTATTTAGCTAAAAATTTTATCGTATATACTTCAAGCAACTGTTGGGGATAATATTTCATTGCATAAGCTATACAGGAAATATTAGGGTAATTATGTATGGTGTAATATTGCATATTGTGACAAAAACAAGGCGCAATATTTTCATTCAGTTGCAAATTTTATCGTATAGGTATATTACTTTAGGCAATATTGGGGTAATAAAGCACAGAAAACTATTAGAAATATTTGGGGTTAATATAGAATCATAATTTGCAGAAAATTTTTGAAGCAATATTGCATCGCAGGTTGTAAAAAAAATTGGGGTAATATTGCACTTGCTTATTGCAAAGAGATCAATGAAGTAGATGAAAAAAATTAGTTTTTTCCACTTTGGTAAAAGAGGGCATTTTGGATTGACAGTATCGGCCAACATTGGGGTAATATTGCACTGCAAGATGCAAAAAAATGTTGGGGTAATATTGCTCATGGTTTACTGTAGAAATAAATAAAATACATGAAAATTTGTTTTTTTTTTCCTTTGGGGCATTTTGGATCGAAAGTATCAGCCAATATTGAGGTAATATTGTACCGTAACTTGCAAGTCAAGTTGGGGTAATATTGCATCGTTTATTGTAAAGATTACCGAAACACTCGAATATTTGTTTCTTCCACTTATAGCCATTAGGGCATTTTGGATCGACAGTTTTAAACAATATTGGGGCAATACTGAATAATTACCTGTTGCAAGAAATTTTGGGGTAATATGGAACTGCTTTTTATAAAAATCGAGAAAATACGGAAAAATTACTTTTTTCACTTAAATATTTACGGTATTTGAGATCGACAGTGTCAATCAACATTTGGGGCAATATTGAATCATTATCTGTAGGTAATGGGGTAATATGACACTGTTTACTGTAAAGTTCGAAGAAATACAGAAAAATTCGTTTTTTCCAGTTAACTGTTTGGGTATTTGGAATTGACACTATCAGTCAACATTTGGGGTAATATTGAATCATAATCTTTTGACAATGGGGTAATATGGCACTACTAACTATCAATATCAGGAAAATAGAGAAAAATGTTTTTTTTTCTTTTTAGCAATTGGAGCATATTAGCGGCATATCGAGAGCGTCAAAGAATATTAGGGAAATATTGAACTGCAAATGACAGAAAATATTGGGGTAATATGACACTGCCTACTGTAAAGATCAAGGAAATACAGAATTTTTTTTTTTTTTGTAACTATTTGGGCATCTTGAGTCAAAAACTGCGTATAAAATATATTGGGGGAATATTAAACAAATCCAAGCAATATTGGGGTAATATTGCACATCCAAATTTCGCTATATAGAGAAAAATTTCTTTTTCTTTTAGTTATCTAAATTAAAATTTTTAATTATTTCCTATAAAAAAAAAAAAAAAAAAAAAAATTTCCAACGAGTATATAACAAAAATTTATTGTCACGCCAATCACGCGACAATTTGGATTGAAATTGATGATATGTTAATTTATGGATAATGCCATGGCGTTGTGCGCCTAAGTGTCTCGATAAGTGTGTGTGTGTATATATATGGTACATATATGTAGGTTTTTTAAAAAAAAATTTTTTTTAATTTTTTTTTTCTTCATTGAATATATGACACGAGCCAAAGAAACGAAAGCAAATTTTGCCCCGCGCTGCCTCTTAGGACACATCATAATAGTCATTGTCGCCCAGCCTTCTTCATCTGCATACAATGCAAAGAGACAAATATATATTTTTGTATCTTTACATACACACACCGTATATTATTCGTGAGTTAATATTGGCCGCCCATCAAAATTATCGAAAGAGAAACCTCATATTTTCGTTTCTCTCTCTCTCTCTCTCTCTTTCATTCTTTCTTTTTTTCATCTCTCTCTCTCTCTCTCTTTTATAATTATCGTAACCATTTTTGGTATTCGATGTCAAAATGACGTCATGAAAAAAAAAATTTCTAAACCGAAAATTAAAAGAGTAGAAAAGAATAGAAAAAAAAATATTGGCATCATTCTTTATTATTGTCCAATGACTCAATTTTCGTTTTTACAATAAATCAAGTATATATACGTATACATAGGAGTAAAAAATTGAAAATTTATAAAAAAAAAATTTCGGGAGAAAAAATCAGATTTTGTGGGATAAATCGACATATACGGGGTAAAAGTGAACATGTAGCGGGGTAAAACTGTACATGAGGAATAAAATAGTACTTTTTTAAAATTTTAACTCTCATACTATTTTTTTAGTTTCTTTTTCAAAATATAGTGCAATAAATAGTCGATCCATGGGGTAATGTGGTAAAATAAAGAATACAAGTAGTGGGGTGAAAGTAATCACGAGGAGTGAAATAGTAATTTTCTAACATTGCAACATTTACGATTTCTTTACTTTATTTGTTTGTATAATAAAACACAATGAGTAGTTGAAATTTAGGGGTAATGTGGTAATGCAAAGTATACAAGTAGTGGGGTAAAAGTAAACAGGCGGGGGTAAAATAGTAATTTTATAAAATTTCAGCTTTCAATTTTTTTTTACTTTATTTTTTTTTAATATATAACATAACGAATAATTATTACCCCACACAGGGGTAATGTGGTACGTACAAGTAAAATATATATAAATACTAAAGTAAAAATAATATAGTGGGATAAAATAGCAGTTTTCTAGCTTTAACTATATTTTACTTTATTTTTGAAACTGAATGTATTATGAATATAGTTGAATATAGAGGTAATATGTATACATTACTAAAGGTATAGTAGAAATGTATTAGTGGGGTAAAAGTGACCAAGTGAAGTAAAATAGTAATTTTCTAACATTTAACTTACACTATTTTTTTACTTTATTTCTTGAAACAAAATGTAATGAATAATTGACACCTATATAGGGGTAATGTGTATACTTCACTAAAAGTATAGCATAATATGTATTTAGTGGGGTAAAAGTATAATCGAGCGGGGTAAAATAGTAATTTCCTAAAAATTTTTGCTTACACAATTTTTTTTTTACTTTCTTCTTCAAAACACAAAACAGTCAATTGCGTATATAAACTTAGGGGTAATGTGGTAAATTTTACACGTAGTGGGGTAATAGTGAACAAACGTGGGGTAAAATGGTAATAATTTTAACAACAAAAATTTAATTTTTCTATTATGAAGTATCAAAAAAAAAAGAAAAAAAAATTTTGCAATTGTAAAAAAGATATATATATATATATATATATATATATATATATATATATATATATAGTATATTATTCAAGTATATTTATATTTCCGGGAAAACTGACATAGGTGGTCATGACGACAAAATGGCTTATTCCTCAACAATAACCACAATATGCTTTCTCTCTCTCTCTCTCTCTCTCGCTCTCGTTCTACTGTAGAAAGAGGACCGTATTGTTTTATAGCTATGACGATAACTTGACTGCACCAAACTATATATAGGGGCAGTGTGTACTCTTGAGAGGGGTGGTGGTGGGGTTGAAGGGGGGGGGGAGATGGCTCAGAATTAAATGAAACAATGGCTCAGGGTGCAGTTAATGCTTATTTCATATATATATATATATTCGAGGACCTCAAAATTGTAACAGGAAAATTTTAACTCTCGTCCCCTTTTAACTGTTGAGATGAATATACACACAAACAAACAGCAGCTTCCATTTTCACTGGATCCACTTTTCAGACACGTAAATATATTTATTTTCCCTATTTAAAAAAAAAAAGAGAAAACACTAAAAAATTTTAACAAAAAAAGAAAAATTAAAAAAACAAACTATATGACAGTGATTTTTAATAAATATTTTTAACTTAAAAATTATTAACAGATTTTCGAGATATTCGGTTAGGTTATAGATTAGGTTACATTATCTAGGTTAGTTAATATTAGGTTATTTTAGATTAGGTAAGGTTAGGTTAGATTTTGTTAGGTTAAGTTACGTTAGATCAGGTTGGATTATGTTAGATTATGTTTTACAAATTTAGGTTAATTTAAGTTAAGTAATAGTTTAAGTTACATTATATTATGAAGTTTGGTTTGGTTACGTTAGATTATGTTTGGATAGTTTTATTTGTTTTAGTTTTCGAAAGGTTATGTTAGTTTACGTTAGGTTAATTTAGGTTAGGTAAGGTTAGGTTACATTAGATTAGGTAATATTTAGTTAGGTTAGGTTATGTTAGGTAATATTTAGTTAGGTTAGGTTATGTTAGGCAATATTTAGTTAGATTAGGTTATGTTAGATAATATTTAGTTAGGTTATGTTAGATAATATTTAGTTAGGTTATGTTAGATAATATTTAGTTAGGTTATGTTAGATAATATTTAGTTAGGTTATGTTAGGTTAGTTAAGGTTACATTAGATTATTTATGTTTGATTAGGTAATATTTGGTCAGGTTAGATTAGGCTAAGTAAGGTTAGGTTACGTTAGGTCAGTTGGATCACGATACATTAAGTTAGGTAAGTTTAGCTTGTACAAATAGAATTGCTTTAGGTTAGTTTAGGTTAGGCAAGATTGGGTTACGTTAGATTATTTATGTGAGGTTATGTTACGTTAGGTAAGGTTAGGTTACATTAGATTAGGTAATATTCAGTTAGGTTAGGTTATGTTAGGCAATATTTAGTTAGGTTAGGTTATGTTAGGCAATATTTAGTTAGGTTAGGTTATGTTAGATAATATTTAGTTAGGTTATGTTAGGTTAGTTAAGGTTACATTAGATTATTTATGTTAGATTAGGTAATATTTGGTCAGGTTAGATTAGGCTATGTAAGGTTAGGTTACGTTAGGTCAGGTTGGATCACGATACATTAAGTTAGGTAAGTTCAGCTTGTACAAATAGAATTGCTTTAGGTTAGTTTAGGTTAGGCATGGTTGGGTTACGTGTTAGATTATTTATGTTAGGTTAGGTAATTAAAGGTTATTATTAGATTAGGCTCTGTTAAGTTAATTTACGTCAAGTCAGGTTGGATTACGTTAGTTTATGTTTGGTAATTTTAGGTTATGTTACTTTAGAATGCGTTAGTTTGTGTTAGAATAGGTTACATTAATTAAGGTTAGTTAAAATTATGTCACTTTAGGCTATGTTAGATTAAGTTGGTTTAGTTTGGGTTGTGTTATAGGTTAGGTTTCGTTAGACTTTTTTAAAGTTAGGATAGGTTAGATATTAATCGGTTAGTTTAGGTTAGGTTGAGTTTGGTTAGGTAATAAAAGATTGTGTTTGGTTAGGTAATATTAGGTTAGTTTAGGTTAGATTGTGTTAGGTTAGGTATAATATTAGGTTAGTTTAGTTTAAGTTAAGTAATGTTAGGATTAAATTCATGTTAGGTAGCACAAAAAAAAAGAAGAAAGAGGAAGAGACAGTGGATATAAAATTACATTTTGACGCGCTGATTATTATTCCACGCGGTGAACTTGAAAGAATAGCCATAAAACGCGGAACAATATTCTCGCATGATTCGCGAATGAAAATGGTAGTATTGCAAAAGGTAAGACGTGAAAAAGGGATGGAGGTTGCGGGATTGGAGGGTGTTTTGCGTCTGTGCAAAAGTAGATGTACAGACACGATATCAAATTTCTTGGTTACATACTTTTTATTCTTTGTCTCTTTCTCTCTCTCTCTCTCTGCTTTTTTTCTCTTTTATTTATTTTTTTTCAATGCGCGTCCCACCCCCCACCCCCCTCTTCTCTTCTTTTCCTTTTTCTTCATCCGCGCTCCGCACCACCATCTTCTTCTATATATATATACCCCAAGGGGGTTTAGGCGAATGGGTTCAAACCTATTCCAGAATCTCTCCCCGAGAGAGAGAGAGAGAGAGAGAGAGAGGTTCGTAGATACGACACGGGGTGTCTCGCGATTTATGCAAAATGGTACGTAACTCCCAAGGGAGCTTCACAGCTAAGTCACCCCTCTTCTATACTTTCTCTCTCTCTCTCTCTCTCTTCCTCTACATACATATATATATATATATATATACATATTTGCTATATCTAACACGTGCGCGCAAAAGCCAACACACTATATACATGAGACCAGCAGTATAGCAACCCTTCGATGGAATGAACATTCAGATTTGTACACATACTATATCTATATTGCAACCTGTGCAGAAATTTTTACCTTTTTTTTAAAAAAAATGTTATTTTTGAGAATTTTAAAAAAATATTTTTTTGCAATAACATAAAAAATATTTAGAAAAATAAAATTGGACATACCATATAGAAGCCCGTTATTTTGAATTTTGAAAAATTAACATCGGATTCGTAATCAGCGACCCCGAAAACACCTGAGTAACAATTTTCAGGCAAATTGGATTAATTTAAAAAAAAAAGTTTTCCGCCATTTTGAATTCGCCATTTTGAATTTTGAAAATCTGACATCGGGTTCGTATAATAAACGACCCCAAAAACCCCGAGTATAATAATTTTTAGGCAAATTGGATCAATTTTTGAAAACAGTTGTCCTCCATTTTGAATCCGCCATGTTGAATTTTTAAAAACTAACACTAAATTCGTAATCAGCGACCACGAAAACCCCTCCCAAGTAACAAATTTTCAAAGTGTTTCAAAAAAAAAATTTTTTTTTCAAAAGGCCACCATATTGGATCCGCCATTTTGAATTTTAAAAATCTGACATCGAATTCATAATCCGATGTACGAACCCCGAAAATCCCCCCGAGTAACAATTATCAGGAAAATTGGTGCATTCTTTTGTAAAAGTTGTCTAACCTTTTTGGATCCGCCATTTTAAATTTTGAAAATCTGATGCCAAATTCGTAATCATCAACCCTCGAGAAACAAATTTTAGAGCATTTTAAACATTTTTTTCCATCCGCCATATTGGATCCGCCATTTTGAATTTTAAAAAATTAACTATAACTTAACTATAAGTAAATGATGAGCAGGAATTAATAAACTACAAGTTAATTCTTTGATCTTTGATCAAAATAAATTTGTAACTTAATTTACTTACTTTTTTGGTACTCTGGATTTGTCCTCCATCCCCCCTCCATCCTTTAAAACCGGCCTTGATGGTAAAAAATTATGTGAGATATTTTGAAAAATAATTTATTTATACGTTTTAAAGACCTTTTGACTTAATGCGGTATATTGTGCGTGTGTGTGTGTGTGTGTGTGTGGGGGGGGGGGTGATAGTAATGGTTTTGCGGTGCGTTTTTCTCCATAGAATATATATATTCAATTTTTGCAACAAGATACGTCAACACACACAGTCAGTGATGTGTATGTGTATGTGTATGCGCGCGCATCACATTTGAGATGCAAACTTGAAACGAAAGTTTTGTTGGCGCTCAAAAGGGCGACGGAATAAATATAGGTACTTACGGGGCCGCAATACCGCCACGGCAGATGATTGAGAGCCCGTGGATCATTTAATTTAATTACCTCGTGGGGTTAATAGAAGAGATAAAAGTTGCCGCGCGCGCGAACACTCGTGCTGAATATTATACACGCTCTCCGCACACTTCATATATTCTAATATATATATACATAGAGAGGACATTGCAAAAAAAAGTTTTTTTTCCCAAATGTTTCAATTTTTTTAAAATTAATTTTATTTTTTTATATTCGAAATAATAATGAATAATTAATTTAATAATAACATTAATAATAATAATAATAATAATAATAATAATAATAATAATAATAATAGTAATAATAAATAAATAAATATTAATCAATAATTAATAAAATAATAAAAAGTAATAAATAATAATAATTAATAAGTTATTTACTTATTCTAAAACTAAATAATTCAAAATAGTATTTTTCGTTTTTTGCGCAGCCAATTTTTTGCTCTGTTTTCTACTGCGCATCGTTAGATAGTAACAAGCACTAGTGCGCAGTCAATCTTGCATAATAAATTTTGCTGCACAATAAAACTATTTGACGCACTAATATTGGATGCGCAAAGGCATTTTTCACCATATTTATCTACTCAGAATGGCCTTATATGTGATGTTTACTACTGCGTATAGTTAAATAGTACTATCATTGCGCAGTCACAGTAGATTTCGTATAGTACTATTGCTGCGCAGTCGAATTACAATAAGGTGTTAATTCGGTTTGACTGCGCAAAATATGTTCTGCGCAATTTATTATGACTGCGCAGAATTATTTTTTGTAATTGTCAAATATTGTACAAAATAGTATTTATGTTTTTTTATTTTTTTGCGCATCTGTATATTGCGCCGTTTACTACTGCGCATCGTTAAATAGTATAAGACACCATTGCGCAGACGCAGTAGATCTCCCATACTTTGGCTGCGCAGTAGTATTATTCGGTACTTATTGGCTGCGCAAAGGTATTTTTCGCAATAAATTATCTATTTAGAATCATTCTGCGCAATATTGACTGCAGAAAATTTTTAAATTACCAAAAAAAAATCCTGTTTTTTTTTTTGCTAACAATACGAAAAAAAAAATTATTTTTTTACTAGGATATAATAATAATAATAGTAATAATAATAATTACTATTATTATTATTATTATTATTATTATTATTATTATTATATCCTATTAAAATGGAGTATATTTATGATTATTATTATTATATGCCCTTTGGCGATAAATTTTTAAGTTTAGTATCAAAGTAGTTGTAGCGGTGGGGGAAGGGGGGTTTTTTTAAGGGGGTTATATGTCGCTCGTTTTGGTCGTCGTCGTCGTCGTCGTCGTCGTGGTTGACTTAATTTCATAAACCGCAACTGTTGCCTCTATTCAGTTGAAAATGTTGCAGGCGCACTATAACAGTTATGATCCCCCGCTTTTGCCTTATATTCTATATATATATATATATATATATAATCGGCTATTTAAATCCCCCTCTCTTTTTCTTTATACTATATATATGAACCTACATCCCAAAAACCCATGGTTACCATTTGCTACCCTTATATATAGAAAATTTAAAGACCTTAACTGTGACGAACTGGCGCGCGGTTTTATCCTTGTGTCTCCTGATTTACGTCGCTATTAATGACGATTAGCCAGACATATATATATATATATATATATATATATATAGTATGAGTTGAGAGAGGGGGATCAAATTATTATCTCAAGATTAATAATCATTTTCCCCCTTGACAAAATTTAGGGTGGGGGGGGGAGATTTTAAATTATTCATAAATTTATCTTTATGTATATATGTGTGTGGTGATTGAATTTTTTGAATACTGCTGACAAATTTCAATTGGGGTTAAAATTAAGTTTAAAATATTGATTTATATCCTAATTTGTATAAATTTACTTTTTTTTTCTGTAAATATATTAATTTTTTAGCAAAATTTAAAATAAAATTAATAGTTTTTTTCAAATAAAAATAAATAACAAATAAATGAAATAATTTATTAATTATAATACAAAAAAATAATTAAAGTAATAGGAAAGAAAAGACCATTTTCCAAAATTTTAAGGTTATGTTTGACCTTTAACGTATACAGCAGTTATTAACTTTAATATTCCATAGTTTATATTCACTCTATATCGCTATTAATATTTTAGTTTTTGATTCTATTTGTTATACTCATTATCTTCTATCAAATATTGAGGTTATGTTTGTATGTTGATCTGGACCTAAAATCTTAGGTTATAGTCGTTCTTTAAGCGAAGACTATACTCTGACCTTAAACTTTTAAATTATATTCTCATCTTGGTTTTATATTTTAACTTACTAACCTAATTTTAAGGTTATGTTTTCTAATATTAGCTTTTAATTTTTACGTTATTTAGTTTTTAATTTTAAGGTTACGTTTGCTTATCTTGTAGCGCTTAATTTTTAGGTTTTCCTTGTTTTTAAGGTTATGTTTGCTTATCTTAGTGTTCAATTTTTAGGTTATGTTACTTGTTTTTTAGTTTTTAAGGTTCACTATAAAAAAAAGTAGAATTTTTACCCCAAAATCGGTATAAGAATAATTAACTGCAACAAATTTTATCCTAGTTGAGGGCGCCACCATCTATGTGAATTAGCATTGGTTAAAATTACCCGCAACAAAATTTATCCCGCTTTTTTTCTGTGTTATGTTTGCTTATCTTAGCGTTCAATTTTTAGGTTATGTTACTTGTTTTTTAGTTTTCAAAGTTATGTTTGTTTATCTTGCCCAGTGGGCAAAAACGTTTTAAGAACGTTTTTTGTCCGACAAATAATGTCCTGAAATATTTTAAGAACATTAATGTTCAAATAATGTTCTAGAATATTCTTTGACTGACATGAAACATTCTAAAAAAGTTTTAAGAACGCGGTTTTTTTTACCACTGAGTAGCATTTAATTTTTATGTTATGTTACTTGTTTTAGTTTGTAATTTTAAGGTTATGTTATTTTTTTTAGTTATTAAGGCTATGTTTGCTCACCTTAGCGTTTAATTGTTAGGTTATATTATTTATTGTAGTTTTTAATTTTAAGGTTATGTTCGCTAATCTAAGTATATAATTTCAAGGTTATGTTACATGTTTTACTTTTTAATGTTAAGGCTATGTTCACAGAAAATATTATATGGTATTATAATAAGCTTCAACGCTTATTATTTTAATCCAATTTTGCTTATTTTAATATCAAAATGGATTAAAATAAGCAAAATTGGATTAAAATAATAAGCGTTGCAGCTTATTTTAATGCCTCTTAATTTTCTGTGTTTGCTTATCTTAGAATTTAATTTTTAGATTATATGCTACATGTTTCAGTTTTTAATTTTAAGGTTATGTTCGCTTACCTTAGTGTATAAGGTTATGTTCAAGGTAGTTATTTCAACCTTATAATTCCTTAACTGTCTGTTTAAGGTTATTTTTTCTTAACCTAGTGTAGAATTTCAATGTTATGTTTGCCCTTCAACGTATGTCCTTGACTTTTGAGGTTATTTATGTATTGAAAAAGCAAAAACTTTCTATGAAACAGTCACAGTTTTGGAATTTTTATTAATTATAAAACTATGAGATATATACATATATATATACATATTTGTCTAAATAAAATTTGGAACATATTCGGCGAAATTTAGTAGATCGTGAGGAATGTAAATTTTTTCATTGCCTTTGGTATATATATATATAGGATATTTTTTGGGCCTCCTGTTAATTTTGCAGATAAGGTCCATGGAGTTTCATAACCATCGACTATATATATATATATATATATATTCCTCGGGAATGGGCGTCGGTTCACCGTTAATCCGCGATAAACATAAGAGTTTGATGTTCATGGATTTGGAGAGGCGGAAAGTGAGAGGCATGAGATTCAACGCAGCAATAGAGAGAGAGAGAGAGAGAGAGAGAGAGAGAGGGGGGGGTACACAAAACTTGTATTTCCTAAAAACGATGTCCTCGTACTTGTCGTTTCTTCAACTATCTCTCTTTCTTTCCTTCTCTCTCTTGTGCTCTCTCTCTCTCTCTCTCTCTCTCTCTCTCGTTCTCTCTCTTACATTTCTTGAGGCATCTCCGATCATCATCCACTCATTTTTTGGTGTCTCCAGTCAATTTTCTCTCTCTCGTACCAATGACGATACAAGAGAGAAATCTCTCTCTCTTTCTCTCTCGGTCATTGGTCCATTGAGCTCTCATCTTGCTAAGATTCATCCAAGAATTCTTTTTTGGTATATCATGCATTTCGTTATACCAAACTGGACATAAATTAATCCCGTCAAATGTTCTCATTTGTTATATATATATATGTATATAACCGCGGGACCAGTCCCGAGAGCACACCACACGGAGAGACCGCCGGTTGGAAAAATTACTAAAAAGATTTACAAGTAGCGGAAATAAGGTTACTTTGTCATATATTGCTGTAGGAAATCGAAAATTCTATTAGCAGCATACTTAATAAAACCTGTATCCTATAGTAAAATTGCACACAAATTGGAATAGAAATTACTATAGTCTACAGCAATGTTTGACAATGTAACCTTATTTCCGCTACTTGTAAATTTTTTTAGTAATTTTTCTAACCGGCGGTCTCTCCGTGCACTAAATATAAGGTTAATCTTAACTTATTGATATATATATATATATATGTGTGTCTTGCGCAAGTCTGGTCCATTCGTTTTGGATGTCCAAAAAATTGCGATGCACCCATATCTGAATTCCATATCCTGACAAAAGTGGGTCGAATTCTCACGTCATTCAATATGTCATCCTGTATATATATATATATATATATATATATATATATATTTATAAATAGAAACTCCAATTATTATATTATACTACTGCCACCGTTATATCGATCATTATAGCCTCTCACATGGTTTGGACCCAAAAAAGAATCTCTAAAAAGTTAAAAATATATGTTTAGATAAATTCCAGATAAGATTATATATATGTACAGTTAAGATTTTTCGAATGGAATTAATATATTCAGTATATATATATATAGATGAGATAAACTTCAACCAAAAATTGGATCCATTTTCTATGTTAATGAATTTTAATGATTTTGAAATATTGATTTTGTTATTGCGGTAGAGAATTATATACTGAGTATCACAGATAATTAAAAGGTATATTAAAATAAGCTGCAACGCTATTCTTATTTTAATCCAATATTGCTTATTTTATTACCAAAAAGGGATTAAAATAAGCAAAATTGGATTAAAATAAGAAGCGTTGCAGCTTATTTTAATACCTTTTAATTTTCTGTGATAAGCAATTTGATTCAATTTTGTTGTGCATCAGATGAATTGTGCGCGATTTTAAAATTATGTATTTTTGATTTTGGTTGAGAAAATACTGAGCAGAAATTGAATCAGTTTTTTTATATACATATAATATATATCAGGAGCCACACTAAAAAGAAAGTAGAATTTTTACCCCAAAATCGGTATAAGACGTGAATTTTAGTATATTGGTGAAAATTATCCACAACAAAATTTATCCAGCGTTTTTTCTATAATGAATTATTATATGATTCTAAAATAAATTTGCTTCACTTGAGAAATATATCTGACCAAACATTGATTCCATTTGCCTTACACTTAGAAAAATATGCTATTGAATCAATAGAATTTCTGCCAAATAAGGCATAAAAATTATTGATTCAAAAGCATAAAGGCTATAGAATTTATAAATATATATGCTTTTGAATCAATAATTTTTAAACCTTTGGCAGAAATGCGGTTGATTCAATAGCATATTTTTCTCAGTATATATACAAATGAATTATATAATTTTAAAATGATTTTAATTTTAGTATAGAAAAACTGTGTGAATTATATGATTTTGAAATTGATTTGGTTATTGGCAGAGAAATAATGACCATATAAATTGAATCCGTTTTTTTATGAAGGCAAATTATGATTTTCAAATGATTTTGTTTTTGGTAGAGCAGTATACTATAACAAAAATTTGGATTCATTTTCTATATGTAAATTAATTTTTTGATTTTGAAATTGATTTTATTTCAGTAGAGAAATACTATAAGCAAACAATAATATTGATTCAGTTTGCTGTCCGCATATGAATTCTGATTTTGCTTTTGGTACAGCAATACAGACCGTAATAATTGCATCCGTTTCCCATGCGCAGATAAATTTTATAATTTTGAAATAATTTTGTTTTAGTAAATGATCAAAAATTGCATTCCTAATTTTTATACTTCCTAATCTTTATATCTATTACCCTAATTCTGATACTTTCCTAATCCTTATCTGTCCTAATTCTGATACTTTTCTAATCCTTATCTGTCCTAATTCTGATACTTTCCTAATCCTTATCTGTCCTAATTCTGGTACTTCCTTAAACCTTATCTATATACCCTAATTCTGATACTTCCCCTAATCCTTATCTGTCCTAATTCTGATACTTTTCTAATCCTTATCTGTCCTAATTCTGATACTTTCCTAATCCTTATCTGTCCTAATTCTGGTACTTCCTTAAACCTTATCTATATACCCTAATTCTGATACTTCCCCTAATCCTTATCTGTCCTAATTCTGATACTTTCCTAATCCTTATCTGTCCTAATTCTGATACTTTTCTAATCCTTATCTGTCCTACTCCTTATCTGTCCTAATTCTGATACTTTTCTAATCCTTATCTGTCCTAATCCTTATCTGTCCTAATTCTGGTACTTCCTTAAACCTTATCTATACCCTAATTCTGATACTTCCCCTAATCCTTATCTGTCCTAATTCTGATACTTTCCTAATCCTTATCTGTTCTAATCCTTATCTGTCCTAATTCTGATACTTTCCTAATCCTTATCTGTCCTAATTCTGCTACTTTCCTAATCCTTATCTGTTCTAATCCTTATCTGTCCTAATTCTGATACTTTTCTAATCCTTATCTGTCCTAATCCTTATCTGTCCTAATTCTGATACTTTTCTAATCCTTATCTGTCCTAATTCTGGTACTTCCTTAAACCTTATCTATATCCTAATTCTGATACTTCCTCTAATCTTTATATGTTCTAATTCTGATACTTTCCTAATTCTTATCTGTCCTAATTCTGATACTTTCCTAATCCTTATCTGTCCTAATTCTGGTACTTCCTTAAACCTTATCTATATCCTAATTCTGATACTTTCCTAATCCTTATCTGTCCTAATTCTGGTACTTCCTAAACCTTATCTATAACCTAATTCTGATAATTCCCTAATCCTTATCTGTCCTAATTCTGATACTTTCCTAATCTTTATCTGTCCTAATCTAATTCTGATACTACCCTAAACCTTATATCTATATACTCAAATTCTTATTTGACCTAATTTTTACTTTTACATAATCCACAACAATAATTGAAGTATTTTTGTATATAGCTTTGGAGAAAATTTGTCTCGCATATATATATATAGCAATCGATGAAAAAAAAAACAGCATCTTGTGTGGGCACGTGTGTCTGGATCAAAAAGGTCGAGCAATATAGCACGATTGGGCCACCGCTTCTGGTGATCGCGGTAAGTATATATCGTTTTCTCGGTCCGATATCCCTTCAGGGGCCCTGTATTCCAAGAGAGAGAGAGAGAGAGAGAGAGAGAGAGAGAGAGAGAGAGAGAGAGAGAGAGAGAGAGAGAGAGAGAGAGAGAGAGAGAGAGAGAGAGAGAGAGAGAGAGAGAGAGAGAGAGAGAGAGAGAGAGAGAGAGAGAGAGAGAAAGACTTTCCACTACTTGGTCCACTATATACATACATATACAATATTCTTCCCGGTGGTTCAGATAAGTCAACTCGCTTTTATTCTTGTCTCTTATATATATTCTTTATGGCGCCGAGTGCCCCTAAGGCCCCCCCCCCTCTACCAATATGTTATAAATACATATACACAAAGTACAAGAAGCTATATAGGCAACTACAAGTCCGTAACATTCATGTTTGGGTCTTTACTTATTGGACAGTTTACACGCTTGCTTGCTTCTATATATATATATATATGAGCTCCCCTTCTCTTCTTCACCCCATATTTCCATACGAAAAGAACCCCCTTCCTTTTTATGAAGAAGAAAAAAAAAGAAAAATTATTCCTTATCAATTTATATATATATATATATATTGTGTGCTAATTTATTTGTAGCATTGAGAAATTTATCCTTATAAGGGTTTTCTTCACATGAGTGCAACATTATAGTATTTTTGTGGGTTTGCGGGGATACCAATTTAATACTCCATTGGGTGGCACCTTATTTAATAATAGGTAATAATAATAATAATAATAATAATAATAATAATATATGCAAGTTTTATGAATTTATATATATAACACACTATAAGAAAAGGGCATTGGTTGGTTGGTTGGTTTTAACTTTGCATAAAAATAGAGGTGTGATTGGGAACCCTTGTGTTGGATATATATGGGAGCAAAACAATATATGTTTGTTCTTCCGGGAGAAAATATTTTTGGCAAAAAAAATACAGTTTCCTTTTTTTTTTTTAAAAAAAAAAAAAAAGCTGGGATCAATGTGTAATTTGAAACGTATCAAAAATATACACTGAGAGAATAATTTATTTGAAACAAATAAATTTTTGGTTGAATGAACTAAAATTTGTTTAATACAACCAAATTTTGGTTAGATTAAACAAAATTTGTTTCCAACATCTAAATTTTTGGTTAAATTAACCAAAATTTGTTGGCAACATCAAAATTTTGGTTGAATTAACAAAGATTTGTTTCCTTTTTAATTAAATTAACCAAATTTTGGTTAAATTAACCAAAAGTTGATTGCAACAACCAAATTTTTATTGAATTACCAAAAATTTATTTTAAACAACTAAATTTTTATTGAATTACCAAAAATTTATTTGAAACAACTAAATTTTTATTGAATTATCAAAAATTTATTTGAAACAACCAAATTTTGGTTAAAAAAAATAAACTTTTTTTGCAACTAAATTTTCGGTTGAATTAACCAAGATTTGTTTCCAACAAATAAATTTTTGGTTGAATGAACTAAAATTTGTTTAATATAACCAAATTTTGGTTATATTAAATAAAATTTGTTTCCAACAACTAAATTTTTGGTTAAATTAACAAAAATTTGTTGGCAACAATCAAATTTTAGTTGAAGTAACCAATATTTGTTATACCAATAACTAAATTTTTGATTGAATTACCAAAAATTTATTTGAAACAACCAAATTTTGGTTAAAATAAAACAAAAATTTTTGTGCAACTAAATTTTCGTTTGAATTAACCAAGATTTGTTTCCAACAAATAAATTTTTGGTTGAATTAACTTAATTATGGATAAATTACCCAAAATTTATTTGAAACAATTAAATTTTTGTTCATTTAACAAATATTTGCTTCCAAAAACAAAATTTTTGTTTGAATTAACTATAATTGTTTACAACAACCAAATTTTGGTTGAATTAACCAAAATGTGTTTACAACCACTAAATTTTTGGTTTAATTAACCAAAATTTTTTTTGGCATCATTCAAATTTTGTTTGAATTAACCAAATGCATTGCTATAAATATAAAAAAAAACTATTGGTTATTTCACCTAAATTGTTTTGTTAAATATACTTTTCTTTGAATGAACCAAATGATTTACTGCATTTGACTAAATTTTATTTTTAATTTAGTATATTTTTTTTGTAACTTCTTGCCTTCCATTACAATTTAGAGTAAAAGTACAAGTGAGAAAAAAGAAAATGGGTGAAATTCTGAGAAAATTGAAAAAAAAGTCGAACCTTTTTGTTCAAAAACTGTCCGTGATATCGTTTTTGCAAAAAAACCCGGTTTTTTTTTTATTTTTACAAAAAAGTAGTCAACTTTGAGATAGTGTAACTTGGAAACTATTAAAGCTATCACGTTGGTTTTTTTTGCAAAATTTCCAGAATTTAGTCAGCTTTAACTTTTGTCTAGGTGACTTTTTCAAAAAAATAATTCCAAGCAGTGTAAAACTGAAAAAACTGAAGTGTACCGGTTTTTTTCCTAAATTCGGGAAAAAATCCGGTTTTTTGCCAAAGCGATATCTCGGTTGATTTTTGAGCTACGAGGTTCAATTTTTTTTTCAATTTTCTCAGAATTTTATACAATTTCTTTTTTCTCACTGTTACTTTCACTAAAATGCAATAGTAGGCAACAATTTGGAAGAAAATTTAGTTTTTACCCAATTTTCGTGAAAAATTTTCGTTTTTCCGTTAAGGAGTTCGTTATTCCAAATTTTATTTTTTTCTATCCCAAAATAAAGGGTTTTAAGCAACAAAAAAAATGCCTTTCGAAATTATGTAAAATTAGTTATTACAAGAAAGAAAGTGGGTAAAATTGTGAGAAAATTGAAAAAAAAGCGAACACTTTTGCTCAAAAACTGACCGAGATATGACTTCCGAAAAAACCCGGTTTTTTTTTTATTTTTAGCAAAAAAAGTAGTCAACTTTGAATGACTGTATCTCGAAAACTATTAGAGCTACGACATTGATTTTTTTTGCAAAATCTGCAGAATTTAGTTAGCTTCAACTTTCCTTTGAGTCGCTTTTTCAAAAAAATAATAAGGGGCAGCGTAAAACTGAAAAAACTGAAGTGTACCGGTTTTTTTTCTAAAATCGGGAAAAAATCCGGTTTTTTGACAAAGTAATTTCTCGAACAGTTTTTAAGTAAAAGGGTCCGCCTTTTTTTTAAATTACTCAGTATTTTACACAATTTCTTTTTCTCATCACCACTTTTACTCTACAATTCATTAGAAGGCAATAATCTGCAAAAAAAAAAAAAAATTCACAATTTGCATAAAAAATAGGTTTCATTTTCTTTTGCTTAATATATTTTTTTCTACATTAATTTATAAATATCGGTGCATTATTTACCAAATAAGAAGACAATAATGAAACAGTATTTTGATATAACAATGATCAAATGATTAATAGTGATTTTTACCTGACAAAAGGAATTCACCTGATTTTTCATTTTCAAAAAGTAGAGATCTCTAAAATTGATTTTCGAGAAATATATATTATTACTATTTAGCTTCCTGAAATTTGAGGATAAATGACAAATCACCTGTGGTGGTCCATCTTATAGATTATAACCAAAAAAAAAAAGGAAGAAGAAAAAAAGTATTGAGAAACAATCCGGAGATATTGAATTTTACGATGATGATGATTATGAGGATTGAAATTTTGATAACAGTCATAATATTTGTTTGAGGAAAAATTAACATTTCTAAAGCTCAAATATATATATATATATATCCATTGTATGAAAATTTGAATGAAACTGAATATCATCGACAATGGAAACGTTTAGTGTGTATTGTATATATCTATCAATATATGAATAGAAAATTTGTTCAGAAGTCAAGTATTATATCTGTACACATACAATATTGTGGAAAGATCATCTCATGGTCTTATAACAACTTGTGGATTCTTAGAGAGAAAGAAAAGAGAAAGAGAAAACGAGAGAAAGAGGCTATTATATCCTCGCAGGTTTTTGGGTATATACCATCGTTATCAAGGACCGACATCTCACCAGTGTGGGTGTCCAAACGCCCCCTTTTTTTTTTTTTTTGTTAAATGGACCCCATAAGTCGAAAAGCAACCCTGCCGCGAAGTACCCCACAGTGAGTATATATATATATATATATATATATTGTCCACTTTATTCCTTTTTAAATTCCGATTATTTGGAAAATTTCACCTACAATTATAATTCAATTAAGAGAATTTTTTTTCTTTTTTTTAGAACTTTTATTCCTTAGTTCCTTTTACTAAACATCAAAGAAAATTAGAATTTTTTTATTTTTATTTTTCCAAATTATTGCCTTCTATTGAATTATAGAGTAAAAGTGGTGATGAGAAAAAGAAAGTGTGTAAAATACTGAGTAATTTAAAAAAAAGGCGGACCCTTTTACTTAAAAACTGTCCGAGAAATTACTTTGGCAAAAAACCGGTTTTTTTTGCGACTTTAGCAAAAAAAAAACGGTACACTTCAGTTTTTTCAGTTTTACGCTGCCCCTTGTTATTTTTTTGAAAAAGCGACTCAAAGGAAAGTTGAAGCTAACTAAATTCTGCAGATTTTGCAAAAAAAATCAATGTCGTAGCTCTAATAGTTTTCGAGATACAGTCATTCAAAGTTGACTACTTTTTTTGCTAAAAATAAAAAAAAACCGGGTTTTTTCGGAAGTCATATCTCGGTCAGTTTTTGAGCAAAAGTGTTCGCTTTTTTTTCAATTTTCTCACAATTTTACCCACTTTCTTTCTTGTAATAACTAATTTTACACTAAAATTTAACGAAAGGTGTCAAATTCGAAAAAACTGAATTTTCGCCTACTTTTCATAAAAATTTTTCTTTTATAGAGTTCGTTATTCCGAACTTTACTTTATTTCCACTATAAAAAGAAAGATAGAAAAAAATGATTATAATTTCTATAATGTATATTTTTTAAATAAAAAACAGAAATTATTTAAGAAAAAAGCACTTTTTCTTCGTAAAGGTAGTGGAAAAATAAAATGCAAGTACTATAATTTCGAAAGGCATTTTTTTTGTTGCTTAAAACCCATTAATTTGGGATAGAAAAAAATAAAATTTGGAATAACGAACTCCTTAACGGAAAAACGAAAATTTTTCACGAAAATTGGGTAAAAACTAAATTTTCTTCCAAATTGTTGCCTACTATTGCATTTTAGTGAAAGTAACAGTGAGGAAAAAGAAATTGTATAAAATTCTGAGAAAATTGAAAAAAAAAATTGAACCTCGTAGCTCAAAAATCAACCGAGATATCGCTTTGGCAAAAAACCGGATTTTTTCCCGAATTTAGGAAAAAAACCGGTACACTTCAGTTTTTTCAGTTTTACACTGCTTGGAATTATTTTTTTGAAAAAGTCACCTAGACAAAAGTTAAAGCTGACTAAATTCTGGAAATTTTGCAAAAAAAACCAACGTGATAGCTTTAATAGTTTCCAAGTTACACTATCTCAAAGTTGACTACTTTTTTGTAAAAATAAAAAAAAAACCGGGTTTTTTGCAAAAACGATATCTCGGACAGTTTTTGAACAAAAAGGTTCGATTTTTTTTCAATTTTCTCAGAATTTCACCCATTTTCTTTTTTCTCACTTGTACTTTTACTCTAAATTGTAATGGAAGGCAACAATTTGCAAAAAAAAAACTGAATTTTTGTCCTCGTTTTTAGAAAAAAATTTTTTTATCGCTCCAATTAGAATTGATTGTATTAAATCGTACTTTATTTTTAACTGAAAAAATGAGAGTTTAGGCACAAAAAAAATTACTGTTATCAAATTCGCAATATCAAAATTACGTATTTTACTACATCCACCCCAAAATAGAGGGGCTTAAAAATTAAATTTCAATTCAAAAAACTATAAACATGGCTAATAACAAAATACGAAACACAATACAAAAAATAACGCATAATTATATAACTTCCCTATCAAATTCTCCGAAAAAAAATCAATTTACCAAACCCCCCCCCCCCAAAAAAAAAAAAAAAAATTCAATTTCTCTTGGAAAATCTTTTTTCGACCACAAAAAAATAAAAAAAAAAAAAAATGTTTTGCACAATCGAATATTCTTTTGTCCGGTCAATCTATGGAATTTACGCGACAATCCAAACTGTCGAGTCACCTAGAGGAAGAAGAAGAAGAAGACGAAAAAAAAAGGTTACCCACTTTAATTCGAAATCAGATTCGAGATCCAAAAACCTGATATCCATTTGGGCAGTCAGTGTATATATATGTATATGTATGTGTGTGTGTGTGTGTGTGACTTAGGAGGAGAGCGCGGCAAAAATCCTCAGTCAAACAAGGCCCAGGGACGACTTGAACGAGGTCTGCATAGTGTCGGAATGCACATAAAATTGTAAGTTTAACCTCCTGCTTTTTGGCAAAAGCCGTGCGCGCACCAAATATAACCGCCGATGCACCCTCAAATTTCCCCTCCCCTCTTCTCCTTTTGCTGCTCCTCTTTCCATTTTACTCAATTTTTAAAGGGAGAACTTTGCAAAATATATAGATCATAAGGCCCTTGAATTTGACCTTGAATTTTCAATCAGGACGAAACCGCCAAATTTTAGTTAAATAATGAAAAAAAAAATAATAATAATAATAGAAAATAATAATAACAATAATATTAATAATAAACATAATAATGACAATAATAATAATAATAGTAATAATAATAATAAGAAACAAAAATAAATTTTTTTAAATTTATTTATTCCTTTTCGTTCGAAATACAATTAAAAATAGTAGAAAGTACGTTTCGGCCATGGAACCGGAGTGGGGAATTCTCGGTAATCCCCCCACTCTTCTTCCAGTAGCCGAAAATTAAATTATTCTTTTTTTTGACAATTCAATGAATATTTTACTTGTTTTAGTCGAATTTTTTTTTTTGTTGGACTTCATTGAAAATGAAAAAATGCTAATGGTAATAATAACGAGGTACGGGGTAAATTGACACATGGGGTAAAAATGAACATGGAAGGGAGGGGGAGTAAAATGGAACAGGGGTTTAATTTTCTTATCTCACAAAATTACTGTACTGTTTAGTTTTTTTCGTGTTGCGTAACTCAAAATTACTTACACATGCGCATTAGTGTAGTAAGACATTTACACATGCGCAGTAGCATAGTGTGACGCAAATACATGCGCAGTAGCGTTGTATTGACATTTACTTATGCGCAATAGTGTACTATGAAGTTAAGACATCCGCAGTACGACATTTCAAGATGCGCAGTAGTTTAGAATGATACTAATAAATGCGCAGTAGATTTTTTATGACATTTACACATGTGCAGTAGTATTGGATGATATTAATATATGCGCAGTAGGGTCTACACATGCGCAGCATTGTATTGTGAGGCTAATACATGCGCAGAAAGGTTGTACGATACTTACACATGCGCAGTAGTGTATTGTCAGGCTAATATATGCGCAGAAAGTTCGTATAATACTTATATATGCGCAGTAGCATAGGATGACAATTTTAAATGCGCAGTAAGTTTGTATGACATTTACACATGCGCAGTAGCGTAGTATAACATCAATATATGCGCAGTAGTGTTTTATGGAATCTACGCATGCGCAGTAGCGTAGAGTGGTAATAATGCATGCGCAGTAGTGTTTTATGGCATCTACACATGCGCATTAGCATAGAATCGCATTAATACATGCGCAGTAAGATCGCACGACCTTTACAAATGCGCAATAACTGTATTCTGATACTAATACATGCGCAGTAGTATACTATGACACTAATATCTGCGCAGTAGTAGAAAAATGATCCTAAAGCATGCGCACTACTACACTATACATTGCTATTTTATTTTTCTCTCTTCTAAAAGGATTATAAAAACAAATAATAATAATTGTTTTTATCGATAATATAATAAATTTTACAATTTTGAAACTAATTCATAATGTAAAATATTTTTTTTTCTTTTTTTTTGATTTTTCCGTATATACATATGACGGGCGAATGTTAGAGGTGATGACAATTAACATAAAAGCAATGAATTTTTTTTTCTTCTCGCGGATATGTATATACACGTATATATATGTGTGTGTGTTGTTATATAGCTATTTTTAGAGTCCGAGTCATGTCAACCGGTCTCCCATAAAGTCTTAGTATACGCGCGTACATTATGATGGAGCAATGGGTACATATACACACTATATATATATGAGAGAGTGAATGAGTGAGAGATAGAGACTTGACTTCCTAGTTTTTGAGAAATCGAAGTGCCTATGGACATTTGTGTTCGCTCTCGCGACATTGCGAACGTTTCTTTTTTTTTCTTTTTAACTTAACGAAAAAAAAATGCAAGCCAGAATGATACGGACCAGCTTTCCCTGGGAAGTCACGAGAAACCTCTCTATGTTTTTTTTCTTTTTTAGAAAAGACAAATACATTTATATATATATATATATATATATATATTATTTGTTTATTTCGAATTTTTTTTTTTGAAAAAAATAATAATAATTGTCAAATAAAAAAACAATAGAAGAGAAATTTTTTTCAGTATTATGTCAAAAGGAGAGAAATTTCTATATATATTGTTAGTTATATTTTCATTTTGGAAAGCAAAGCGCAGTTTGACATTTTTTTCTAATTAGTCGCAGTGTGTAAGATAAAGTATTTTTTTTCTATATATATATATATATATATACAATAATCAATTATTCTCTTCTATTGTATATTACGTAAGACACAAAGACACAAGTATTTGTGTGTGTGTGTGTGTAACTTGAATGAAATTCCATGCAAGTCTCAACCATATAAGACAAAGCAAAATAAGCATATCTTTTTTAAACGAAACAAGTGGAAGTTCCTGCCAACGAATATAAGAGACGACAACAAATAAACGTTACATCGTTATCGTCCAGTATTAGCAGGATAAAAAAAAAAGAAATATATATGTATATATATATAAAAAAAAAAGTTTTAGTAAAAAAAAATTTCGTTTTATTTTTTTCTTCACACACATACATATACATAAGATTATATATACTTGAATAGCGGACTAGGCAAAGCACTTTTATACGGGCCTACGTATATCTTTGCGTCGACCCTGAAAAACACGTTCCTTCTCCCTCTCTCTTTTTCCACCAAGAGACTAGCTGTCAAGAACGTAAATCTACGCGTTGACGATTACTGCTTTGGACCAGAGAATATATATATATATATAAATGAAATAAAAAATTAATAATAATAACAATTAGAAAATTAATTAAAAAAAGAGGACCGAAAAAAAAATTAGACGGAAAAACACATGTGAGAGAAGCCTATGAAGAAAATTTTCATATGGTTGTTATATTACATATTTATACCTGCTTTGAATATACATAGAACAGTCATAAGGCCTATTTTGAAACTACTATAACCCTATTTTGAACCTATTTTGAAATTATTTTGAAATTATATTGAAACTGTTTTGAAATTATTTTAAAACTATTTTGAAACTATTTTGAAACTATTCTGGAACCATTATGAAACTATCCTGAAACTATTTGGAAACTATCCTGAAACTATTATGTAACTATTTTAAAACTATCCTAAAACTATCCTGGAACTATCCTGAAACTATTTTGAAACTATTCTGAAACTATTTTGAACCTACTTCGTACTAACATTTAGCCTATACGTTAAATCAATATTAAAACTTGAAACTAATTCAAGCCTACATTGGAGCTATATTTTTAAACTATACAATTGTCCTACTTTGAACCTAGATTAAAACTATATTAAAACTATTTTTGACCTATTTTTAAACTACATTAGCCTTTTTTTTAGAGCCTAGATTGAAACATTTTTAAATCTACTTTGGACCTATTTTTAAACTACAATGGCCCTACTTTGGAACTATTTTTAAACTACATTGAACGTACCTATTTTGAACCTACGTTAAAACTATATTAGACCTCTTTTAACCTATATTGAACCTATTTAAAAACTACTTTGAACCTACTTCGTATTAACAATCAACCTACGTTAAACAAACATTGCAACTAATGAAGACTACTTGGACTATTTTTGAACTATATTGGTTCTACTTTCAGCCTAGATGAAAACTATATTAAAACTATTTTGGAACTATTTTTAAACTATATTGGCCTTATTTTGAGCCTACATTGAAACTATATTAAACCTACTTTGGACCTATTTTTAAACTATATTGGCCCTATTTTGAGTCTATATTGAAACTATATTAAACCTATTTTGAAACTATTTTTGAAATACATTCGCCTTAGTTTACATCTAGATTGAAACTAAACCTACCTTGGAGCTATTTTTAAACTATATTGTCCTTATTTAGAGCCTATATTGAAACTATTTTGAATCTACTTTGGACCTGTCTTGGAACAACATTGGACCTACTTCGACCTAAGATTAAAACTATCTTAAAACTATTTTGAGCCTATTTTAAAACTACATTGGTCTTACTTCATACCTACATTAAAACTATATTGGACCTACTTTGAACCTATATTGCAACTACGTTGGACCTGTATTGGACCTAAAATTGACCTATATCGAAACTACGTTCGTCCTACATTATCCCTATATTGGTCCTATATTGGACCTATATTGGATCTAAATTTGACATATATTTGACCTATAATGAAACTCCTTTGAACCTATTTTGGTCCTATATTGATTATTTTGAGTCTACATTGAACGTATATTAGACCTACTATAAACCTAGATTGAGCCTAAATTGAGCATTCGTTAAAAGTATTTCTAACTTTAAATTGAATCTACTTCTACCTAATATTGTGACTTGTTACCGTAAATTTTCTTTTTATGTAACGAGAACGCGTTACCGTAAAGTTTATTTTTAGGTAACAATAACGTGTTACCGTAACGTTTTTTACATAACGATAACGCGTTACCGTATAACGTTTCCGTTTGGGTAATAGATAGAGCGTTATCGTAACGTTTTTTTAGGTAACGATAACGCATTACTATAACGTTTATTGTTAGGTAACGATAAAATGTTACCATAACGTTTTTAAGGTAACAATACCGCGTTACTGTAATGTTTATTGTTAGGTAACGATAGAAATCGTAATGTTTTTTAGGTAATGATAGTGCGTTACCGTAACATTTATTTTTAGGTAACGATAGCGCGTTACCGTAATGTTTATTGTTAGTTAACGATACGATGTTACCGTAACGTTTTTTAGGTAACGATAGAATGTTACCGTAACGTTTTTTAGGTAACGATAGTGCGTTACAGTAACATTTATTTTTAAGTAACGATAACGCGTTACTGCAACGCTATTTTTTTTAAACAATTGTAATCTGTTACCGTTACCTTCCGAAAAAAATAAGTATTACAACCTGTTATTGTTATTTTGGCAGAAAATTAGAAAGAAATACAGAAAAAAAAGAAAAAGGAAAAAAATTTCTGTATAGAGGTATATATAAAAGAAACGACGAAACCGCTTTTAGGAGCGGAATATTATTGTTTATCAATGGAAGACTATATTTATATGTATATATATATTGACTCGTCCATATACCATTTGTCTTGCGATGAGCTAACCGATTTGTTTAATTTGTTAAGTGTTAATTTTATATAATTTTTTCGTCAAACACCCGACAAATGTATATAGTATAAGATATGATATATCCCTTCGCCCGCTCTTCTGTCTGAAAACTAAACAGTCAAGTAAATACCAGAAGCATTTGCCGCGTCATTGGCTACTTGCGAGAATAAATCTTTCGCAATATCAAGAAAATGCTAAACGTCTTGCTTCAAAAAAAAAAAAAGTAAAAAAAAATTTTTTCAATATTTTATATTTCTTACTCTTTGCGGATATTTAGAATCCCTTCTTATTTAATCTCTCGGGAATAATATTTTATAAAGAAAATAAAATAAATAAATTTCAAAGGATTAAATTAAGTTTTACTATATTAGAAACAAAAATTAACTATTTTATGCACTAGGGAGAAAAACATTTTGTTTCGATTCTAGTGATTAATGTTCTTTGAAGAAAAATCCAACTGTTTTCGGACCCTAGTGGGTGAAATTAATTTTTTCCTTATTCTATTAGAGAATAAAATTAACTATTTTATGCACTAGGGAGAAAAACAGTTTGTTTCGATCCTAGTGAGTAAAATGAATATTCTTTGAAGAGACAAATCCAACTTTTATTCGATTCTAGTAGGAAAAATGAATTTTTTTCCCTATCCTAGTAGAAACTAAAATTAACTATTTTACTCACTAGGGAGTAAAATAAACATTTTTGCCCCTAGTGATTAAATAGAAATATTCTATTTTTATAGAATAAAAAGAAAAAAGAAAATAAAATAAAAAGGTTTTTTTCCCTTCTATAGGTATATAGTAAAATAGGATTAAAAAATAATTTTAGACTCTAGGGAGTAAAGTTGTTGTTTTCGGCCCTAGTGAGTAAAACTATAATAAGAACTATACAAAGCGGCTTTTTTTGCAACAAAAAAAAATCTGTTCTTTATTTTTATATACAAAATCTGGTTAATACCAGTTAATAAAAGTTTCACACGAGTCTGGAAAAAAATATATATAGACTCTTCTAGGAAGATATACAACTTTATTGAAGCGGTTTTTTTTTCTTTTTTTTTTTGATAAAAATCTGGTACGTGTGATATTTTTTGAAAGACCGTAGAAAAAGAGCCGGATGGTACCGGAAGCGTGATTCTATCCGTCAGATAGACGTGGCAACGACTCGTTTTCTGTGAAATCCAGTCGTTTATAGATTTTACTGCGCTACTCTTAAAAGCAGGTGTGTCGGTGTATATATATATATGTATATAATATACACGAAGAAACGAAGCTAGGTCAGCCTAGGTTGAATTCTCGCGTGTATGGGTCAGCCATAGTGATCAACGTCTGTAGCCCCGGGGCCTGTAACTTTATGAAACGTGGCTTCTCTTCTCTAATCCTGTCTTCATTCTTTTTTTTCCTCATTTGCCTCTTTCGAGAGTCACAAAATGGGCCTACAAAAATCTACATAAGCCGCGAGAAAGAATACACTACACGTATATAAAAGGAACTGGTCAATAACAAGATAATTAAAAAAAAATTAAAAAAAATTTTTTTTTCTGTTTTTCTTAGTAACATCGACGTAACGGTAACGCGTTACGAGCTGTGAGTTACGTAACAATAACGCATTAATTTCACTATGACAAGTTACAAAATGTAAGTAATGTAATAGTGATGAGTTATAAGAGATGCGTTACGTTACGTAACGGTAACGCGTTACCGTTACGACATCTGAATAAAGTAACGTTAACGAATTATTTTAACCACAACAAGTTACAAAATATAAGTAATGTAATACTGATGCGTTACAAAAGGTGTGTTACGTAACGTAACGGTAACGCATTACAAGCTTTGAGTTACGTTAAAATAGGGCATTAATATAACTGTGACAGCTTACAAAAGGTAAGTAATATAACAGTAATGCGTTTCAAAAGGTGCGTAACGTAACGTAACGCGTTACAAGACATAAATAACGTAACAAAAAAGCATTATAGGATATAAGTAATGTAATAATAATACATTAAAAGTGGTGGGCATTGTAACAGTAACTTAGTACGAAAGGTGCGTAATGTAACAGTAACGCGTTACGAGTTATAAAAAACTTTATGGTAACGAGTTACGATATTTAAGTTACGTAACGGTAACTCGTTATGAAAATATAAATATAATAACAATTACTCATTATAGGAGGAAAATAATTGGCTGTACGCTGTTATACAAATATAAGTAATTTAACAGTAACGAATTACGGAAAGTTGGTAACGTAACAGTAACGAGTTACGAAATTCAAGTTACAAGAATGCGTTACAAAACATAATTATGAAACATTTACGTATTACGATAAAAGTAGATAACGTTACTAAATACGCCTTAGGAGATGTGAGTAACGTAACAGTAACGCGTTACGATATGTGAGTAAAACCTAATGGTAACGCGTTACGAGATATGAGTTACGTAAAAATAACGCATTAATTTCACTGTGACAAGTTACAAAATGTAAGTAATGTAACAGTGATGAGTTATAAGAGATGCGTTACGTAACGTAACGTAACGAATTAATGTAACTGTGACAAACAAAATATAAGTAATGTAAGAGTGTTATAAGAGATGCGTTACGTTACGTAACGGTAACGTGTTACCGTTAAGCGTTACGATATCTAAATGAAGTAACATTAACGAATTAATTTAACCGTAACAAGTTAAAAAAAAGTAATGTAATACTGATGCGTTACAAAAGGTGTGTTACGTAACGTAACGGTAATGCGTTACAAGCTTTGAGTTACGTTAAAATAAGGCATTAATATAACTGTGACAGCTTACAAAAGGTAAGTAACATAACAGTAATGCGTTTCAAAAGGTGCGTAACGTAACGCGTTACGAGACATAAATAACGTAACAAAAAAGCATTATAGGATATAAGTAATGTAATAATAATACATTAAAAGTGGTGGGTATTGTAACAGTAACTTAGTACGAAAGGTGCGAAACGTAACAGTAACGCGTTACGATACTTAAGTATTGTATCGGTAACGCATTATAAAATATAAATCATGTAACAATTATACTTAATTAGGCCACATAACTGTAACGCGATACCAACTATAAGTAAATGTAACAGTAACGCGTTACGAGTTATAAAAAACTTTATGGTAACAAGTTACGATATTTAAGTTACGTAACGGTAACTCGTTATGAAAATATAAATATAATAACAATTACTCATTATAAAAGGAAAATAATTGACTGTACGCTTTTATACAAATATAAGTAATTTTGACACTTTTACGAATTACGTAAAGTGGGTTACGTAACAGTAACGAGTTACGAAATTCAAGTTACAAGAATGCGTTACAAAATATAATTATGAAACATTTACGTATTACGATAAAAGTAGATAACGTTACTAAATACGCCTTAGGAGATGTGAGTAACGTAACAGAGTAACGCGTTACGATATGTGAGTAAAAACTAATGGTAACGCGTTACGAGATGTGAGTTACGTAACAATAACTCATTAATTTCACTATGACAAGTTACAAAATGTAAGTAATGTAACAGTGATATGTTATAAGAGATGCGTTACGTAACATTACGTAACGGTAACGAATTAATGGAACTGTGACAAACAAAATATAAGTAATGTAACAGTGATGCGTTACAAGAGTTGCGTAACGTTACGTAACGGTAACGCGTTACCGTTAAGCGTTACGATATCTGAATGAAGTAACGTTAACGAATTAATTTAACCGTAACAAGTTACAAAATATAAGTAATGTAATACTGATGCTTTACAAAAGGTGTGTTACGTAACGTAACGTTAATGCGTTACAAGCTTTGAGTCACGTAATAATAAGGCATTAATATAACTGTGACAGATTACAAAATGAATGTAATATAACAGTAATGGGTTATAAAAAGTGCGAAACGTAACGTAACGGTAACGGAATATAAATCATGTAACAATTATACTAGCTAGGCAACGTAACTGTAACGCGATACCAACTATAAGTAAATGTAACAGTAACGCGTTACGAGTTATAAAAAACTTTATGGTATCGAGTTACGATATTTAAGTTACGTAACGGTAACTCGTTATGAAAATATAAATATAATAACAATTACTCATTATAGGAGGAAAATAATTGGCTGTACGCTGTTATACAAATATAAGTAATTTAACAGTAACGAATTACGGAAAGTTGGTAACGTATCAGTAACGAGTTACGAAATTCAAGTTACAAGAATGCGTTACAAAATATAATTATGAAACATTTACGTATTACGATAAAAGTAGATAACGTTACTAAATACGCCTTAGAAGATGTGAGTAACGTAACAGAGTAACGCGTTACGATATGTGAGTAAAACCTAATGGTAACGCGTTACGAGATGTGTATAATTTAACGAGATCAGAAAGAGGAAATTTTGCGTAACATAATAGTAAGGTATTGCGAGAGTTGAATAACGTAACGGTAACGCGTTACAAAAAGGAACGCGAGTGTAAAAAACATTATAACTGTAACAAAAAATTTCTTAGAGTAACAAAAAATAATTGTAACGATAATAAAAATATGCCTTAATATAAATTTTTTAAAAGTAACGTTAAGTTACGTTACGTTACGTTACGTTACGATACGATAAATTGTAACGATAACAAAATTTTTTACTACAAAAAAAATGAAATAATTAACAAAAATCGATTACGGTATTAAACGTATTATAACTTAAAGTAACGTTACATTACAGTAACGGTAACAAAAATTCGCAACATTCTTGGTAACATTAATACTATATATAATAATGATATATACATATATAAATGTTAGCAGTAAAATTGCATTTGCGAAATTGAATATTAATCGGCAATAATCTCCCATGGTTCGCGAGAGAGGGTTAAAAATTGATATGATATTTCTCACATGGTGAAGGTTATTAAGATTTTCCCGCATCGAAAATGTCCTCGCTTTCAAATCCGACAGGGCGTGAAGTGATAAGTGTTATATATAGTGGAAAGGACATTCCGGTAGTTAATAGATTAAGATTGCTCGCAGGGTTGTATGTCGATATATATATATATATATATATAATATAATAGTTAATAGTAAATAGGCTATATGTATATGAATTTTCTCTCATCCAGTTCACGTTCACCTGGATTTCAATCGATATAAATGCCACTTATTTTACTTTTTTTTTTTTTTTTTTTTCTCTTTCTTCTTTTTATATTTCATCGCAAGAATTATCTATTGGCTGTCATAATAATATTTCTAATCTTGAAACTGATTTCTATATAACAAGTTGAGGATTTATGTACTATGCGTAAACACCAGCAAATCATTTCATGTGCGTTTTTTTTTTTTTTTTTGTTCTTTTTTTTCTAAATCTCCATTCAGAATTCTTTAACTGTGATTGCAAATAAGAAGGTAGAAAAATAAATTTTTTGTCATTTTTTTTTTTTTTTTAAAGAAATAAATATAATTTTTTGCAATTAAAACAATTTTTTTGTAATTAATATTAATTGGATAATAATAATAATAATAATAATAATAATAATAATAATAATAAAAATAATAAAATAAAAATAAACATAATAAAAATAATAATAATTTTAGTAATATTAGTAATAATAATAATTATATGCTCATTTTGACTGACACTATATATGTATATATTACTTGCGATGAATCAGAATAAAATATATGTGCATAGATTATTCCAAATGTTTCTAATATATACATTCAGTTCTTTGAAAAGTGAATGTTAAAAAAGAAGCATATTTAGTAGATAAAAATGTAACGTTAATCTATATAATGTTATAAAGTTTAAGGTCAATTGGTTTTTTGAATATTGTAATAAGAAAAGTGAAATTCCTCTTTTTTTTCGATATAGGCATAAAATATAATAAAAATCAAAGTAACGATTACACGCATCGAAAAAAAAGATTATATATATTCTAAATTTAAGAATATAATTTATTTGCATTTTATTCTTACATCAATTAAAATACAAAATATTTTTAAAGTATATATATATGAACAAAAAAAAATTCAAAAATTAAAAAATATTCTCATTTTAAAAATATTATTCTCATTTTAAGTATATATTAAGCCTATTTTAAGAATTTTTATTCTTACTTTAAGAATATTATTTCTATTTTAAGAATATTATTCTCAATTTTAGAATATTAATTCCATTTTAAGAATACTATTTCTATTTTAAAACTATTATTCTTATTTTAAGAATATTATTCCTATTTTACATTTTTAGAATATTAATTCTACTTTAACAGAGAAGAAAAAATATTCTTGATTTAAAAGGATTCCTCTTATTTTAATGCATATTTTCCTCTAAAATATCACATAAAAGAATTTCTCTTACTTTAAGAGGATTATTCTCTATTTAACAAATTTTCCTCTTAAAATGACAGGAAAATACTTTCGAATTAAGAATAATATTCTTAATTCAAGAGGATTTTCCCAAGAAGAATTTTTCTCAATTTTTAAGAATATTTTGTTTGATAAAGAAAATTATTCCTTTTTTTAAAAATATTATTCCTATTTTAAGAATATTATTCCTATTTTATATTTTTAGAATATTAATTTTTTTTAACACAGAAATAAATATATTCTTAATTTAAAAGGATTCCTCTATATTTGAATGCGCATATTTTCCTCTAGAATATCACGCAAAAAGGATTCCTCTTACATTATGCTTATTCTCTATTTAACAATATACCTCTTAAAATAACTGGAAAATATTCTACGATTATAAGAGTAATATTCTTGATTAAAGAGGATTTTCGCAAGAGAAATTTTTTTCTATTTTCAAGAATATTTTTTTTTCGGTGAAGAAAATTATTTCTATTTTTAAGAATATTATTCTTATTTTAAGAATATTATTCCTATTTTAAAAATATTATTCTTATTGTAAGAATATTTTATTTACAATCTTAGAAAACTAATAAAAAAAAAATATTCTAAATTTAAGAATATAGTCATTGGCTTCTATTTAAGAATTTAATCCAAAAATTTTTTATTTTATTTCTTATTTTGTAATTAGAATATAATATTTTTAAAACAAAATATTCTCAATTTAAAAAAAATTTGTATTTTAAGAATAATTATTTTATTTTAAGAATATTATTCTTATTTTAAAAATATTATTCTTATTTTTAGAGTAATTGTCTTATTTTAAGTATATATTCTTCTTATTCCAAGAATATAATTCTTATTTTTAAATTAATTTTCTTATTTTAAGTATATTATTCTCATTTTAAGAATAAGATTTTTATTTCAAGAATAATATTCTTATTTTGAGAATATTATAAATTTCCAATATTGTTTAAATAAAATTCAGAAATTATATTATCATTATTATTATTATTATTATTATTATTATTATTATTATTATTATTATTTTATTAAATATGAGTATTTACTATTTATTAAATATTCTTAATTTTAGAATATTTTCCTGTTACTGTTATTATTATTATTATTATTATTATTATTATTATTATTATTATTATTATTGTTCTTATTTAAGTCTATTTTACCTATTATAAAAATAAAAAAATTTCATATTTTGACATTAGGGTGTAAAATGGTTTAATTTTGTTCTAGGGAGGAAAATTATCTTTTTTGCCCCTAGGGACTAAAGTTCGATTTTCGCGTTACTTTTTCTTTAGAAAAAAATATTTTTTAACGATACATTGAATATATTTTGAAGTATATTATTATTATTATTATTATTATTATTATTATTTTTTTGAATTTTTATTATAATTATTATTATAATAATAATAATAATAATAATTATTATTATTATTATTTTTATTGTAATTATAATTAATGTTATTATTATCTTATTTTAAGTATATTATTCTCATTCCAAGAATATAATTTTTATTCCAAGAATATTATTCTTATTTGTAAATTAATTTTCCTATTTTAAGTATATTATTCTCATTTTAAGAATAAAATTTTTATTTCAGGAATAATATTTTTATTTTGAGAATATTATAAATTTCCAATATTGTTTAAATAAAATTTAGAAATTATATTATCATTATTATTATTATTATTATTATTATTATTATTATTATTATTATTATTATTATTATTTTATTAAATATCAGTATTTACTATTTATTAAATATTCTTAATTTTAGAAAATTCTTTTTTTTCCCTTTGCAAAACGGATATAAAGATTTTGGAGAAAGAGGATGAAATTATGTTTCCTTTCTTTCTATATATAGCTATACGGTTTCCAATATATATGCATCAAGAAAAAGTGAAAAACTATATATCTTATAGATGTTGGGGAAGTGCTTTGGGAGTGCATTTGTCGCGGAATGCAAGGCACGTGCATATTCACGAATATATGGTATATATACATATAGGTACGCACATACGCGGCATACATTAGCATAGCTTTACTCTGGCACGGGATGCTTCATAGGTAGTTAGTTGGCACGCGACCATGCCTCTGATATATACTGTGTTGGAAGGGTGGGGGAGGGGGGGGGTTGAGATTTGATGCACGCAAACTTTTTTTTTTGTTTTTTTTTTTCAAAATTAAATTTAAATAAAATCTATATAGACAAAATAATTGACAAAAAAAAAAAAATTTTTTTTTTGTTATATTTTTATTTCTTCTTTCACTTGCAGAAAAAAATTCATAATTTAACCTCTTGGGTTTAAAAAGAGTATTTTAACCCCTAGGGTTAAAAAAGTAACCCGAGAGATTAAAATAATAACCCTAGGGTTTAAAAAGAGTATTTTAACCCCTAGGGTTAAAAAAGTAACCCGAGAGATTAAAATAATAACCCTAGGGGTTAAAATACTCTTTTTAACCCCTAGGGTTATTATTTTAACCTCTCGGGTTTTTTGTTTTAATCCTCTATAGGATTGGAATTTTAATTCCTGGGGTTAAAAATGTTTAAATTATTTATTTAGAATTAAAACGTCGAATTTAATCACTTGGGGTTAATTTAACACCTATGGGGAGTTAAAACGAATCATTTTATCCATATAATTGCGAAAAAAAATGAATTTAATTGTATTAACTTCAAAGTGTTAAATTGAACATATTTTAAAGTTTTAACCCCCGGGGGGTTAAATATAACACATAATTCAAAATTTTACTCCAGGATGTAAATAAAAATTTTTTTTTTGTAAAACCAGGGGTTAAATTTAATATAGTTTAAGGTTTCAAACCTCAGGAGGTAAATTACGCTTTTTTAACCCTAGGGATTTAAGTTATTCGCATTTTAAGCCCAGGGGGGTAAAAAAAATTGTTTTAACCTCTCGGAAAGGGTTTAATTAAACCATTTTCTTACTCAAGAGAAAATTTTATATATTTATCAAATTAATAGAAAGGCAAAATAAAAAGTAACTAAAAAAATCGAATTTTAATTCACGAGGGGCGAAAAAAACAATTTTCCCGCCTAGGGCAAGAATAAACAATTTTACACCGTAGAGTAAAAAATTTGAATTTTTTTTTTATTTTTATAATTCAGTAAAATATAGATTTATATAATAACAATAATAATAATAACATTTATAATGATAGTAGGAATAATAATAATAATAATAATAATAATAATAATAATAATAATAATAATAATAATAATAATAATAATAATAATAATAATAATAGTAATAATAATTTATTCCATGTATCGTTAAAAAAAATTTTCTTACTATAGAGAAAAGAAAATTGTGCATTTATAAAATTAATAAAATTAATAAGAAAAAGTAACTAAAAAAATCGAATTTTAATTCACTAGGGGCGAAAAAAACAATTTTCCTCCCTAGGGCAAGAATAAACAATTTTACACCGTAGAGTCAAAATTTGAATTTTTTTTTATTTTTATAATTCAGTAAAATATAGACTTATATAATAACAATAAAAATAACATTTATAATGATAGTAGGAATAATAATAATAATGATAATAATAATAATAGTAATAATAATTTATTCCATGTATCGTTAAAAAAAATTTTCTTACTATAGAGAAAAGAAAATTGTTCATTTATAAAATTAATAAAATTAATAAGAAAAAAAAAAAAATCGAAGTTTACTCCCTAGGGGCGAAAAATACAATTTTCCTCCCTAGTGGCAAAAATAAACCACTTTACACCCTATAGAGGCATAATCGAAAATTTTTCTATTTTTTTTTTACTTATTAAAATAGAACTAAAAAAAACGTCAAAAAAAAATATTTAATTAAAAAAAAACGAAAAATTAAAGCAAATATAAAATAACTATTTTTATCTGAAGTCGCAAATTTTTTTTTTTATTGTAATTTTTTTTCATCCTAAAATTGCATGCAAAAAAAATGTTAAATTCTAATATACGTTAAAAAAAACCTGTTACATATATATATATATATATATATATATATATATATATATATATATATATATATAATGATATTTAAAATATGAAATTCAACCTGTTACACACACACACACTGTATATATACGCATAATATATAATAACCACACAAAGTTTGTTTTTATAATAGGGGAATCTTTCCACTTAAGAATGAAAATATGTATATAAGATGTTAAAATTGTATATAAAATGTACATAAATTGATTTAATTAATGTGTGTGTGTGTGTATTATTTATTATTTTTCTTTCTCTTTCTTTTTTTTTTTGTATTTGTATATATAAATATATGAAGATATCGGAGAGCAATGACAGCAGGTGAATAGGAAGTATTTTGCACCTGATGAAATTAAAATAAAGGCAGTCATCTCATTTTCATTCTCATTAGTAAACGGTAGAACAAGTGGGTTAACGGCTTCCTACAAGGAGAGAAGCGCGAACTATCTTCTCACTCGTCTATTCTATATGTATATATACCTACCCCGGGTAGGGAATCCCGCATAACATTAAAACCTTTTAAAGGCCGTTTCACGGTCGCCTTTAAGTCTCTTCATATCGTTTACACAATAATTATTATTAATATTATGACAATCCTCTGCATCTCATTCATTATTCAAAAACTAAATTTGTAATTCAAGTGTGTGTATAATAATATTTCAGATATATTCTCAATCATTACGTGTATAATAATTTAATATTTAGAGGTGAAAATTCATTATTTTAGCCAATAAGGAATGGAAAATTGATTTTTTTTTTCACTAGGGTCAAAAATGTACAATTTTCAACCACTAGGGGATAAACATTTTTTTAACGATACATAGAATAAATTATTATTATTATTATTATTATTATTATTATTATTATTATTATTATTATTATTATTATTATTATTATTATTATTATTATTATTATTATTATTATTATTATTATTATTATTATTTAAGTCTATTTTTAACTATTACAAAAATAAAAAAATGTCATATTTTGCCATTAGGGTGTAAAATGCTTTATTTTTGTTCTAGGGAGGAAAATTATCTTTTTTGCCCCTAGGGAGTAAAGTTCGATTTTTGCGTTACTTTTTCTTTAGAAAAAAATATTTTTTAACGATACATTGAATATATTTTGAAGTATATTATTATTATTATTTTTTTTTTTGAATTTTTATTATAGTTATTAATATTATTTTTTTATTTTTATTATAATTATTATTATTATTTTTAGTATAATTGTAATTAATGTTATTATTATTTAATAATAATTTTTTTTTTACTTTTATAATTCATATTATTATTAGTATTATTAACAAATATATAAATTTTATACTATTATTTCACGGTCGTTAGGCAAATACTTTTCTAAAGAATAAAAAAAAAATTTATTTCACCTCTTCGATGTGAAAATTTAACTGTAAAAATCTCAATGCTTTTATTGGATCCACTTTATGTATATATATATGATAGTCTCGCGATCGTAAATTGATTATAAAATTTGAAAAGCCGTGAAATTTCAACTTTATAAAAGATTTCAAAAAAAAAAGATTTTTTTTTTTGAAATTAAAATAAATTTTTGTTTTTTTTTAAATTACAAAGAAATAAAATCATTTTTTTAAAAAAATTTCTTTTTCAAAATTACAAAAAAAAAATATTTTTTTCTAAATTACAAAAATTAAAAAAAACATTTTGAAAAAATTACTTTTTTAATTTTGCAAAAGGAAAAATATATTAATTTTTTTTAAATACAAAAAATTTTTTAAATTTGTTTTTTTAATTACAAAAAAAATATATTTTTTCTGTTTTTTTAATTATAAAAAAATATTAATTTTTTTTTCTAATTTAAAAGAATGGAAAATAATTTTTTTTAAATTTGTAATTGATGCCATATATATATATATATATATATATATATAAAAGATGCACCTTGCGATTTAGGAAACTGGGTCTTTCCACATTTTGAAATCTTTTCAACTCGTAGAAAGAATGAAAAAAAAGGAAATAAATAGAAGGGAGAGAGAGACAGGTGTTATAGGTAAGTTATATATATATATATATATATATAAAGAGAGAATATATCGACGCCCATAAGTATCGAATTGTGGGAAACCGTTGACCCACTAAAGAAGAGAGGAGAGTCCTCTTTTCGGTTCCTTTTCTTACCGAGAGAACATCGACCCCAAGAAATTCCTTTTTACACCATTACACATCGTCTAGGTGCCACTCATCCCAAACGTTTAAAGTGCCACTAACTCAAAGCTGCACCCACTCACACCAAAAAAAAAAATACACATACATAGACGAGACATTCTCACAAAAGGGAAACTATTTTGTCACACATCACCCAAATAAAATAAATTGGGATATAAACTTTATCTCTTTATGACAAGATGGATATGTAACCTCTTTCGATTTTTTTACGGGTCCCACACATTTTTTTTTCTGTCATCTTTTATATTATATACAAATCAGATTATACATATATATAAAAAAGTACCTGTAAAAATTATTGATATTTGTATACCATAATTTTCTTTTAACAGGTACTTTTTTCGAAATTGATTTGAAAATAAAGTAAACAAAACGATTATGACCGAATAATTACGATTATTAGGATGAATAGAAGAAATTTATTTTATTCCTCTAGTATAATCCAAATTGAATCAATAATAATTTAGGAAATAACGGAAAATTTTCCCATGATGCGATTAAGTTAAGAATATTTGAAAAAAATAGTTAAAAATTTATTTTATAGTAAAATTTTACAGAAGAGGACAATTTTTTTTTAATAATTATATAGTACGAAGACGTGGGGAGTAAAAGAAATTAGTGCGCTGCTTAGAATTGTATATTAAACTACTGGGCAACATTTAGTTAAGCAGAAAACTAGTGCGCAGCTTAGAATTGCGCAGAAAGCTACTGCGCAGCATTAAGATGCCTAAAAAACCAGTGCGCATCTCTATGAAGTACAAAAATACTAGTGCGCTGCTTAGAATTGTATATTAAACTACTGGGCAACATTTAGTTAAGGAGAAACCTAGTGCGCAGCTTAGAATTGCGCAGAAATCTACTGCGCAGGTTAATAACATGCGCACAAAACTAGTGCGCAGCTTAGAATTGCGCAGAAAGCTACTGCGCAGCATTAAGATGCCCAAAAAACCAGTGCGCATCTCTATAAAGTACAAAAATACTAGTGCGCAGCTTAGAATTGTATATTAAACTACTGCGCAACATTTAGTTAAGCAGAAAACTAGTGCGCAGCGTAGAATTGCGCAGAAATCTACTGCGAAGATTAAACATGCGCACAGAACTAGTGCGCAGTTGTATGGAGTGAAAAAATACTAGTGCGCAGCTAAGAATTGCGCAGAAAGCTAATTCGCAGCATTAATTTATTAACTTATTAATTTTTTTTATATATATAATTACGCACATAATCTTTGTCATATATAATAGACGCATAATTACTGCGAATAAAAAATTTTTAATTTATTTTTAATTCAATTGTAATAATTGTTATCAAACAAACGTTGAGTATTAATTTAAAGAACATAATGGACGCATAATTTATCTATATATTTAAATCGCAATCACGCATAATTTTTATCAAAATTGTTAGACGCATAATTATTCAATTTTAATAGCATATAAATTGGTCATAAAAATGGCTATCTAATTTGAGCACTACATAGACGCATTATTTTCCAATTTTAATGGCATAATATTGACGCATATAATTTCACATATTTAGAATTTAAGACATAATTGACGCATAATTAATAACTATATTTTAGTTTTACATTTCTCATAATTGCGAATTATTTATTTTTTTATTGTATACATAATCGAACATACATATATAATTTCAGTATATAAATATAATGGACGCATAATTTATTAATTAGTCGTATAATTCCGCATAATCTTTGGTATAACAGTAGACGCATAGTAGATTTATTTTAATTGTATATATTATAATTTTACATAATTTTTTTCTATATTAGTCGCATAGCTGTACATAATTAAATTGTTTGAATTGCATAAATTTCAGCATAATTAACATAATTTTAGCGTATAATTGCGAGCATAAACGCATAATAGCAGATGCATAATTTATCTATTTTTATCAAATACATTATGCCGGATAATTGAGCTATAAATTTTTAAGCGCATATATAGTACAGATTTAATTTAGACGCATAGTAGACGCATAATTTATCTATTTTGATTGTATATATAGTTTCGCATAAACGTGCTATAATTTTTACGCATAATTAACGCATAATTAATTTTTTCATTGCATAAATCCTCGGCATAATTTTATATTTAATAAATTTTTTTTTAACTTAAAACGCATAATGGACGCATAATTTTTATCACTCAATTATATACAAAATAAAGCATAATTTCAGTGTAAATCCGGATTTGTAAAATAGAAGTACAAATTAGACGCATAAGAGATTCATTATAGATATCAATTAGAGGTCTATAATAGACGCATAGTGAACGCATATATTTTATTTATTTTAATCGTTTAAGTACTACATAAATATATTTAATTTTAGCTCATAATGGACGCATAATTAATATATTTTAAATTCTTAATTCCTGATGTTAATTAGTTTATTTTAATTTCATAACTCCGCATAATTAATTCTTTTTAAATGTATAACACCTCATAATCATTCTTAATTTTGAGCTTATATATATATATAATCTAGCAAAATTTCAACGCTTAATAGACGCATAATTTATTTATATTTTAATTGTGTATAATTTTCTTATAATTTTTTTTTCTAATTTTGGTCGCACAGTTGTATTATAAATAATTTCATTTTAATTGCACAATCACAGCATAATTGTACTTACTTTTTGGCGCATAGCTGTGAGTATAACTTGAACGCATAATAGACGCATAATAAAGTTTATTTATTTTAATTACATATAATTCCGCATAATCGTGGTATAATTTTTATACGCATAATGCTGCATAATTTTGACACATATTTCACTCATAAAATAAAGGTACAAAATAGACGCATAATAGATTAATAAGAGGACAATAATAGACGCATAATTGACACAAATAGATGCATAATGGACGCATAATAGTCGCATAGTTGACGCATAGTAGGCTCATAGTGGCCACATAGTTTATCTATTTTAATTGCTTAAATCCCACATAATCGTGTTTAGTTTTAGCGCATAATGGACGCATAATTATTTTTTTCGTTGTATAACATCCCACATTCGTGCTTATGATTTTAGCACACAATCTAAAGTAATTTAAATGCATAATCATTCCAAATTGTAGTATTTAATCGAGCATTTATATAATATATTTTTTTAAACTCATAATCAGAGAATGTAAAAATACTTAAAATTAATTCTTATTTTTTGATATTTTTTGACTATGAAAATACAATATTAAAGTACTAGTTTTTGATGAATATGTGTTTTTCATATAAAACCACTTTGACAATAATTTCATCAATAAACTATCGTTTAAATGGACCGCAGTAAAAAAAAATCGGTTACGTATCTTTTGGGAACACATGCGTGATGAAAATTTTATTCTTTTCATATATACTTTACAAGAGTAACGTGTTAAGTATATATATACATATACACATACAAAAATCTAATACCCCCACGATACGCAAACTAGCTGCAATAACTATATATATACAGTCACGTATATATATATAATATAACCAAAGAAAGTTTTTCCCACAGTCTTCTTCGCTGGTGGTGGATATATTGGATGATGTCCTCTTTTTTTTTTTTTATTATTATAAATCGTCGATGATCAAAGGGGGTTAATATATACATCGGTTATATATATTTGAATAGGAAGAGCAGGTAATTCACCCATTTGAATATATGCTTCCTCGTTTTGTGTCGCCCATATATATAGGTTCTGGAATCGGTCGCTGCTGGTTGCATATATTTAAAAAAAAAAAAAAAAATTTGTTTTTTAAGGGGGGTTGGCCACAAGGTGTAAGAGAAGCACCCTTCCCTCGTCATCTTCCGATCTGCGCGGAGAACAATAACACGTGAGAGGGTTTAAGCCCTTATTCGCCTCGGACGGATATATCCTTCGCCTCTCTTGGCCAGGTAAGTGCGATTTTGCATACATCTCCATATGTTTAGCCTTTTTAAATACATAGACAAATATACAAATACATAGAGAAAAATATATATATATATATATATAAGTGTATATATCTATATAGTTATATAACTATGTATTGGTGTGTATTTTAGGGACGACGCTAAAAGTGCGAGAGGACCCAATATTTAAAGGTCCAGGTACATAGCCAGACGGTGTCATCCCTATGGGAAAGTGTATGCAAAACTATATTGTGACCCCCGTGGTGGTCCCCCTCTTGAGTGGGGGGTAAAAAGATCACACCCCTGAGATAGATGGTCGCATCTCTTTCTCTCTCTCTTTCTCTCTCATTATGCGTCCAACCCTTTTTTTTCCCTCGGATCTTTCTTGATTTTTCTTTCTCTTCTGTCTCATCTTTTTACTCACCCCCTCTCCTCTACCCCCCTTTTTTCACCCCGTAAACTATCTTTTTACCCCGTGTATAGACCAACCTAGGTTCTAAGAGAGAGAGAGAGAGAGGAGACAATTGTGCATATGTAAAAAAGCATTCGTCTATCTTATGTGATTCTTGTTCGAAAGACACGACGACCAACATCAGGCCAGCAGTGTAGCACTAGAATTTCATTGTTAAGCAAAGAAGTAACCGACAAAAATTTTTCTTCAACCGTTTTTTTTTCTTCTTTTTTTTTCTCTATATATATATATATATATGTGTGATCGGGTTATATTCTTTAACGGATGTGCGTTAAGAACTGATGATGATCGGATGATGCAAAAATTGGTGATGTGATTGGGTAATAGAAAAAGAAATTTACATATATATAGATATTTTATGTAACGGCCCGCAGGATATGTATGAAACATCTGCATTAGGAGTTTGTCGTTTTTTTTCGATTATTTGTCGAATAGATTTTTTTTTTGTATTTATTTGAAATATTATGCGTCTTTTTTGTGATACAAAATTTTGCTAATTGTGAAATTATTTAATTGCGGTATTATTGGAATTATATGCGTTCTGTTATCCAAAATCTGCAAGCTTTTGCGACGATTATGTGACTATTTAAATATTATGCGTCAACTATGTGCTAAATTTTTTTTCATTACGCAGAATTATATGTAAATAACAATAAAAAAAAACAATATAATTTCTTAATTATGCGCTAAAACTTTTCAAAGCTTATATGCGACGATTAAAAGAGAAAAATCATATACATCCATTATGCGTCTGTATTATGTAATAATTTTTTTTTAATTACTAAAACTTTAAATTTTTTTAAAATAAATTCATTATGCTTCTGTTATTTTGCCAAAAATTATGCGGAATTATATACAACTAAATGATAAATTATGCGACTAATATAGCAAAAAAATAATGTAAAATTATATAATATACAATTAAAATAAATCAATTATGCATTTATATATAATGTTGATAAATTATGCTCTTATTTTATGTATTAATTGAGAGAGAAAAATTATGCGTCCATTATGCGATTATAATAAAAAAAAAGTTATTCCTTATTATGCATTAAATATATACAATTATGCCGAGGATTAATGCAATAAAAAATTAATTATGCGCAATTATGTGAAATATAAAATTATAAGACAGATTAAAATTATGCTTCAATTATGCGCTTATAATTTTACATGTTATTGTAAAATTATGCATCAATATTATGTTTGATTATGACATTATAATTAGAGAATTATGCATCTAGTATATGCTCAATAATGCCATATATTATATATGCAATTGGAAAATTATGCGTCCATTACATTTTTAAATTAGTTGCATATTTATGCTCAATTATGCTATTAACATTGAACAATTATGCGTCTATAATTTGCTCTATTATGCTTTAAAATTATAAACGATTATGATTATTATTATTATTATTATTATGAAGTTAATTATGCCAGGATTTATATGCAATTAAATTAATGAATCATGCAACTAACATAGAAAAAATTTATATTAAAATTATAAACAATTATAGGAAATAGATATTATGCGTCAATTATATGCGCGCCTAAAATTTATGCAAAATTTTAGGACTAAATATAATAAATATTATGCGTCTATTATATATGCATTTAAATTCTACTATGGATTATGCACTATATTTTTTTACCTTTTTAGAAAAAAAATTTTTTAAAAAATTTTTTTATTTTTAAAAATATTTTAAAAAAAAATTGTTTTCAGGTGCCTCTTGGCAAATTTTTCTAATTGACAAGCACGCGAGCCACGCGAGTATTCAACATATATATATATATATACATTATATATATGTATATATATATATAATTCCTCTAGAGGAATTCCTCTAACCGTTAAGGCTAACATACATAAAAGCTCTCTCGCGATGAGAGTCATACGCCCGCTTGACGCGAACAATTTATTAGATAGTCTCGGATAAATGCCAATGCCAATAATACTCACGTAAAAAGAAAAGAGAAGAGTCTTTCTGGTTTTTTTTTTCAAATCGAACTGTTAAGAGTCATATATATATATATATATATATATATATATATATATCTATGTATACATATACATATACATATATGTATACCTATATATACATCTCTTGGAGGCCGATGATCTTCGAAAAACCTTCACACGCACGTGTACAGGAGATTTGTTTCGTTAGACTGACCCAAAACCCCAAATCGTTCCTAATATGATACTATATCTATTAACCTCGAAAATTGTCTTTTATACTATATATTTTTATGGACCACTCAATTTCTACAGAAAAACCTTAAATTATGGCCTTGAATTTAGTAACGAATATTTTTGTAATTTTGTATCTTGTTTTTGATCATTGAAAATAAAAATTGAAAAGACTGATTGATTCTAATTTTCATTTTTATGAATTTAACTGGGAATTTTCACTAAAAAAAAAAAAACATAAATAAATAAATAAAAAGTGAAGGTAGAAGTGAAAGTGAGTGGGAAAGTCGAAGTCAAAATCGTCGTTGAAGTCAAAATGAAAGTCAAAATGAAATGCAAAATGTAAAGTGGAAGTAAAAATCTAAGCAAAAGTCAAAATCGAAATGAAAGTCAAAATAAAAGAAATAATTTTAAATAAAAGTGAAAGTAACAGTCGAAATCAAAATTGAATTGCAATTGATAATGAAACTTAAAATAAAAATAAGAAGTGTAATTCGAAGTCAAAAATAAAAGTCAAAGTGAAAGTCAAAAATGAAAATCAAAATAAAAATGAAAATTTAAGCGAAAGTTAATGTGAAAGTTAAAATGGAAGTAGAGAAGTCAAAAATGAAAGTCAAAGGGAAAATCAAAGTGAAAGTGGAAGTCACGGTTGATAAGTCAAAATATTACTACTACTTAAAATTTTTTACCGTTTCTATTTATATGTTATTTCTACAAATTTTACTAACATATGCACTTTTAATTATTCCTCTACGGTTAGTATTTATAAAATTAAAAACATGCGTTACGTACCCAATGAACAGGCGTCATATTTTCGATTTAGAAAATAATGACATCTTACGATTTGATTTTCTAAAGAAAAAATTTACAATTATCCTTTTGTGTTTTATTTTGAAGACACTATATATACTGCCAAAGGAATTGTAATAATTACGATTTGGTTTTCTAATACAATTTTTTAAGCGATGTATCTTTCTCGAAAACTACATGGATATCTGAAACAAAAAGAAAAGTTTTGGTAAACGAAACAAATATTTCCATATTATAATACGATTATATACGTATACAATTTGGTTTTCTATAAAACAGTTTTCCAAAAATGATTCTTTCCTCCATTCTGCATGGTGTGAGAAAAACTGAAACAAAAAGAAATATTAGTAAAATATTCTTAAATATAGGCGCCAGGAAAATATTTTTGACGCCCTCTCTCAAACAGCACCGATTTTGCGGACAATTATCTAATAAAAAAAAAAAAATAAATAAAAAATATTCAATAAAGGGTGTCCAGTTCATTCAGAAATGGAGGTTCCTGATGCTCTGTAGGTAACAGGTTCACACATTAGGATTAGCATAATCGTCGTAAAACGTATGCAGACTCGATGAATTATTTATTCGTTGAAAGGGAAAAAAACAAAATCGAGAGAGAGAGAGAGAGAGAAATGAAAACAAGTGTAAGCCAAAGTATTATAAAGCAGTTTCTTTTCTACGGGTGGCAAAAGAAGAAGAAAGATTCTCTCTTCGCTTCCTTGTTTCGTTTATGCGAGAAGATGCCTGGACATGCGGTCTATTTGCATATTACGTCTGGCTTGACGCGTTCGGGGGCCATATCCCCGCGGTGCATTGCATTAATTTTTGGATCCTGCGACACACATACACACACACACACACAGAAAATAAATACATATTTATATTTCTCCAGTGACCTTGAACCATAAGCAGGGCCACCACCCCGTCCAAGCATCTAATTATCAGCCTAAAGAAGAAAAACATTAGCATGAGATCGCGTGCCACTTTGGCTCCTGGCGTATATTAGTCCCCATATAGCAGGTTGTTCAGAGAAATTGAACAAAAAAAAAAATGTTTTTTGATTAGAATATATTAATCCTTTTTTTTTGTTTTGCTTTATATTGTATAGTCCCTTGAATTTTTTTTTTTAATGTGTTCCTGGAATATATTATATGTGCGGTATAAACACTGTTTAGTGTTTACAAAAAAAAGTTTTGTTTACAAGTGTTTCTTTTTTGACTTTGAAATTGTTTTAGAAGGAAAAAAATATTTGCAATAAGAAAAGAGAAAGAAGAATATTGAACAGTAGAAAGATTTTATTGGTTTTGGATTAAAATCAGGAAACAAATTATTGAAATTATAAAATAGGAAGCAAAAAAAAATTTAGGAAGAAAACTAGAAAAAAAAATTTGTTTTAGAAACAAAATTAGGAAACAAACGGATTTTTGAATATACTACTTTTACCGTTACTATATATTTATGCTATTACTACAAAATTTTACCAACATGCACCCTTAATTTTTCATCTATGGTTAGTATATATAAAAAATAAAAACATGCTTTACGTACCCAGTGAACAGGCGTCATATTTTCAATTTAGAAAATAATGACATCTTACGATTTGGTTATCTAAAGAAAAAATTTACAATTATCCTTTTGTGTCTTATTTTAAAGACAGTTACTGCCAAAGGAATTGTAACAATTATAAAATTACGATTTGGTTTTCTAAAAAAACAATTTTTTAAGCGGTGATTCCTTTCTTGTACCTGCATACATATCTGAAACAAAAAGAAAAGTTTTCGTGAACAAAAAAATATTTCTATTATTTATAATATATTAGCAGCGAATAAAACGAAGAACGTAGAAACAATAAATAATAATAAACAAATGATTCTAGATTAGGTAATACTGTACCAAAAATATTTTATAAGAAGATAAAAGTTGTTGTTATTTGTTGTCGTAACCAAATTTTAGTTGGAATTTAAAAATATTCAACCAAATAAATTTGTTCCCCTATTCAAATGTTTGTGGGACATAATTCTATAATTCAGTTTCAACCTACCAAAATTTTGTAACGACAACCATACTTTAGTTACGACCTTAGTTACGACATTAAAAATTTGGTTACGACAACCAAAATTGACATAACCATACTTTATTTTGTCACAAACAAAAAATCTTTTACCGTTTCTACTTATGTTAGTACTACAAATTTTAACCAACATGCACCCTTAATTTTTCATCTATGGTTAGTATATATAAAAAATAAAAACATGCTTTACGTACCCAGTGAACAGGCGTCATATTTTCAATTTAGAAAATAATGACATCTTACGATTTGGTTTTCTAAAGAAAAAATTTACAATTATCCTTTTGTGTCTTATTTTAAAGACATTATACTGCCAAAGGAATTGTAACAATTATAAAATTACGATTTGGTTTTCTAAAAAAACAATTTTTTTAAACGATGATTCCTTTCTCGTAACTGCATGCATATCTGAAATAAAAACAAAAAAATTTAGTCCAACTTAAAATTGATTTGATTTTACTTCGTTTAAGAAGAAAACTTAAAAAGTTAATTCCTTTGTTGTTATCAAAATAAAATCTGCTTGCAATTCAAAATTTCAACACAATGAAAACAAAACAAATCAACTATTTTTGTAACAATATCAAAAATATTATGAATTATTTTTTCTGGTCTCCAAAGTCCATATAAACAAGTGCATATGCACCTCTAGAATAAACACATATCCCAAACACCCCAAAAAAAAGTAATAGGGAAAGAAATCGATAGTTGTAATAGAAATCTAAAACTGTCCTTTTATAGAGGGTGCGAGCAAAAAAAGAAACAAATAGAATCCAAAGGTTCAAAAGATCAACACAAAAAAAGATATATTGAAAGAAAACTTCTTCTTCTTCTTCAAGAATACACAGACACCTTGCTGGATGTTAAAGAAAAGAAAAAAAAAACTTTAGGTCATCGATAAATCCCGTTTCCTTATGGATTTCTTCTTTTTATATATATATATATATATATGTATATATATATACAAAAGTGCGAGAAGAGGCTAGTCAATAGGGAGATACTTGATTCCCTCGATAGATTTGATCAATTCCCATTTATCAAACACCGAAATAATCCCCCTCTCCCTCTTCCTTGATCCCATTGCAACCCTTGTGGAACCCCTTTCCAAATATACAGGTAGAGCAGGTAGAGCACCAATGGCACCCTTATATAAGTTCTTGTCGTCCCCCTTCCCCCCCCCAAAAAAAATAAAGACGAGGGGTGGAAAAAAAATTTTTCGGAAAAGGAAAAAAGAGAGTAAAAAAGAGTGAGATGAAAATATATATATATATATATATATATTAAATGGAGGGAGGATCGCCGCACCTCGAAGGCAGGCAGCCGAGTTAATGCATTTCTTTTATTATGCAATATTTCCATGAGGAGACCTGACCCAGAGTCCGGAACCGTTTAGGGAAATTTTTTTTTTTCCACTGTTATTCAAACGAGGGTCCACATTTATTGGGAGAGAAAGAGAGAGAGAGAGAAAAAGAGGAGGCACCCAAATTTTTGGCGTACGCTCACAAAGTTCAACGTGCCTTTGCATATGCATATATTATTTATACATATTGATCGTTTTTCGTTGATCAGAAGAAGAAGAAGAAAAAATAACCCCTTCTTTATTTTTTTTTTTTTTTCCCTATCCACTTATTATTAACGGTTTTTGCCTAGAGCGGTTTTTTTTTTCTCTTTATATTATTATAATTCTATTTCTTTTTTTCCACGTGACAAAAAAAAATTACATTGTTGTGAAATTCCTTTTTTAAAACAACTTTTTCATAAAGTATCAAAATTTGAGACAATTCCAAATGTAAGGGAAAAAATTTTTCTGTGCAAAAAATTATTTTTGCAAATTGCTGCCTCTTATTAGAATTTAACGTAAAAGTAGTAAGAAAGTGTGTAAAATTCTGAGGAATTTGAAAAAAAATTGAAAACATTAGCTCAAAAACTGTCTGAGATATTGCTGTGGCAAAAAACCGGTTTTTTATCGCAAAAAAAACGGTACGCTTTAGTTTTTTCAGTTTTACGCTGCCCCTAATTATTTTTAGAAAAAGTTGTCTAAAGCAAAGTTAAAGTTGACTAAATTCTTGATAATTTGGAAAAAAAGCCAATGTTACAGCTCTAATAGTTTCCAAGATATAGTTCCTTAAAGTTGACTACTTTTTTTTGCTAAAAACCGGGTTTTTTGCGAAAGCGATATCTTTGGCAGTTTTTAAGCAAAAGGGTTCGTTTTTTTTTCGAATTTCTCAGAATTTTATATACTTTTTTTGTCTCACCTGTACTTTTACTCTAAAACGAAATGCAAGGCAACAATTTGCAAAAAAAAACTGATTTTCTGATTTCCAGAAAAAAATTTCTGATTTCCAAAACGTAAAAATCATTATTATTTTTACAGATTTTTTTTTCTCAAGGACATTTTTCGATATTTTTCCAATTGTTTGCACAACTAAAATTCTGGGTCAATTGATTTCTTTTTATTTTTGCATTTCATAATATATAAATAATATAATATATGTGTCATAAATTCCAATGAAACAAGATCACGATTCCACATCTCGACAATTACATCAGAAATGAATGTATATATATATATATGTGTGTTTGTGTTTGGTTTAAACATATAATTCCTCTGATTGGATAATGATCACCTGAATCAATCACCCAGTCATTGCTTGTTAAAGACCCCACTTGACGTTTGTTGTTTCTTTCTTTTTTTTCACCTATATATCGAAGCTACTGTCATTACCAACCGAGATGATGAAGAACAGGTTTATTATATTCGTAATTCGTCAGCTGATGTGATATATGCTATATATATATATATTACGACATATACGCGCGCAGAAATAAGACGAAATACATATATTAATTATTTTTTTTCAGTGCCTCAAGTTCAAGGCGAAATTCATCCAAACGGAGATCCGGTAAACATATATGTATTTTGATCGCTTTTAATTTTGAGAGGTAAAAAAATTTTATCAAAATTTTTGTAGTAAGTTAAGTTATAGTTGTAAAAGGAATTTTTCAATTCTATATAAGTGTAAACTGCAATTTTTTGTACTTTAACATCTTTATTTTGAGATAGAAAAAAGGACAGAAATTCGGTACAATCAACTCGAATCGGAATAGGAGAATTAATTTTATCAAAAAAGGATAAAAAATTGCATCTCATTGCAAATTGCTGCCTAACATTATATTTTAACTTCAAAGTAGAGGTATACATAAAGTAGAGTAATAAAAACAAAAAAGTATGTATAATTGGAAGAAAGTAGCAGAAAGGTGTAGAAATTGTAGTATATCAAAAAAGAGAAAACAAAATTAGATATAAAAATAGTTGATTTTTTGATGACATCAGAAAACAAAGGGATGGTTATATTATAAAACGCAACAGAGGAAATAAGAAAACTATTTAAGGATGTTTAAAATCTAAAAAATTATTTTTAGTTAAGAAACTAAACCAAACTAAACTAATAATATATTGAAATTTCCAATTTTTTAATATACTTAAAATTTTTTACCTTTTCTTTTTATGTTATTACTACAAATTTTACCAACATGCACCCTTAATTTTTCATCTATGGTTAGTATATATAAAAAATAAAAACATGCTTTACGTACCCAGTGAACAGGCGTCATATTTTCAATTTAGAAAATAATGACATCTTACGATTTGGTTTTCTAAAGAAAAAATTTACAATTATCCTTTTGTATCTTATTTTAAAGACAGGTACTGCCAAAGGAATTGTAACAATTATAAAATTACGATTTGGTTTTCTAAAAGAACAACTTTTTAAGCGATGAATCTTTCTTGTAACTGCATACATATATCTGAAACAAAAAGAAAAGTTTTAGTAAACAAAAAAATGTTTTTATTATAATACAAATGTTATATTATACCTAAACGATTTGGTTTTCTATATATATAACAATTTTCTAAACGATTCTTTCATCCTAACTCTACATGCAGATCTGCAAGAAACTGAAACAAAAAGAAAAATTTTAGTAAACAAAAACAATATTTATATTGTAATGTAAATTTTGGTTTTCACATGATATAATTTTTTAAACTAGACGATAGATCCTCGCCTAGCATATCCTGCGTATATATCTGAAACAAAGAGAAAAGTTACATTAGTAAAGAAAAAAAAAAATTTTAAAACAGGAGAATTTTTTATATTACATGCGAAAAACGATATAACCATTAAGGATAAAAAATCAATTATTGAATAATTAAATCTAGACTTGAAATACTATATATACATACTTGAAATCTTTTACCCCACACGGAGAAAAAAAGTTAGCTATATATTAGCTAAAATTTAGTTACCTTAGCTAATTCCAATTTCTATTATATGGATAGCAATTATTGTTAGCTAATACAGCTAATAATTAGCTTCTATAGCTAACATGTTTTGCTATGGCAGTTAAATATTAGCTATCAGAGCTAAAAATTTGTAATCCGCATATAATAGCAAACTCATTTTTCTCCTTTCGTTGTTATGTTATATTCTACTACAAAATTTTACCAACATGCATTCTTAATTTTTCCTCTACGGTTAGTATTTATAAAATTAAAAACATGCTTTACGTACCTAGTAAACAGGTGTCATATTTTCAATTTAGAAAATAATGACATCTTACGATTTGGTTTTCTAAAAAAACAACTTTTTAAGCGGCGATTCTTTCTCGTACCTGCATACATATATCTGAAACAAAAAGAAAAATTTTAGTAAACGAAAAAATATATTTCTATTAAAATATATCGCAGCGAATAAAACCATAAGAAAGTAAAAACAATTTATGTTTTAGTGATGAAACTCACAAACAAAACAATTTTAGAATCTGGTTCATAATCCAATAAATGATTCTAGATTAGGTATTACAATAGCGCAAAACTTTTTTGTAGCAGATAAAAGTAGTTTTGTTGTTATTTGTTGTCGTTACCAAATTTTGGTTGGAATTTAAAAAATTTCAACCAAATTATTCTGTTGCGGCTTAACCAAATAATGTTTGTGTGACATATATAAGTCTATAAAATTCTGTTTCAACCAATCGAAATTTTGTAACGACAACCAAAAAATTGCCATAATATAACCAAACGATTTTGTCGCAAATACAAATTTTTTTTTTTCACAAATAGAGACTTGTTAAATTCTTTTTCCGACATAGAAAACTAGATGCACAATATTGACATGATGAGGAAGGTTGTTACAGAAACAAGGTATATATATAGTTATAATAATAGAAATGGATCCTGTTATATTCCCGAGATGAAATTTTCGACCTGTTTTCTACCTTTTAAACCTACTTCAATCCTAACTTAAACCTTTTGGTACTTTTTTCGGCCTTTTAGCCCTACTTTAACCCTTAACCATCCTTCGATTGTAACATTTTGGACCTAAAATGGACCTTATTAGACCTTATGAGACTACTTGAATTTTTACTGACAGGTAAACAAACTTTTCTGACCCTTTTTTCATCCTACTTGGCACTACATTCGGCCTTACTTATATCTGTTTAGACCTAAAAGAAACTTGAACTGAAATTTACTGAAATGAGCTGCAATATAGCTCGACGGACTTTAAAACATGTGTAGGTGCTATAAAATGTAAAACTTAACCAACCATTCTCCACAGGAGGGCTCTGGTTACATTTAGGTACAAAATTAGAAATAGTATTTTCTGAAATACAAAAAATTATAAATTTCTCATTTTAATTCCATTGTTCAAAAAGGGTCACTTTTTGGTGTCCGGAAAAAATACATGAAAACCAAAGCAATCATAAAAATGGAACCGAAATGTACAAAATATCTCAGATGCATATGGGTTGAAGAAACGGGTATATATATATACCTATTTGTGTATATACACAAAATATAGTTTTGGAATTTCCAATTTTTTTACACAAAATTTACTATAGTAAAAACACAAGTATCACCAAGCCAAAAACCGTTTTCCCACCAGTCTTTTGTCGACTTCGACAAAGTTAGTTTCAATTTTCTAAAGCGTATATCTCCGTGTGTTTAAAGTGATATTTATACAAAGTAATGTAAAAAAAATAATTGTGTCTTAGTGTGTATTCTACATATATAAATTTGTATATTTGTATTCTATATTGTATATAATTTGTATATAATGACGATGTTGAAGTACGCAACGTTTGTGATGAACGATTTTTTAAGAAATACTTTTTTAGAATGAAAATTTAAAAAAAAATTTGCTTGAAAAATATTTTTTGTAGAGTTTATTAATTAACAAATTATAAAAAAATATATTTTTAAATAAACTAGGGTAAATGCACTAATTGCGGCGCGATTCGAGTAAAAACACCTTTGAAATAGAAAATTCGACATTTCTATTGTATAAACTCAATTTAAGACTTATTAAACTAAAAGGTTATGTTATTTAGGTTTTGAAAAAAATGTTTAACTTTATAAAAATCGAAATTACGTGTATTTTGAAGATACTTTTCCCGCCGAAATTAGAGCCAATGGAAATCTTAATAATGTTTCAATTGCGGCGCGGAAAAAAATTTGATCTTTAATAATTAAATTAATAATTGTTTAAATGTGTATCTTTATAATTAATTGTATCAAAAAAATATTAAAATAATTTTTTTTAATCATATTGCAGCAGTTATATTAAATATAATAGTAAGAATAGTTATTTTTTTATGAACGCGCCGTAATTGGTACACTTACCCTATTTTATAATTTTCCGTGTTAAATAAAAATTAATTTCGAATCGTTGATTATAAACGTTGCGTACTTCAGCATCGTTATAATGTTTGTATTAATTAATAAATAAATAATAATAATAATAAATAAATAAAATAAATGGACTATATGGCCACCACGGAAGCTTGGATCTTTTACCTTATTTATGGCCATATTGTAAATTGAAGCTAATGACATTTGTTAGTAAAAATATAATATTAATAAATATTAATGCTATAAAATAGTTAATATTATATTTGAGACCGTTGAATTTCTCTGATTCCAACTGTATGTTTTACTTGAAAGTATGGAAAATAAATATAATTATTTTATTTTCCATACTTTTAAGTCGAACAACATACCATAAGAATCAGAAACATTTAAGGATCTCAAATATAATATTAACTATTTTATAGCATTAATATTTATTAATATTATATTTTTACTAACAAATGTCACCAGCATTAATTTACAATAGGGTCGTAAATCAAGCAAGGGAAAAAATTTTTCCGAAGGTCATCTCATAATGACCCTAATGAGACTAAAAACTTCCTAAACAACCCTACAATATTTTTACTGACGACCCTCCTTTCGACCTTTTTGATACTGCAAATTTAACCCTAAACTTACTAGAATCAACCTAAAATAGGAGAAAATGGACGAAAGCGACACAGTTTAGGCTGATTGTAGGCTCTTTAGGTCCATTTCTGTATTCTAGGACCCTTTATAAAAAAATTTTATGAGCTTCTCAGAGAGCAGAGAATTGTAGGCTGAAAGTAAGGTTCAAAGTAGGCTCGAAATTTTGTCTCGGGTTGGCTGTAATTTGAACAACAAACAAGTGGCATTTCCTCTAATCCTGTTTCTCTTGACAGAGAGAGAGGTCCACAATTCCACGTTGATCCCTCCCTCTCTCTCTCTCTCTCTCTCTCTCTCTCTCTCTCTCTCTCTCTCTCTCTCTCTCTCTCTCTCTCTCTCTCTCTCTCTCTCTCTCTCTCTCTCTATCGTTCTCGCTGGTCGAATTTAATGATCTGTTCATCAGTTTTGGTTAAACGAATACTATTCATCGTCATTTATTCAAGCCGGCTTTCTGCAAACAAATGAAATCCCAAGTTTCGCGTTGGCAGCATGCGATGAACGTATATATATGTATATACACCGCGTATATGCGCCTCCTCTGCTTAAACCAAAATTCTCTCTCCCTCAGCCTCTCTTCAGCTCTATATATGGAATTGTGTGTATCCAGGCGAGAGGCCGCTCCAGCAGCTATATAGACGGCGTGCCGCTCTGTTTGTGTTTGAGAAGTAAATTACAATAATTGAATAGACCACTAATTCCCCCTTGCGCCTTCGACTTCGTGAGCATTGGGTGCGCGAATAACGCTCCGGATATACTATATATATACATATATATATTTGTATGTCTGTCTGTCAGTCTGTCTGTAAGCATGTCTGCTTGTGTCTCTGTCAGACTTTCTGTCTGTCTGTCTGTCTGTCTGTCCGTCTGTCTGTCTGCATGTACGTCTTCCTATCTATATGTCTGTCTGTCTGTCGGTATTTTTGTCAATTTGTCTGTATATCTATTTGTCAGTATATGTAACGCTGTACGAGAAAGGGACCTATTGAGTAAATCAATTATATAGGTTATGTTAAAGACAATTTTACCCTGATATCAAAAAAAAAAAAATTACTTGTCTATTATCAAATAAATATATATTTATAGTTGGTAGGTATCAAATAATTATTATTTGCAAGTCAATTAAATGATACGTTATTTTAGTAATAATAACAATAATAGTAATAATTATTCCTTTTTTTTTTATTGCAATTATTGTTATTGAAATCCCGTGGCTTCTTGATTAATTTCATTGGCTTTCGTTTATTTCCTCTCTCTCTCTCTCTCTCTCTGTCTCTCTCATTTTTTTTTGTATACGAAGCGGAAACGCCCAAAAAAAAATTTCTTCCAACACCTTTTTTTCTAGATTATACTCAGGTACACACCAGGTGCAATGAGGGGGACTCTATCAAATAAAAAAAAAAAAAAAAAAAATTTATGCAAATTTCCATTCACAGTCAAATACAATATTGCGGCGCAGCAGAGAGATACGTTGCTGCTGATGGTTTGTAACCGCACTCACACACACACACATATATATATTATGTAACACACAACATTATTTTCTAGAGAGAGAGAGAGAGAGAGAGAGAGAGAGAGAGAGAGAGAGAGAGAGAGAGAGAGAGAGAGAGAGAGAGAGAGCTTTGAGTACAATTTTTTTTAAAGTGATGGTAAATTCAGCTTTTTTTTACAAAAAAAAGTGACAAAAATTTTCAGGCATTAGAAAATAGAGATTAAAAAACTAATCAATTATGACAACACTTTCACAGAAAATTAAAAGGCATTAAAATAAGCTGCAACGCTTATTCTTATTTTAATTCAATTTTGCTTATTTTAATCCATTTTGGTATTAAAATAAGGAAAATTGGATTAAAATAAGAAGCGTTGCAGCTTATTTTAATGCCTTTTAATTTTCTGTGTTTATAGGTCTTAGAGATAAAGGACTTAAGGAATTATGACTACGACTAAGATGGAAAAAAGACAAATATAACGCAATAATAACGTTTAGAAAATCAGGAGTTTAGGACAAAAAACTTAAGGAATTATTAATAATAATAAAAAAAAACTACCAGATTTAAGATTTAATGAAAGAAAATTTAAGAATTAGGACTACCAATAAGAGACTAAGAAAGTTAGAGGACTCTAGAGGAAAACACTAAAGAAATTAGCCAAAGGTTTAGAAAATGATCAGAATAAGAGAAAATAACGAATTTCACGAATTAGGAATTAGGGAATTATGTTTCAAGTATATACAAAGAGGATATAGGAGACAAACAAACTTTATATGAATGATTAATTTTAGGACAAAAAAGAAACTAATGACAAAACAGGACTAAGAGATTTTGCAAATTAGAAACTTTAGAGATTTTTGATTAAGAGACAAAGAAGCTTAGGAGCATAGAAATTTTTCGAAATTATGAAGTTGGGACAAAATTCTTATAAGGAATTAGAACTAAGAGGTTTTTTTGTAATTGTAATTTTTTACTAAATTTTACTTTACTTACTTTACTGTTTCTATTTATATATGTTACTACTACAAAATTTTACCAACATGCACCCTTAATTTTTCTTAACTATGGTTAGTACATATATTAAAATAAAAAAACATGCTTTACGTACCCACTGAACAGGCGTCATATTTTCAATTTAGAAAATAACGACATCTTACGATTTGGTTTTCTAAAGAAAAAATTTACAATTAGCCTTTTGTGTCTTATTTTGGAGACAGGTACTGCCAAAGGAATTGTAACAATTATAAAATTACGATTTGGTATTCTAAAAATACAACTTTTTAAACGATGATTCCTTTCTCGTAACTGCATACATATATCTGAAACAAAAAGAAAAGTTTTAGTAAACAAAAAAATGTTTTTATTATTTATAATATATTAGCAGCGAATAAAACGAAGAACGTAGAAACAATAAATAATAACAAACAAATGATTCTAGATTAGGTAATACTGTACCAAAAATATTTTATAAGCAGATAAAAGTTGTTGTTGTTATTTGTTGTCGTAACCAAATTTTAGTTGGAATTTAAAAATATTCAACCAAATAAATTTGTTCCCCTATTCAATTCCCCTATTCAGTTTCAACCTACCAAAATTTTGTAACGACAACCATACTTTAGTTACGACTTCAGTTACGACATTAAAAATTTGGTTACGACAACCAAAATTGACATAACCATACTTTATTTTGTCGCAAACACAAAATCTTTTACTGTATCTACTTATGTTAGTACTACAAATTTTAACCAACATGCACCCTTAATTTTTATCTATGGTTAGTATATATATAAAAAATAAAAACATGCTTTACGTACCCAGTGAACAGGCGTCATATTTTCAATTTAGAAAATAATGACATCTTACGATTTGGTTTTGTAAAGAAAAAATTTACAATTATCCTTTTGAGTCTTATTTTTTTTCTTTTAAACGCAGTAATGCCAAAAGGAATTGTATAATAATTATAAAATTACGATTTGGTTTTCTAAAAAAACAACTTTTTAAGCTATAAATCTTTTTCGTAACTGCATACATATATCTGAAACAAAAAGAAAAGTTTTAATTAACGAAAAAATATTTTTATTATAATATATATAGCAGCGAATAAGAAATCTTGTTTTGGTGATCAAACTCAAGCAAGAAACAAAACAGTTTTAGAATCTGTTTTACAATTTAATAAATGATTCTAGATTAGATTGTTGTTATTTGTTGTCGTAACCAAATTTTGGTTGAAATTTAAAAATATACAATCAAATAATTTTGTTGTCCTATATCCAAAATGTTTGTGGGACACAACTCTAAAATTCTGTTTCAATCTACCAATATTTGGTAATATCAACTAAACTTTGGTTATGACAATCAAAATTTGGCAACGACAACCAAATTTTGATTATGACAATAAAAATTTGGTTACGACAACCAAAATTGACATAACCAATCGATTTTGTCGCGAACAAAATTTTTTTTACAGTTTCTATATCTTATGTTAGTACTACAAATTTTAACCAACATGCACCTTTAATTTTTCATCTATGGTTAGTATATATATAAAAAATAAAAACATGCTTTACGTACCCAGTGAACAGGCGTCATATTTTCAATTTAGAAAATAATGACATCTTACGATTTGGTTTTCTAAAGATCAAATTTACAATTTTCCTTTTGATCTTATTTTTTTTCTTTTAAACGTAGTAATGCCAAAAGGAATTGTATAATAATTATAAAATTACGATTTGGTTTTCTAAATAAAAACAACTTTTTAAGCGATGATTATTTCCGGTAACTGCATGCATATATATCTGAAACAAAAAGAAAAGTTTTATTTAATTTATAATAATTAAAGTTTTATTTATATTTCTATTATAATAAATAATTCTAGATTAGTTATAACAATATACCAAAATTATATATTTGTAGCAGATAAAAGTTGTTGTTATTTGTTATCGTCACCAAATTTTGGAATTTAAAAAATGAGAGAGAGAGAGAGAGAGAGAGAGAGAGAGAGAGAGAGAGAGAGGATAAGAAAAAAGAAAGAGAATTTTTTTTTAAGGCAACGCCTTCATAATATATGTGTAATCAGGTCAAATGGATAAAAAAAAAATCTCTCTTGGACTTCCGCGTGACAATTGGAAAAATCTTCGAATGATTGGCAGCATTTTGGTCTCGGATAAAAGAAAAAAAAAAAAAAAGAAAGTCACTCTCGGCCAATTACCTCCAATATTGTGACGCGGATTAGCGTCACAGCGTGTCTTTTAGGATTTGCATTGTATTTGCATAATTCTGGTTGCACCTCGTGTGCTCACTCTACCGGATCAGGATGACGTCACTTTCTGTGAAGAAAAGCAATGAGAGAGAAGGGGGTAGGTGGGTGTGTGGAAGAGAGGGTTAAAGAAATTCGACTACAAGAGCGAACTCTGTCTCTGCGTCGTATGGACCCGTGCGGCCCACGCGCTCCTTTTTCTCATTCGCGTTTTGGGTTTAACTTTTTTTTTTTTTTTTTTTTTTTTAATTCAAACGCATATATTGCCAAACAACGATGATGGCTACACACACAATTCTCTTTCTTTCGTTCATCTTTTTTTCTTCTTTTTCTTGCAGTGTTCTTTATAATCGTCAGAATGTTATGATATATATATATATATACTTTCAAAAATTCACATTTAATTTCAATTTCGATTTTATCCCTAATAACACAAGATATCTTATTGGGATATATTGATAATATCCCGCAGATATCCTAGGGATGTCCTATGGATATCAAAAGGATCTCTTAAGGATATCCAAAAAATCGGCGGTTTTGATATCTGAGGATATCCACAGGATATCTTCTGGATATCTCTATAGACTTTCATAAATGTCCTCCAGATATCCCATAGATATCGTCAGGATATCCCACAGATATCGTTTTTATTATATTATTATTCATTATATTAGCTTAACAATTTTAACCTTTAAAAATATATGTTGAGATATTAAATATCCCGTGAATATCCTAAGAATATCCCACGGACATCCTGAGGATATCCAATGGATATCCTGCGATATAATATCCAATAGATATTTTGTGGATGTCTTAGGGATATCCTGTGGATATCCTATGGATGTCCTGTTGATGTCCCACAGACCGGCGGTTTGGATATCCTATGGATATCCTATGGATATCCCAAGATATCCTGGGGACCATTCTAGGATATCGACCATTGATATAGATATCCTATAGATATCCTAGGGATATCCTTTTGTTATGAGGGATTTTATAATTCTTAGACTGAGAGAAAAAATTGGTTGGTATTATCATTTTTAGTAAGTAAACTATATTGATGCTAATTTTTATTAGTTGTGGTTACTATTTTTATTGGTTGGCACTACTATTTTATTGGTTGAAATAACTAATTCATTAGTTTTGGCACAATTATTTTATTAGTTGGCATAACTATTTTACTGGTTGGCATAACTATATTAGTTGGTTATTTTTTTTTTTTTTATTTTATTTTTTGTCATATTAGTAGGTTCGACCATTTAGTTTGTTGGAATATCTTCCTTGGGCTCTAAATTTCTAATTCTTAACTAAATCCTTTCCTAAATTCTAATTCTTATAAAACTTTTAGTATCCTAATTACACCTAGTTCCATCGCACTAAAACTTGATTTCACGTCAATTTCTTTCTTAATTCCTTAAGTTTCCAAACTCTCTAATTCCTAATTCTAATTTTTTTTTTTTAAATCAAACTCAAATTCTTATAAAATTCTAATTTCACAAGTCTTTCAGCCCTAATTCCATAAGTTTCCAAACTCTCCCAAGTTCTAATTCCACCTAATTTTAATAAATCGAAATCTAATTCTTATGAAATTCTAATTTCACAAGTCCTAATTCCTTAAGTCACTTTTTTTTACCTTTTCAATTCCTGTTTGTTCTTCTTCTTCTTCTTCTTCTTATTTTTCTTCTTCCTCTTGAAAAAATAGAAAGACCTGTCTGATGTTGCCCTTGTGTTATTACCTGTCTCTGAGTAAAAATTTTAATTTAATTTTACCCCTTAAAAAGGAAGGAGATGGTTGGCTGAGAGAGAGGGGGGGAGGAAATTCTCAAGAAAAGCGGTCGAGATTTGTAGTTGGCTAGAATTTTTTTTCTTTTTTTTTTTTTTTTTAACTTTCAACCGGCAACCCTTGTGATGATGCGAAACAAGAGGAGGTGATGGTGGGTGGGGAGGAAGAGAAGAGGTCTTGATGAATGACGGGCGGTCAGTGAAGACCCGGTTAAAAGTTATCTCAGTAATCTGAGAGTTGGGTCCCCGTATATATATATACACACAGTCTTATGGCGGTTTTTATTGCGGTGTTCCGACATGGCAAGGTCGAGGTCAGTATACAGCTGACAGTGTGTTAAAAAAAAGAGAGATGAGAAAAGCAATAGGAGTGGGTCAGGTCGCGTCTTTCAGTTGCATCAGAGATATGCTCTCTCTCTCTCTCTCTCTCTCTCTCTCTCTCTCTCTCTCTCTCTCCCTTGCTCTGTTTCTCTCACTGTTTTTCCCTTTTTTTTCTTTCTCTAGATGACAGAAAGAAAGAAAGAGCGAGAGAGAGAGAGAGAGAGAGAAGCGCAGACGATGCAATGATGTTGATAATAATAATAGCGATGATGATGCTGATGTCCTCTCGCTGCGAATTCGCACAGTTTTATCTGGACAAACGGTGCCTTTTGCGGTTCCCATGTCCGAGGCCTTGACCCACTATTTTAGGCCATATTCTTTACGATTCCTTGTATGGTACCAGAAAATGTCTTCTTGGAGAACATTTGTAATGATGGAAAACAAATTTCGACATTTTAATTTTCTTCAATTCCACTTCCAGTTTCACTTTCACTTTTACCCCTTTTCTTCTACTTTCACCATTTCACTTCTAATTCCAGCCTTTCACTATTTCACTTTTACTTCTACCCTTCCTCTATTTCACTGTCACCATTTCACTTCCACTTTTACTTTTACCATTCTGTATATATTTCCACTTCCCAATTCCACTTTTACCAATCTATTTCCACTTTCACTTGAACCATTATTCATTCACTACCACCCTTCCACTATTTGTCATTTATCATTTTACTTTCCCAATTCCACTTTCACCCTTACATTTCCACTTTCACTTTCACCATTCCAATTCCACATTTAGCTTTAGTCTTCCACTATTTTACTTTCAGTTCCACTTTCACACTTACCCTTCCACTTCCAATAACAGCCTTTTACTTTTCCAATTGGAATGATAAAACTGTAAATGGAAATTTAAGGATGGAAATGGATGGAGAATAGTAAAAGTAAAAGTGGAATTAGGGAAGTGAAAGTGAAATCGCAAAAGTGAATTAGAATAGTGGTAGTAGAATAGTAGAAGGATGAAAGTGGAATTAGAGAAGTAAAAGTAAAATAGAAGAAGTGAAATGATAATAGTGGAATTGGAATGGTGAAAATAAGTGGAGAATGGTAAAAGTGAAAGTAGAATTTGAAGAGTAAAAGTGGAATTAGAAAAGTGAAATGATGGAAGTCGAAGGGTAGAAACATGGTAGTGGATGGAGAATGGTAAAAGTAAAAGTGGAATTAGGGAAGTGAAAGTGAAATCGCAAAAGTGAATTAGAATAGTGGTAGTAGAATAGTAGAAGGGTGAAAGTGGAATGAGAGAAGCGAAAGTAAAATAGAAGAAGTGAAATGGTAATAGTGGAATTGGAATGGTGAAAGTAAGTGGAGAATGGTAAAAGTGAAAGTAGAATTTGAAGAGTGAAAGTGGAATTAGAAAAGTGGAATGGTGGAAGTCGAAGGGTGGAAACATGGTAGTGGATGGAGAATGGTAAAAGTAAAAGTGGAATTAGGGAAGTGAAAGTGAAATCGCAAAAGTGAATTAGAATAGTGGTAGTAGAATAGTAGAAGGATGAAAGTGGAATTAGAGAAGTAAAAGTAAAATAGAAGAAGTGAAATGATAATAGTGGAATTGGAATGGTGAAAATAAGTGGAGAATGGTAAAAGTGAAAGTAGAATTTGAAGAGTAAAAGTGGAATTAGAAAAGTGAAATGATGGAAGTCGAAGGGTGGAAACATGGTAGTGGATGGAGAATGGTAAAAGTAAAAGTGGAATTAGGGAAGTGAAAGTGAAATCGCAAAAGTGAATTAGAATAGTGGTAGTAGAATAGTAGAAGGGTGAAAGTGGAATGAGAGAAGCGAAAGTAAAATAGAAGAAGTGAAATGGTAATAGTGGAATTGGAATGGTGAAAGTAAGTGGAGAATGGTAAAAGTGAAAGTAGAATTTGAAGAGTGAAAGTGGAATTAGAAAAGTGGAATGGTGGATGTCGAAGGGTGAAAACATGGTAGTGGATGGAGAATAGTGGAAGTGGAATAGTAAAAGTGGAATTGGAATGATGGAAATCATAAAGGGAAGGGGGGGTGTGGATAAAAGGGGAAAGTGGAAATGGAGGGGCGAATGTGAAATTAAGGAAGTAGAAGTGAAAGTGGAATACTGGAAGTGGAAGAGGGATTGGAATGCGGAAAGTGGAAGTAGCTAGTGAAAGTGGAAGTGAAACAGAATAGAAGTGGAATAGTGGAAGTGAAAAGAGAAAAATGGAATATCGAAAGTGCAATGGTGAAAGTGGAAGTAAAATAGTGGAAAAAAACAATTTTTTTTTTATTTTATAAAACTAAATATTCAATTTCCCAAAAATGAACAGAAAAATAAAATACAATAAGCAAAAAAAAAAAAAAAAAAAAAACAAAATTAAATTATTTTTTTTAACAATAAAAAAAGAATCCTGCAGCGACATCTGCATTGATTTTGAAGCGTCAATTCAGTATATATTCAATTGCGAATAATCGGTAACTTAAATATATAAAAAGAAAAAAATATCTCCCCCAGGGTTAGAAGAAAACAACCCTTACGTTTTACCCCTTGTAAGACCCATTGGGTAAGGGTTTTTTTTTTTTTTTTGGGCCTTACAGAAGTTTTGATGGTATAGTAGAATGCTAAAAAAAATTTTATATCCACCTAAAATTTCATTTAATTTTGTAGAACGAGAATTTTTTTATCTGTTTTTTTTCATTATTAAGTCTTGTTCTTGTTTTTTTCAATATGAAAATTTTTAAATTATTTTTAATATAAATATTTCAGTTATGAATATAATTAAACGTTAAATATCAATTGTTACGCACATTTTGAAAAGAAGGTTAGAAACGGTTTTTTTTTTTTTTTTTTTTGCTACCCTTTTCTATTAAAGTCGACATTGTGCAAAGGAAGGTGGACCTCTGGCTTTAGATTTTTTAAGGCGATTACGTCTACTATTTGACCCAAGTCCGACGCGACGGCCGGTTCATTAGATCTTTCGAAACGAGAAACAATGTGGTCGCTCTCTTTTTTTTTTTCTTCTTTTTCCATATATTCTCTACATTTCCAATAAACAATTCTAAAAATATATATACATTCCTTTTTGTCCCATCTTCTCAATTTTTTATTGTTCCATACACCTTCTTTTTTAATGTTCTTGTTATTCTCGCTATTTTCTCTTTGTTTTTGTTTTTCTTCTACTCATTATTTTTGTTGTTATTCTGTTACTGTTCTTATTATCCTTTTATGTTTTCTATTTATTCTTGTTCTTGTTTTTGTTCTTGTTCAGCTTGCTATTATAATTGTTTTTATTTTTGTTAAGTATATTCTTGTTCTTATTCAGTTTGTCATTGTTTTTATTCTTGTTCTTATTTTTGTTCTTTTTAAGCTTGTAATTGTTTTTATTCTTGATTTTGTTCTTGTTATTCTTGTTTTTGTTCTTGTTAAGCTTGTTATTGTTTTTATTCTTGTTCTTTTTCAGAGTGTTATTGTTTTTGTTCTTGTTATTCTTGTTTCTGTTCTTGTTCTTGTTTAACTTGTTATTGTTTTTATTTTTGTTCTTGTTCAGCTTGTTATTGTTTTTATTTTTGTTCCTGTTCTGCTTGTTATTGTTTTTATTCTTGTTATTCTTATTTCTGTTCTTGTTCTACTTGTTATTGTTTTTATTCTTGTTTTTGTTCAGCATGTTTTTTTATTATTGTTCTTGTTTTTGTTCTTGTTCAGCTTGCTATTATAATTGTTTTTATTTTTGTTAAGTATATTCGTGTTCTTATTCAGTTTGTCATTGTTTTTATTCTTGTTCTTATTTTTGTTCTTTTTAAGCTTGTAATTGTTTTTATTCTTGATTTTGTTCTTGTTATTCTTGTTTTTGTTCTTGTTAAGCTTGTTATTGTTTTTATTCTTGTTCTTTTTCAGAGTGTTATTGTTTTTGTTCTTGTTATTCTTGTTTCTGTTCTTGTTCTTGTTTAACTTGTTATTGTTTTTATTTTTGTTCTTGTTCAGCTTGTTATTGTTTTTATTTTTGTTCCTGTTCAGCTTGTTATTGTTTTTATTCTTGTTATTCTTATTTCTGTTCTTGTTCTACTTGTTATTGTTTTTATTCTTGTTTTTGTTCAGCATGTTTTTTTATTCTTGTTCTTGTTTTTGTTCTTGTTCAGCTTGCTATTATAATTGTTTTTATTTTTGTTAAGTATATTCTTGTTCTTGTTCAGTTTGTCATTGTTTTTATTCTTGTTCTTATTTTTGTTCTTTTTAAGCTTGTAATTGTTTTTATTCTTGATTTTGTTCTTGTTATTCTTGTTTCTGTTCTAGTTCTTGTTTAACTTGTTATTGTTTTTATTTTTGTTCTTGTTCAGCTTGTTATTGTTTTTATTTTTGTTCCTGTTCAGCTCGTTATTGTTTTTATTCTTGTTATTCTTATTTCTGTTCTTGTTCTACTTGTTATTGTTTTTATTCTTGTTCTTGTTCAGCTTGCTGTTATAATTGTTTTTATTTTTGTTAAGTATATTCTTGTTCTTGTTCAGTTTGTTATTGTTTTTATTCTTGTTCTTGTTATTCTTGTTCATATTTTTGTTCTTGTAAAGCTTGTAATTGTTTTTATTCTTGTTCTTTTTCAGAGTGTTAATGTTTTTGTTTTTGTTATTCTTGTTTCTGTTTAACTTGTTATTGTTTTTATTTTTGTTCTTGTTCAGCTTGTTATTGTTTTTATTCTTGTTATTCCTGTTTCTGTTCTTGTTCTTGTTTAACTTGTTATTGTTTTTGTTCTTGTTCAGCTTGTTATTGTTTTTATTCTTGTTCTTGTTATTCTTGTTTTTGTTCTTGTTCTTGTTTTTTTGTTTTTCCGATTAATTTTTCTTTCTGTTATTGTTGTTCTTCTTCTTATATTCTATTTTTCGTTCTCTTTATTATTATTATTATTATTATTATTATTATTATTAAAAAAAAAATAATCCTGACAGGAAATTATCTCATATAACACGTTTTTACACCTATATATCATGTGTGTGTAATATTCTAGGATCTATTTATCAGTAGTGACATCAGTTTGTCATAGAGTGTGCAAGAAAAAAAAATACATCGCAGGTACAGAAAACATTCTCATATAAAAAATATATATATATGTATATATACCTGTAACTCTCGCTCATGACAAAGAAGTTGCATACATATATATATATATATATATATATATACAGACAAAAAAAAAGACAAACCGACATAATAAAAAAAAAAAAAAAAAAAAATGAAGAAAAATCACGTGTCTCTTCGAGATGGTTGACGTCATATATGTATCTATATATTCTTTTTTAAATGCGTTGCGCGCGCGTATATATATATATGTGTATAGCTTTTCTTCGTCCTTGGACTCACGACTAACATTTATTGTAAAAGCACACATGAAAATTACACAAGACATAATTCCTAGGTATTACACACGACGTAAAGCGCAAAAGGTGTTTAAAAATTAACTGCCACAATTATCTCATTCTTCGGTAATAGCATATCATCAAGTTCAAATTTCCAGCATTTTATTGGAATTTCAAAATGTAGCCATTACACCGTTTAGCATGTATAGGTATATTGTACACACATATATATATACATATAGATTACGATGAAGTAATTGTTTTATGACATTGAATAAATTTACCAGTATGCAATGTTGTTGATGATTTTGTGATCTTTTTTTGGGTTGTAGAACGTTTTCGATATTTTAGGACTTTTGTATAGAATCTTCATCGCAAAAAAGGCCCCTTTGTTTTAAAATAGGTCAAACTTGGTTAAAAAAAGGTTCAAATTATTTTCAAAATCGATCTGAAGTAGGTAAAAATTGGACAAATTAGGTTCAAAAAGATCTATTTTGGATTCAAATAAGTCAAAGTAGGTCCATTTTTAGTTAAAAAGGACAAAGGTAGTTAAAATAGGTTGAAAATATATCGAAAGTAGGTCAAATTAAGTTTAAATTAGGTCTATAGTAAGTTTAAAGTTAAGTGAAAGGAAGGTCAAAGTAGGTTGAAAATAGGTCGATGTAGGTTTTATTTTTAGTTGAAAACGTCCAAGGTAGGTTAAATTTCGTTAAAAGTATAGTTCAAGTACAGTTGAATGTTCAAGATAGGTCTAAAGTAGTTCAAAGATGACCAAAATAGGTTGAAAATAGGTTTAAGTAGGAGTATTATAGGTTCAAAGAGACCTAAAGTAGGTCAAAATTGGTTGAAATAGGTTTAAAAGGTCTATTGTAGGATAAAATTAGGTCTATTCTTGGTAAAAAAAAAAGTTCAAACTATGTTCAAATTGGTCTATTGTAGATAAATATAGGTCCATTTTAGGTTGCAAATGTCCTATATAGGTCAAAATAGATCCGAAGAAAGTTTAAATATAGGACACATTGTTTCAAAAATAAGTTTAAGTTAGGCCAAAGTTGGTCAAATTAGGTTCAAAATAGGTCAATTTTATGTTACAAATAGGCAAAAGTTGATTGAATTAAATTCAATGTAGGTCCACTTTAGTTTAAAAAGGTCCAAGGAAGGTCAAAATAGGTTAAAAGTAGGTGAAGTGTGTTAAAATAGGGTAAAGTAGGTTAAAGAATGTTAAAGTAGGTTAAAGTAGGTTAAAGTATGACCGCTGTAGTTACAAAATAGGTATACAGAAGATGAAAGTTGGTCAAATTAGGTTTAAAGTAGATCCACTGTAGGTTAATAATAGATTTTAAGTTAAGTCAAAGAAAGGTCAAAGTAGGTTGAAAGTAGGTCGAATTAGGTTTTATTTTTGGTTGAAAAGGACCAAAGTTGGTCAACTTTTGTTAAAACTCGTTCAAGGACAGTTGTAGGTTCAAGCGATAGATCTATAATAGTTCAAGATTGGTCTACAGTACATTTTAAAAAATGGTCAAATTATAGGTTCATAGTAGGTTGAAAATAGATTTCAGTAGGTGCATTGTAGGTTTAAATAGATCTAAGGTAGATCAAAGATTGTTAAATTAGGTCAAAATAGGTCAAATTAGGTCCACAATAGAAGCATTGTAGATTCAATTACATTTAAGATAGGTCAAAGATGGTCGAAATAGGTCAAAATAGGTTCACAATAGAAGCAATGTAGACTCAAATAGATCTAAGGTAAGTCAAAGATGGCCAAATTAGGTTCAAAGGTGGTCCAAAGTAGTTTCAAAATAGGTTTCAGTAGCATTGTATTTTTAAATTTGATCTAAGGTAGATCAAAGCAGATAGATCAAAATAGGTCAAAATAGGTCAAAATAGGTTTAAATAGGACAAAATAGGACAAAATAGGTCAAAATAGGTCATAATAGGTTCACAGTAGGATTCAATAGAAGCCAATTAAGGGTAAAACAAATAATAAATTTTATTTTTTTTGCACTGACACAAAAAAAACCAAAAAAAAAGTCAAAGAAGGGTGAAACGAATCAAATGAGACGACTGGAAGAGGCAATATCTATACCTATATATATGTGTACAGCACTCGACACGCCATTCACAGAGTCCCTATGAATGAACCACGAACGATGGTAACTTTATACATATACATACATGAATCTTGCAAGCTTGTTACAAAAGAGAGAACGAAAGAATCTGTCGAAAGGAGAAGAGAGAGAGAGAGAGAATTAGTTTCATATATTATATATGTAAAGGTTTCAGTATGCGTATAAACGTATGCATGAAACCCATACAGACAATATTTCATTGTACTACTATTATTCAATAGCCATATAGAGTGGAGTAATTGATCTCAACCGTGAGTGAGTTGTTGTTATTGTTATTGTTATTGTTGTTGTTGCTCTTATACTGAAAGTTAACGATATACATATTAGCCGAGCGTTAATTTATTTTTCATCTATTTGTAAATCGATAATTCATGTAGAACTAATTTTTTTGCTTTTATAAATGATTTACTCGCGGAAAGGAAATTATTTCATTTAAATAATGGTATTTTTATTTTTAATGATTTTAGTAATCAGTGGAAGTGAAAGTAAAAATTAGTGAAAATTACAATTTGTAATCAGTGGAAGTGAAAGTAAAAATTAGTGAAAATTACAATTTGTAATCAGTGGAAGTGAAAGTAAAAATTTGTGAAAATTACTATCAGTGAAAATGAAAGTGAAAGTGAAAATTAGTGGAAACTACAATTAGTGAAAATGGAAGTAAAAGTGAAAGTAATAATTAGAGTGGAAATTAGAATTAATAAAAGTGAAAGTGAAAATGTAAGTAAAAATTAAAATTAACGTAAACGAAAGTGAACATTATAATCAGTGAAAGTGAAAGTGAAAGTAAAAATATGATTAAAAATTAAAATCAGTGGAAGTGAAAGTAAAAATAGCAGTAAATATGGAAATTAATGGAATTGTATCTAAAACTGTAGATGAAAATTATAAATAGGAGAATTGAAAGTGAAAATGGAAATGAAATTAGTATAAGAGAAAGTAAAAATCTAAATGAAATTAGTATAAGTGGAAGTAAAAATATGAATGAAACCGACAATCAGTGGAATTAAAAGTGAAAGTAAAGATTAGTGAAAATTACAATTAGTAATCAGTGAAAGTGAAAGTAAAAGTGAATGTAAAAATTAGTGAAAATTACAATTAGTAATCAGTGGAAGTGAAAGTGAATGTAGAAATTAGTGAAAATTACTATCAGTGGAAGTGAAAGTGAAAGTGAAAATAGGATTGAAAATTAAAATCAGTGGAAGTGAAAGTGAAAATAGCAGTAAATATGGGAATTAATGGAATTGTATCTAAAACTGTAGATGAAAATTATAACCAGGAGAAGTCAAAGTGAAAATGGAAATGAAATTAGTATAAGAGAAAGTCAAAATGAAAATGAAATTAGTATAAGTGGAAGTAAAAATGAAACCGACAATCAGTGGAAGTGAAAGTGAAAGTATAAAAGTAAAAATTTGAATTAACGAAAGTGAAATGGAAAATTTAACTGAAAATCCTAATCACTGTAAGTGAAAGTGAAAATAAGAGTTAAAAAATAGAATCAGTAAAAGAGGAAGTAAGCATATGAGTAAAAATTTCAATTAGCGGAAGTGAAAGTGAAAATAAAATTAAAAATTAGAATTAATAAAAGTAGAATTCAAAATGTAAATGAAAATCATAATCAGTGAAAGTAAAAGTGAAAAAGAAATTACATAATCAATCCTAAGACTTGATAAATCATTCCAAAATCGATCGAAAAAGAATTCAACTTTTTAAAACCAAGCAATTTTTGTAAAAGCGTGTATCTCATTTATATATATATACATGCGAGATTCCTGAAAGGTTTGCGTGTTGCGTTCGCCAAATCATTGCAATTTCTTGGAGGATATAAATTATAACGTCATTGCGTGTCAAGGAGATGAGAAGGGAATCCGGGCAAAGTATCAGCACGTGTCTTATGTATTAAGGAAGAACTCAAGAATTGCATTAAGAAAAGGAAGCTGCGTGAACATTTTCTCTCTTATATATAATATATATATAAATATAGTCATATATATATATGTATATATACTATGCGCGCGGTTGCCATTTGCGGTTTGTGTGTTGCGGTTAACCAAATCGAAGGTCCTTAAAGCCGGTGTCTATGCGTGACACGTCGATCATCATCATCATCATCATCATTACCATCATCATCTTTTGCATCATTGATACCCGGCAGCTAAAGCGCTTTGAATTTCAATACGAGATGCGAGAAAGCCTTTATCAATACAATTCAAAGTTGTGTGCTTGATGCAATTGAAATTGCTGATTGTACAAGGACATTAATAGGAAAATCTATTTTTTTTTCTTAGAATTTGCAATGCTGTTAAAATGTGTGTGAAAAAAGCTGGAAAAACGATCTTTTAACGTTCTTTTAACGTTCTTTAAACGTTCTTTTAACGTTCGTAAAACGTTCTTTTAACGTTCCTTTAACTTTGGTAAAATGGAATTTAAATTAATTTAACGATCCCTTAACTTTCCCTTAACGTTCCTTTAACCTTCAATTAACGATCATTTTTCGTCCTTTAACGTTTTTAAAACGTTCATTATAACGTCCTTTTAACTTACGTAAAACGAATGTATAACGTTCCTTTGACGTTCCTCTAACGTTCATTTTTCGTTCTTTTAAAATACGTAAAACGATCCTTTAAGGTTCCTTCAACGTTCCTTTAACGTTCAATTTACGTTCATTTAACGTCTTTTAAACTTACGTAAAACGATCCTTCAACGTTCCTTTAGAGTTAATTTCTCGTCCTTTAACGTTCCTTTAACGTTTATTGAACGTTCTTTAAACGTTCATTATAACGTCCTTTTTACATTCGTAAATCAAAATTTAAATGTATTTAACGATCCCTTAACTTTTCCTTAACGTTTCTTTAACGTTCCATTAACGATCATTTATCGTCCTTTAACGTTTTTAAAACGTTTATTATAACGTCCTTTTAAATTACGTCAAAGATTCTTTAACGTTTCTTTAAGGTTCATTTTTCGTCCATTTTACATACGTAAAACGATCCTTTAACGTTCCTTCTACGTTCTTTTAACGTTCATTTTATGTTTATTTGACGTTTTTTTAACTTACGTAAAACAGTCCTTTAACGTTCCTTTAAAGTTCATTTTTCGTCCTTTAACGTTCCTTTAACGTTTATTTAACGTTCTTAACATGCTCATTATAACGTCTTTTAACTTTGGTAGAACGGAATTTAAATTAATTTAACGATCCCTTAACATTCCCCTAACGTTCCTTTAACGTTCCATTAACGATCATTTTTCGACCTTTAACGTTTTTAAAAAGTGCATTATAACTTCCTTTTAAATTACGTACAACGATTGTATAACGTTCCTTTGACGTTCCTCTAACGTAACTTTTTCGTTCTTTTAACATACGTAAAACGATCCTTCAAGGTTGCTTTAACGTTCCTTTATTGTTTATTTAACGTTCTTAAAACGTTCATTATAACGTCCTTTTTACTTTCGTAAAACGGAATTTTAATGTATTTAACTATGATACCAGTCACAAGGGTAAAAGGCTCAAAGGTGGGAAAAAAAAAAACGTAAACAAATTACCAAAATTACGTTTGTGCAGGCGCGGAAGAGTTTGTGTTGTATTAGAGTAAGAGAGAGTGACGTCACGTGAAGTGCTCTCTCTCTCTCTCTCTCTCTGTCGCATGGAGTGAAACAAGAGCGAGTGAGATGACGTCACCTGGTGGTTCCGGCATCCGTACCATAACCGACTCGCTGAGAGTGACTCCCGGTATCGGTGTAGGTGGGCCGTAAACGCTTTGCGGCTCTTCACGTAACGTAAACGCTCGATAAGAGTGACTCCCCGTACGTTTACGTTAGTGAGGCGGCACCTGGTGGTCACGTCACGTAAAGACGACGATGAGAAGCGTAGCTTTCCGTATTTACGGATTGTCTGGTGAATATTGCTGGAGGGTTACCCGTAGCCTAACGACTCGCTAAGAGTGACTCCCCGTATCGTTAGGCGGGTTTGCGTGCTCTTCGTATCCGTACCTTAACCGACTCGCTGAGAGTGACTCCCGGTATCGGTGTAGGTACGACAGAGGCTCTGCACGTAACGTAAACGCCCGTAGTGAGTGACTCCCCGTACGATTCACGTTAGCGAGAGTGCAGGATCTACCCGTAGCCTAACGACTCGCTAAGAGTGACTCCCCGTATCGTTAGGCGGGTTTATGTGTTCTCTGGGCCCGTACCGTAATCCGACTCGTAAAGAGTGACTCCCCGTATCGGATAGGTGGGCCAGAGACCCTGCACGTAACGTAAACGCCCGTAGAGAGAGACTCCCCGTACGATTTACGTTAGTGAGGCGTGACAGAGGGTTGGGGCCTGAAAATAGAAATTGATTAGTCGGCCTACGGTAGTAGGGTGAAAGAAAAGTAGAAAAGTTCAGTTGAAAGAACCTTTATTTTGAAAGTACGCAAGAGACCTACACGCCGTTAGGCGGCAAATCTCTGCTGGCTGGTGTTCTAACACTCAGACCTTATATACACTTAGCAAGTCATCTCGACTGCGAGTGAAATAATAACTACATATTTACTACAGAACAGCGCTCGTAGCGTTAAACAATAAGAACTAAATTGAAAACTTATAAGTAATACACACATACACACACACGTATATATATATATATATATATATATATATATACATATTATACATACATATATATATATATATATATCTAACATTATAAATTATAAAATAAATTATAAATCATTATAACAATAATATTTATAATCAACAATAAATAAAATTACAATTATTATAATAACAACAATTATAATTATTAATTAGTTAATCACAAATTATTACAATATAATAATTATTTATAATAAATTATAAGTTATAATTCATATATATAGATTAAAAAACATTAAACCTCGAACATAACCTTTTTTATAAACAAATTAACTGAAGACTCCGCTCGGAAAAGTATCCGGCGAGCAGGAGGTTTAAAGAAGTGACGCGTTGACAGCAAAGGGCCTGACGCGTGGAGAGTGGGAGAGAAAAGCGGGAAATAGGAGAGAGGCGCGGCGGTGGAGTTTGGTTGGGAAAGCGTAGCAGACCCGTTAACAATGACTCAGCCAAGGACAAGAAATTCATGAAGAATAAGCAATTTTGACTATCTTCATGAATTCTGGTCACCCCTATCAGTGACATGTATCAATCCCCCCCTTGGGAAGGCATTGATCACGGAAGATTACTAAAATTTACTAAATTTCCCGAAAGGTTGTTCGAAGTTTAAGTGGTTTCGACGTTACAGAATTTTTTTAAAACATGATTCGATGTTACAAACGTTTGCGGAGTGGTTGATCTTCTTCTATATCCTCTGGATTGATGTTGAGTGATTGGCTGCTGGTTATCTGAGCTTATTCAGCCGCAGATGTTGCTGTAGCCATCCTTCACAAAAGAGTGTTATTCGGCTTTTTTTTTGATGGTGATTTTTGTACTGAGATGTGCAACGGGCTTGTACAGCCGCATGTGTTGCAATGGTCGCCTCGACCGAGGGACCGCAGCTATCCTAAGTGTTCTATGGGCAACTGCGCTGGCAGGGGCAGGAGTTGGCCTGTGTTTAGTCTGGGGTGAGGGTGTCGAACCCCGAACTAAGGCTCAGAAACTAGGAATAGATCTGCTTTAGAAATTTGTGGGATGACGGCTTGGGCTTGTTCAGCTTAACGATATGATGACCCGTCCGGGTCATCTGTCATCCCTCTCAATTCTGATGGAGTCTCTTTAGAAATTACTCCAGGAGGAGTAACGAGTAATGGTGGTAATTTTGGCCGTCGACGAAATTTTAATAAAAATTTTCGCGAACTAGTGGATGATAGAAGTGGAATCAATTTGTGGTGTTACCAGTTAAGTCTTCTCTGCCCGTTCCTTGTTCAGGAAATAAGACTAAGGATGTTAATGGTAAGAATGAAGCTATGGTGTTTTTTGAAAGAGATAAAGTGGAAACAAAGAAAAAGATGGCAACCATCTGGTATTGAAATTTACAACATCGTCCGATGTTACTTCCGGTTCCCGGTATCTAGTCATCGAAGGTGAGTAGGTCTTCGAGCTTGTTCAGCACATTGAGACTGTTTGGGTTTGAACCAAGCATGGTCCAACGGAAAGGGAAAGATTCCTACGTCAAGCTGGCGTGCAAGGAAAGCCCCGATCAGAACGTTTCGCTTGGCCATGAGCCGTGTAGGTGATATCCCCCCTTTGCCGAAATTGTTGGTAAAGGTATCTTCGAGGATGATTAGTCAGGGTAGCACGAAATCTTTTCAAATCCCAGACGTTTGACGTAGGATTTCTAGACGTTAAATAACCCACGTCTGTTTAGGTATGTGAGTCGATTTAAGGTACAGTAAGAAGAGAGTGTGGTGATTGACTGTCTTAGTGCTAGAGGCTCTATGACAAAAATAGAGAAGACAGCGAAATAATTATACCTTTGTTCTAAACACATTAAGGTGTCAGAATGAGGTAAACGAAATGGTGTGGATTTGCGGGTTTGGGAGCTAAATGGTCTGACAGTTCTGACCAGCAGCACCCTCTGTATGGCAGTTGTCAGCCTGTACATTTTCAGGCTGACAATGTACCAATTAGTCAAGAGTTTTTGTGGGTACATGGTTGTAGAAGGTAAACTTTTCCTGATTCAAGAAGAAGTTATTGTTGAGATGGAGGCGAGAGCTTATGATAAAAAAACAGATTTTATCAAAAGTAGAAGCTTTTGGTTGCGAGAGGGTGAGAGCTTGTTTGATAAAAGAAGCTTTCATCAAAGAAGTTGAGATAGGGGTTAAGATTTTCTGAACGTAGAAGAAGCTTTTGGTTGAGAGAGAGGTAAGCTCTTCTGTTTGTAGAAGAAGTTTTTTGGTTGAGAAAGTGGTAAGCTCTTCTGTTTGTAGAAGAAGCTTTTAGTTGAGATAGTGGAGATAGCTTTTTGATAAAAGAAGCTTTCATCAAAGAAGTTGAGATAGAGGTTAAGCTTTTCTGAAAGTAGAAGAAGCTTTTGGTTGAGAAAGAGATAAGCTTTTCTGTTTGTAGAAGAAGCTTTTAGTTGAGATAGTGGAGAGAGCTTTTTGATAAAAGAAGCTTTCATCAAAGAAGTTGAGATAGCGGTTAAGCTTTTCTGAACGTAGAAGAAGCTTTTAGTTGAGAAAGGGTGAGCTTTTCTGATTGTAGAAAAAGCTTTTGTTGAATAAGAGGCGAAAGCTTTTCCGATTTGAGAAAAAGTTTGTCGTTGTAGTGGACATTTAGGTAAGACCAAGATTAAAATACAATATAAAGTCTTGTCGTTAATTGAGAAGGGAAAATGTTGAGCGCCACCGGGTTTTATTGTACACTCCCGGAAGTGTATTTGAGAGAGTAGGTAGTGGGGGGTAATGGAGTCAATCAACGGATGACTGTCCCCCCCTTGAGTGGGAGAAAGCGGACTAAAGAATTAATCTACTAGAAATGGAAACATGGTTGAGGTTAGCTCGGCAAGTATGTGAGACATCTCATAGCGGAAGGTCCGTCCGAACATCCGTTCAGACCCGAAAGAAGTCGCGGCCCCACGTTGGGCGCCAATTTGATACCAGTCACAAGGGTAAAAGGCTCAAAGGTGGGAAAAAAAAAAACGTAAACAAATTACCAAAATTACGTTTGTGCAGGCGCGGAAGAGTTTGTGTTGTATTAGAGTAAGAGAGAGTGACGTCACGTGAAGTGCTCTCTCTCTCTCTCTCTCTCTGTCGCATGGAGTGAAACAAGAGCGAGTGAGATGACGTCACCTGGTGGTTCCGGCATCCGTACCATAACCGACTCGCTGAGAGTGACTCCCGGTATCGGTGTAGGTGGGCCGTAAACGCTTTGCGGCTCTTCACGTAACGTAAACGCTCGATAAGAGTGACTCCCCGTACGTTTACGTTAGTGAGGCGGCACCTGGTGGTCACGTCACGTAAAGACGACGATGAGAAGCGTAGCTTTCCGTATTTACGGATTGTCTGGTGAATATTGCTGGAGGGTTACCCGTAGCCTAACGACTCGCTAAGAGTGACTCCCCGTATCGTTAGGCGGGTTTGCGTGCTCTTCGTATCCGTACCTTAACCGACTCGCTGAGAGTGACTCCCGGTATCGGTGTAGGTACGACAGAGGCTCTGCACGTAACGTAAACGCCCGTAGTGAGTGACTCCCCGTACGATTCACGTTAGCGAGAGTGCAGGATCTACCCGTAGCCTAACGACTCGCTAAGAGTGACTCCCCGTATCGTTAGGCGGGTTTATGTGTTCTCTGGGCCCGTACCGTAATCCGACTCGTAAAGAGTGACTCCCCGTATCGGATAGGTGGGCCAGAGACCCTGCACGTAACGTAAACGCCCGTAGAGAGAGACTCCCCGTACGATTTACGTTAGTGAGGCGTGACAGAGGGTTGGGGCCTGAAAATAGAAATTGATTAGTCGGCCTACGGTAGTAGGGTGAAAGAAAAGTAGAAAAGTTCAGTTGAAAGAACCTTTATTTTGAAAGTACGCAAGAGACCTACACGCCGTTAGGCGGCAAATCTCTGCTGGCTGGTGTTCTAACACTCAGACCTTATATACACTTAGCAAGTCATCTCGACTGCGAGTGAAATAATAACTACATATTTACTACAGAACAGCGCTCGTAGCGTTAAACAATAAGAACTAAATTGAAAACTTATAAGTAATACACACATACACACACACGTATATATATATATATATATATATATATATATACATATTATACATACATATATATATATATATATCTAACATTATAAATTATAAAATAAATTATAAATCATTATAACAATAATATTTATAATCAACAATAAATAAAATTACAATTATTATAATAACAACAATTATAATTATTAATTAGTTAATCACAAATTATTACAATATAATAATTATTTATAATAAATTATAAGTTATAATTCATATATATAGATTAAAAAACATTAAACCTCGAACATAACCTTTTTTATAAACAAATTAACTGAAGACTCCGCTCGGAAAAGTATCCGGCGAGCAGGAGGTTTAAAGAAGTGACGCGTTGACAGCAAAGGGCCTGACGCGTGGAGAGTGGGAGAGAAAAGCGGGAAATAGGAGAGAGGCGCGGCGGTGGAGTTTGGTTGGGAAAGCGTAGCAGACCCGTTAACAATGACTCAGCCAAGGACAAGAAATTCATGAAGAATAAGCAATTTTGACTATCTTCATGAATTCTGGTCACCCCTATCAGTGACATGTATCAACTATCCCTTAACGTTCCTTTAACGTTCCATTAACGATCATTTATCGTCCTTTAACGTTCTTAAAACGTTCATTATAACGTCCTTTTAAATTACGTCAAAAGATTCTTTAACGTTTCTTTAAGGTTCATTTTTCGTCCATTTTACATACGTAAAACGATCCTTTAACGTTCCTTCAACGTTCTTTTAACGTTCATTTTATGTTTATTTGACGTTTTTTTAACTTACGTAAAACAGTCCTTTAACGTTCCTTTAAAGTTCATTTTTCGTCCTTAAACGTTCCTTTAACGTTTATTGAACGTTCCTTTAACGTTTATTGAACGTTCTTTAAACGTTCATTATAACGTCCTTTTTACTTTCGTAAAACGGAATTTAAATTCATTTAACGATCCTTTAACGTTCATTTAACGTTTACTTAACGTTCTTTTTAACTTACGTAAAACGATCCTTTAATGTTCCTTCAACGTTCCTTTAACGTTCATTTCACATTCATTTTTCGTCCTTTAACGTTTATTTAACTTTCCTAAAGCCGAATTCAAATGCATTTAACAATCCTATAATGTTCCTAAAACGTCCATTATAACGTCCTTTTAACCTAAGTTAAATTGAATTTAAATAAATTTAACGCTACTTTCACGTTTTTTAACGTTCATGTAACTTTGTAAAATGAAATTAAAATTAATTGAACTATCCCTTATTTTTCATTGTCCGTCCTTTAACGTTCATTTAACGTTCATTTAACGTTCTTTAAATATTCTTTTAACGTTTAAGAAATGTTCATTATAAAGTTTTTTTTTAACTATAGTCATGTAACGATTGCTATATATGGTAACGATGATTGTCATGGAAACCGTTGTTATGGTAATGGTTGTCATTGAAACGGTTCTCATGGAAACAGTTGCTATATAGTAACTGTTACCATGGCAACCGTAAATGTGTACAACGGACGGACAGACGGACGCCAAAGCTAAACAATATAAGGCTTTTGTGCCTCTGGGCCACAAAATCTTAACAAAAACAAAAACCAAAAAAAAAAAAAAAAATGAAAAAATATATCTCATGGCATTTTTTGAAAAAAAAAAGAGGAGAAAACCAAAAGAAGACTCAAGAATTTCACACAGCATTATATTTTGCCGCGCAGTTCTCTGACTTCATACGAAAGGGCCATCGTCTGATTTCCTCTCGTGGGTCGCCGATTTATCGCCTCACCCAATAACATGGAGTGAGTTTGCGGTACGTGGAATCAGGGATGGCGAATGAGTTCTTCTATTTGTTAGACTTTAGTGGATCGCCGGCTTCTAAAAATCTAAACGCGCTTCTCTCTCTCACTCTGTCTTGTATAAAGCCTCCGTTTTGGTTCCAAACGGATACATGAAAGCCAAAAAGCCGAAAGCGCGCTGTCGTTGATCTAGTGCCCTATATATATATATATATATATATATATATATATATTTTTTTTTTACATATATACAGGGTGTATCAAAAGTCCCGGGACGATTGGATTATATTTTCGAAAAAATTTTTGGGCCTGTTTGGGCCCTACGTGTGTAAATTTTAACATGGCATCGATTAATTTCTAACACTACAGTGTTATTACGTTCGATTTTCCTATTCAAACATATATATATATATACATATGTGGTATAATTTGGGTCTTAAAAAAAAATTTAGGGCCTTAAAAAAAAAAGTTATTTTACAAAGATTTATCATTTTAACAAAGAAGATGTGGAATATTTTCTGTGTTATTTTTATGGACAAATTATCAAACTGTTTAACACGTGATTAATTTTGTGCCTCAAATGAAATTTTGGTCCTTAAAAAATTTTCTACCCCTTGAAAATTAAAATTAATATTATGAAAAATTCGATTTTTTTTTTGTATTATTCGAACAAAAATAAATACCTTGTAAACCATATGATTATAATTTGAGTCTTAAAAGGCCGAAATTTTTTTTTCAGGCCCAAAATTAATCACGTGTTAAACAGTTTTGATTTTTTTTTTACAAATAATACAGAAAATTTTACAGGCAAATTGTTTGATAAAAAGTTAAATTTTTTTCATTAAAGAAAAAAAAATTTCTTTTTAAGGCCCACTCTGTATATATATATATATATATATATATATATATATATATATATATATATATATATATATATATATATATATACGGCGAGAGCAGTTAACTAGGGACTCGCGATACTCATGGATAAGGGTTTCTTGGAGCGAAGCGCGCGCTCTTGATTCGAGAACTGCCCTCAAATACAGGACCCCATATACATTTATTATAATATACCTACCGGAACATCGATTGAACCCAAAATCTCCTCGCGCTACCGTCTGCAAACTTCTGTTTGTCAGTTCACTTTTCGAATCTTCAGGTAGGGTTATAGACTTTCTATGCTCTTTCGCTTCTATATTTTTCTCTTTTTTTAAAATTCCTTTTGTAAAAAATAGCTTTCTTCTTCTCTAAAAACAAGATACATATATATATATATATTTTTTTTTTGTGCTTCTAGAAAATATTTTAGTTGCAGTAAATATATACAAATCTGACCAAATTTGACCTACCTTAGGTCTACTTAAACCTATTTTGAACCTAATTTGACCTAATTTGAATCTACTGTAAACCTAATTTGACCATCTATGATCAACGTGGGATCTATTTTAATATACAATCCTCCTACTGAAACCTATTTTGAACCTACTTTGGACCTACTTTGAACCGAATTTAATCTACTTTGGACCTACTTTGAACCTACTTTTGACCTATACTGGACCTTAAGCCTACATTAATCCTACTTTGAGTCTACTTTGGACCTATATTGGGTCTACATTTAGCCTACATTTAGCCAACATTAATCCTACTTTGAACCTACGTTGAGCCTACATTAAACCTAGATTGAACCTACAGTGGACCTACATTCCACCTACTAATCCTACTATGGGACTAAATTAATCCTATTTTTAGCCCACTTTGAGTATACTTTGGACCTATATATTAAGATACCAAGAATAAAACCTACTTCGACCTACTCACAACCTACTTTGACCTTCCTTCAACTTAACTTTAAACCTTTTATTAACCTACATTAGACCTACATACAACCTACTTTGACCTTGCTTTGACATAACTTGAAACCTATTACTAACCTACATTAGACCTACTTTAAACCTACCTACTGCACTCTGAAACTATTTTGACCTACCTTAGACACTTTTATACAAAAGTGGACCTACTTTGACCTAAATTAAATATAATTTAACCAACTTTTGCCTATTTGTATATACAATACACTGAACCTATTATAACCTAATTTGACCAACTTTGACCTGTTTTGGACATTTAAAACCTAGACTTGTACCTATTACTATTAACCTAAAATAGACCTATTTGAACCTAATTTGACGATTTTTGAACTACTGTAGACCTATATCTTGAACCTGAAACGGTCCTTGAGAACTACTTTTAACAAAATTTGACCTACCTTGGACCTTCTCAAACAAGAACATAACCTACTTTGACCTTCCTTTAACTTAATTTCAAACCTATTATTAACCTACGTTAAACCTAATTTTGACCTACTTTCGATCTATTTGGAATCTATTTTAACCTGTTTTGGATCTTTTTAACTAAGAATGGACCTACTTTGACCTTTTTTTATCCTACAGCAGACCTTTTTGAACCTAATTTGTCCAATTTTGACCTACCTTAGACATTTTTATACAAGAGTGGACCTACTTTGACCTAAATTAAATCTAATTTAACCAACTTTTGCCTATTTGTATATACAATACACTGAACCTATTATAACCTAATTTGACCAACTTTGACCTGCTTTGGACATTTAAAACCTAGACTTGTACCTATTATTATTAACCTAAAATAGACCTATTTGAACCTAATTTGACGATTTTTGAACTACTGTAGACCTATCTTGAACCTGAAACGGTCCTTGAGAACTACTTTTAACAAAATTTAACCTACCTTGGACCTTCTCAAACAAGAACATGACCTACTTTGACCTTCCTTTAACTTAATTTCAAACCTGTTATTAACCGATACTTTAAACCTAATTTTGACCTACTTTCGATCTATTTTGAACCTATTTTAACCTGTCTTGGATCTTTTTATCTACGAATGAACCTACATTGACCTTTTTTTATCCTAGAGCAAACCTTTTTGAACCTAATTTGTCCAATTTTGACCTACCTTAGACATTTTTATACAAAAGTGGACCTACTTTGACCTAAATTAAATCTAATTTAACCAACTTTTGCCTATTTGTAGCATACAGTGGACCTATTATAACCTAATTTGACCAACTTTGACCTGTTTTGGACATTTAAAACTTAGATTTGTATCTATTATCATGAACCTACAATAGACCTATTTGAACCTAATTTGACGATTTTTGAACTACTGTAGACCTATTTTGAACCTGAAACGGTTTTTGAGAACTACTTTTAACAAAATTTGACCTACTTTGGACCTTCTCAAACAAGAACATAACCTACTTTGACCTTCCTTTAACTTAACTTCAAACCTATTATTAACCTACTTTAAACCTAATTTTGACCAACTTTCAATCTATTTTGAATCTATTATAACCTATTTTGGATCTTTTTAACTAAGAATGGACCTACTTTGACCTATTTTTATCCTACAGTAGACCTTTTTGAACCTGTAATTTGTCCAATTATGACCTATTTTTATTTTAAACCTATTTTTTTAAACCTTTTTTTTAACCTTTTTTTTTACCTTACATGAATCTACTTTGATCTATTTTTAAACCTACAATAGGACCATTTTGAACCTAATTTGTCCAATAATAATAACACTTGTTAAATCATTGATTTTTAATAATTAATCATTGGATTTGTTTTCTAAAAAAAAAAATTTAAAGAAAGAGAAGGTATTTGTCTTAATAACTTTTAAATTTTAGATGAAGGATTAATAAAAAATATTATTTTTTTTTGCAGAACACATATTTATTTATAAAAAACAAACAAACTATATATATATATATATATATATAGCAGACACAGTAGACTTTAACGCAGCATATATAGCTACGTTGCCAGCTGAACGAAACATCTTCTGATGCTCGACATCAGGAATGTTGTGTGTTAAAATACCTTTGCAAAGTTTGTGTCTGTGTTTATATGTGCTCAAATCATATGTCGTCAGTCTTTTGGTATTAGTGTGTAAAATCTATGTCTGTGTGTGTGTATATTATACTACGCACGCAGAGGTTTAAAATTTGTGCCTCAGGCCCAGCATCACCTGTCTCAACTCGCCCCTTACGTCACCCTTTTCTCTCGCAGTCTCTCTACCCTTTTTCCCCACCTTCCAATCCAGTCAAGCCGAAAACATTCGAGAATTTCAATACTATGCGGATCATTCGCATCTTTGCCCATGAATCGATTCACTTCCTCGATATATATTAGCTTTCTTTCTCTCTTATACACAATAACAAAAAAAAAAAAAATAAATAAATAAAAGGGAAATTGGCCTCTACAAATGTCAAAGCATTAATATGTTCTCTTTGATGATGATAATAGAGAGAGAATGAGAGAGAGAGAGAGTGTGTATGTGTAAAAAAAAAAGAGGCGTACGAACATCAATCAAATGGTGTGTGGCAAATTTAAATAAAATGAATGAATGATGATGCATATGTAAATATAGGTGAATAGTATTTAAATGAGAAATAAGTAGTGTTTAATAGAATGTTTGTTTTGATTTGTAAGTCAAGCGAAGTGTGAATCTCATGAATTCTAACGCCGGCCCCATTCGTTTGTAATTACAATCACAATTCAATATATATTTATGTATATTAATATATTATAAGGAATATAACGTTATATATTATAGAAACAAACATTGGAAACTATTTAGGATTTTACATTTCATTAATATGTATATATGAGTTTATAAGTATACACAAATATTATTTATTTATTAAAGTTACAATATGGAAACTAAATTCTAGACTACTATATGTAAAATTGATAGTATATATTGGTACTATTTAACTATTTAAAGTAGTCATTTTTACTACTTTTATTAGTTGCTATAACTTATTCTTTTTAAGTTTTGACTTGTAAATTTTTCATCTTTTAATTATAAGTTGTTTAATTGCATAGTGCAGTAAAATCTACTACTTAATGTGATAGTTTTAATTGCAAAGGATTTTTTAATTCTACGACATAAATGTTCTTAAAGCCTATATTGAACCACTTTAAGTATAGTAAAAGCTACTATACTTAAAGTAGTAGTTTTAATTGGAAACGATTTGTAAATTTTACATCAAAAACGTTTTTCAAGCTTATTGAATTAATTAAAATAGTAAAAATCTACTACCCAGGTGAAAAAAATTAACGTTACTAACGTTACTTATGTTACTAACATTATTACTAATGTTACTAACGTTAGTACCTATAAAAAAATTAAGAGTTTCTAAAATATATTTTCACAGAAACTTTGCCACTACTTTCCCAATACCACTTTCACTTCCACTTAAACTTTTTATAATTTTCATTCCCATTTCCACTTCTACTTTTTCTAATTCTCATTCGCACTTTCATTCTCACTTCTACTCTTTCTAATTCTCATTCCCACTTCACTTCCACTTTTTCTAATTTTCATTCCTATTTCCACTTCCACTTTTTTATATTCATTGCCACTTCAACTTTTTCTAATTTTCATTCGCATTCCTATTTCCACTTCCAGTTTTTTATATTCACTACCACTTTTTCTAATTCGCATTCACACTTTCACTTCCACTTGTTCCAATTTTCATTCCCATTTCATCTTCCACTTTTTTATTTTCATTACAACTTTTTTATATTTTCACTCCCACTTCCATTCCTAATTTTTTAAATTTTCATTATTACTTTCACTTTTTCTAATTTCCATCCATGGTAATTAAAAAAAGTGGAAATTGTTGCGTAAATGGTTATTAGAAATAGTTTTAGTCAAAATGGCAACAGCTATAATGAAAATTAGAAGTGGAAAAAATGGGAGTAGAAGTGGGAATGAAAATTAGAAAAAGGGAAGTGGGAATAAAAATTAGAAAAAGTGGAAGTGGTAATGAAAATAAAAAAGTGAAAGTGGAAGTGAAAGTGGAAATGAGAATTAGAAAGAGTGGAAATGGAAGTGCGAATGAGAATTAGAAAAAGTGAAAGTGGAAACGGTAATGAAAATAAAAAAGTGGAAGTGATAATAGAAATGAAAATTATAAAAAGTGCGGGAAAGAACATTAAATATTTCCTGGTGGTCGATTTTCGACAAGTTTCTGCAAAAATACAATTTAGAAACATTTTCTTAATTTTTTTATAGGTACTAACGTTAGTAACGTTAGTAATATTAGTAACGTTAGTAATGTTAGTAACGTTAGTAATGTTAATTTTTCTACCTGGGTACTTAAAGTTGTAGTTTTAATTACAGACGACTTGTTAATTCTACAAGAAGAATTTTATTTGAAACTTATATAAAATCATAGAAATTATAAAAAATAGTTTAACCTACAAACTTATATATATTTCAATAGTCAATAAAATTATTGTAATTTGTTTCTGCATGTTATTCTTAAGTTTTTTTTTTTCCAAAAGTGAATTATAAACAAAAATTTAATATTAATTTAAAAATAATTTCGATAATTTTTTTTAATAATTATCTAATTTCAGGAATTTAGTATATTCATTATTTATTAAATCATTATATTTGTGATGAGTTAATTTGTAAACTAATTTTATTTTATGTAAATTGAATTGAATTCAATGTTAATTTATTTATATTTAATATAATAATTAATAAATTAAAGTGAATAATAAAATAATTAAATAGTTAATTGCATAATTATATAAATTATAATTATTTTATAAACATTTTTATTTTTACTAAACTGTTTTTATAAATTATAAAAACTTTGGTTGTATAATAAATTTATTTTTATATTTATTTTTTGATTTTTTAAAATAAAATATATATATATTATAAGAAGGAATGAAAATTCTTTGTGTTTTCGATTTTATATAATAAAATATTAATTAGTTATAGTTGACTAATTTAATTAATATTTAATTTGTCATGGGTTACTAAAAATTTCAGACACTTTTTCCTGAGTATACTAAAAAAGTATTACCTGGAGTGAAACTTATCTCTCTGTTACAGTTAAAGCTTTTTTTTCGTATACAATAAATTACAAAACTGCCAGTACTCCGCCAGTACTGAACCAGTAGTGGTTATTAATATTGGTGCCAACTCTGGTAGCTAATACTGGTAAAATGTTATCATCCCAAAGTTACGCCAACTCTGGCGCCAATACTGAGTGCCAGTACTGCGCCAGTATTTGTTAGTACTGCGCCAGTATTTGCCAGTACTGCGCCAGTACTGCGCCATTAGTAAATTTTTAATTGGGAAGCTACCTGAGATTAAATTTTTGTGCAAAAATATTCATTACCGTTTGTAGAGTACATGTTTGAATACGTTGGGTCCAGCAGACCCATTGTGCTATTTACGTTCAAACACGGAATTATGATAGTTACGTTACGTTACCATTTAGTTAAATGTAGTTTTATTGACTTTTTGACCCCCTCCTCCCTTAAAATAGGTTTATGAATGGCCCCTTATTATTATTATTATTATTATTATTATTATTATTATTATGTATTTTTTTATTTTATTTTAAAAGTACTATTAAATATAATTATTTATAATGTAGAAATATATATTCTACATGAGTTTTCTTGTACCTACAATATGCATTTTGAACAGAATTTGACAAAGTGTACTTTTATATATATATATATATATATATATATGTACCTACTATAAATATATGTAATGAAAGCGTATTACATATAAATGTGTCAAATAGTATATGAAATTTATTGAAAGCTTTCACATATATGGAATAAATTTTGATGAATTTATATATTATATATATACATGTATATATATATATATATATATATATATATATATATATATATATATATATATATATATATATATAATGTTTGCAATTTTGGTGGAAAATTTGTCGACAAATTAAAATGTATAGAGTATATATATAGAAAAATATACCCTATATATAAAAAACTAATTGATTTTGTATTATAATTAGAAATAAAATTTAAAAATTCAAAAGAATTATAAAATTCGGATATTAAAATTGTGATATAGAAAATAAAATTTTAGAATTTAATAAGAAAATTAAAATTCAGCTTAATGAAATTTATTTTTATAATAAAAATTTCAATCCAATATTAATCAAATATTTTCTTTGATTCTGTGTATATCCGCTTATTATTATTATTATACACCCGCAGAGAAAAAATTTCTTTGATTTAAAGAAACCAATTTTTTTGACTTTGTTTTCTTTTCATTCAAAATAAAATTTTCTTTAAAACAAAAAAAAAAAAGCTTTTTAATATATAGTAATCAAAGAAAATTTCTTAGTTTCAAAGAAATTTTTGCATTAAATTAAAGAAATTCTAACATTGATATATATATATATTTAAAGAAATATTTATTTGAATTAAATAAAAAATTTCATTGAAACAAAGGTAATTTTTTTTTTTTTTTTTTTTTTTTTGAAACAACACAGAAAATTAAAAGACATTAAAATAAGCTACTGCAACGTTTATTATTTTAATCCAATTTTGCTTATTTTAATATCCATTTTGGTATTAAAATAAGCAAAATTGGATTAAAATAATAAGCGTTGCAGTTTATTTTAATACCTTATATAATTTTCTGTGAAATAAATTTTCTTTGTATATCAAAGAAAAAATTTGTCAAAGAGTTTGATTTCTTTGAATAAAAGAAATTTTTCTCTCTGTGTGATATACATATATACATTAAAACACACATTGCCTTTAAATGAAAATATGAAAAAATAAACCCTCGTTTGTGCATTTTATATATATATATATATATTTGAAAATATCCGTATTTAGAAAGTCTCTCAAAACCTTGAGGTCTTTACTGCAGGCGTTTGAAAAACTGATAATGATTCCTGCTTGACAGGTGAAAAAAAATACCTAAGATATATATATATATATATATATAAAGGAGCAATAAAAATAATGAGAGGAATTTGATCGGATTGTGCATTTCGTAAGAAGTGGTTTGACTACTTAGGAAATGTTTGTAATATGTTCTTCTATATATTCCCTTGGATTACGACACTCTTGCAAAAGGGGGAAGAGAGATCTTTAGAGGGCGAGATGAGTGAAGAAGGGGGGGGGGGAAGTCAGAAAATATAATGAAGCCTGAGCCTTAGAGGCAATATTGTGCGTTTTAATAATCTTTTAAGAACACAATGACTTCTCAATTTTATTAATATTTAATTTCATCAAAAAGCGTTTACAGAATGTTTCTTATACAAAAAACAAACTGAACTCATTTTTGCTAGAAAAACTATAAAAATACTTATAGGTTATGTACTACATTCCTCATAACAAAAAGATATCCCTAGGATATCCATAGGATATCCATATCAATGGTCGATATCCTAGAATGGTCCCCAGGATATCTTGGGATATCCATAGGATATCCAAACCGCCGGTCTGTGGGATATCAACAGGACATCCATAGGATATCCCTAAGGCATCCACAAAATATCTATTGGATATTATATCGCAGGATATCCATGGGATATCCTCAGGATGTCCGTGGGATATCCAAACCGACGATTTTTTGGATATCCTTAAGAGATCCTTTTGATATCCTTAGGACATCCCTAGGATATCTGCGGGATATTATCAATATATCCCAAGATATCTTGTGTTATTAGGGTTGTGATATTTTCATATTAGTAGTACTGCAAAATCTTGTAAATTATATATATATAAAATAATAAAAAGAGAGAAAAAAAAATGAATGAAGAAAAAATTCATTGAATGTGATTATCTAGTGTCGTCGTATTGGATTTAGTGTATGGCTAAAAGCAAGTTTTTCATACTAGATAATGAATAATTGTGGAAAGTTGATCAAATTGTGTTCAAAATAGGATAAAACTAGCTTCAAATTAGTCCTAAGTAGGTATTTATACTGAGGTATTTATAAGGTGCAAAAGTAGGTCAAATTAGGACAATTCTTAGTTTAAACGGTCAATAGTAGGTCAAATTAGGTCCATTGTTGTTTAAATATAGATCTAAGCTAAGTTAGAAGAAGTCAAATTAGGTTCAAAGTAGAACCATTAGGTTAAAATAGGTTCAAAGTAGGTTTAAAGAAGGTCAAATTAGGTTTAAAGTAGAACCACTGTAGGTTTAAAATATGCTTAAAATAGGCCAAATTAGGATAAAAAATACCATCCTAGGTCAAAGTAGGTTACAGCAGGACCATTGTATCTTCAAAATAGGTCTACTGAAGGTCAAAGAAGGTCAAATTAGGTTCAATGTAGGTTAAAATAGGTTCAAAGTAGGTTTAAAGAAGGTCAAATTAGGTTCAAAGTAGAACCATTGTAGGTTTAAAATATGCTTAAAATAGGCCAAATTAGGATAAAAAATACCATCCTAGGTCAAAGTAGGTTACAGCAGGACCATTGTATCTTCAAAATAGGTCTACTGAAGGTCAAAGAAGGTCAAATTAGGTTCAATGTAGGTTAAAATAGGTTCAAAGTAGGTTTAAAGAAGGTCAAATTAGGTTCAAAGTAGAACCATTGTAGGTTTAAAATATGCTTAAAATAGGCCAAATTAGGATAAAAAATACCATCCTAGGTCAAAGTAGGTTACAGCAGGACCATTGTATCTTCAAAATAGGTCTACTGAAGGTCAAAGAAGGTCAAATTAGGTTCAATGTAGGTTAAAATAGGTTCAAAGTAGGTTTAAAGAAGGTCAAATTAGGTTCAAAGTAGAACCATTGTAGGTTTAAAATATGCTTAAAATAGGCCAAATTAGGATAAAAAATACCATCCTAGGTCAAAGTAGGTTACAGCAGGACCATTGTATCTTCAAAATAGGTCTACTGAAGGTCAAAGAAGGTCAAATTAGGTTTAATGTAGGTTAAAATAGGTTCAAAGTAGGTTTAAAGAAGGTCAAATTAGGTTCAAAGTAGAACCATTGTAGGTTTAAAATATGCTTAAAATAGGCCAAATTAGGATAAAAAATACCATCCTAGGTCAAAGTAGGTTACAGCAGGACCATTGTAGCTTCAAAATAGGTCAACTGAAGGTCAAAGAAGGTCAAATTAGGTTAAAAGTAGATCTCTTGTAGGGTGTAACAATAAGTTTTAAGGTAAGTTAAAGAAAGTCGAAGTAGGTATGTATTCTTGGTTAAAAGCGACCAAGGTAAGTCAAAGTTGGTCAAAGTAGGTTCGAAAAGGTCAAAAAAAAGATCTATTTTAGGTTTATATTTGTCTAATTTAGGTCCCACGTTGTTTTCAAAGTAGGTTCAATGGAAATATTTTATGACAGAAAATACTTAAATTATTTTAAAATTTCAATCAAAATAGTGGCGGAATATTAAAAATATGGAATATTAAAATCCAGAATAAAGAGATAAAAAAAAAATTGCAGTCTATTATAAAAAATCTAAAATGATATTCAATAAAATTTTTAAATGAAAATTATTCTCTCTCGATATTATCATTGAGTTATACAATATAACAGTTATAATAAAAGTTACGTTAAATTTTCTATAAATATATATATAAATATAAATAAATAAATATATATCTATATACATATAATGACAAGAGGGAATAATCATTTAATGATTTAATCTCATCGAGGTTCCGGAAGCGATTACAAAACATGTCTCTTCGATTCCCTTTCTCTTCGATAAATCCTTCGCGTTTAACACTGAATCAGTTGAATGCGTCATTAGTCAATGCAACTTGAACTTGGCTATCGTCAGGCGCCGATCAACGATATATTATTAGTCGCCATTTATCCAATTTTTCAATTATTCCCATCAACCGTGTATAATTGAACCATCTTATCGAAGATCCAACAAACTGTATACAATATATATATATACATAAAGGAACACCTTAAAGAATTGATTTTTTTTTTATTTTAAATTCTCTTTATCTGATTTATATTTTATTCAGTATGGTAATAAAACTTTCTTCAAATTATTTTTATTAACATCTCGTTGGAATTGTAATTAAAAAATTATGTTAATAACAAATTTTTCAGAATTTTTCTTATTAAATTCTCAAAAATTTCCATTTAAAATCATTATAACCCTTAACTGCGGCATCATGGGTCCAATAGACCCGAGCATTTTTTTCTCGCTCAAATTAATTGAATTTGATTATTTTTGATATTTTCATATATTAGTTTGACATATTAGTAATTTTCTAAGTATTTTTGATACCAACTAATTCGATACAAAAGAATAAATTAGCTTATTCAAACATTAATAAAATTATAAATTTTTCATTTTAACCTAAAGTCAAATTTTACAAAATAAATACCTTTTTTGTCAAGTCCCGCTGTTGTGGTAATTTTTTCCTTTAAAAAATAATATATCATAACCTTAAATTTTTTAATAATATATTAAAATTTCAAATAACTCATGAATTTTTAAGTGAAAACGCGCAATTTTTTTGGTTTTTATTTTACACAAATTTTTTTTCAACTAACTTAAAATAAATTAATCCCTGTAATACTAATGAAAAATTTTAAAAAATACATCATAAATTACCTTTGAGATTAAATTTATTTGTGCAAAAATATTCAATACCGGCTGTACAATATACGTTTGAATATGCATCGGGTCCAGCAGACCCGTTGTGCCATACACGTTCAAACAAGGAATTATGCCATATTACCCCAAACACGGGGGTAATTCACCCATTTTTTTTTGTTGTCATTGTATTATACTATATCAGCTAGGGGCCAATTTTGCACCATAAGTGCGTGTCATATTGCCCCGGTCAGGGACAATTTTTCTTATTTAATATGTCATATATTGCCCCATTATTGACTCATATTACCCCGGCTAGGAGTTCGCACGCTTAAATGAATAATAATAATAATAATTGTATTATACTATCCTAGCTAAAGGTCAATGTTGTCCTAAAATTGTGACATATTACCCCGACTACGGGACAATTTTGTTTAGTTATTATATGCCATATTACCCCAAATACAGGGGCAATTTACCTCGTCATTGTATCATACTACATCAGCTAGGTACAAATTTTTATTCTGTCATTGTGTTATATAACACCGATTAAGGGTCATTTTACCCCATCATTGGATCGTATTACCCCAAACACGGGGGTAATTCACCCATTTTTTTTGTTATGTCATTGTATTATACTATATCAGCTAGGGGCCAATTTTGCACCATAAGTGCGTGTCATATTGCCCCGGTCAGGGACAATTTTTCTTATTTAACATGTCATATTGCCCCATTATTGACTCATATTACCCCGGCTAGGAGTTCGCACGCTTATATAAATAATAATAATAATAATAATAATAATTGTATTATACTATCCTAGCTAAAGGTCAATTTTGTTCTATAATTGTGTCATATTACCCCGACTACGGGACAATTCTGTTTGGTTATTATATGCCATATTACCCCAAACGCAGGGGCAATTTACCTTGTCATTGTATCAGCTAGGTACAAATTTTTATTCTGTCATTGTGTCATATTACACCAATTTAGGGTCATTTTACCCCATCATTGGATCGTATTACCCCAAATAGGGGACAATTTACCTCGTGATTGTATTATACTACACCAGCTAGGGGCAAATTTAATTCTATCATTGTGTCATATTACATCGACTAAGGGGGTATTTTATCCCGTTATTTTACCACATTATCCTAAATAAGGGGCAATTTGTCTCGTCATTTTAAGATATTATCTCTCCTATGGGACAATTTTGTCCCATAAGTGCGTTCCATATTACCCCGGCCAGGGAAACAATTCTTTTTAGTTATTATATCATATTGCCCCGTTTAAAGGGACATTTTACCCCATTATTATGTCATATTACCCCGGCTAGGGATGCGCAAGCTTTTATGAATAATCTATAATAATAATAATAATAATAATAATAATAAAGAATAAATTTTTTTCCCTCTTTATCTAATTTATATTATATTCGAAAGTAATTTTTTTTATTATATCTTTAAAAAATTTTTTTTTTTTAAATCATTTTAATAATAATTGAAAAAAATTGTAAATAATTAAAAGTAAAATTAAAATTATTTTTGTAAAATCGATTTAGTTTTAATTTTTGAAAGTTTATTTGTTATTCCAATATAAAATAATATAATACAACAATAATATTATTATATTGGAATATATTATATTTATATTTTATTATATATTATAATAATATTAAATATTAATAATATAATATAAAATATAATATGTAAGTGTGTGTGTTTGTGTGTAAAAGTACACGCGTTTCGTGTCGAGAGTATATGCCTTTTAACTCGGCAGTCAGTCATCGAGAATCAAAGGATCATGTTGCAATGTTCCTCCTCAAGGTTCTCTGGAACGGCTATAAGAGGCGTCTCGTAGGCGTTAAACGTTAAACGCATTCCACCTTAGAGGTTATACATTGCGAAATATCGCGAGTTGCGTTCTCGTTAACCACACACAAATACATATATATATATATATACACGATTCACACGTCCTTGATCCAAGTTCAACTTGGACTCGATTCTATACGATTGACACTAATCTCACTCGACATTCACGAAAAATATAGTATGAATTTTCCATTTAAAAAAAAATGTAAAAATATTTTCTTCTTTTCTATATTCATAAAAATTCACTTGAGAAATTAAAAAAAAAAAAAAAAAAAGAATTGTTAATTTTCCGCTCGGTAAATTAGGAAAATTTGAATTTTTTTTTTATTTTGTACCATTTTACCCCAATTTTATACCATATTACCCCGTGTTATGCCATTTCACCCCTCAATTGTGTTATATTGGTTCTGATATTTGGTATTGTATTATAAATTTCTCATTCGTGAAATATTTCCTTTTTTGAATTTTTATGTCTCATATATTGTGTCATATTACCCCATATAAGGGAAAATTTTGCCCCTGGATTGTATTTTACTACCCTTCAGCAAGGGGTATAATTTTTTCTTTATATAAGTATTTCATATTACCCCGACTAGAGGCGAAAATTTCTAGTTACTATGACATTTTGCCCCGTTGAAGGGACATTTTTCCACCATTATTGTGTTATATTACCCCATCAGCTAGTGGTCAATTTTTCCTCATAACTGTTTCATATTACCCCGACAATGGGAGAAAATTCTTCTTAGTTATTATGACACATTGCCCCATTTAAAATGACATTTCCCCCCGCCTCATTATTGTATCATATTACCCCAGCTAGAACAAATTTTGCCTTCAAGGTGTGTCATTTTACCCCGACTAGGGGGGGGGGAATTTTTCTCAGTTAGAATGACATATTACCCCGTTAAAGGGACATTTTCCCCCATTATTGTGTCATATTACCCCAGTTGAAACAAATTTTGCCCCATCATTGTGTCATATTACCCCGACTAGGGGGGGGAGAATTTTTCTCAGTTAGAATGACATATTGCCCCGTTAAAGGGACATTTTCCCCCATTATTGTGTCATATTACCCCAGTTGAAACAAATTTTGCCCCATTATTGTGTCACATTACCCCATATAGGGAAAATTCTTCTCAGTTATTACGTCATATTACCCCATATAAGGGCCGGGATATTTTGCCCCCATCATTGTGTCACATTACCCCCAAGTTATTATTTTTCATATCTAAATTACAAAAATTTTTAAATCAAATTAAAAGAATTGAAAAATTGTGAATTTCATCATTTGTAGCAATAGAGTTAAAAAAAAATATGCAAAACGAATTTTTTTTTTTTTTTCTTTATAAATTGAATAACATAAATTTTACACCTCACGTGAGTGTGCGCACGCTTTTGTGGATAATATATTATAATAATAATAGAGAAAAAGAATGTGTGATTATTATTTTTTTTTTTTTTGCTTCTTTTGAAAACAGGAATCGAATATTTTGCGTGTCTTAGATTCGCTCATCAGAGAGTGTGAGTCTTTTGCGTCTCGCACACACTGCGCATTGCATAGAGTGTGTTGATGTCGACATTTTTGACAAAGCAAAAGGCACTTTAAGAAAAAAAATTATATTCTGCCCACCGATATATTTTCTCACACGCCACCACAATATTTTGCGCGCCTGTTACGACCGATTGCGCCGTTGAATGTCCATTTTATATATATATATATATATCCATCGAGCAAAACTCAAACGACTTCGACTTAATATTACGTAATTCCGCGCGCGACGATGAAGGCAAGCGGGATCACAAGTCCAGTTCATTTATATATATATATATATATATATATATATATATATATATATATATATATATATATATATATATTATTTTTTTTATTTTTTATTATTATTTTTTTTTTTAATTTTTTTTCTTTCATTCAGGCATTTATCCGTAATATACTTCCGATTGGCAAATGCCATGTTTTTTTTTATTATTTTTTTTTTTGAGATTCTTGAAACTGATAAGAACACCGGTCCTCCACATTAGGGCACTGGAAATTTCCTACCTTGAGAGACTGGATTTACTTTAGTAGAGGAAAAATATTTCCTCTTTTTTTTCTAAACTATGTACTATAAAATATATGACAGGAATATAGTTTTCTTCGTAACGTTGCTTTGATTTGTAAAAATTATTAGGTATTTTAATTATTATAAATTTTTTTTTGAGAAAAATGCTTTTCCAATGCTTTTGTTACGTACCGTAACGGTGCGGTAACACTTTCGTTACGATTTGATAACGCTATTATAAACAATGTTTTTTTATATAAAATTCTTTTATAACGCTTTTGTTACGTTCTTTTAATGAAATGTAACGTAACGTAACGCAACTGAAACGCATTTTTTACGCTACAATAATGCTTTGGTAATGCTTTTGTTACGCCTCCAAAAGCCAACTGTACCGCTAATACTACGATCTCGTAACGTAGTTTTAACGCTTTTGTTACAGTCTCGTAACGCAACTGTAACACATTTGTTACGAACCCGTAACAAAATTGTAACGCTTTTTTTACTTTCTCGTAACGCACCTGTAACGCTTTTATTACGCTTCCATAATGTAACTGTAACGCCTTTGTTACGCTTCCATAATGTAACTGTAACGCTTTTGTTACAGTCTCTTAATGTAACTGTAACGCACTTGTTACGCTTCAGTAACGAATCTGTGACGCATTTGTTACTTCAATAATGCAACTGTAACACTTTTGTTACGCTGCAGTAACGAAACTTTAACGCTTTTGTTACATCTCGAATAAGGAAAATGTAACACTAATACTATCTGGTAAATTAGTTGTAACGCTGTTGTTACGTTTCAATAATGAAATTGTAACGCTTTTGTTACATTCCAGTAACGAAACTGTAACACTTTTATTACGATCCCGTAACAATATTGTAACGCTTTTTTACTGCCTCGTAACGCACCTGTAACGCTTTTTTTACGTTTCAGTAACGAATCTGTAACGCTTTTTGTTACTATCTGGCAACGCACCTGTAACGCTTTTGTTACGATCCCTCAACTAAATTGTAACGCTTTTTTACTGCCTCGTAATGCACTTGTAACACCTTTTGTTACGGTCCCGTAAAGGAACTGTAACGCTTCTGTTACGTTGCCATAACGTAAGTGTAACGCTTTTGTTAGTGACCCGTGTAATATTATTGTAACGCACCCAGAAAAATAAGTATTAATTTTTGAAATTTACAAAAAACAATTTGTTTTTAATCAATAAATAAAATCGCTTGCTTTTGTTTTGTAATTATCCATAAAATTATTATGTGAGTACAGGTAATTTTTTTTTTTTTTTTTTCAATGGAAAATGTATAACACACGTGTGTTACGCCCCCATGGTTTGTTCAATATATATAAGCTTCCGGCAGATCGTCATTGAAAGTGCGAATTATTGTTGATCGGGGCGACCTTAAGGTTCTCCTCCGCAGGCTCTTCAGGAGCGCCGTTGCGATCAATTGAGATAACGGGTCTTTGTTATAACCGAGAAATCATCGAACAACAATAAACTAAATAATTGATTTTCAAGGACGCCTCTTATATTTGTAACAAAAAAAAAAATGAAAAATAAGACATATTCAAAGTATATTAATCATATGTTACACTTGAAAAAGAAACGTAGTAAGTACTACACACTTACAAGTGTTTCTTTTCCAAGAGTAAAAATAAATTTTTTTTTGTTAGGATTTTTACAAGTAACACAATGTTACATTCAGTAAAATAACTAATACACTAATTAACAATGTGTAACAGATACGTTACATTAAATAACAAAATTTTGCTGTAGGTAACAGTAGTGTTACACTAAGTAACATTGAGTAACTAAAATGTTAAATTAACTAACAGAATTTTTATAGTAAGTAACAAAACGTTGCACTAGAAAATAGTATAATTATAGTAAATAAATAACAGTAAAGTAACAGTAAAGTAACAGTAAAGTAACAGTAAAGTAACAGTAAAGTAACAGTAAAGTAACAGTAAAGTAACAGTAAAGTAACAGTAAAGTAACAGTAAAGTAACAGTAAAGTAACAGTAAAGTAACAGTAAAGTAACAGTAAAGTAACAGTAATATAACAGTAAAGTAACAGTAAAGTAACAATAAAGTAACAGTAAAATAACAGTAAAGTAACAGTAAAGTAACAGTAAAGTAACAGTAAAGTAACAGTAAAGTAACAGTAAAGTAACAGTAAAGTAACAGTAAAGTAACAGTAAAGTAACAGTAAAGTAACAGTAAAGTAACAGTAAAGTAACGGTAAAGTAACAGTAATATAACAGTAAAGTAACAGTAAAGTAACAGTAAAATAACAGTAAAGTAACAGTAAAGTAACAGTAAAGTAACAGTAAAGTAACAGTAAAGTAACAGTAAAGTAACAGTAAAGTAACAGTAAAGTAACAGTAAAGTAACAGTAAAGTAACAGTAAAGTAACAGTAAAGTAACAGTAAAGTAACAGTAAAGTAACAGTAAAGTAATAGTAAAGTAACAGTAATATAACAGTAAAGTAACAGTAATATAACAGTAAAGTAACAGTAAAATAACCGTACGTAAAAATTTAGTAGCAGAAACATTGAATTAAGTAACAAAAATGTTGCTGCAAGTACAGGCAGTAACAAAACGTTACAGGAAGTAACAGTATTGTTACATTAAGTGACAGTACAGTTACAGTTAGTAACAATAAATAACAGAATCATCACATTAAGTAACAAAACGATACAGAAAGTAACAGTATAGGTACATTAAGAAACTAAACATTGCCGTAAGTTATAAAGAAGTAACAATATAGTTACAATAAGTAACAAATCGTTGCATTAAGTAACGATTACTAACTGAGACGTTACTTCAAGTAACAGTATAGTCACAATAAGTAACAAAACATTGATGTAAGTAACAAAATGTTACAGAAGGTAATTGAAACATTAAATTAAGTAACAAAACTATATGTATGAAGTAACACTATAGTGTATAGTAAGCAGCAAATCATTACAGGAAGTAACAGTATAGTTACAGTAAGTAACAAAACGTTGCTGAAAGTAACAAAATGTTACAAGAAGTTATTGGAATATTATATTAATTAACAAAACTTGACTGAAAGTAACAAAATGGTACAGAAGGTAATGGAAACATTAAAATAAGTAACAAAATGTTTCTTGTGGTAACATTATAGTTACAGTAAGTAACAATATAGTTACTCTAAGTAACAATAAGTAACAGAAACATTGCATTAGGTAACAAAACGTTATATTAAGTAACAAAACGTTACATTCAGTAACAAAAACGTTGCAGTTAGTAACAAAACGTTACATTCAGTAACAAAAACGTTGCAGTTAGTAACATTATAGTTACAGTAAGTAACATTATAGTTACAGTAAGTAACATTATAGTTACAGTAAGTAACATTATAGTTACAGTAAGTAACATTATAGTTACAGTAAGTAACATTATAGTTACAGTAAGTAACAGTATAGTTACTCTAAGTAACAATAGGTAACAAAAACATTGCATTAAGTAACAAAACGTTACAATAAGTAACAATACAGTCAGAGTAAGTAATAAAAACGTTCAATTGCTGAAAAACAGAAAGACATAGATAATGTTGATTTGTTGGGGGTGGGGGTCAACTTGGGAGCGGCTCCCTGCAACAGAACTGGTCTTGGGGACCATAAGAGTATGGTCCCCGCACCAGTCTTTCAATATATATATATATATATATATATATATATATATATATATATATATATATATATATATATATATATTCCCTTTAGACTTCTTCAACTTCTCAAGCACGCGTCCTATGCTTACATACTTGTAAGAGCAAGTTTAACTTATATACATATACGATGCTTAAAACACGGAAGAACATTAAGAGCGAAACTCTTTAAATGTCATTTTAGTTTCTCCACATCTTTTTCAAGTTTAATGTAAGTTTATTTTGTCTTTCCAAGTGACTGAAAATGTTTTAGAATCTACAAAATGACTAAACTATTCTCATAGAAAAAAAAACAATTCTCAGATTCTAATAACCAAGAGCTAGTATCGTTTGTAGAATAATAAAATTGTTTTTTCTTTTTCATCCTTAAGGTATAGGCCATTTAATTCTTTTGACTATTTTTGGGGAGAAAAATTAAATGTTTTTCCCTTTAGAGTAAAAAGTGGACTCTTTTTACCCTACGAAGTAAAAAGGGCTGTTTTTCACCCTAGGGGGAAAAGTAAACTCTTTTTACCCTAGGAAGTAAAATGAGTTGTTTTTCACGCTAGGGGGTAAAGTGGAATGTTTTTACCTGAGGGAGTAAATTGATTTGTTTTTTTTACCACGGGGAGAAAAATTTACATTGTTTTCATCCTTAGAATCATGTAAGTAAAAAAAGTGTTAAATATAATTAATACGAATGTTACAGTAAGTGTTAAAAACGTAACAAAAAATAGTAACGTTACATTTGGTAATAGAAAGGTAAGTAACACTAATGTTCGCATTATCTACTAGTTATGTTACATTAAGTAACATTATATTTACAGAAAGTCATAAAATTGTTACAGTAGGTAACAAAAACGTTACAATAAGTAACAAGTGTTGCATTCAGTAATTCGAATTTTGCATTAGTATTTGCAGTAAATAACAGAAACTTTACAGCAAATAACCGTAACGCTACAGTTAGCTTAACGTTACTAATAATATAAAAGAATAGTAACAGTAAGTAAGAAAACTTTACATTAAATACTAGAAATATTACTGTAACAGTAACTTTGCAGTAAGCAACCATAAGTTACTAAGAAATTACTTTAAGTAACAGTATAGATACAGTAAGTAACAATATAGTTACAGCAAGTAACAGAATTGTTACAGTAAGTAACAAAACGTTTCATTAAATAACGATTAGTAACTGTGACGTTACAAGTAACAGTATAGTTACTTTTAGTAACAATATAGTTACAGCAAGTAAAACTTTGGTAACGGAGACGTTACTTTTAGTAACAGTATAGTTGCAGTAAGTAACAGTATGGTTGCAGTAAGTAACAAAACGTGTCATTAAGTAATGATTAGTAACTGTGACGTTACTTTAAGTAACAGTATAGTTACAATATGTAACAGTCTGGTTACTTTAAGTAACAGTTTAGGTACAGTATGTAATAGTATAGTTACTTTAAGTAACAAAACGTTGCCGTTAGTAACAATATGTAACTAAGACGTTACATTAAGTAACAGTATAGTTACAATAAGTAACAAAATGTTGCATTAAGTAACAATTAGTATAACTAAGACGTTACTTTAATTAACAATTAGTAACTGAGACGTTACTTTAAGTAACAGTACAGTTGCAGTAAGTAACAAAACGTTGTATTAAGTAACAATATTGTTTTAATAAGAAACAAATGAACTTGTTTTTTACCCTAGGGAGGAAAATGTACATATTTGACCCTAGACAATAAATTACACCATTTTCGTCTTCATAAAGTGTAAAATAGCATTGGAATCTTTTTTCTTCTTAAAAAATCTAAAACTATTTATTTTCCAAATTTTTAAAATAAAAAAAATTATTTTCTTTTATTTCCTAAAATAATTTTGTACGTTTTTTCATTTTTGTTTCATTTTTGTTTTTTTTTCGTTTTTTTTTTTGTTTTTTTTTCGTTTTTTTTTTTTTTGTTTTTTTTAATGTGGGAAAATTGCAATTTGACGATCAGTTAAACAAGAACTAAAATTCCCCATATATGTGATAGATATCGAGTGCATCAATAACATAATAAAAAAAAGCATCTGCGAATATTTAAGAGAATGAGATTCGGTTGAAAGCCCGGAGGTCGATCCGCATTAATAAAACAAACACAAGGTTTGACGCAATGTTGCATATATATATATATATACAAGTGAATTGGTGGTATATATATCCCTGAGGCAATGGCCCTCATTCGATAGACGTATATATATACTCTTGTATTTGTGTTTCTCCTATACGTAAATTTTCCCACACCAAAATTCCCTTTGCATTTATATATACACATCTATATACATATATGAGTTAACCATTCAAAAAGTTGTAAACCTTGAAAGTAGGAAAACATGAAGTTTAAATATTCGAAAAAAAAAGATTAAATGTTTCCAATTTCAAGGTTTCATAATATATATATATAGTGAGAGGAAGAGTGGTGTATACACATTTTTCTACTTACAAAATTTTAATTTTTATCCACATTATCTATACAGGTATTTTTTTTTTAAATCGAATGTCCAAAAAAAATTAGAGAAATTTTTTTTAAAAAAAGATTAAAACAAAAATTTTGTAATACACAACTTCACTTTTTTCTAAACATATATATTGCTTTTTTTAAAGTTAAACTCGTAAAATATAATTTCATATTTTATGTATTATTTCAAAATAGTTAAAAAAAAAACAAAATGAAAAAATTTTAGTGCATATCACGCGTTTAATTGACAATTTGAAAAAATGTCTGAATTTCCATTGACAGTTTGTCGCTCATGAAAGAGATAATTTTTATTTAACTATAGTGTTTTTTTTGCACAAGAAAAAAAAAGTCTTTTCCTACTTTGTCGATGTTTATGTTCTTCTTTTATATATTCATATTAGAAAAAGTAACAAGCATATATAAATTAACAAAAAAAAATTGACAAGGAAATGTAAATTAGCCACGTGACGTTATTATTTTTAATAAATATGGAAATTCTAAGACTTTGTGACATTAATTGTTATTGGTGAAGTTTTTTTTTTGGAAAAAATTAAAGTATTTTAAGACTATTATGGCATTTAGTAAGTGCTGCGCATCTTTAGAGAGCGAAAAATACTGCTGCGCATGTGAAAATTAGGTTGAGATCTACTGCGCATGTGCTAAGTGCGAAAAACACTACTGCGCATCTAGAAATTACGCACAGATTTACTGCGCATCTGAAAATCACACAGAGATCTACTGCGCATGTAAAACTTACCCAATGATCTACGGCGCATCTAAAAATACTACTGAGCATCTACAAATCACGTAATGATCTACTGCGCATTCAGTAATTACGTACTGATCTATTGAACATTTGGAAATTACGCACAGATCTACTGCGCATGTGGAAAGTACGAAAAACACTATTGCACGAGTATTTAATTAGGCAGAGATCTACAGCGCATCTGTAATATGTGAAAAACACTACTGAGCCTCTAGAAATCACGCAAAGATCTACTGCGCATCTAGTAATTGTGTACTGATCTACTGAGCAGCTGGATAATTTGTAGAGATCTACTGCGCATATTGTAATTAAGTACAGATCTACTGCGCATCTAGAAATTTCGCAACGATCTATTGCGCATATAGTAATTAAGTACAGATCTACTGCGCATCGGAAAATTACATTCTGATCTACAGCGCATATCGAAATTACGCGCAGATCTACTGCGCATCTAGAAACTACGTAGAGATCTATAGCGCATATGTATAATGCGAAAAACACTACTGCGCATCTGAAAATTGTGTATAATCCTTAAACTAAAAATTGGAAAAAAATTTTTTTCTCAAAAAATAGAAAAAAATGTTTAAGTTAGAAATGATAGTTATTTTATTTATTTATTTTTTTTGAATAACTCTTAAAAGACGAATGTGAACGTCAAGAAATGTCAGTTGTTATTGTGGTTGGGGAAAAAAAATGCGAGTGGGGAGAAGAGCGGAAAAGGTGACATTTGCCTGACAAGCCGAAGACATTTTATGTGCTGGTTGCGTCATATGGAGAACCTGAATATTGTGTGGATATATCTTGGAAAACGCGCGCACTTGACACGTGATTCTTTATAATACAACCAAAAAAGAAACCTGCAACTCAAATTCTAAAATTCTCTATAAAAAAAAATCATTTTTATCAAATCGTAAAATCACAAACATTAAATCAGTCTTCCTTTTTCTTTATTTATTTTCGGTGACAAAAAATGTTATTTAGAAAATTAAACACAAATTTTAGACAAATTAGGTTAATTCAAATTTTTTTTTAAATTAACACAGTAAATTAAAAAAAAAATCATCTGGACATAATCAAGTTTTATTCATTTGACATATTTTAGCATCAAAACATATATTATATAGTTGGTATCATCATTCACTAGGGAATTTTTTTTTCTCTCTTTTTGATTCGATATATATATGTATATATATATATATATATATGTATATATATATATATATATATATATATATGTATATATATATATATATATATGTGGAATATCGATCTTGAAGCAAGAGCAAAAAACAAGATCTTGGCAATTTTATTTTTAATTGATAACCTTCACTGGCATCACGATTTTGCCTCAAGCTGAAATGTTGCTTATCAAACAGGAAGCTGAATCTTGCTACTAGACCTCGAACAGAAACTTGTTTGTTGTTCTATAAGACGACTACTTGGTACCGTTGCGCTTATACTTCCTTTTCTTATTACTTTATAACAAGATTATCCTGGAAAACAATCTTCTTTGCTTAAATATTTATATTTATTCAACAGAGAAAATTATCAAAAAAACGATGATTTTGCCGAATTATTTGCTTGAGCCAGAGTGTTTTTTAGTGATTTTTTTTGAGGTTATGTTGTTTTTTGTTGATGAGCAGAAATTTTCCTGTGGTAATGGACATTCAAAAAAGGGGTAGAAATTTACTGCGCAATTTTATATGTTACAGAATAGTTCTGCGCAGCCAAATATGGTGTTTTGTTGTTTCGGCTGCGCAGTAGATCCTTTCTTACTTTTTGGATGCGCAGAACTTTTTCCTGTGATAATGGATATTTAAAAGAGGGATCGAAATTTACTGCGCTGTTTTATACCTTATAAAATACTTCTGGTGTTTTGGCTGCGCAGTAGATCATATTTCACTTTTTGGATGCGCAGAAGTTTTTTCCTGCAATTATTAGGTATTACTTTTCATTTGCTTTTGTTGCGCAGTAATTTTTGTTACAATTTTTAGCTGCGCAATAGAATACAAGGCACTTTTTTCGATGCGTAGTAAGTTTTTCGGTACTTTTTATCTGCGCAGTAGTATCTAGGGCACTTTTTCGATGCGCAGTAGAAGTGTATTGTATATTTTTCAGCTGCGCAGTAGAATCTAAGGCATATTTTCGATGCTCAGTAGTTTTTAGGCAATCTTTGCTTGCGCAGTAATACCCACGGTACTTTTTCGTTGCGCAGTAGAGTAATCTGAACTCAAAAGCTGCGCAGTAAAATCTAAGGCACTTTTTCGATGCGCAGTAGGTTTTTCCTCAATATATACCTGCGCAGTAGCATCCAGGGCACTTTTCCGATGCGCAATAGTCTATTTTGGATTCAACAGCTGCGCAGTGAAATGCAAGAAAATATTTCGATGCGCAGTAGCATTTTTTCAACAATTCAGTTACTGTATTAGCTAATCAACTTTATCGCAGAAGTATATATTGGCGCCGGGAGTGACTGTTCCCTGTCGGAAAAGTACCGCTACAGGGACAATGTATTATCGAGATGGCTCTCGTCGGTCTTGACCCCGAAGTACCGCGACTTATCGACTCCAATAATGGATTTGTATATACAGTATAGGCAAGTTGCGGACATTAAAAATGCGTTTCAAAACTCCAAGAGAGTCATGAATGTCTTGTCTGTGTGTGTGGACTCCACTCAGTTTGAACCAAAGTCATTCATTAAAGTTCGACGAGAGAGCAAGTGCAAAGATCAAGAGTAGGCCCATTACAAATGCATTATATATATATAATAATGCGTTGCATGGCACGAGCCCATGTCTACTTTTAGGTCAAAGGCTTGATGGTTATTTCTCTTCCTAGAGAACTTTATTATTAAAAAAAAAAAAAATTGTTACTATCTTCTCGCCTTTTAGAATTTTTTTCTGAGTTTGAGTTACAAGAGATCAGAATTTGGAATCAGGAAAATTTTACAAACTCTTATCTTTCGTTTATCAGAGCGAAATCTCAGCTTCTAGTTGCTAGCGCGACTATTTACAGCTACGGGAAGTATAGTGGACGCGCCACGGGGTATGCAGATCGTATGGTAATCGTGTCGTAAGATACGTGCAACGCGTGTCGTGTTGCGCGCCGCTCACAAGAGAAGAAGAAGAAAAAAAAAAGGGAAAACGAACTTGAAATCGCAAATCACTCCTGCCATTCCGCGTTTTTAGGAGGCAAGAATTTCTCGAAAATCAATTTCAGATTTGATTAGAATATTTTTCCAAATTAAGAAAACGGTGTTTTTTTTTAATTTCATTGCTAAAATCTAAAATTGACTTAAAAAGTGGGAAAAATTAACCAATCTATTGTAACAGTAGCCTTGTTATATAGTAGTCGACATGAACAACAAGAGTCAAGTGAAGTTGGACTTACTCTCTTGATTGATTGTCGAACAGCGACAAGGATCTTAATAATGACAATGGCCGCGCCACAAAGTCCTGCTCACTTCTATATACTCACGTCGTTGTTAAACTGGTTTTATTTATGTCGCGAGAAGGCCGAGTGCAAAAAAAAAAAAAAGAAACACTGCTCCGGCAAGCACGTTTTGCGAATGGCAAAGAGAGAGAGAGAGGGGCTCAGGTTTTGTCGCTGGAAATACTGGATTTTCCGGAAATTCTAGGCGCGCACTCCTAGGCCTAGGCTTTTATATATCCTCGCGGAGGTCGGCGCTTTTCGCTGCGCGACGCGTCTTGAATCATTTCTATTATACAAACAAAAAAATATACACACTAGTTTCTGCAGAGAAAGAGAGAGGAACCATTAAAACAAAGTGTCAATTGACACTTGATCCATGAACCCAATGCTGATGGGGCAAAAACAATCGTTCTCATGGAAATGTGTTTGCGCACTGAAAATTAGGTACAAAAATTATTTTTATTAAATTCATTTTATGCCAGTTGCACTTGTATGACGACAAGGAGTAAATGAAGTGCGTGGAAAAATACACGCGCGCTGTTTTTTATTACCGTGCGCTTTTCTCTACGAAAGAGAGACACAAAAGACTATTCTCGCATTTAAGAAACAAATAACATTACGTCATCGTCGAGCTATTCTCGTTATTGCGCTTTTTTTTCTAAATAAACTTTTCAATGTACCTTGGAAGCGAGAATAACAGTTTTCACGCATTTTAGGTGGGAAAAATTATTTACTCAAAATTTTATATGTAAATTGCGTTTTTTTAGTAATTAATGGCGTATTTAATAGTAGTGTCAAGCTATTTGTGCTTCTGCGCATACAGAAATTGCGCCTGCCTCTTCTGCGCATCGATAAAATGCGTCGAATGTTAGTGCGCAGCTTCAGCAATGCTTCCGAGACTTCTGCGCAGCGTTAACTTGCGTCCAAAGTTAGTGTGCAGCTGCGAAATTGCAATTTAAACTACTGCGCAGTGATAAAATGCATAGAATGTTAGTACGCAATTGCGAAACTGCGCCCTAGACTTCTGCGCATCATGTAGCACACCACACTGTTATTGCGCAGCTACAAAAAGACTTCTGTGACTTCTGCGCATCATTTACTTGTGTCTAAAGTTAGTGCGCAGCTGCAAAATTAAGCCTGAGACTTCTGCGTATGATACACTTGCGTCCAATATTAATGTGCATGGTCCTAATTGCGTTCGAGACTTCTACGCATCGTTTACTAAGGCACAGTGTTAGTGCGCAGCTGCAAAAATGCTCCTGATAATTCTGCGCATCTTTTACTTGCGCACAAGTCTTGTAAGCAGCTGAAAAATGCGCGTGGTAACTCTGCGCAATATTAAAGTTACGCACAAGTCATATGCGCAACTCATTAATACGCGTGTTTCTTCTACGCAATATTAAAGTTGCGCACAATTCATATGCGCCTCTGATTAATACGCGTGGTACTTCTGCGAAATAATAAAGTTGCGCACAAGTCATGTGCTTATCTGCTTAATACGCGTGATACTTCTGCCCCAAAATATTAAAGCTGCGCAGAAATCGTATGCGCAACTAAATAATACGCGTGGTATTTCTGCGCAATATTAAAGCTGCGCATGAACTATATGCGCATCTAAATAATGCGCGTGGTACGTCTGTGCAATATTACAGCTGCGCATAAATCGTATGCGTAACTGAATAATACGCGTGGTACTTCTGCGCAATATTAAAGTTGCACAAAAGTCACAAGCGCATCTGATTAATACTCGTAGCATTTGTGTGCAATATAAAAGTTGCGCACAAGTTTTTGACGCATCTAAATAATGCGCGTGGTACTTCTGCGCAACATTGATGCTGCGCACAAGTTTTATACGCAACTAAACAATGCGCGTAGAACTGCTTCGCAACGTTGTAGCTACGCACAAGTTTTATATGCAACTAAATGTTACGCACTCCACATCTGATTAATTTTTACTGTAAATTTTTCCAACACAGTTATTAAAAAGAATTTTTTTCCCTAAATTAATATGTCTTTATTTTGTAAAAAATTTCCAAAACAGTCATTAAAAATCACTTTTTTTCCTAAATTAATATATCAACTTCTCTTGTTCCTATCACAGCCAAAAAGAAGAGCTAAAATTCAAAAAGTGAATGATAACATTTTTCCCGATTAAAATTGTTATGTTCGAAATTTTGAGAGGATTTCTTTTTTTTTTTTTGAAGAGTCATAAATTGGTCATTTGATAAAATTGTGAAAGAGGAATGAGATTTTTGCAAGGAAGGTTAATTTTATTCGGAAAAGAATCTGAAAGGCTATCGGCTTATCGCAAACGGAGTGTCGAGTCTGGCAAGAAGTGCATCGTCAAGAGTGGATCAGAGAGACGAAGCTTTAAACATGGAAATTCACTTTTCTCTCTCTCTCTCTCTCTCTCTCCTCTCATCAAATTGTCTGTCTCTTTCTCTCTCGTATACTCTTTCGTTACTACCGTGTGGTGGTGCATGGCCACGGCCGATGGTCACGGCTTAATCGGGGGGATTAATTATTTATGAGGCGTGTTTCATTCATTCATTAAAGCACGCCAAGATCATTATGACGTGATAATGTCTTAATTAACGGCGGTTAATGAATCCCTATCGCGAGGATCATTTCGCTTTATAATGCGATGCTGCTGCTGCAATCCCCCCTCTCTCTCTCTCTCTCTCTCTCTCTCTCTCTCTCTCTCTCTCTCTCTCTCTCTCTCTCTCTCTCTCTCTCTAAACTGCGAATTGACCTACGGTTAATAAACCGATCCGATGTGCACGCGCTCGTGCTTCAACGATCTCTTTCGTGCAACCACACGTATCGTACTCCCTGATCCCCATTTCACTCTTTTTTTTCTTTTTTTCCAAAAAAAAAAAATTATTTTTTTTTCCTTTGCCTTCACTTTCAAACTACTTTGGTTCTGTTTTTTCAGTCTCTTCTCAATTTCCTCGGGAATTTTTTTTTTTTTTTAAAGCACCTTTAAATTTTCCAACACAGTCATTAAAAATATTTTTTGTTTTTGCAGAAAAAAATAATTCCAACTTTGAGAAAAATAATAAATACAGCCCGCGCATTAAAGATGAAAATCATGAAGAACTAACAGACTTTTTTTTCCAAGCAGAAGTGAAAATTCTAAAATATATTTTTACAAGAAGAGAGAAGTTTTAATGCGTCAGTGACATAATGTAACGGCAATTTCTGAGGAACTTTTTCAAAATAAAAAAAAAAAAAAAAAACAATCTTGTGTCTATCTCACATTACCGGTTCTTCTTTCAAATCAAGTTTTTGTAACTGGAAATTATAAATTTAATTTCAAAAAAAAAATTTACTGGAGATTTTTTTTTTTTGGAATACTTTTTTTCTAAATCTATATTTAAAAAGAAAAATGATATATCAATTTGTATTATTTTTTTTGGATCGATAATTCTATTATGTACGGTTTAATGTACAATTAACCGATCACTTAGGATGTGAAGTAGTGCCAAGTCACGATGTCTTATTAAACATCAGCAACTCAGCTACTTGAGAGAGAGAGAGAGAGAGAGAGAGAGAGAGAGAGAGAGAGAGAGAGAGAGAGAGAGAGAGAGAGAGAGAGAGAGAGAGAGAGAGAGAGAGAGAGAGAGAGAGAGAGAGAGAGAGAGAGAGAGAGAGAGAGAGAGAGAGAGAGAGAGAGAGGGTCCAGGATCCGGTATATATACAGAAGCAGTGCTGACTATTTAGTTAGCTTTATATATATATACTGATTCGCTTGACTTAACTGATGTGCAACCTATAGTCAATCCAGGTGAGTATTTAAGTGACCGACCCTTTTCTTGACGCCAATAATCACCAATCAAAGAAGAGAGTCGAAAGACCATTATTAGCACTACTCTTTTTTTCCTTTAGTTATGAAGTGCCTTAAGGCGTAAAAAAATTTACGCCATTTCTACAAATTTGAAAACGCTTTGATAACTTGGAATGTAATATTTAAGGAATTTTTAAATTAAATTTTCCATGCTAGGGAAGTATTTTTTAAAATTATCACTATATACCATGCGAATTATTTTTTAACTTAAAATTGTATAGTAAATTATGTATTTTCTATGGTTAATTGAAATTTAAGATGCAATTAGTAATAGTGCGCAGCTGAAACAAATGCTCCTGACACTTCTGCGCATCGTTTAGTTGCCTTCAAAGTTAGTGCGCAGCTTCGAAATTGCGATTAAAACTACTGCGCATCGATAAAAGGCGTAGAATATTAGTGCGCAGCTACAATACTGCGGCTGATACTTCTACGCATCATTCACTTACGCACAAGTCTTGTACGCAGCTGAAAAATGCGCGTGGTACTTCTGCGCAATTTTTAAAGTTGCGCACAAGTCATATGCGCATCTGATTAATACGCGTGGTACTTGTGCGCAATATTAAAGTTGCGCACAAGTCGCATGCGCATCTGCATAATCTGCGTGGTACTTCTGCGCAACATTGATGCTGCGCACAAGTTTTATACGCAACTAAACAATGCGCGTAGAGAACTTCTTCGCAACATTGTAGCTGCGCACAAGTTTTATACGCAACTAAATGTTACGCACAACACATCTAATCAATTTTTATTGAAAATTTTTCCAACACAGTTATTAAAAAGAATTTTTTTGCCTAAATTAATATTTCTTTTTTTTCGTAAAAAAATTTCCAAAAAATGTTTTTTTCCTAAATTAATTCCAATTTCCTAAAAACCAAAAAAAATATGATCAAAATTAATATTTTTTGAAATTTTCATTTAAAAAACTTTTATTCTTACTCTTTATTATTATTTCTCAGTAAATCGTGTCTTTAACTTTTCTCGATAATTAGATTTTTTTGTGTCAATTTAGTGACCCCCCCCAAAAAAAGAAGAAAATTCTCCTTATCATTGAATTGCATACGATGCCCGTGTCTCAATCTGAAAAATCCATTAGTCCTTGCATTGAATATACATGGAAACAGGCGCACTGGCGAGAATGTGAACACAAGCCCGCTAATGGCCCAGCTTAAAGGGATTATGAGGAATTAAATTAAGGGAATTGCATTTGTTCAGATTTTGGTTGGTTCCCATTAGAACGAGCGCGCTCACCATACATGCTTCTAATGAGCTTGATCACTAGTCACGTGGCGTCCATAAGAGAGAGAGAGAGAAAAAAAATCTTGTTGATTCTCGCCACGTGTGTTACCATCGCATTTTTTCTCTTTATCTTTTGTATTTTTATAGAGAAAAAAAACCCGACGACCTTGAAATCGGGAAATTCCACTATTTGGGAATATAATAAATATCATTTCAAATAGAAATGGTGTGTGTATATAATATAAATATATTAAAGGGAACGGTTCTTGTTCCTCGAAGGCCGCGCACAACATTGATGGCGCGTACATTGGTGAGGTAAGCCAAACGACGAATGGCGACTAGATTTTCCTGTCAATAAATCAAGTAGGTTTCGCGCGCGGGGCGGCCTCGGCATTTCTACCGCCGCCGCCGCCGCTCCCTGTTTCCTTATTCATACGTTTGGCGACAGTCGCGCGATGTCTATAGAAAAACATCTCTCTGTATCGTCTATCTTATAAACCATCCATCCAGCAATACGGATTCGATTGGAAAATGCAACAACGACGAAGACGACTTCCAATCGTCAGCCAAAGCGGTCTTCTTTCTCTTGATCGGTTGCGACCAACTGATTCTACCACTGTGCTCTCAAGAAACTTTACTTCCACTTTAAAAGTTACCCGCACTTGATCGATGGACACGGCCTACATGCGAGATTCATTCAAAAAAAAAAAAAATAAAAGAAAAAAATTTTCAAACAACAGTGTGCAACTCCTTTAACAGAATCTACTTTGAAATTCACATTTTAAACTTCCATATTAGATGTTTTATATACCTGCGACTAAATATAATTGTGTCGCCAATAAACTAGTCAAAGAGAGTCTCCATAGAGAAAATGAATTATAAATTTTTCCAATGATCATTAAAGAAGTCTTAAAATGATAATAGTTTTAATACTCAGCTTTTTATTTTAAATAAACTTCTTGCTAGGGTAAAAATTAATTAAATTTTTTGTTGCGTTTAGAGCTTTTGCCCATGATTAAAGTGTGTAAAACGTTACTGCATAGCCGAAAATTGCTTCTGCGCATCGTTTACTTGCGTCTAAAGTTAGTGCGCTGCTTCGAAATTGCGAATTAATCTACTGCGCATCGACAAACTGCGTAGAATGTTAGTGCGCAGCTGCAAAAATGCTCCTGATACTTCAGCGCATTATTTACTTGCGCAACAAGTCTACACGACTTCGTACAACGCAGCTGAAAACTGCGCGTGGTACTTCTACTTAATATTAAAGTGGCGCACAAGTCATATGCGCATCTGATTAATACGCGTGGTAATTCTGCGCAATATTAAAGTTGCGCACAAATTTTTGACAGATCTAAATAATACGCGTGGTAATTCTGCGCAATATTAAAGTTGCGCACAAGTCATATGCGCATCTGATTAATACGCGTGGTACTTCTATTCAATATTAAAGTTGCGCACAAGTCATATGCGCATCTGATTAATACGCGTGGTACTTCTACGCAATATTAATGTTGCGCACAAGTCATATGCGCACCTAAATAATACGCGTAGTAATTTTGCGCAATATTAAAGTTACGCACAAATTTTTGACGCATCTTAATAATGCGCATTATACTTCTGCGCAATATTAAAGCTGCGCACATGTTTTATACGCAACTAAACAAATGCGCGTAGAACTTCTTCGCAACGTTATAGCTGCGCACAAGTTTTATACGCAACTGAATGTTACGCACAACACATCTGATCAATTTTTTCTGTAAATTTTTCCAACACAGTTATTAAAAAGAATTTTTTTCCCTAAATTAATATTTCTTTTTTTTTGTAAAAAATTTCCAAAACAGTCATTAAAAATCACTTTTTTCCTAAACATTTACTTTTTTTATAAAATTTTTTCAGTAAAACATTAATTGTCTAAATTCCTACACACTTTTCTTGTCATACTAAAATTGAAAAAAAAAATTAATTTCAAAATTAACAGAGAGGAATTGAGAGTAAGCACGTAATGCAAATCGCGCTTTTCTATTAAAGTCTGCCCCCTCGCGGTCAAAATATCGAAGCTTAGGTGGTTAGCTATATATATTCCTTAAATCGGTGAGGCTACACACATACGCATAATGTAATGGCTAAGCCGAATGACGTTCGGAATTGATCGGGCGGGCTCGTGTATCTTTGTGTGAATTAGAGAAACAAACTGAAAACGAACCGTGCGGGCCTCATCCAATGTTTTGACTTTTTTTCAGATAAAGTATATGAGCCGGTTTTTGAAACAATTCACTAATCGACAATATTTTTAAGGTTAAATTTAGAAATTTTAATTTCAATTAGTAATTAAAATACAATTTTAATTTATTATTTAAATTTCATTTTAAATTTTTATAAAATTTAGAATTCTAAATGTTCTCTCTTCGAATGCATAGTTGAATAAGTACGAAATTCGTTTTCAATAAATCTTATATCATAATTATTTTATAATAAGTAAAAAAAATTTCGATATTACAATATTATCTTTATTTATTTAATTCAATTAAATCATAGATTAGTAATGTGAAATAATGTGCTTTTGTCAAAGTCATATTAAAAGAAAAATTAAATTCTTTTTATTATTTTGCCGTTAAAATTTTTGAAAAATATTTTTTGTAATATTATAATAAAATTTTAGAATTTAAAAATTTTACCTAATACTGACAACAATGTTTATAATTTAATTCTTAAGAATGTTCTCATTTTATTTAAATTTGAATCAATTTTTTATGTCTATTTAATAGTTTATAAAAAAATATAATTTTTTTTATATTATACTTTTAAATTTTTGATTTGTAAATGCTTACACATTATAAATAGCTTACATTTTTTAAAATATTAAATTTAAAAACATTTTGTCAAGAGATTAAATGTTTTAACCTAAAATAAATAAACAAAATAATCAATTTAAAAAAATATTTTATAGGTTTTTAAATCAGAAAAATTGTTTTTGTAAATTAATTAATTATTTTGTCTTTGGGTTTGTCCAAGTAAAAAATGATTTAATTTTAAATAAAATGAGAATATTCTTAAAATTTATATTGTAAACATTGTTGGCACTACCTATTAAAATTACCCACAATTTAATACATTATTAATTTGTATAGAATATTCTATGGTGTTTAGTTTCACATTATTATTTATGTTTAACTAAATTACATAAATAAAGATAATATTTATAAAAATTATGTCAGTTTTTTTACTTTTCAAATAGTGTTATCAAAAAAATTTGTTTTTCATTTTTTATTAAAAAAGTAACATTTTTTTATAAACAAATTAAATTTTTTTTTAATTTGTATGTGATTTTTTTAAAACATACCTGGAAATAAAAAGAAGATTTAGTGAAAAAATTTAGAGTCGGCCAATAAGTTTTATATTTTTATGTATTTAAAAAAAACACCACTTGGAGCATTGTGCACATTTTTGAAAAGTATAAAAAATTGATAAATTGTTAAAAATTATTTTAAAAAATTTTTTTCGAAAACTGAAATTTTATTTCACTATGAAAAATGAAAGAAAATTTTTTTAACAATTTAACAATTTTTTTTACTTTTCAGAAATGTGCACAATGCTGCGCGCAGTGTTTAAATGTTTATTTAAACCTATAATCATTAGTTATTTCCAGTATTTCTTAGTATTTTTAGGTATGTTTAAAAATTTTTTTTTAAATCATATTCCAATTTAAAAAAACTTAATTTGTTTATAAAATTTTTTTATTTTTTAATAAAAAATGAAAAAAAAATTTCGTTAACATTACTGAAAAGTAAAAGATAAACTGGAACTTTTCTTCTCTTGGCAAAAATTGAAAAAATCCAGTTTTTTGTCTACATTTACAAAACTGAAATTTTGAAAATTTATAACTCGTAAATTTGCATAAAGAAAGTATCTTTTTTTCACTACAGAACACGAAAAAATTATATTTGGCTGAAATTAAAGGGGCGACTGAAATCTTACGTGAAATCACCCCTTCGGTTTATACCGAAATTTTTTTATTTATTATAAAATAATTATGATATAAGATTTATTGAAAACGAATTTCGTACTTATTCAACTATGCATTCGAAGAGAGAACATTTAGAATTCTAAATTTTATAAAAATTTAAAATGAAATTTAAATAATAAATTAAAATTGTATTTTAATTACTAATTGAAATTAAAATTTCTAAATTTAACCTTAAAAATATTGTCGATTAGTGAATTGTTTCAAAAACCGGCTCATATACTTTATCTGAAAAAAAGTCAAAACATTGGATGAGGCCCGCACGGTTCGTTTTCAGTTTGTTTCTCTAATTCACACAAAGATACACGAGCCCGCCCGATCAATTCCGAACGTCATTCGGCTTAGCCATTACATTATGCGTATGTGTGTAGCCTCACCGATTTAAGGAATATATATAGCTAACCACCTAAGCTTCGATATTTTGACCGCGAGGGGGCAGACTTTAATAGAAAAGCGCGATTTGCATTACGTGCTTACTCTCAATTCCTCTCTGAAATTAATATTCATTTTTATTTGCAATTTTCCAAAACAGTAATTAAAATCATTTTTCTCTAAAATTAATATTCACTTTTCTTTTTAAAAAAAATTTTTAAAATTAAAAATTACTTTTTTTTCCTAAATTACTTTTTTTTGGTTAAAAATTTTTTAACACAATAAGAACATTTTTGCAAAAATCATATTTTCAATAATAATAAGCGGATTGAAAAAAAAATTCCCATTTTTAATTTATCATCATCGCACCTTTTGTTTTAAGATTTTAAAAGAAAGCTGGCAAATTTTAATTGGATAATCTGTCACTTTTTCTCCGCGTAAAGTATGATGTTCCGTTGAGTTCAATTAAAATGGAAATCGTGGTCATGGCATCCCCCCCCCTCTCTCTCTCTCTCTCTCTCTCTTCTTCTGTCTCCCTTTTCGATTAATGCTTCGAAACAGAGAGAGAGAGAGAAGTGCTTCTCGCCCTCGTCGATCTGAAAATAGTTTGTTGTTCGCTCCAAGTCCTTAATGAACCTGAGATTAGACATCCCTGGTCACAGATATCGGTTGCAATTAACACTGTGAAATATCATTTGGTTGGGTTTCGTTAAATACACTCAACAGTTGAAATCCCGATCATTGGGACATGGGTCCTGGAAATAAATTATCGTTCCAAGAGAGAGGCAAAACACTTTAATTTTTTTAAGAGGCGGAAAAATAGTTCTAAATAAAAAATAATTACAATCTTCAAGGATTGGATGCAACTTTTAGTTTTTGCAGTGGAAATATCATTTTACTGACTTTTCCCCCCTTTACTTAAATCCTCCAAAGTCGATTTAGTTTTAACGACAGTTAGAGGAGTTTCGATTAAAATCGAGTAAGGGAAAAAATAGATATAACTTTTGGAAATATGTAAAAATGTTGAGAGAGACAAAAAAAAGATGTGCGCTAAGAGAGAAGAATTTGAAGATGAGGAAAAAAAAGAACCTCTGAAAGTGGTTGAAAAGAGAAATAAAAGTGGGGAGCACAGAAGCTCGGCGAAATAAAGGTTAGCTTGTTGGCTTATATACGTGTATGGTGGCGGTGGATTGGAAGACAACGCCGCAGGGCTACTGGTGTTGTCGAGCTTCAGGGCCGGTTTCAATATTTTTCCCACCCCTAAAATTTCAATACCTTAAGAAAGAATTCCCTGTCAATTGGAAAGATCAGCAAAAAGCAAAGTCGCAAAAGAGGCCCAAAATCTGTTGGTTCGGCCCTCGACAAATCCAACGAAGCCGAGCAGAGCATTGAGATGCAGAGAGCGTATGGTGCTACCGTGCGATGGTCCCGATACCGCCTAATGGACCGTCCCCGCCCTCATTCCCTTCGTCCTCTCTCTTTCTCTCTTTCACTCTCTGTTATGTTGTCGATCCTCTCTCGTGTAACCCTCTTGAAGTCTTCGAAACCTGGTCCTGCCACCTTCCTCTCCATTCTCCACCATTTCTCAACCACGTTCCTTAACGCCTTCTTCTTCTTCTTCTTTCGCCTCACCTCTTTACTAAGATCCAATCTTCCTAGAAAAGAAAACAACTTTAATCCAAATTCAATAGGCAGTAAATTAAATATTCTAAAAATCAGTTTTTGACTGAAAGAAATTAGAAATGAAATCTTTTTGATAACTTTTGAAATGGACAAGAGGAAGAGAAAGATATAATATATACAACGTTTGAAACCTCGAGAGGAATATGCTCGACTATAAACTCTCGTAAGGAAGACAAACGCGCGTTCAATGTTGCCAGAGCCGAATGGTGCATCATTGATGTGCACTATTCCCCAAACGGTGCTACATCCAAGCGTTCAGGTTGTGGTTTATCTGGCCATAACTGTGAAATATCTGCGCTGGCTGTGCGCCGCGTCGGGACTGATTGGCGTAAACTGTTGCCCAACGATAAATCTTTCGTCTTCTTTTTTCCCAACAATTCTGTAACCTTTCACGCCCGAGTTTTTTGGCTCAATATATTTTTCTTTTTGTTTTTTTGACATGTGATTTTTGACGATGTTGAGATTTATCTATTGGTAACCTATTGGGTTTTTTTTTTTTTTTTTTTTTTTGGTAATGTAGGGAAATTGGATCTGATAGTTTTTGGTGATTTTTTGGTCAAACCTATTCATTAGGTGTAGTAAATATTTCCTGGCGATATAGTTCCAAAAGTTAGCTAAAGCAGGTAAGAATCATCAGACCAAAAGTCATCTAAAGACGCGGATAATCGGAAGGTATTTTGGAGCTGCAAAATATTACCTGGACTCGTGTCTTTAAAAGTCACTTAAAACTAGGTAGAATCTTATGATCAAAAATCATCTAGGGACCCAAATCTGTTGGAGCTGTTAAATATTACCTAGACCCAAGTATCTGAAAGTCACCTAAAGCTGGCTAGAATAAGGAATTAAATGATCAGGCTGTTTTTGGTGACATTTTGGACATAAGGTAGCAGGTGGCATTTTGGTTTTTATAACCATAGGTGACTTTCTTCATTTCTGGTCTAATTACTTTAATCTCCGGCGGTTTTTGAAGACATTTTGGACATAAGATAGTAGATGACATTTTGAATTTTATAGCCATAGGTAACTTTTTCTATTCCTGATGATTTTAAGGTCCGACTGTTTTTGGTGACATTTTGGACATAAGGGAGTAGGTGACATTTTTATAGCCATAGGTGACTTTCTCTATTTCTAATGACTAGATTTAGACGACTTTTTGAATCTTTTAGACTAGCTAGGTGACTTACTACTTATTGCTGCTTTTGACGACTTTTAATAATATTGTAACTTTTAGGATTTCTTTCTCAATTCCTTACGATTAGATTTAAAAGACTGTTTTTGGTAAAATGTCTGTAGGTGAATTTTAGAATCTTCTTGGAGTCCGTGATTTTTTACTCCGAATAGCTAGTTTTAGATGACTTTTGGAAGTATGGGTCCAGGTAATATTTTGCAGCTCCAGAAGACTTGGGTTCCCAGATGACTTTTGGTTATAAGATTTTAGCTAGTTTTAGCTAACTAACCCACAAGGTGATATTCTGTACTTCTGATTGCGGGATTTAGATGACTATTACTAATATCGCCTTAGATGACTTTACGATCATATGGACTTAAATTACTTTCTCCTTTAAATGACTCTTAAACATCAAGATGATTTTTCCCAGTCTCAAAGTCATTACTTTCCCCTAGGGTCTTAGTCGAACAAATCTAGCCAATTTTTAGTTCCGCTAATCTCATTTTCAACATAATTGCCTCCCTATCTTTTGAAATCACACTAATTTATTTAATCATTTTCCTCACATCCTCCGCCTGGGTTCAGGATCAATTTTCAATGAAGCACGCTTTTTTAACCCAATTAGTCGACTCGCACGGCATGGTAAATTCGATCAATCATGATGAGGCTTTTAAGAGGCTGTTTCGTACATGAAGAATCGGAGGCGGCAATAAGGGAGATTGGTGCGGCCCTATATAAGGTCCAGACGGCGCGGTTTATAAGGCCCTTGGGCAGTAACAATGCTGGTTGACTGCATCTCTCTTTCTCTCTCTCTCTCTCTTGGTGTCTCGTAAATATAAATGATGCCATGACGTGCGGTTATAGCCGTGCTACCGTACTAGTGCGTACTTACATTTTACACCTAAGGGCATAAACGCGCCATGCGTAAAGATTGGGTTCTACTAGTTTCTTTTTTTATTTCATTTCTGCATCCAATTGCAAGTGTATACACATCCATCCAATCATCTCTTGACACTGAAAATTAACTGTCGGGTTCACTTTTAAAATAAAATCAAAAATTATCACTTATCATGTAAAAATTGTTTTTGCAATTAAAGTTAATTGCTTTTATGTGAAAAGTAATAATTGGTAGCAAATTTTTTTTTTTTGAAACAGTTTGAAGGAGAGACAAAAGAGGTTGTTGAATTCAGGTCACTGGCATGTAGGCTTACAACTACTTAAGGGTGCTCTTTCAGTATAGAGAAAGAGAAAGAGAGAGAGATAGGGTCTTCGGGATTTGCTGATCCTCGCGAAATCCCTGGGTTTTCTCGGTGGGCCATGAGAGGGTCGTTGCGACTGACGAGCTTCGTCGAAAAGGGAACGACGTTTTAAACCGCAACGATATCCGCTCGTTTCAAAAACGATCCCAACTTTACTCGCGAGTCCCTTTGGGGGATACAAGTATATAGATCCAGGGTGGTTGGAGGAGGGTTAGAAACATCGAGTCAAAATTGGAAAGGGGGTCACATCTCTCTCTCTTTCCCTATCGAAATGTGCCTGATACTCTGTTTCCTAAGAATGTCATCAGCACGGCTTCGAAATCCAAAAAGAAATGGATGAACATTCAAATGGATAGGAAAAGACTGGAATAAAAAAAAGGAGAACAGATATCAGAAGATAGTGTATATATACATTCAAATCCTCATCTTCCAGAAGAGATTCGTTTTCCCTCCCAATTTTAGCAACCAAAAACAAAAGACAATTCTTCTAATATCTCTCAATTTTATTTCTATTGTTATGAGATTCACATTAATAGGTAATATATTACTTTTTTATATGTATTTAATATCCACTTTTTTTGTAAAATTTTCCAACACAGTTATTAAAAACAATTTTTTCTAAATTTCGGCTTTTTATGTAAAATTTTTGCAAATGTTATTAAAAACTTTTTTTCTAAATATCCGTTTTTTATACGCATCCAAACAATGCGCGTGGTACTTCTGCGCAATATTAAAGTTGCGAACAAGTTGTATGCGCATCTAAATAATGCGCGTGGTACTTCAGCGCAAAATTAAAAATGCGCGTAAATCGTATGCGCAGCTACATAATACGTGTGGTATTTTTGCGCAATATTAAAGTTGCGCACAAGTTTTTGACGCATTTAAATAATGCGCGTGGTACTTCTGCGCAAGATTAAAGTTGCGCACAAGTTTTTGACGCATCTAAATAATGTGCATGGTATTCCTGCGCAATATTAAAGCTGCGCACAAGTTTTTGACGCATCTAAATAATGCGCGTTATACTTCTGCGCAATATTAAAACTGCGCACAAGTTTTTGACGCATCTAAATAATGCGCGTTGTATTCCTGCGCAATATTAAGGTTGCGCATAAGTTTTTGACGCATCTATATAATGTGTTTGACACACCTGCGCAACTAATGTTAAATTTTCCAAAACAGTCATTAAAAAGCACTTTTTTCTCAAATTAATATTCACTTTTATTGCATAAAAATTTTCCAACACAGTCACTAAAAATATTTCTTTTCACACAATCCACTATTTAAAAAATATTCCTTTTTCCCCACAAAAAATAAAGGAAAATTTCTTCTAATACCTCTCTCATCTTTTTCTTGTCTTGTTACCATATTCACATTAATAAGAAATATATTTCTTTTTTCGTACGTGTTCAATCGGTGATTTTTTTTTCTAAATCACGCATATAGGGAAAAATATAAAATTCCATCAATCTGTGAAAAAGCATTTGGCAATACATTTTTTCATAAATGGGAAAAAAAGTGGGGGGGCTTATAGGGGGGTTTCACAGGCCTTATTAATGATTGATCGGGGGGGGGAAGATATCGACGTCTACCCTTCTGACGCGACTGATATATGGGATAGGCGCCATGCCTTTGCACGTGACACAATAAAACACTGAAGTTCCCTATTCCACTTGTATCGATAGCTTATTACTTCAATTTTTATCGATTCCGATAACTTGATATAGAAAAATATTGCCATAGATATTCGATAATTTTTTATTCAAAAAAATTATATTTTAATTTTTCAACATTTTTTTTCTTTATTAATAAAAAACATTAATCTTCATTAAGCAAAAAAAGAAAAAGAGTATCATGTACCTGAATTATACAATCTTAATAGCCGTGTGCACTTGATTTTAATTTAAATTCGTTAAATATTTATTGTTTTAAGTCATCGTTTGGCGGTAGAAATTTTTAACGCTTTATTTATATATATATATATACATGTTTTGTGATAACTGAATTAACACCGCGAGTGTGTTTATGTTAACCGATGAGCAAGAGAGCAGAAAATTTTTTGTAATTTATGGCCCAAGTATAATTAATAATGAATTTATAATTAATTTTTTTGTTTTGAAAAATGGAGATTTTATGTGAATTTCTTTTGTAAATTGGAAACACGTTATCGTTGCGAGAAGTATATATGTATATGTAGATATGAGAAAGATTTCGAAAAAGAGAGAGAAGCACGTGAATTCCCGAGAGTGGCATTAATCCCACCCTCCCCTCCTTGAAAAAAAACACCCTCTTCACATATCCCCACCTCTCTAGACCGTCAAGTCGAAGCAATCATATTTGCCGCCCCAAAGGCACGATTCGCGTCAATGCGAATCAGACTTAGTGATCTAATGTGAATTCCGATAGCGTTTGATTTACCCTCATGATATCTCGATTCTTTTCTTTTTTTTGCTCTCTTTTCTTGATTTCTACAGGATGCAACCAATATACCTCAATTTTATATCTAATCGAAGAAAAATTGAATAAGGGATTAATATATGCCGGGAAAAATGTGAGACAAACACGATTTTGTATTATTTTTTTCACTTCGTCTTCCAATTTTCATGAAAGTTCAACATTTTTTTTCACATGGGTAAGTGAAATTTAATTTATAACTATTGAATAACCATATTGTGCGCAGCTGGAAATTTCTTGTGACACTTCTGCGCAACGATAAATTACGCAGAACGTTAGGGCGCAAGTAAAAAATGCCTAGAAGACTTCTGCGCAACTAGGTATTGCGCATGAGACTTTTGCGCATCGATTAACTGTATATAAGTATTCTGCCCAGCTACAAACTGCGCCATGAACTTCTGCGTCGATTAATTGCCCACATGGTTTGAGCGCAGCTTAGAATTTTGCGCGCAAATTTCCTGCGCATAGTCAAATTGCACTCAAGACATGTGCGCAGCTGAATATTTGCGATTAAAACTACTACGCAACTATAAATTGTGCAAAAATAGTATATTTTATTTTAAAATTAATTTTCTTGTAAAATTTTTCAATACAGTCATTAAAAAGAATTTTTGGTGTATCAACCACTTGATGATATTAAGTACCGAATGTTTTTAGCAACCTAGTAAAAATTTTCCAACACAGCCATTAAAAAGAATTTTTGGTGTATCAACCACCTGATGATATTAAGTACCGAATGTTTTTAGCAACCTAGTAAAAATTTTCCAACACAGTCATTAAAAATATTTTTTCAAAAATCCATTCACAATATTAAGCACACGGATTAAAAACCTCACTTTTGCTTCCTTTGTGAAAATATCCCACCGCTGTCACCATTTTTAATTTCTCGAAACAAAGATACGTGACTTTTTTTTTGTAAAAATTGACGACATTATCATTCATCCGGAAAAAATATAAATATCTCACCGCTGTCACTGAAATATTTTTTTTTACAATTTGACTTTCCCCTTCATCTGGCAATGATTCACTGACACCTTATAAAAATCCTAAAGGCGGATAAATGGTTCAGAGAAAGACCTAGCGTTTTCTTTTTCAACTCTTGGACAGACTGAAATTCACAACCTGCTTTTTTCACTCTCCATTTTTCTCCTTCTCTCTCTCTCTCTCACTCGCTCTTTCTCCAGTTTTCTTCATTCGAATTCCCGTCACGAATGTGGCGAGAAAAATTGCAGTCGAGCGCTTTACTCGGTTCGCGTTCTGCACGCTCGACTCTCACCCCCATTTTCCACTCAACCATATATATATCGAGAGAGAATTTCGTGTATACACACACGCATCACAAGTCCCTCGTGAATCTTTAGACTCTGTACAGTGTTCACAGGAGAAAAGAGGGAGGAAGGAGGCTAGAAAGTCGTACGTGGTTCTGTATACAATAACTGTGGTTCGATATATCGAAAGTGGAATGGGAGCGTAAGGATAAGGTGGTTGCAAAATCATTCGACAATCCAGAAGGATGGAGGAGGGGTGGTTATCTTGAGGCTAGATATTGGACCAAGAATAAAAAAAAATACTGAATTTCTCCCGCGCAGCTATTGACGAGAAAATATTGATCATTCAAATATTTTCGTAGCTTTTCATTTTTATATATATATATATATTTCTTTTATTCTTTCAGGAGAGACCAAATCCAAAGTGATCCCGAAGGAAATAGAGTAGAAGAGGGCACAGGATTTTTATATTTCATTCACTTGAGATTGACACTGTTTTTATTTTTTTTCCTCACGAAGAAGGAAAAGATGCTGCGGATCAATGATGTAACTTATTACAATTATTTTTCATGAAAGATTTAGAAAGTAGAAGAATCATCGGCCGGAAAGGTGTTTTTGAAAATAAATCGTAATTACATTTCAAATATTAATTTAGTTCTGGTAATAATTTTTTAGACAGTTTTTAGACGCAACGGAACAATCAGCAGCAGAAAAGCGTTTTTTTTATGAAAATAAATCGTAATTTTATTTTTAGCGTTATTTTTTTTAGGATAATTCTTGAAATAGCTTTCAAATGCAACCGAAGGATCATCAGCGGGAAAATAATTTTCTAATAAAGATAAATCTTAATTATATTCAACTCGAGGATCATCAGTGTAAAAGGTATTTTCCTTACAAAGATAAATCTTAATTTAACCGAGAGGTGCAAATAGAATCATTTCCAGAATATAAAATTAAATTTTCTTTTAAAAATACATTTTCATAATAACCCCATTGATTGAAAATCCTTGATAAAAAATTTTTTCAGAATTAAAAAAATCTCCTCAAAACCAAAAAAAAATAATTAGAAAAATTTCACTATTAGAGATGTATCTTTAAATCGGTTATATATATATATATATATCTGATGAAAAAACAATTATCTCTTTATTTTCAATTCGAAGCTTGTGTGTGATGTATCATTAAAAGACATTGTAAAATAAATTGACTAGCTTGTTTATAAGTTTTGCAAAGAGAGAGAGAGAGAGAAAGAGAAAAAAAATCTCGATATAAATCAATAGACTGATTGAAGTTGTATTTTTTTGCGGAAGCATCATTATTCGATAGAGTGTTTTATCGTCGTTATAGCGCATATGGATTGACGACATCTTTTTGTTGATCTTTGCGCGGATTATTATACTTTACTGAGTTGTCACTTTTTATCCGGGTACAAAAGGATAATGCTTATATTTGTGCAATTTCCAAGTGTGCAAAACGGTAATTATCGCTTAGATCTCTTAACAAGATTTTATCAGTTCCTGCTAGAGATTCTTTCTTGTTTAATGAAAAAAAAAGTTTTTCCATCTTATTATATTTATAATTTTTTACTGTATATATATATATATATATATATATTTACTCCATTACGAACGATATAACGTGTTTTGCCACTCTAACATTCAACGGTTTGGTATATCCAATTAATAGTATAAATTAACCGCAATAAAATAACACGTTTTATGGCCCCTAGCTTGAATCCGATAAGTTTACTTCGGTTCTTTTTCTGAATCCTGTTCTTATGTGTTTTTTTTTTTTTGAAATGTTCAAGGTGACAATTTTTCCTCTGATTTCGTATGGCAATTTGATTAGAAATAATTTTTTTTTTTTGGTTCTTTGTTGTGGGGGATTTTAATTTAAGAATGAAGTTTGAGAAAGAATTATTTGAATAGAGGTGCGACCACCGGACGCGCGATCTATCCCGTACGTGTTTTTCCTGAATGGTTTCAGCGATACATGGTCAGGTAAGGAAAGACACGCGCATCCTGCGTCGTGATGACACGCGTTTCTTTTTTTTCTACCTTTCCTGCCCCACGCACTGACACATTGGTTCTTTTCATTGATTTTTTTCTTCTTAAAAAAAGAGATAGACATCGTTCTCTTTTTTTAAGTCATATTTTCCAACACAGTTATTAAAAAGAATTTTATTCCATTTTCCCGAATTGTGAATTATCGATAATTTTTGCTAAAAATATTATTTTCCAATACAGTCATTAAAAAAAATTTTATTCCTATTTCCCGAATTGTGAATTATCGACAATTTTTTCTAAAACAAAATATTTTCCAACACAGTCAATAAGAAGAATTTTTTTAATATTTTTCCTTTCATTTTTTAACAATTAGATTTTCTATGAAAACATCCTGTCACTGTTTTCAGTTCCTGGAGAGACGAAGATCCTTAGATGATTTTTCCCCCCTTTGTGTCCACCTTATTCGACATCTTCCTGAAGAGTGACGACCGTCGTATTTCCCTTCAAGTGTCGCGTCATGCCATAAAGTGTAAAGCGAGTATAAAAGAGTATCTCCCTCGAGTGTCTGCGAAGCTGCATCTTCGTTCACTGATCTTATCGTCATCTTCCACGAATCTAACCAACGATAATTGTTTCTTGAGGTCCAGTCACCTGTCAATGCAATTACCATCTTCTTACCTGTCCATCAGAAATTAAATTACTCCTAGATTTTGAAAAACGAAGACAATTTTTGAAAAAAAAATTTAAAAAAATAAAACAATTTCATAAACAAGAATTTGTGGAAAATATTTCTTAAAGCATCCAATTGACATATTAAGGAAGAAGAGGTTCAATGGACGTAGTGAAATAAATTTGGATTAGTAAAGTTACCCTCGTATCCCAGGGCCATGGAGTTGATTTGAGATGGGTGTTGCGCGCGTAGAACGCGGCATAAATATGTAAGAGCTACCCCCTTCCTGTTCCTCTTTCCACCACCACTACTACACTTGGTACCCATGGCCCCCTATCCGGATCTACCCCACTAACACTCACCCAAAGGGGGGTTGGTGAGAGAGAGAGAGACGACGGCGTCATAGAGCCGTATGACGTCACTGTACTCTGCGTGCAACGTCACTGATCGAAGTCAGCTGAGCGGACGAAGCAACCACCCCTTTGCTTAATGCCGAGCAGTTTCCGTACCAGGGTCGTGCCAGGGTCGTCCTCTCTGCCACTAGGTTTGAGTTCGCGGCTTGCATGTATTCATGAGGACCGTGCCGGATTCACCTAGCCTCCTTCTCTTTTATCTTCCTTCTCACTTTTTCAAACCCTTCTTCATGTTCTCATCATTTTCAAACTGGTTTTCTAAGTTCTTTGGTTAAATTCATTTTATTTAGTGGATGGCGATTTTGAGTGTTTTTTTGATAACCAATCTGTATCTGGTCATTTGCAACTCCTAACTTTTTGGTTAAATCCATTTATTTGGCTGCTGATCATCAATGTTTGATATTGTTTCCTGTAACCAAGGGAACTGTACTTTTACTCTTATCATTTGCTACTAGTTTTCTAACTTTTTTTTGCTACATCCATGCATTTAGCGGAAGGTTCCTCAATGTTCGATTCCCATACCAAGGGATCATCTAGAAACTAATTAGGTACCTAGAGAAAAAAGTTTTGGCTGAAACTATTTTCCATTTGGAGCCCAAACTTAGGCTAACGAATTTTAGGTTATATTTCCTAATCCTAAGTGTGTCACCAATTGATGATATTAAGTACCAAATTTTTTTTTTGGAACGTAGCAAAAATTTTCTAACACAGTCATTAAGAATCATTTTTAGCGTATCACCAATTGATGATAGTAATTACCTGCTTTTACGAACCCGGTAAAAAATGTTCCAACACAGTCATTAAAAAGAATTTTTGGTATATCAACCACCTGATGATAGTAAATACCAAATGTTTTTAGCTACCTAGTCAAAATTTTCCAACACAGTCATTAAAAAGAATTTTTGGTGTATCAACCACCTGATGGTATGAAGTACCGAATGTTTTTAGCAACCTAGTAAAAATTTTCCAACACAGTCATTAAAAAGAATTTTTGGTGTATAAACCACCTGATGATATTAAGTACCGAATGTTTTTAGCAACCTAGTAAATATTTTCCAACACAGTCATTAAGAAGCATTTTTTGTGTGTCACAAATTGATGACAAAATCAAATGTTTTTAGAAACGTAGCAATAATTTTCCAACACAGTCATTAAAGAATTACTTTTGCTGCGTCACCAATTGATGACATTAAATGACATTAATGCTTTCAGAAACCTGGTAAAAATTTTCCCAACAATAAACCTTTTTCAAGTCTCACCACCAGATCTGATATACTAAATCCCAAATTTTTTTGGGAAGCTAAAATAATTTTCCAACACAGTCATTAAAAAGAATTTTTCCCATCCAATGATGAGAGAAAGAGGCTTAAGGATATCAGCTTGAAAAGCGAGTAAGGAAGGATTGAAGAGGTTCCTCATTGTGATGAAGCATGAGTCTGACCTACTGTTGGGGTAGTGGGGCAGGTCGCAACGGATGATACATACATATTTATGTCGCGCTCCGCGTACTAGCAGCACGGATGGTATTCAGCCCACCCTCTCAGCCCATAGTTATATACCCCCTGTAGTGAAGAGAGAGAGAGTGAGTGAGTGAGTGAGAGAGAAAGAGAGACCAGGCAGGGTGCCATTGGCCTTCGCTCAGCTCTCGGGGGGTGCGATGCTAATCAGGCCGCGAAGGTGCGCATCCCGAGCACGCGCGGTTTCAGCAACACCACGAGGACGTAATGCCACGTGAGACGAAAACATTGAGATTCCAAAAAAGAAACAGTTTACAAAAAAAATTTTTTTTTTTCTTAATTTTTGCCATGTAATAAAAATTTACCATCTTTTTCTTTTTTAAGAATTTAAGAATTTTTCTTTTCCGATAAATTCTTTATGAAGTCAATTATTTTTGAATCGAATTGTCGGATAGGTGCCTTCGGGGCGTTATAAATTAAGAGTGAATTTTCTTTTTTTACTGTTCTAGTAAGTTGACTCTTGTGAATTAAATGAATCAGGATTGCGTCAGGGGCAACTTTGGCTTGGTGAGAACCACGTATAAGACGCTTGTCGTCCTATTAATCGTCCACACTAATGACTGCGTTCAGCTAGTCTCTCTCTCTCTCTTTCTTTATTTATTTTTATCTCGTAGAGGGAGTGCAAGGGGGAAAAAAAAGAAAGAGAAATATATACTGGAAGTATGTGATGGTTGGCTACCAGTATAACGCATTGGTCACGCAATCCCCGATCACTTTACATGCAATTATAACGAGAATGTGCCTTGGGCACAACACTCGACACATTTGACGCCCACCAGCTATATTCCTTCTTGTGTGCAACGCGGAGACATTTGGTTTTCTAAAGTGCCAAAACAAAAATTGTGATTCCCCTAATGAGTTTTCATTTCTTGTTGTCACAAATAATTGTCCGGATTTCTCACATACCTATAATTGAAGATGTGAAGTAATTTGGAATAATCCAGATGGTAAGTGTCTTTATTTTCAGAATATAACCAAAAAAAACAACTTCAAGGAACTCTCGATTGCGGATCAGTTACGGAAAAATGGTTTTACTATGAAAATAAATCCTAATTTTATTTTTAATGCTAATTCTATATTCTTTTGTCAGTTTTCAGATCATTAGCGGAAAAGGGGGATTTTTTATGAAAATAAATTGTAATTGAAAAATAATTTTACAATGCAAATAAATTCTAATTCCAAAAAATTGAGGTCCAATCATACTTTTTAGTTTTTGGATGCAACGCGGAAGGTTGCAAGAGAATCATCAGCGGAAAAAGTGTATTTTTATGAAAATAAATCGTAACCGAAAAATTATGGAAAATGAAAATAGAACCTAATTATATTCCAAAAAAATTAAGAGGTTCAAACAGTTTTCCGATGCAACGAAGGGATCATCATCGGAAGAACTGTTTTCTTAATGAAAATAAATCGTAATTAAGTTCGAGAAATAAATTTAAAGGTGCAATCACCTTTTAGACAACTTTTTGATGCAACGATAGAATCATCAGTATAAGAGGCGTTTCCTTATGAAAATAAATCGTAATTTTTTATCTTAGCGTCATTTTTAAGTATTGATTTGATAATTAAAAAATCGTAGGTTCATCAACGGAAAAATAGTTTTCCAATTGTAATTATATTCCTTATGTTTCTTTTTCTTAATTTTTTTGCGTAAGAACCTTTTTTTCTAGCCTAAAACGGAATTTAGTATTTTAGGCAATAAAATCACTGGATAAACGACGTTGACCATAAGTATTGCGTAGGTCTGTAAAATACACTTGGCTTGTGTATATATAAGACCTGGTCGACTACTATCTCGCAATGTATATATAGCTAAGGAGACACACTGTTTTTCGCATTTATATTTAAAGCGCAAGGACATTGTAGAATCAACTCCTGGCGTAGCAGCAGCAGCGAACTTCCAAGATATGTCTTCGTCTCTCTCTTCTCTCTCTCTCTCTCAATATAAATATATACGTAACTGATTGTGAATGGCACGTTGGATCTGCTTGAGTGAAACATAATCGTGCGTGGCTTCCATTATTCGCAATAAATTCTCTCTCCCGCAAGTAATTACCATTTGATCGGGAAATTATTAATGTTTAAAGAATCGAAAACGATATAATCACGTTAAACGTCATTATTAACTCCTGATCAAACACTCCCGGTAGCGCAACTATTTACACTCTATGAAAAATATTTTTAAAAAATTTTTTATTTCTCTCCTACTTTGCTTTTCATTATAACTATTTGATTAAATAATCGTTATATTTTTTTTAATTTTTGAAATTCTTAATTCTTAAATTTAATCAGTGTCCTAATGTGATTTTCTCTCATTTAATTAATTTTTTTTCAAATAAAAGTAAAAAACATTTTTAAAAATTTGAATCACAGAAAAAAAAATTTTTTCTAAAAAATAAATATATAAAAAAAAAATTTTTCTCTCTCAACTTTGACAAGCGAGAAATCCTCATCGTATTTTGTTACAATATAGGATTTGGAACGAGTAAGATCTCGCTTGACTCACGTGGATTATTCTCGAACGTCTTTCGGCAAAAAAAGGATCGACCAATAACTTCCTTGGGAAACGATACTCGGTGCGGAAGAAAAAAAAGAAGAAAAAAAAGAGGGAGGATTCCTGCTTCCAAGGTGGTAACCCCTTGAAGTCAGGATGATTCTTGCGATTGCGTGCATTTTATGTTGCGCTTCATCTTCATATATGAGTGGTACTATACATATATATATAGATATACATAAAACCGAATACATACGTACATACAAATATATATATATATATATATATATGGACTCCATGTGTTTGTGTGTGTGGGCGTTCAAAACGTTTTTCAACTCGCTATAACACCCGCGAGAACAGACTCAGTTACCAAGGATCGTAAAATCCTCTCAATTCGAGTCACGAATCAAAACTGGATCTGAATTTTGTTGACTTTCGAAAATTTTATTTCAATTTTTTTTATATATGTATTTATTCGTTTTAGAACAGTAAATAGTAATTAAAAAATGATAATAGTAATTTTAATTTGTTTTAGTCTTAATTAGGGGCTTGACTACGTAACTATTCCACATTTCACTTTTCCGCAATCCATTTTCCACTTTCCACATTCTACTATCCGTTATCCATATTCTGCATTCCATATTTCATTTTCCGTAATCAATAATCCACTTTCTGTAATCCACAATCCACTTTCCGTAATCCATAATACACATTCCACTTTCCGTAATTTATATTCCACTTTCCGTAATCAAATTCTACTTTCTGCATTCCACTTTTCCGTAATCCATTTTCAACTTTCCACATTCCACTTTCCGTTGTCCATATTCTCCATTCCATATTCCATTTTCCGTAATCAATAATCCACTTGCCGTAATCCATATTCCACTTTCCGTAATATACTTTCCATAATCCATAATCCACTATCCGTAATCCATAATACGCATTCCACTTTCCTTAATTTATATTTCACTTTCCGTAATCCACGATCCACATTTGAATTGCCACATTCCGAATTTCGCATTCCACTTTGTATATTTCGCAATTCACGATCCACATTTCAATTGTCACATTCCGAATTCCGCATTTCACTTTCGATATTCCGGAATCTACTTTTCACATTCCATGTTTAATTGTCCACTTTCCGGAATTTATCTTGAAATGCGGAAAGTGGAATTAAAAAATAGAAAAGTGAAATGTGGAATACAAAAACTAGAATACAGAATGTAAAAAGTGGAAAGAGGAATTCGGAATGTGACAATTGAAATGTGGAACGTGGGTTATGGAAAGTGGAATGCAGAAAATGGAATGTGGATTATAGAAACTGGAATGTGTATTGTGGATTACCGAAAGTGAAATATGGATTACGGAAAGTGGAATTTGTATTATGGATTACGGAAAATGGAATTTGTATTATGGATTACGAAAAAGAAAATGCGTAAAATAGAATGTGGATTACGAAAAGTGGAATATGTATTACGGAAAGTGGATTATTGAATACGCAAAAGGAATATGTAATACAGAATATGGATTACGGAAAATTGAATGTGGAAAGTGAAATATGGATTGTGAAAATGGAAACTGGAATCCTTAATGTGGAATACGGAATGTGGAATTCGGAATGTGGTAAGTGGATTATGGAAAGTGGAATACGGAAATCGGAAAATAAAAAGTGGATACGGATAACGGAAAGCGGAATGTAAAATAGTTACGTAATCCAGCCCCAGTCATTCAGAACTCTTATTTTACTTTTCCGAATTTTAAATCATTCGAAATATTTTCTTTTTTACCAAGAACAATATTTTCCAACACAGTCATTAAAAATCACTTTTTTCCCTGATTTTTCGTTATTTTTTTTTTTTTTTTTTTTTTTGAGGGAGAGGGTAAATTATGCAAATGAAAATAAACTTATTTTGAAGCTTTTTAACTTAAAGAAAAGAGGCTCTTTTTTTTAGTGTAATTTATATAAGAAGGTTATATTGTGGAGACTAAAGGCGCGCACCCTCTCACGTGTTGTGTCGTTAAGGGGGAAAATTCGGCGGATTCCCATAGACGCACACTGACTGGCCTTGGGTAGAAATTAATAGTTACTGATCGAGGGGTAGAAAAAAAATTGGTAGCAATAAAAATAAATTACATGCATCGTAACGCCCGCTATAGTGTTCGGTCTATACTATATATACACACATCTATATACATATACACAAGTGCGCTTCAAGGCAGACATCCATCCCGGGCTTGCATACTTTTCGTCCTGATTAAAATTGGGGTGCTCTTGGGCAATGATCAGTAGTATGCCTCAGGCTTTTTTATAACCATCGAATCGTAATTTTACCTCTCCTCTTCTGCCCCTTTCCTTCCTTCCTCACCACCTTTTTTTTCTCATTTCGTTTCGAAAAAAAAATTCTCCTATTGAAAAAAAAAATCAATCCCTTCAGACCGAAAATACAATTTTTTTTCTACAATTTTTATTTCGTTTTCGTACTTTTTGAAATAATATAATTATTAGAGTTTTATTTTTTTTTTTTAAAGAATTTCCTTTTTAAAGTCTATTTTGATGAAGAGGATTTTTATAATTGGAAAGAAACAATGATTTACCTTGGGGTACACAAAGGTATATATGGTATTTTTTCCTTTTTCCACGAAGCTTTGTGTGACACGTCGCAATTTTTTTTTCTTTCTTACCAAATGTAGATGAGAATAATTCTCTCCTAACGGTGAGAAAGAATTGAGTCCGTTGAATTGACGTTGTCTTTAATTAGAACGTTTCTTTTCTCGTTGTTATGGTCCCGAGAGAAACGAAAGATTCACGGGGCGAAACCAAGAAGACTCACGAGGCTCTCGTCGTTTTTTTACCCCTGGTAGTGTCGTTCACATTTTTTTTCTTTTTTTTTTTTTTTTTGATCAGCAGAGGGATTACAGTTTTAATTCATTTTCTTAACTAACTCGACTGTACCGATTGGTTCAATCAGAAAATCAGTAGAGCGGAATTTTCTCTTGAGAAATTTATATGTGAAGAGAATTGAAAAATGTTTTTAGAAAGGTTTAAAGAAGTAATTATTATTATATTGAAAGAGGGATATTTTATTTCTTAAGTTACAAGTTTATTGGATTTTTTTATTTGAGTGAATCTCAGTTATCGTCTAATTCAAATCCACTTTTTGTATTTCATTTTCACCTCCAGTTTCTGCTTCTAATTTTACCATTCCACTTCTACTTCTACTCATCAAATTTCAGTTTTCTTTTTATCATTCAAATTTCACTCTTCTATTTCCACTTTCTCCCTTTCAATTTCCTCAATTCCATTTTTCCACTTTCATTTTTACCATTCCATTCCTACTTCCAACTTCATCAATTACATATTTCCACTTCCACTTTTACCATTTCACTTTCACTTCTACATACACCATTTCATTTCGACTTTCCACCTTTCAATGCCATCAATACAATTTTATCCCTCTAGTTCTACTTTTACCGTTCTACTTCCACTTCCAATTTTATCATTCCAATTTTGTATCCACAAATCCACTTCCACTTTTATCTTTCCACTTTCACAATTCTACTTCCACTTTCACCATTACATTTCACTTTTACAACACGACTTCTTTTTTTATAATTACACGAATACTTTCACCATTCCACTTCCACTTTTATCATTTCTCTTCTATTTCCACGAATCCACTTCCACCAGACTAATTCTAAGTACTTTTATCATTCCTCTTTTATTTACACGAATCCACTTCCATTATTCAACTTCCACTTTTATAATTCCAATTCTATTTCCACATATCCACTTCAAATTTTATCATTCCACTTTCACTTTCACAATTCCATTTCCAATTTTACCATTCCTCTTCCACTTTCATCATTCCATTTCCATATTTACAATTTTACTTCCACATATACCAATTATTTTCTATTTCCACGAATCCACTTCCACTTTCACCATTCTATTCCATTTTTACAATTCCACTACTACTATTATCATTTCACTTTCACAATTCCACTTCCACTTCCACAATTTCATTTTTACAATTCCATAATTCCACTACCATTTTAACATTTACAATTCCACTTCCTCTTCTACCATTTGTCTTCTATTTCTACGAATCCACTTCCACAATTCCACTTCCACTTTCACTATTCCATTCCATTTTTACAATTCCATTTCCTCTCTTATAATTCCACTACCATTTCCTTTTTTACTATTTCTCTTCTATTTCCAAGAATCCACTTCCACTTTCACCATTCCATTCCATTTTAAAATTCCAGTTCGACTTTTATAATTCCACTACCATTTCCTTTTTTACCATTTCTCTTCTATATCCAAGAATCCACTTCCACTATTCCACATCCACTTTTACTATTTCACATCCTCTTTTATCATTCCAATTCTATTTCCATAAATCCACTTCCACTTTCACCATTCTATTCCATTTTTTACAATTCCACTTCAACTTTAGAATATTCCACTTTCCCCATTTCACTTTTATCCCTCTGCTTCTACTTAGAATTTTCACTTTTCCCCCTTACGAATTTCACGATAGTGGAAATGGAATTACGAAAGTGGAATTTAAACTAAAATAGTGAAAGTGAAAATGGAAATGAAATGGTGTAAGTGGAAGTGGAAATGAAATTGTAAAAATCAATTGGTAAAATTGTAAGTGATTTGGTGAAAGTGAAAATGAAATTACATAATTGACTATGAAGACTATGAAAAGTGGAATACGGAATTTGGAAAGCGAAAAGTAGAATGTGAAATTTAGTATACGAAACGTGGAATAAGGAAAAAAAAGTAGAATACGGAAAGTGGAATGTGAAAAATGGAAATAGGAATACAAAATTTTTATTTTGTCCATTAGAATTTGCTTATTTAGGGGCAGGGGGTCCAAGACCCTTTAAAATATGCTTACGTAATACTTGAATGGCTTCAATGTGAAAACGGACCGTATGAAAATTGCAAAATGGAATGAGAAAATTGGAATACGGAAAGTGGAATTAAGAAAGAAAAAAGTGAAATATGGAATGCACAAACTAGAATGACGAATGTAAAAAGTAGAATAGTAAATGCGAAAAGTGACAATTGGAATGTGAAAAGTGGAAATTAAAATGCGGAAAGTGAAATAAGGAAAGAAAAGTGAAATATTAAACCAAAATACAGAATGTCAAGAATGGAATGTGGATTGCGATAAGTGGAATGTGGGAAGTGGAATTAGAAAAGATAAAATTGAAATGTAAAATGTAAAAACTAGAATGCAGATGTTGAAAAGTGGAATAGGAAATGCGAAAAGTGGAATATCAAAATTGGAACACGGAAAGTGAAATTATAGGAATGAGAAAAGTGTAATGTAAAAAATTAAATACGAAATGTGGAATACGCTAAGTGGAATGTCCCACATTTATCATTCCACTTTCACTTCCACTTTCACCACATTATCATTTCATTTCATAGTGGAAGTGGAAATGGAATGATAAAAGTGGAAGTGGAAATGAAATGGTGAAAGTAAAAGTGGAAAAGGAATGGTAAAAGTGGAAATAAAAAGGGTGAAAGTAAAAGTGGAAAAGGAATGGTAAAAGTGGAAATGGAATGGTAAAAATGAAAGTAGAATTGTAATAGAGAAAGAAGAAGTGGAAATATGAAAGAGGAAGTAGGAATGAAATGGTGAAAGTGGAAGTGAAAATGAAAATGTGAAACTGGAATTAGAAAAAAATACAAAATAATATATCATTTATCCTGATAAATTTTCAAAATAAAATAACAAAAAAAAAAAGAAGAACACTCCAAAAGTGATTGAAAATATAAAACACTTGGAAACAGTTAAAAGCATATGCTCCGAGCATTCCACCTCTTGTCGTTATTGCTTATCACATTTAAAGAACCAAAAAAAAGGGCTCTCTTTCTTTTTTCTTCCTCTCTTCTTTTTCTTTTGCGCTTTTCTGTCCCCTGCCCATTGAGAATTGCTTCGACGTTGGCTCACGTAGAGGCGAATGAGTGGCCATAAACGTAAACCGTGTTCTTTTAAGTGAGGTTGTAGGGGGGGGGGAGGGGCGCTTTTAAAAAGATCGCCTCCACACTGTGTGTGTATGATCGCTTCAAAAAACCCGAGGGGTCTCTCTCTCTCTCTCTCTCACAGAGGTTTTCTGGGTGCGAGAGAGCGATAAAGGGGGAGCAAAAAGTGAAACGGGGGGAGGGGGGATGGAAGTAAAGAGTGGCAGGGGGTGTGGAGAGGGGGGAGGAGGGTAAGAACAAGTATATAGGGTAGGTTTGCGCACCCGGGATATAGTAATATTCTTGAACCCCCAAGAGGAGGCTTACTGCAATAACCCCCACGGCTCAAACTCCAAAAGCCTTCCTCTATCTCTTTTGCTATCTCATCGTTATATGTACATATATATATATACACGTATACACACGTATAAGAAAAAACCAAAAACTTTTTTTTTCTCTTTTTTATTTCATGCCTGCGACACAACGATAAATCAAACCCATTTTTTTTTTTTTAAATAGAAAATATAGAGACGAGAAATAGATATGCTAAATTCACATAAAAATGTTGGTTCCTTTATTGAAAAAGAGAAAAAAATTGATTAATACAAAAAAAAATTGCTTTTTTTTTACTTTTGGACGTTATTTTTAAGTTGAGACTAATTTTTTACTACTTAAAACCAAAATTTGGCAGATTATTTCGATAAAAAATAGCGTAAAATTAATTTCTGTGATATCTGCCTACCGTAGTCGGTTGGTTAGCGTTCTCGATTTGTAAGCGGCGGAACCGGGTTCGATTCTTCGTACCGTCGAAGATTTTTTTCCGTTACTATTAAGTTAATTTACGAAATAATAATAACTGAAATACAAAAATAAATAACAACAAAATAATAATAATAATAATACTGATAACAAAAATAATAATAATCATAATAATAGAATATAAATAATCGTAGTAGTAATAATAATAATAATAATAGAATATTAATAATAAAATATTAATAATAATAGTAGAAGTAATAATAATAATAATTGCAGTAATAATAGTAGTAAAAATAATAATAATAATAAATATAATAATAATAATAATAATAATAATAATAATAATAATAATAATAATAATAATAGTAAAAAAAAAATTAAAAAACAATTTTAAGTTCTGAATAAATTTTTTTCTTTTTTTTTTTAAAAGAAAAAAAAATTTATTAAATTTTCAAAAACAGAAATTGTTAAATTGATGAAGACGAGAAACTGAATGGAAAATGTATAGTAGAAAGAGATTTTTGAAGGGGACAAGAGAACTTGAAGGGGGGTGAGGGGGTGGGGGGGGTTTAAGAAAGAGACTTACAGAGTAGATAGAAGAAATTATCCGTTTCGGTTTGTGATTGCGAAAGTCTCTCTAGCCAAGTTGGATAAGTCGCCTTCGCTTTTATTAGTTTTAAACACGCGTTAAATAAAGCGAGGCTAAGCCGTCCTGAAGATTGAGTCGCGGTTTAAGCTTTAATTGTCCCCGAGAGCATGGTCCTCGTATTACCTTCCCTTATCCGTTCCCCCCACACCACCATCCCCCTACCCTTCCATCTTCCAACCATTCCATCACTCCTTCCAAACTGACTTTTGCCAAACTCGTCAGCAATAAAATCAAGAAAAAAAAGAAAGAAGAAGAAAAAAAGCAAAAAGATTTTTCTTTAAAACGACTATTTTTTTTTTTTTTTTTTTGAAGTTCTATAAATTACTACGATTTATTTAAATAGCGAAAATGGATGAATGAAAATTTTATTGGATATTAAAAATTTTTTGGTGAAAAAAATAAGAATAATTACACTATGGTTTTGAATAGTAATTTAAGTCCTTTAAATTTTGGATTCTATTGTATTTTAATGAAAAAAATGGTAGAGGAAAAAGAAACTGTGTAAAATTCGAAGTAATTTGAAAAAAAATCGAACTCGTTTGCTCAAAAACTGTACGAGATATGGCTTTCGCAAAAAAACCGGTATTTTAGCAAAAAAAAAACCGGTACGTTTCAGTTTTTTCTGTTTTACGCTTTCCCTAGTTATTTTTCGCAAAAATTGGTGAAGAAAAAAGTTAAAGCTGACTAAATTCTTGACAATATGGAAAAAAAAATCAATGTCATAGCTCTAATAGTTTTAATGATACGATTCTTTAAAGTTGACTACTTTATTTTACTAAAAACTAAAAAAACCGGGTTTTTTCGAAAGGTATATCTCGGGCAGTTTTTGACGGAAAAGGGTTCGATTTTTTTTCAAATTTCTCAGAATTTTGTACACTTTCTTTTTTCTCTACAAGTTTTCCACTAAAAATGTAATGGAAGGCAACAATTTTTAAAAAATTGATTTTTTGCACTATTTTCATTAAAAAAATTTTTGTGTTTCTGTTAAAGTTCCTTTTGTCAGAACTTATTTATTTCTATCAAAAAAGTGAAATTATTTATTTATTAAATAATTTACATATGATTTAATTACAATTTATTATATTAAATATTTTTATATAAAGACTTATTTTACTTTTTAAAAAAAAGCTGGGGTTTATTTATGTAATTCCATTTCCACCATTCCATTTCCACTTTCACCATTCCACTTTCACTTTTACGATTCAATTTCCACTTTCACCATTCCACTTTCACTTTTACGATTCAATTTCCACTTCCACCATTCCACCACCACTTTCATGATTCCATTTCCACTTTCACCCTTCCATGATGGAATGATGAAAGTAAAAGTTAAATAGTGAAAGTAAAAGTGGATGTGGAATTGTAAAAATAAAAATGGAATGGAAAAAGTAGAAATAGAATGATAAAGGGTAATGGTGAAAATGGAAACTGGAAAGTAGAAATGAAAGTGAAATGGTAATAGTGGAAGTGGAAATAGAATGGTTAAAGTGGAAGTAGGAATGGGAATGATAAAAGTGGAAGTAGAATGATAAAGGGTAATGGTGTGAATGGAATTGAAATGCTGAAAGGGGAAGTGAAAGTGGAAATAGGAATGTATTAGTAAAAGTCGAAGTGGAATGATGGAAATGAGAGTGAAATGGTGAAAGTGGAAATGGAATAATTAAGGATAATGGAATGATAAAAGTGAAACTGGAATGGTAAAATTGAAAAGAGGAATGGATTGGAGGAAGTGAAAATGGAATGGTGAAAGGGGAAATGGAATCGTGAAAGTGGAAGTAGGAATGGAATGGAATTGTAAAATGAGAAATGGGAATGGAAAGGTGAAAGTGGAAATGGAATGATAAAGGGTAAAGTTGGAAATGGAATGGTGGAAGTGGAAATGGAAGTAGGAATATAGAATGATAAAAGTGGAGGTGAAAATCGATTGGTGGAAGTGAAAATGGAAATGGAATGGTGAAAGTAGGAAAGGAAAGTGGAAGTAGGAATGGAATGGAATTGTAAAATGAGAAATGGGAATGGAAAGGTGAAAGTGGAAATGGAATGATAAAGGGTAAAGTTGGAAATGGAATGGTGGAAGTGGAAATGGAGTAGTGAAAATGGAAATAGGAATAGAATGATAAAAGTGGAGGTGAAAATCGATTGGTGGAAGTGAAAATGGAATGGTGGAAGTGAAGTGGAATGGTGGAAGTGGAAATGGAATAGTGAAAATGGAAGTAGGAATGGAATGATAAAAGTGGAAGTGTCAATTGAATGATAAGGGTAATAGTGAAAATGGAAAGGTGAAAATGGAAATGGAATTGGAAATAAAATGGTGAAAGTGAAAGTAGGAATGGAAACGGCACAAACGGGAATTAACAATTATTTTTAAATTCAAAACAAAAGGCGTCGAAATTGTATATATATATATATATATTTATTATCGTTTATAAGCGAAAAACAATAAATTAATGAATCATCACATTAGATCGCTTTACAACCGCTTTGAAATAATAAATCAAATGAGAAGTATAGTTTACAATCGATTCCAATTATCGCGAAAAGTATTAAATTCTAACCTCGACTTGTTTCGCGTTAGGCAGGTATGGATTGTATTATATATATATGAATGCTATATAGAGAGAAAGAGAGAGATAGAGAGAGAGAGAGACAAGAAGACGATGGGAGAGTGGGACTGCGATTTAGCATCGGTACACAGAAACATCCTGTACGACCATGCGAGGAGTATTTACGCGTAGAGTTACATAATTTAGCATCGTGCTTGTCACATAAGTTAGAGCCCGCTTAGGTCAGGGTGGCTATAATTTAATCGAAGGTAGTTATATCTTAGCCAATGGCTGTTTGGGACCTCGCACGTTTTGCGCATCAAAATATTCAAAAAATAGAGGAACAAATTTTTTTCTCCATTTTTTTTTTTTTTTTTTTTTTGTAAATTTATTATTTTCTCTTATTCTTATACAATTATTTTGCAACGATTGAGAAAAAAAGGGAAAAAATATTCTGCTTTTCAAAAAATCAAAAATTGTTTTTCAATTCTTTCATTTACAAAAATTTTACAGGAAATTAAAAATAAATTGAAAATAAATTACCAATTGGAAGCAGATAACAAATGGAAGCAAATAAATTTATAAAAAAATTTACCAATTGGAAGAAAATTAAAAATGAAAATAAATTACCAATTGGAAGCAGATAACAAATGGAAGCAAATAAATTTATAAAAAAATTTACCAATTGGAAGAAAATTAAAAATGAAAATAAATTACCAATTGGAAGCAGATAACAAATGGAAGCAAATAAATTTATAAAAAAATTACCAATTGGAAGCAAATTAAAAATGAAAATAAATTACCAATTGAAAGCAGATAACAAATGGAAGCAAATAAATTTATCAAAAAATTACCAATTGGAAGCAAATTAAAAATGAAAATAATGACCAATTGGAAGCAACAAAAAATTGAAAGAAAATAAGAATTAGTAAATAATAACAAAATGGAAGCAAAATTTGAAATTAATATTATTATAATAATAACCAATTGGAAGAAAAATACTACTAAAATTAAACGACTTTTTTGTTATTTATTTTTTTATTTTCTTCCCCTAATAATTGTGTCATAAAATAAATCTTATTTTGTATAAATAATATAATTGTTTTATTGTCTTTCAAAATTTTTGAGGTAATATTTGAGGTAATAGTATTAGAGAATTGAATATTTTTGGGGAAATTTGCCCCCCTTTTTTCTCATTCCCCCTCACATTTAACAAAGTGTTGATCCATACTGATGATTTACAGGTCTATAACAACAACAACAAAAAAAAAAAAGTTTGAGGGCAATATTTGTCAAACGAGCGTATCGAAATTTTCACAAATAACACTAAAGGACAAACAAAAATCCTATACCTATATATAGAGGTGCGAGAAGTAAACTTTTAAGACGATCAGAGCAACAGAGAGAGAGAGAGAGAGACAGAGAGAGAGAGAAATTGGTAAAGTGACCGCCTACTGTGACCCGTAAATATAACCACCAGCCGAAACGGCAGGTTCCAATATCTCTGCCTGTTTTTATTCACAAAATTTTCGACTACTTTAAAAAGGTGTAGGTAAGAGCTTTATGAGTATTTACTGGTACTTTATAATAAGCCTCCTTTTCTTTCATTCTTGCAACATCTTGAAAATCTCTTTTTCCTTTTTCGAATTATCTCTCGGTGGTTGAGAAAAGGACGTACATTTGAGATAAAATCTCGATTACAATATTGAGTCAAATTGAAAATTATATTTATGTTTACAAATTTTTTTTAAAGTTTTACTATTAACAAAAACATTATAATTATATAAAATTATTATTATTATTATTATTATTATTATTATTATTATTATATAAAATAATAAAAATAACAACATTTTTTTTATTTTTCAAATTTTTCAAATTACAAACAATAATTGGAAATTATTTTTCTTTTCTTAATTTGCTTCCAATTAGTAATATTTTAAAATTGTTATTTGCTTACAACTTGATATTATTTTCAGTTATATATTTTTTTCAATTAGATATTATTTACAATTTTCCTTTCCAATTAGATATTTTTTACAATTACCAATCGCCATTAAATGATAATTATATATAAATTGTTTTTATTCCAATTGGTTATTAGTATCAATTTAAATATGCTTCCAATTGGTAATTGTTTATAATTTTTTTTTATTTTTGTCAATTAGTTTTTACTTCACGCATTGCTTATGGTGTACTAATTTTTATTTTCTTTCAAATGTTTTGCTGCTTCCAATTGGTTATTATTTTTAATTTACTTCCAATTGGATATTTTTTACAATTACAAATCGCCATTAAATGGCAATTGTATATAAATTTTTTTTCTTACAATTTAGTTATTAGCATGAATTTAAATTTTCTTCCAATTAGCAATTGTTTATAAATTGTTATTTTTGTCAATTCGATTTTGCTTCCAATTGGCTTATTGTTTACTAATTTTTATTTTCTTTAAAATTGTCCTTGCTTCCAATTGGTTATTATTTTCAATTTACTTCCAATTGGTATATATATACAATATATTCAATTTTTTGCTTTTAAATTAAACTTAAAAAGAACATGATTTTGAATGATTAAATTTTGCTTCCAATTGGTAATTGCTTATTAAATTTTATTTACTGCCAATTGGTTTTTTGCTGTCAATTAGTTATTGTTTTTAAATTATTATTTTTGTCAATAAATTTTACTACAAAATGTTATTTGTTATTAAATAATTATTTGCTTCCCATCGGAAAAATTTCATAAATTTCTATTTGCTTCCATTTGGTTAATGCTTTCAATTGGAAAATACATTTTGTTTCTAATTGGTATTAATCTAATTCCAATTAATTATTATTTTTATGTTTAATATCTACTTGCTTATTATTTACAATTAGATATTATTTTTAATTCTAATTTGCTTCAAGTTGGTAAGTGTTTATATAGATTTCTTTGCTTCCTTTTGGTATCTGCTTCCAATTAATTTGTTGTTATCAATTTTATTTTGGTTCTAATTGGCAATTTTTTTGTAAATTCTGATTTTCTTCCAATTAGTCATTGCTTCTTATTGGATATTATATATTTTAATTTTAATTTTCTTCCATTTGGTAACTGTCCTTAAATTTCTATTTGCCTTTTTTAAGTCAATGCTTCCAATTGGTAATTAATTTTTTATTGTTCATTTATTTCTAATTGGTTATTATTTTATTTACTATTAAATATAATTTTTCAATTTCAATTTGTTTTCAATTGGTAATGGGCTATACATTATTTTTCTTTCATTTGGTATTTGCTTTCAATTGGATATTATTTTCAATTTTTGCTTCCAATCGGTTATTATCTTTAATTATCAATTGCCATTAATTGGTAAATGTTTATTAATTTAATTTTGCTTCAATTTGGTAATTATTAATAATTTATTATTTTATATTTTCTTAAATCGTTGCTATTAATTAGTTAGTATTTTTATTTTTAATTTGCTTCCAATTGGTAATGATTTATATATTTTTTTTATTTCAATTAAATTTCAAATATAATGTCATTTAAATTGTTTACATTTTTTCATCAAATTAGTAATTTCTTGTAAATTCATATATACTGTCAATTTGTTATTACTTTCGAACGGTAATGGTTTGTAATTTTATTTATTTTTTCTAATTTTGCTTCCAATTGGTTATTGCTTATAAATTGTTATTTACTGCCAATTACTTTTTTCTTCCAAATAATTATTGCTTCCAATTAGTTATTGTTTATAAATTGATATTTACGGCAAATTAGTTTCAGTTTAAAAATATTTTTTACTTCCAATTGAGTATTATTAATTAATTATTATTTGCCTTTCAATTGGTTTTTATTTTCAGTTTCAATTTGCTTCCAATTGGTTATTGTTTATAAATTAATATTTACTGCAAATTGGTTTTTGTTTTAAAATATATTTTTTGCTTCCAATTGTGTATTATTAATTATTTGTTTTTAATTCATTATTATTTTCATTTGCAATTTGCTTCCAATTGGTTGTTGCTTATAAGTTGATAAATGATAATTGATAATTTACTGCAAATTGTTTTTGCTTTTATTTTTTGCTGCCAATTGGGTATTATTTATTACATATTTGTTTTAAATTGGTAATTTTTTTTAATTTGCTTCCAAATTGGTTATTGTTTATAAATTATTATTTACTGCCAATTGATTTTTGCTTTAAAATTTTTTTTACTTCCAATTGGGTATTATTAATTAAATATTATTTGCCTTTCAATTGGTTATTATTTTCAGTTTCAATTTGCTTCCAATTGGTTATTGTTTATAAATTAATATTTACTGCAAATTGGTTTTTGTTTTAAAATATATTTTTTGCTTCCAATTGTGTATTATTAATTATTTGTTTTTAATTCATTATTATTTTCATTTGCAATTTGCTTCCAATTGGTTGTTGCTTATAAGTTGATAAATGATAATTGATAATTTACTGCAAATTGTTTTTGCTTTTATTTTTTGCTGCCAATTGGGTATTATTTATTACATATTTGTTTTAAATTGGTAATTTTTTTTAATTTGCTTCCAAATTGGTTATTGTTTATAAATTATTATTTACTGCCAATTGATTTTTGCTTTAAAATTTTTTTTACTTCCAATTGGTTAGTGTTTATAAATTAATATTTACTGCAAATTGGTTTTTGTTTTAAAATATATTTTTTGCTTCCAATTGTGTATTATTAATTATTTGTTATTAATTCATTATTATTTTCATTTGCAATTTGCTTCTAATTGGTTGTTGCTTATAAGTTGATAAATGATAATTGATAATTTACTGCAAATTGATTTTTGCTGTCAATTGGGTATTATTAATTACATATTTTTTTTAAATTGGTAATTTTTTTAGTTTTAATTTGCTTCCAATTGGTTATTGTTTATAAATTATTATTTACTGCCAATTGATTTTTGCTTTAAAATTTTTTTTACTTCCAATTGGGTAATAATTAATTATTATTTGCCTTTCAATTGGTTATTATTTTCAGTTTTAATTTGCTTCCAATTGGTAATGGTTTATAATTTTTTTTTTGCTTCTAATTTGATCTTATACGATATAATATATTGTATATTTAAATTTTACTTTCAATTGGTAATTGTTTGTAATTACCAATTTAGTGGAAAGGGAAAAATTGTAAAATATCACTTATTCTGACATAAAAAATAGAGAGGGTTCTTTGTTTAAAAAAAAAAAAAAAAAAATTAAAAAAAAGGGATACAAATTTGACCTCGAAAATGCTTAAAAGTGAAAAGCAAAGAAAGTTTTTGAAAAAGCAAAAATAGGTATAATAAAATAATTTTCGAAACAGATGTGACTGTCGTGTCTGGTAGTTTCCCACGGCAAAAATTTTTGTCTCAGGTTGTATTCAATATATATGTATAATAAACGATAAGGTAGAGTGTGGCCGTGGCTAATACGAAACACATGTTTTTGGTTGAAAAAGAAAATTTTCTCAGTCTATGTACGCACCTGAAAATGAAGGTTAACAACAAGGTGCACGTCAATACCTTTAAAAATTTTTCTCTCCAACCAGCAAAAGAGAGAGAGAGAGAGAGAAAGAAAGATCCTTTTCTTGTTATTATTTGTCTTGATGAGAGAGAAAGGTATATAGATGTATATAATTTTTGGGGAAATCCCACGTGCCAGCCAGATGTGTATATATATATATACTATATACACTAAAAGAGAAACACTTGCCTCTTGAAAAATTTTCAAAATCATAAACTCTGTGACAGGTACGTTGTACCAAGAATATTTCAGACTTTTCTTCGTTTATTCTTTTATTGGTATAATAAGCTAAGTAAACTGTGGAAAGAAGAAAACTTTTCCACTAACACCCTCTTTCCCCCCTCTCCTCTTTCTCTTTCTTTTTTTTCCCTTAAGGGAATTATCCTTTAAAGTGTTTTTCTGACCATTTCTCATTTTTGTAACCATTTTTTTTTTAATATGCAAAATTTATTATTGAAAAATTTTAATGATAATTTTAAATTATGTACATTATTTATTATAAAATTATCGAAAATTTAATTTGAAAAAAATTACAATTGAAAGTAAGAAATAAATTTTAATTGGATATTGAAAGCAACGACAAATTGGAAGTGAATAAAAATTTATAAATAAATTACCAATTGGAAGTAAAAATTAAAAAAAAAACAGTATTTAAAACTAAATTGAAAGCAAAAAAAAAAAAATTTATAAACCATTACCAATTGGAAGCAAATTAAAAATACAAATTAATTTGTGACAACGACAAATTGAAAAAAATAACAGCTAGTTAACAAAAAATTGGAAGTAACAACTATTTTGAAGCAAATAACCAATTGGTAGTAAATAACAAAATTTTTAACGAATAGCCAATTGGAAGCAAATTTTATACAATTGAAATAATATCCTTTTTCAGATTAAATAGAAAGGGAAAAATACACAAATCATTACCAATTGGAAGCAAATTAAAATTTTTAAAAATAACCAATTGGAAGCAACGACTATTTTGAAACAAAAAACAAATTGACAGTAAATAAAAACATTTTTAACGAATAGCCAATTGGAAGAAAAATTTAAACAATTGTAATAATATCCTATTTGAGATTAAACAAAATGAAAAAAATACATAAATTATTACCAATTGGAAGAAAATTAAAAATTTTAATAATAACTAATTGGAAGCAACGACTATTTTGAAGCAAAATACAAATTGGCTGTAAATAACAAATTTTTTAACGAATTACCAATTGGAAGCAAATTAAAAATAAAAATACTAACTAATTAATAGTAACGATTTAAGAAAATATAAATTGATAAACTGTAACCAATTGGAAGCAAAAATTGAAAATAATATCTAATTAAAAGCAAATACCAAATGAAAGGAAAAAAATGTATAACCCATTACTAATTGAAAACAAATTGAAATTAAAAAATTATATTTAATGGTAAATAAAATAATAACCAATTAAAAACAAATTAATAATAAAAAAGTAATTACCAATTGGAAGCATTGACTTAGGGAAAGCAAATAGAAATTTAAGGACAGTTATCAATTGAAAGAAAATTAAAAATAAAAACCAATATCCAATAAGAATCAATGACCAATTGGAAGCGAATCAGAATTTACAAACGAATTGTCAATTAGAACCAAAATAAAATTGAAAATAGCAGTCAATTGGAAGCAAATACCAAATGGAAGTAAAGAAATGTATATAAACGCAGTTACTTATTTAAAGCAAATTGGAATTGAAAATAAAATCTAATTATTATCAATAGTAACGAATAAGAAACTAAAATTGAAAATAATAAATAATAATAGGAAGCAGATACCAAATGGAAGCAATAAAATTTATAAATCATTACCAATTGAAAGAAAATTAATATTTAAAAATATTTTCTAATAGTAAACATTAGATTAGTACAAATTAGAAACAAATATACATTAAAAAAGCAATTTCTAATTAGAAGCATTAACCAAATGAAAGAAAATATAAATTTAAGAAAAGTTACCAATTGAAAGCAAATAATTATTTAATAAACAATAACAATTTGAAGTAAAGTTTATTGACAAAAATAAAAATTTTAAAACAAAAACTAATTGAAAGCAAAAAACCAATTGGCAGTAAATAAAATTTTATAAGCAATTATCAATTGGAAGCAAAATTTAAACATTCAAAAAGGATGTCTTGTTCGAGATTTAATTAAAAGCAAAAAAAATGAATAAATCATTACCAATTGGAAGTAAATCATAATTTCCAAAAAAATTACCAATAAGAAACAAAATTAAACTTGAAAAAAAACAATCAATTGAAAGTAGATACCAAATGCAACTAAATAAATGTATATTATTAACAAATGTATTTTGGTAAACAGTTGCCAGTTTGAAGTAAATTGGAATTAAAAATAATATCTAATTGTAAATAATAATAAATTATAAATTAAAAATTTAAATAATAACTAATCGGAAGCAGATACCAAATGGAAGCAAAAAAATGTATAAACCATTATCAAATGAAAGAAAAGTAACATTTAAAAATAATTTCAAATTGTAAAAATTAGATTAGTACCAATTTGAAAGAAAATATACATTAGAAAGACTAATTTCCAATTGGAAGCATTAACCAATTAGAGGCATTAATCAATTGGAAGCAAAATTAAAAAATAATGTCCTATTTGAGATTAAATTAAAGACAAAAAAATGAATAAATCATTACCAATTGGAAGCAACGAGAATTTGAATGAAAATAAAAATTAATAAACAATAAACCAATTAAAGGCAAAATGTAGTTGACAAAAATAACAATTTATAAACAATTGCCAATTGGAAGCAAATTTAAATTTGATAGAACATAGAAATAACTAATTGGAAGAAAAAAATTTATAAAACCATTACTAAATAATGATATAATTGTAATTAATATTCAATTGGAAGAAAAATTTACCTGAAAATAATATCCAATTGAGAAAAATGATAACAGAAAATAATTACAAGTTGGAAGGAATGGCTGATTGGAAAAAAATAACAATTTTTAAAAATTACCAATTGGAAGCAAATTAAAACTAAAAAAAATAATTAATTTAGAACAAATAAATAATTAATAATACCCAATTGGAAGCAAAAAGTATTTTAAAACAAAAACCAATTGGCAGTAAATACTAATTTATAAATTATAATCAAATAGCAGCAAATTAAAACTGTAAATAATAATTAAAAGCAAATAATAATATATCCAATTGTAAGAAAAATTTAACTGAAAATAATATCCAATTGGAAAAAATTATAACTGGAAATAATATCGAGTTGGAAGCAATGGTTAATTGGAAGTAAATAAATATTTTAAAAAATTACCAATTGGAAGCAAAGTTAAAACCTCTTTATCATTTTCCATTTTTTTTCACTAAAAAAAATTTTTTTTTTATTTGTCAGGAAAATTTAGAATATATTTATAATATTAAAATATTTAAACAAAATATTTTTTTGATAGCTATTAATAGACTATATATATATATATATATATAGAGTTACGAAACGAAACTACTGAATGTGGAGAATGTTGGACAATATCGAGGTCAATGGGGACAGGTCTGGTGACGTTTAACATGTGACCTTTGATTTTTATTTCAATCAGTTAACGACCAGTAATTAAAATCACGTACATATCAAGTGTACTTCAGGCAAAAGCTTAGGAATTTATACGATTTTAATGCGTGTCGACATAACAGAGCTTATGTATATACCTATATATAAATAATAAATTTTGTGCTTTCTCTGTGTACCAGAAATAATTATGTACCAAAATAAATTTGTACCAGAAATAATTTTGTACCAGAAAATAAATTTGTACTAGAAGTAATTTTGTACAAAAAATGAATTTGTACCAGAAAATAAATTTGTACCAGAAATAATTTTGTACCAGAAAATAAATTTGTACTAGAAGTAATTTTGTACAAAAAATGAATTTGTACCAGAAAATAAATTTGTACCAGAAATAATTTTGTACCAGAAAATAAATTTGTACTAGAAGTAATTTTGTACAAAAAATGAATTTGTACCAGAAAATAAATTTGTACCAGAAATAATTTTGTACCAGAAATAATTTTGTACCAGAAAATAAATTTGTACCAGAAAATAAATTTGTACCAGAAATAATTTTGTAGCAGAAAATTAATTTGTACCAGAAATAATTATGTACCAAAATAAATTTGTACTAGAAATAATTTTGTACCAGAAAATTGTCAATTTTGATATTTCTGATGATAAACGTGAATTGTTTTTTTTTTATTATCATTATAGTAAAATCGAAATTTACAAAGTTTGTAACTGAAACTGTGTGCGCTCAAGAGAAAGAGGGAGGGAGTAATAGAGAGAGGGGGGTTGAGGTAAGGTGGATGGGGGGGGGGGGGCGAGTGAGAGATGGTGAGATTTTAATGTCCCTTTTACGACCCTTTAAAATACCGTCGTCGCGGTACAGCTACCGGGCCTCTTAATTATTTTACGAGAATTCCGACGACAATGCTTCTCGTGGCAAAAACGAGCGGTAACATCCTGTCTACCGCATGGTGCACAAGATTACGATTCGTCTTCCTAATTGGAGCGAGTCTCACTTTTTATTATGCAAACAAGTCAGTATTCACGTGCCAATATTTTCAAACCATTTATATACACACACATATATATATATATATATATATATATATATATATATATATATATATATATATATATATATATTAATATGTGTAACTTATTAATTTGTAATCACGACAGCAAAAAATTTAATTTTTATTTTTTGATTTTTCTAACGTCAATAAATTTATTTTAATTTATTATAAAAAATTCAAAAAAAAAAAGTTATAAGATGCATTTTTAAATGTATTTTATGGAAAGCGCCGAGATTATGTTCTAAAAATCGTTAGAATTTTCAATTTATGGAATTTCATTTGTCATAATTAATTTTTATTTGTTAGAATTACTATTTTAAAGAATTTTCATCAAAACAATTTTCTATATTACAGAATTTTTATATAACTGAAAATTAAATCCACAGAATTTTTAATTATCAGAATTTCAAATTAATAAAATTTGTTCCATTTGTCCAAGATTGCAAATGTCCGAACACAAAATCGACAGAAAAAACGCACAATAATATTAACATATAATTATTTCTGGCACAAATTTATTTCTGATACAAAAAAAAAATTCTAGTACAAAATAACATTAGCATAAAATTATTTCTGGTACAAAAATATTCCTAGTACAAAAATTATTTAGGTACACCAATTATTGTGATACAAAAATATTCCTAGTACAAAATATGTAATATTGACACAAAATTATTTTTAGTATAAAATTCTTTCTGGTACAAATTTATTTTTGGTACAAAATCATTTCTGGTACAAATTAATTTTCTGGTATAAAATTATTTCTGGTACAAATATATTTTTGGTACAAAATTATTTCTGGTACAAATTAATCTTCTGGTACAAAATTATTTCTGCTACAAAAATAATGTTATAAAATGGTTTCTAGAACAAGAATGTTCCGCGCACAAAGTAATATTGGCACATAATTATTTCTGGTATAAAATTGGCATATAATTATTATTGTCACAAATTTATTTCTAATACAAATAAAATTCTAGTAAAAAAAGATTTCTGGTACAAAATAATATAGGCATATAATTATTTCTGGTACAAAAATATTCCTAGTACAAAAATTATTCTAGTACAACAATCACATTGTGGTACAAAATAATATTGACACAAAATTATTTCTAGTATAAAATTCTTTCTGGTACAAATTTATTTTTCGTGCAAAATTACAAAATTATTTCTTCTACAAAAATGTTATAAAATGGTTTCTAGCACAAGAACGTTCTACGCACAAAGTAATACTGGTACATAATTATTTCTGGTATACAATTCTTTCTTGCAGAAGTTTTATTTCTGGTATAAAATTCTTTCTAGTTCGAAATTATTTCTATTACAAAATAATACTAGCATATAATTATTTCTGGTACAAAATTATTTCTAGTACAAATTTATTTTTGATACAAAATTATTCCTGGTACAAATTAATTATTTGGACAAAATTATTTCTGGTATAAATTTATTTTTGGTACAAAATTATTTCTGCTACAAAAATAATGTTATAAAATGGTTTCTAGAAAAAGAATACAAAGTAATACTAGCATATAATTATTTCTGGTACAAAAATAATTCTGGTACAAAATAATTTCTGGTACAAAAATACTTCTGGTTAAAAAAAATCGGGTACAAAAATTATTCTGGTACAACAATTATTTTGGTACAAAAAATATTCTGTTAGAAAATAATATTGAAACAAAATGATTTCTAGTATAAAATTCTTTCTGGTACAAAAATTTATTTTTGGTACAAATTAATTTTTGGTACAAAATTGTTTCTGGTACAAATTAATTTTTAGTAGAAAATTATTTCTGATACAAAAATAATATTATAAAATAATTTCTAGTACGCAAGAATGTTTTGCGCACAAAGTAATATTAGCACAATAATTATTTCTGGTATAAATAAATTCATTCTTATACAAGTTTTATTTCTGGTATAAAATTCTTTCTTGTACAATTTTATTTCTGGTATAAAATTATTTCTAGTTTAAAATTATTTCTGGTACAAAATAATATTGGCATATAATTATTTCTGGTACAAAACTAATTCTGGTACAAAATTAGTTTGTGAATAAAAATATTTCTGCGGTTAAAAAAAAACTCGTGTACAAAAATTATTCTGGTACAAAAATATTTCCATATAATCGATTTTTCACACTACAGAATTTTTACTTAACCGAAAAATCATTTAACAGAATTGATTTTAAGTTTATAGTTAACAGTTGATTTTAAAAAACGCGCTAAAATTGATTGTTTGTTCGGCCATTTAACAAATTCGGACAAATTAAAATTCTATCGATTAGAAATTCTGTTAAATGATTTTTCGGTTAAGTAAAAGTGTTCAAAAATAGGTCAATCGATGCGTTTTTTATTATTTTTTAACCTAATTTTCATAGTTTTAAAATTACATAAAGATTTTTTAATAAAAAACTCAAAAAGTAATTTTTTTAAAAAAACTTAATTTTTTAAACACCAATAACTCTGTTATTTTTTATCAAAAAATATTTGCAATTATATCAATCGATGTATTTTTAATTGAACTTTAAGCCTATTATAATAGTTTCTAAGTTACATAAGGATTTTAATTAATAAATGTAAAAAATTCCCATTTTCCAAAAAAGTATTTCTTAAAACTTTAAAATTTAATTAACACTGTATTATAGAAATTTTTCCAAAGCGATTTCATAATCAGAATGTGATATCAAAGTTAAAAAAAAAATAAAGTGCGGCCTTAAGAGGAAAAAAAAAATAAAGAGAGAGAGAGAGAGAGACCCAAAATATAAATCCTATACGGTCCTTCTGACACTTTACGCAATCAAATAAATTCCTCCGGTTTCAAAAATCCCCAAAGATTATTTTGTTCGACCTGTTTTTCAACTGAATGAGGTCATGAAATTTCTCAACGAAAAAGAAAACCGTTTTGAATTTTATAATAAAAATTTTTATTTTTCAAAATTTTTTCCCTTTTTTTAAAAGTTTTTTTTTTTTTTTTTTAAATCAAATTTTCCTCTTTGAATTGAAAATAATTTCAATTGAAGGTTAACATTTCTTGCATTTTGAAACAGAGAGAGAGAGAAACTTTCGATTGAAAGAAAACAAACAAAAAGAAAGAAATGAAAATTAAAAGAATATAGGAATGAGAATTCGAGAAGCGGGATGAGGACAGAAACAAATACGCGCCCGGCCCAATTAAGGATTTATTTATGCGCCTGCTGGCGTATTAAACGGGCAATGTAAAACAAACAAAAAAAAATAAATAAATAAAAAAACAAAAAAAAAAATGTGATGCAGAAAAAGGGGAGACAAAAAAAAAAAAAAAAAAAAAAGAAAAAAAAATTGAAAGCAGAACGGAAATGTGTCCGTCCAATATTACAGACCGGTGATCGTAGATACAAGTTGCACTTATAAAATGAGTATAGCGTCAAGTTTTGCTGGTGCAGAAGGAGAGGAGCTCGTTAACGAACTGCCAGGGTGGGTGCTTATACATAAATTGCAGTTTTGTGGCGTTCAGTTATAACCACGTCTTGTTATACTTTCGCCTCTTTTCTCACCATATATACATAAATGTATTAAAAAAAATATACAGCTGTGTGCACACGCGAGAATGCAACCCCGTGGGCTAATAAACTCATAAAATTGTAAAAATCATCAATTTGATATCTTTCTTTACATTATTTTTTATTTTTTAGCCTCCTTGTTATGGTTATGAAAAAAAAAAATTATCTAATAATTTTTTCAGTAAACATAAATTTCTTTTTTTTATTTAAGCAGAAAACACTATATCGCAATTTATTTTTTTCGTCATTTTTAAGGAATTATTACGTTAATGTTACGTAATGCTAACTAATATTACACAATACTGCGTAACATTACGTAATTGTTACGTAACGTCACATAACAGCACGTAACTTTACATAATGTTACGTAACTTTACATAATGTTACGTACCTTTACGTAATGTTACATAATTTTTACACCCTAGTTACGTAAGTATACATAATATTACATAGGTAACTGTTACGTAACTTTACACTATGTTACGTACAAGTTATATAAACCTATATACTTGTTACGTAACTGTTCGTAATGTTACATTCATCGTACGTACTTGTGACTTAATTGTTACATAATAGTTAAGTACCTATATACATAATGTAACATATTACATGCTTGTTACATAATTGTTACGTAGCTTTACCTAATATTACGTACAAGTTATATAAAGTTACGTATTTGTTACATAATTGTTACACAATTGTTACGTAAGTGTACATAATGTTACAAAACAATTTACATACTTGTTAAATAAGTTTTACATCATAATTATAAGTGACTGTACATAATGTTACATAGATATTACATATTTACTATAAAATTGTTACGTAACTAAACATAATGTAATGTAGAAGGTATATAATATTACATTTACGTTATATAATTGTAACCTAACTTTACATAATGTTACGTATAAATTATGTAAAGTTAAACATTTTAACGTAAGTGCACATAATGTTAAGTACATATTATATGCTTGTTATATAATTGTTACGTTACTTTACATAGTGTTACGTACAAGTTATATAAAATAATATATACATAATAGTTACTTAACTGTACATAATGTTACATACTTGTTACATAATTGTTACGTAAATAAACATAATGTTACGTAATAGGTATTGAATAATAATAATAATAATAATAATAATAATAATAATAATAATAATAATAATAATAATAATTGTAGTAGTTACAATAATGTTACAAAATATAATTGTACACAAGGTTACATAATTAATAGTTACGTAACTGTAAATAATAGTAACATAATTGTACATAAGGTTACATAATTGTTACGTAACTGTACGTAATACTTACATAATTGTACATAAATTTACGCAATTGTTAGCTAAATGTTATGTAACTGTACATAATGTTACAGATATTTACATAATGTTACATACTTGTTACATAATTGTAACCTAATATTACGTACAAGTTACATAATGTTACTATTGTATTATATAACAGAACGTATATGTTACGTTCTTGTTACATATATTGTTTCAGAAGGTATTATAGAATGTTACGTACATGTTACATTCCTCATACATAATGCTATACGTATGTTTTAAATAATGTTACCAACATATTATATGCAATGTTACTATTTTTGAACCAAAAAAAATTTTTTTCCTAACCTCAAAAAAAATTCTAAAACATTTAAAAAGATTCTTTTTTTTATCCAAAAAATATAGTTATCATATCAAAAAATTTTCTTCTGTACCAAAAAAATATACTGTAAACCAAAAAAAAATTCTCCCCCTCCCAAAGTGTGTGTGAATTCTAAAAAAAAAAAAAAAAAAAAATAAAAAAAAATTGTACCCAGTCAAAGGTAGCTCTTCCGGTTTCATGAGAATCTCATTTTACTTTTTAGAAGAAGGAGGGGAAGGGGAGAAATTGTGCTTGTACCTGCGACTACAATTCATCAGCACCCACGTGAATCACACACATATATATATATATATATATATATATATATGATGGAATATGAACTCTACCACTTGAACTGTCATTTCATAGGCGATTCGTTTCTCAGATAGCGTGAACCATTTTTTTTCTTTCTCAATTTTTTTCTTTTTCTATTTTTTTTCTTCTTCTTCTTCTTTTTTTTTAATACAATTGCTTTTTAAAGAGATATCAGAGCGAAAAAAGAAACGAGGACATACATATACAGTGTAAATTTGATGTATATATGTATGTATTTATGTGTGAGAGTGTGAGCGACTGGAAGAAAAATGAAAAGAAGCAGAGTGAATGAAAGAAAGGATTGAGTAGTCGAGCTCTCTGGGATGTTACCAACAAAAGGGGTGTCGCAGTAACGATGCCCCACAATACCTTTCTGATAAACGAGGCGAGATTGTCTGTCCCGTCTGACTCTCCTTCGTCTTTTTCAATCTTGCGACTCCTTCTCGTCAAAGATCCTTTTATGTTTGAAAATTCTACATTCTTGTTAAATGCACTTTGAACGAATACAATATATATATATATATATATATATATATATATATATAACATCAAAGAATTTAAATTTATTATAAATATAAATATGTATAGATTATTTCACGACATTTACTGATATATTTTTGAGTCTTATATACACTAAAATCGAGATGAAGTTATATCTCACTTTATTGAAGCGTCAAAATTTTGAAAAATATAGTTTTTTAATTTCAAAAACAAAAATTTTGGAATAATTCAGTGCAAAATTTTTATTAGGGATCTATTGCGCAGCTATATATTGCTTACAGATCTACTGCGCATGTATATATATGCATACAGATTCACTGCGCAACTTTATATTAAACACAGATTTACTGCGCAGCCATAAATTTCTTACATATCTACTGCGCAGCTTTATATTACTCACAGATCTACTACGCAAGTTTATATATGCATACAGATTTACTGCGCAGCTTTATATTGATCACGGATCTACTGCGCAAGTTTATATCACGTAAAGATTAACTGCGCAGCTTAATATTGCATACAGATCTACTGCGCTGCTTTATATTGATCACGGATCTACTGCGCAAGTTTATATCGCGTATAGATTAACTGCGCAGCTTAATATTGCATACAGATCTACTGCGCAAGTTTTTATTGCATATATATTAATTACGCTGCTTAATATTGCTTACTAATCTACTGCGCAAAAACATGTTTCACATAGATCTACTACGCAGCTATATATTATACATAGATCTATAGATTAGCTGAATAATGCTTTTAGATTCATTGTGCAGGTTCATGCTTTGTTATAGATCTATTGCGCAGGTTCATATTGCATGTAGATCTATTATTGTGCAACTGTATATTACTCAGATCTATTGCGCAGCTAAAAAATATTTTTAGATTAACTGCGCAGGTTTATATTGCATTAGATCTATTGCGCAGCTAAATAATGACTGAAGATCTACTGCGCAGCTGGGCATTAAATATGGATCTCTAATTCACATCTATATATATATATGTATATATATATATATATATATTGCACGTAGATCTACTTCGCAACTACGCACTTTATATTGATCTATTGCGCAGCTATGTATTGATTATAGATGTAGTGCGCAAACTTACATTGCACAAAGATCTACAACGCAGTTACGTATATTGTTCTACTATTCTTGAATGACAGTTTCGCACCTTCAGAGATATTTACACTTTTATGTTTCCTGATCTGGTAGAAAGTGCAGTATGGGAATTATAGCCCTTCCTTCATAATACACTACGGGAAATTAAATTCACAATATAATGATCTATTGCGCATCGGTTTAATCAAGTTTCACTATTGTACATTTTAAACTAGATCATTTTGAACGAATTTTGATTCAGAGGAGTCATTTCATAAGTTGATGATACACCTGTACAGAATTGAGTAAAATTTAACCAATATAGAGCATGGATATAAACAAAATACAGCTGCACAGTAGATCTTCAAAAAATGAATGTATGCGCAGTAAATCTTTAAAAAATGAATGTATGCGCAGTAGATCTAATTAAATCGCGATTGCACTGTACATCTACATAAAGGCGTTAGATCCACAAAATTGTATTCGATCTACAAGAAATGAATAGATGCGCAGTATATCTCTGAATTATCAATAGACACGCTTTGAATTTTTCGCAATATAGATCGATAAACAAATACTACTATAAAAATAAATAAAGAAGGATAATAAATAATAAATTGCGAATACATACGATTGCCTCTTGAGCAATAGATTTGAACTAGATCTACAAAACGTGATTCGCTGCTCAGTAGATCATCAAAACTCGAATCGATGCGCAGTAGATCTGTGAAATTCGAATCGATGCGCATTAGATCTACAAGACATGAATCGATGCGCATTAGATCCACAAGGCATGAATTGCTGCGCAGTAGATCGTAAAAGCCCAATTCGATGCGCACTCTTCAAAAACAACATCAATCGAGTTTATATATGTACGTAAATTTTTTTCATTTTTAGAAATTCCAAATGGAAAACGGTAAAATAAATATTCTCACTTTGTTCCATCTTTATATAAATATATAGGATTATAACGGTGTGAATCGCCAATGGTTGTTTTTAGAAGGACGAAAATAAAATTGTTGACATTACAAATTGTTGATGTATGTTCCTATCGTTAACCCAGGATGACAAAAGGTCAAAGAAGCTGTAAACATAAATAAAACGTAAACGGAATATATGTATATAAATACATGACGTGAATTCGCGGTTATGAATGGAATATAGGTGTGTATATAAAAAAGAAATATTAGAGGTTCATTAATAATAATTGCCCTTGTATATATATATATATTTTATGAATATATACACGATTAAACGATTGCTATACGACTCTCCAAAAGGTGGTTGTTGTTTTTTTTTCTTTTTTTTCATAAAAGCTCGCGTGCATTTATGTCATCGGGCGTCTATTACGCTATATATGGATAATTATTGTGCGGCGCGTGGACGCGCGATCCTTTAGACTATAAAGAGGAGGGCGTCAACTCTCATGTAATTAGCCCGTCCAATACTGCCATTTCACGTGACTCGACCACGCCAAAATGTCCATGGATTAAAGTAATTAAGACTTTCCGAAACCTTTCATCAAAAAAAAAGAAAAAAAAAATCTTAATTGCCACTGTTTTTTTTTTTTTTTTTTGGTCGAAGTAACAATTTTATTGTCCATTCCCGCAGCGTACTCATAAATATTGCGACTAAAGAGTTTCATTTTATATAATGAGAGAGTCTCAGGCAAAATTGGTTTCTTATTTTATTTTTTCTTTTTTAATAACACTCATTACAGTTTAAAATTTATATCACTGTTAATTAATTAATTAATTACATTATTGACAGTGGGTTATAATAATTAATAATTTTGTTAATAAATTATATTCATTTTACTGCACAGCAAGATATAAGGCTTACAGTGTTTGGAAAAAATGTATTTTGTAGAGTCATTGCGCAACGATTTAGGTTTTTTTGGATCTAGTGCGCATATTTTTGAACTACGCAGATCTACTGCGCATCTATTCATTTCTTATAGATCTAATACTATTTTATTGTAATTAGATATTACATAGTGCTCTATGTAGATGTACAATGCAATCGCGATTGATTTGGATCTATTGCGCATACATTCATTTTTTAATGATCTACTGCGCAGGTATATTTTATATAGATCAATATTTTATCGGTTTAATCTACCAAAAAATGCACAGTAGATTTTCAAATTATGAAATAATCTTACGAATTTTTTTTTTTTTTTTTTGAAGCATAGATCTAATTTAAAATGTGCAATAGATCTTTAAAGCTTAGCTCAATGTGCGATAGATCATTATTTAATTTGAAATTGCGTTTTAGAGGAAGGGGTATAATTCTCTGCTATACTCTTCCACATCGACGAATAGGAAATGAAAATTAATTCTAAAGTGCGCAAATATCGAACCAGAATAGTAAAACAGCTGTTCTGTAAATCTATGTGCAACGTAATGTTGCGCAGTAGATCTACGAGTAATATACAGTTGCGCAATAGATCTCTATGCTATATAAACGTGCGCAATACATCTATATGCAATATATAGCAGCGCAGTACACCTATATACAAAATGTAGCTGCGCAATAGATCTCTAAGCAATATAAAGCTGCACAGTAGATCTATGTGCAATATACGGCTGCGCAGTAGATCTATATGCAATATACAGCTGCGCAGTATATCTGTACGCAATATATGGCTACGCAGTACATTTATACGCAATATATAGTTGCGTAGAACTTAAAAAATACTATTTAAACCGCACAGAAGAAGCGCTAAATTAATCAAATACAAAAAAAAATATTTCAAAATTTAATTCTAATTCAAATATTTATATCGAAAAATTTGTCAATGTGAGGTGAATACATTTGGAAGATTTGGGAGTAAGTTTGCAAAATGGTCATGAGTAATTGTAGAATCTTCGATGCGATGCAACTTGTCGTGAGACTACAGGTGATTGGCAATGGCAACTCTTGGTCTGCAACCGGGTTCGATGTTCGATCAGAAGATCTTTTGCAGGCTCACTTGGTAGCAACTTTTATACCTGATGGCTTTTGCTTCTTCAAGATAGGAAGAAAGAGAGAGAGAGAGAGAGTCTGTCAACTTGCACGAGCGACAATGCACGATGCAAGATAAGTCCCAAACTCAAGGTTCTCTCCAACTTTACCCATACATATACACACACATACGTATATACACATTCCTATCAATGAAATCTCACAAGTTAACTGGAAATTTTAATAAAAAATAATAAAATTCACATTTTTACGAAATTCACAAAAAAAAAAAAATTTGCAGTAATATATTTGTTAATTTAACTTTAAATCGAAGAAAAGTAAAACAAAAAAAAGAGGCTTTTTTGAAGAGACTGAATTATATAAATAATATAGCTGCGCAATAGATCTCTATAAAATATAAAGCGGCGCAGTAGATCTATGTGCAATTTACGGCTGCGCAGTAGATCTATATGTAATATAAAGCTGCGCAATAGATATCTATGAAATAATAAAGCTGAACAGTAGATCTCTATGAAATATGAAGCGGCGCAGTAGATCTTTGTGCAATTTATGGCTGCGCAGTAGATCTATATGTAATATAAAGCTGCGCAATAGATATCTATGAAATAATAAAGCTGCACAGTAGATCTCTATGAAATATGAAGCGGCGCAGTAGATCTATGTGAAATTTATGGCTGCGCAGTAGATCTATATGTAATATAAAGCTGCGCAATAGATCTCTATGTAATCTGTACTTTATACATGGTTACGCAGTAGATCTGTATACGAAATAAGGCTGTGCAGTACACCTGTATGTAATATATAGTTGCAAATCAGTTATAAAATACTATTTGATCCGTACATAAGAACTGTTATATTAATTAAGTAAAAAAATATTTTTAAAAATATATTAAAAATATAATATTTTATGTATATTATATTATATACTATATATTATAATAATTATATATATATATATATATATATATATATATATATATATATATATATATATATATATATATATATATTTAAAAGACTTAGCAGTATAGATTACAGAACAGAATTGGGATTTGGGTGAACAGTTACTTTCTCTAGCAATGTACAGCTATGACATCTTCTAAAAACGGGGAGGGATCTTGTCACCAAAAAAAAAACTTGTTTCGAAGGGGGGCCTTGGGTCCCGAAAATCATCACGAGACCTGACCACTTTACGAGACATATATTTGCCGCTTCGGCTATCCTAATACGTGACAAGGCTTCATATATATATATATATATATATATATATATATATATATATATATATATATATATATAGCCTCGGGGCGAAAAGATTTAATCTTTTTTTTCCCCCAACCTGTAAAATCTCTCAACTTTCAAGAGATTTTTTTAGAAATCTGTAAGACCCGTTTAAAGCCACTTGTCAGATGATCCGCGTTGCCCTTTATATATTATATAGGTGTATATATATGAGAGATTTTCTGTTTCCCAACCTGTTTTTCACTCTCTCCACACGGTGGTGATTTTAAACATCAAAGAAGAGGCCGAATTTGTACTCCTATTTATTAATTTTTTTTAAACGAATTTAGAATTTTTATTTTTAATAATTATTATTGTTAATTAATTTATAATTAATAATTCAGTTAATTTTTTATTAAATTACAATTTTATTATATTAATATAAAATTTGATTTTTCTTTCCTAGGGGAAGAAATAGTTTTTTTTTTTAATTCCTCAGGAGTAAAATAATCTCTTTCGATCCTAGGGGAAAAATTAGATTTCTAGTTTTAGTAAGGTACAAAATATCTAAGGCTCAAAAAAAATGGTCAATAATGTCTCTAGTACCAAATATTTCTGGTGCCAAATATCTCTGGTACAAAAATAGTTCCGTTGCAAAATTATTACTGGTACAAAAATAATATTCTGGTACAAAAATATTTGTGTTACAATTACAATAATGCCTTTGGTACCAAATATCTCTGGTACAAAAATAATTCTAGTGAAAATTATTTCTCGTATTAAAATAATTCTGGTACAAAAACATCTCTGGCACAAAAAAAATTCTGGTACCAAATATCTCTGATATAATATTGGTCGTGGTACTGGAATAATTCTGGTACAAGATTTCTGGTACAAAAATAATTCTGGTACAAAAATGCCTTCGGTATAAAAATATCTGTGGTACAAAATATCACTATAGTATAATAATAATTCTGGTGCAAAATTCTTTCCGGTACAAAAATAATTCTGGTACAAAAACATCTGTGGAAGAAGAACAAGAACAGGAATAATTCTTGAACAAAATTTCCTCTAGTACAAAAACATCTCTGGTACCAAATATCTCTGGTTTAATAATAATTCTGGTTCAAAATTATTTCTGGTACAAAAATAATTCTGGTACAAAAATGCCTTTGGCATAAAAACATCTGTGGTACAAAATATCTCTAGCATATTAATAATTCTGGTGCAAAATTCTTTCTGGTACAAAAATAATTTTGGTACAAAAACATCTGTGGTATAAAAATTATTCTGGAACAAAAATTCCTCTGGTACCAAATATCTCTGGTTTAAGAATAATTCTGGTTCAAAATTATTTCTGGTACAAAAATAATTCTGGTACAAAAACATTTCTGGTACAAAAATAATTCTGATACAAAAATATCTCTGATACAAAAAGTAATTGTGGTACAAAAAATAATTCTGGTATCAAATATCTCTGGTACAAAAATAATAATTCTATAGTGCAAAAATTATTTCTGGTACAAAAATAATTCTGCTTCAAAATACCCTCTTTTAACTCTAAGAACTAAAACTATTTCTTTCAATTCTAGAGTGAGAAAAATAAATTCCAAAAATACAAAATAAGAAGAAAGTGTTTTAGTTTCGTTATTTTATTTTAATTTTTTTTTTATTATTTGCGAACGATATAAAAAAATTGTTTTTACTGTGACTCATTTAATTGTCTTCTGACTTGAGTTTAGTTTTTTAAACGGCAATATCTGGGCAGTGCTTTCGCAGTGCGAATTGAACGCTCTCAAAGTAAATTGTTGAAGCGCGCAGGTGATGTGGCGGCGGGTGGATGGAAGGGGATTTTTTTTTTGGCTCTTAAGGATGGTTTGATCAGTGATTTCCGGTTAAACCCATCGAAACATAAATTCTCAAGTGAATGGGTATCAGTTTATATATATAAACGAATGCCCACAAGGTCGACCACCATAGCTATTATACGTGCATACATTGGCCCAAAGAGATCGAGGATATCTGACGAGGCGAAAGGAGCTTGTACATAACATCCAATAATATACAACCCGGGAGTCATTCCCGCGCGACAGACACACACTGACCATTGGCGATATATTTTTTTTTTAAAAAAGATATTCACATAAAGTTTATACAATTTTTTTTTGGAAACAATATTTTTTTTCGATTGGTTAAAGGAAAAATAAGATTCTGAGGGAAGAGAAAAAAATTGACTTGATTTTAACAAGCAGTGACGAGTAATTTAGATTTCTATTTTGATAATATGTGGGTAATGTCCGATGTTCTGCTTTTTAATGACAAAATAAGTTTAATGAGGTTTTAATATTGATTTAAAGTACGTCGAAATCAAGACCAAAGTAGACTCAAAGTAGGATCAATTTAGGATTAATGTAGGCTCAAAGTAGGATTAATGTAAAATTAATATTGGCTCAAAGTAGGTCTGAAGTAGGCTGAAAGTAGAATTAATGTAGGCTCAAAGTAGGTTTAATGAAGACTCAATAAAGGTTCAAAATAGACTCAAAGTAGAATTAATGTAGAATCAAAGTAGGTTTAATGTAAGCTCAAACTAGGATTAATAAAGCATTAATGTAGGATCGACAGAAGGTCCAAAGTAGGCTTAAAGTAGGAGCAATTTAACATAATTGTAGGCTCAAAGTAGGATTAATGCAGACCTAATATTGGCTCAAAGTAGGTCTGAAGTAGGCTTCAAGTAGAATTAATGTATGCTCAAAGTAGGTCTGAAGTAGGCTTCAAGTAGAATTAATGTATGCTCAAAGTAGGTTTAATGAAGACTCAATAAAGGTTCAAAATAGACTCAAAGTAGAATTAATGTAGAATCAAAGTAGGTTTAATGTAGGATCGAAGTAGGTTGCAAGAAGGTCCAAAGTAGGCTTAAAGTAGAATCAATTTAAGATAATTGTAGGCTCAAAGTAGGATTAATGCAGACTTAATATTGGCTCAAAGTAGAATTAATGTAGGCTCAAAGTAGGTTTAATGCAGACTCAATAAAGGTTCAAAAAAGGCTCAAAGTATAATTAATGTAGGATCAAAGTAGGTTTCATGTAGGCTCAAACTAGGATTAATAAAGCATTAATGTAAGATCGAAGTAGGTTAAAAGAGGGTACAAAGTAGACTTAAAGTAGAATTAATTTAAGATTAATGTAGGCTTAAAACAGGTTAAATGTTGGCTCAAAGTATGTCGAAAGTAGGTCTAAAGTAGGATTCATGTAGGATCAAAGTAGGATCAACGAAGCATTAATGTATGGTCAAACTAGGTTTAATGTAGTCTCAATAAAGGTATAAAATAGGCTCAATGTATGATTAATGTAGCATTAATGTTGGCTCAAAGTAAGCTTAATGTAGGTTTAAGTATGGTTTAAAGTAGGATTAATGTAGGCTCAAAGTAGATTCAATAGAGTTCCAAAGTAGGTTTAATGTATGGTCAATGAAGGTTGACTGTATGTTCAAACTAGGTTTAAAGTAGCATTATTGTAAATTTGAAGAACTTTTAATATACGTTTAAAAAAGGTTTAATGTAGGCTCAACGTAGGATTAATGAAGGTTTAAAGTAGGTTTAATGTATTTCGAAAGTAGGTTTAAACTAGGATTAATGAAGGTTCAAAGTAGGTTTTATGTAGGTTCAATATATTTCAACTACAGATCCAAACTAGACTCAAAGTAGGCTGAAAATAGGATTAATGTAGGTTTAATGTAGGTTTTATGTAGGTCCAAACTAGGTTTAATGTACGTTTAATGTAGTTTCATTTTAGGCTCAAAGTAAAATTAATGTAGGCTAAACGTTGGTCCAATGTAGGTCCAAAGCAGGATCAAAGTATAGAGTTAATAATTTTGGGGCAAAACAGAATGAATGTAGACTCAATACAGGTCTAAAGTAGGTTTAATGTAGTCTAAATGTAGGTCCAAGGAAGGTTTCAAATAGGTTTTTATACAATCTCAATGTAAATCTAATATGGGTTTAATGTAGTTTACTGTCGAGTTTATTTGTTTTTTAAATTATAGGAGGTTGGAGTAAAAAAAAAATTTCCATTTTTTGTAAATTCTGAAATTTTTTTGCATATTTTCGAAAAAAAAAATATATTGACCACTTGCAGTGCGATAATATCGATATTTGTCTTCGCAAGTTTTGTAACGACATTTACTCATAATTTCTCGTGTACAATTTCTCGTGTATATGTATACTTAAGCATGTTCCAGTCGAAGTTATGACTCTTATATATATAGGATATAGTCTCTCCTTGCAACTTCCAGCTAGAATTCACATATTTATAAATATATAATCGACAAGAAGATATTTTTTTTAATTTTCTTATAAAAACCATATGTTTTTAATTCATGGAAGTTTCAAAGCGAAAAGAAAAAAAAATTTTGTACCAAATTTCCGTTCTCTAGGTTAAAATAGCAAATATATGGGATATTATATATATAGAAAATTTAGAAAATATTACGTAATCAACTTCTTGTTTAAAACAAAAATGAAAAAAAATAATTAACAAATTTACAAGCACAAATGCATATATAAGATAAATGAAACGATTAGAAATAAAATATGAAATAGAATCATAAGATTGATTAGTGAATATATAGTTAATAAACAGCATTCTTAAAACTCAATAAATCAAATGGTCTCTAATTATTAATGCATCTATTCAACACGTTTTCTTATCTCTCTAAACGAGAAACGCGAAACAAATGAATATATATATATATATATATATATATATATATATATATATATATATATATATATATATATGAATTGAGAAACAAAATATATATAAATACATGTATATTATACCTTTGTATATAGATATAGTATTAATAAAATATTATTACATATATCATCGAGATTGATCTAATTATTATTTTTCTAATTAATTAAAAAGTAATTTTTTAATTTCCAATAAATTAATTTAAATTAATTTTCAATTTTTCAGTAATTCATTCAATAGCGGTAATTTTTTTTATTTTCTATCAATTAATTAAAATTAATTCTTAATTTTTACAATTAAACTTAAATCTTAATTTTCACAATCAAAATTAATTAATAATTTTTACAATTAAAATTAATTCTTAATTTTTACAGTTAAAAATAATTTTTAATTCTCATAATTAATTATATTTTTTTAATTCTTAAAATTAATTAAATTTTTTAGTAAATTATAATTTATTAAAATTTTTTTATCTTATTTTTTTAATTTATAATTTATTAATTTTTATTCTTTTAATTTATAATATTTAAAAATATTAGATTTTTGTATAATTTATTAAATTTAATTTCTACAAGTAATTAATTAATAATTTAATAATTAATTTTTGAAAAAAATTTTGATACATAATTTTTTTTCACAAAAGTACAATATACAACGTTTTACGTATATATATATACATAGTCCTCTCTGAACCTATGAAACTTCCATCAAAATTAAAAATAAAAATATATATATATATATATATATATATATATATTCTTCACAATTTAGCAATTGAGTTCTCTTCGTAAATTTCAGTCCCTCGAGGGTAGCGCACAAAATGTGACAATAAATTTATATTTTAAATTAAATGCTTTCGTGCTCTGTACACGCGACTCGTATAAAGGTCGTAACAGCCGGCCGTGATTAATAGCAAGTTATGAAAGTGGTAATTACGCCAAGCTAGCTCGAGCTTTTTATGTCCATTTCATCGATAAATGAAATATTCCATGTCTCTGTGGTGATTACGATGTTTCAAAAAAAAAAAATAATAATAATAATAATAATAATAAATAATAACAATAAATAAAAATAAATAAAAAATAAACTGGAACAAAAATCGTTTACCTTCTATATAATTTTCTGTCGTATATCGATAATTATTAAGGTACAAACAGTATCTTTGCAAAAAAAAAAAAAAAAATAATTCTGGTACAAAAATATGTCTCTTATGAAAATAATTTTAGTACAAAAATTTATATTTGGAACAAAAGTATTTCTGGTGCCAAAATAATACTGATACATTATTTCTGGTACAAAAAAAAATTCTGATAAAACTCGAATAATTGTACGGTAACAATTCTGGTACAATAAAAATTCTGGTACAAAATGATTTCTGGTACAAATATAATTCAGGTACAAAAATAATTCTGGTGGTACTCGAATAATTGTACAAAACAATTCTGGTACAAAAATAATTCTGGTATACAATACTAATTGTGGTACAAAATGATTTCTGGTAAAAATATAATTCTTGTGGTACTTGAATAATTGTATATAAAAACAATTCTGGTACTTGGATAATTCTGGTTCAATAATAAATATGGTACACGAATAATTCTGGTACAAAATTATTTCTAATACAAAAATTATTGTGGTTCGAAAATAATTTCTGATACAAAATTGCTTCTGGTACAAAAAAATAATTCTGATACAAAAATATTATTTTTTTACCGCTATAAATATGCGATATTCAGCAAGCATCTCAATGAAACTTTCCTCGCGTTCATTAGCATTCAAATCGAAATTAATGATTGTAAATAAACTATAAAAGGGGAGAATTTATTGAAAAGCCTGAATGAATTAATTGGTCTCGCGCAAATTTTTGAAAGAGAGAGAGAGAAAGAGAATGAGAGGGGGGGGGAGAGGTGAGATATAGGTGGCCTACTTGCGTAAGGTGTATGCACCCAAACCAAAAAAAAAAAAAACGGAACATAAATCGTTAAGAGCAACATTTACCACCTGCTGAGATAGACAGTTTGTCTAGAACGGAGCAAAAAAAAAACGTGCCACAGGGACAACGATTTCAAGTTTTTCGGGGATTTAGGATCGAGAGAGAATTCTACCGACAGTTTTAATAAAGTCACGTTAATTTATTACAGTTGAAGGAATTTGAGAAATTCTCAAGTAAAAGATGAAGAAGCAGTCGCGCAAAAGATGCGATATATACTACAAAAATTCAATTTCACAATATTTTTAAAAGATTTTATTCTATAAATCCTGAATTTGATACAAAAATAATTCTAGTAGAAAAGTATTTCTAGTACAAAAATAATTGAGGTACAAAAGTATTTCTGGTGCAAAGTATTTCTGATACAAAAGTATTTATGGTAGAAAAATATTTCTGGTACAAAAATAATTGTTGTACAAAACTATTTCTAGTACAAAAATAATTGTGGTACAAAAATATTTTTGGTACAAAAATAATTGTGCTACAAAAGTATTTCTTGTACAAAAGTATTTCTAGTACAAAAATATTCTGGTACAAAAGTATTTGTGGTACAAAAATAATTGTGGTACAATAGTATTTCTGGTACATAAATTATTTAGGTACAAAAGTATTTCTGATACAAAAGTATTTCTGATAGAAAAATACTTCTGGTACAAAAATATATTTAGTACAAAAATATTATGGTACAAAATTATTTCTGGTTCAAAAATAATTGTTGTACAAAAGTATTTCTGGTACAAAAATAATTGTGGTACAAAAATAATTGTGGTACAATAGTATTTCTGGTACAAAAATATTTCTGGTACATAAATTATTTAGGTACAAAAGTATTTCTGATACAAAAGTATTTCTGATAGAAAAATACTTCTGGTACAAAAATATATTTAGTACAAAAATATTATGGTACAAAATTATTTCTGGTTCAAAGTAATTGTTGTACAAAAGTATTTCTGGTACAAAAATAATTGTGGTACAAATGTATTTCTGGTACAAAAATAATTGTGATACAAAAGTATTTCTGGTACAAAAATATTCTGGTACAAAAGTATTCCTAGTACAAAAATATTCTGGTACAAAAGTATTTGTGGTACAAAAATAATTGTGATACAATAGTATTTCTGGTACATAATTTATTTAGATACAAAAGTATTTCTGATACAAATGTATTTCTGGTAGAAAATTAGTTCTGGTACAAAAATATATTTAGTACAAAAATATTATGGTACAAAATTATTTCTGGTTTAAAAATAATTATGATATAAAAGTATTTCTGGTACAAAAATAATTGAGGTGCAAAAGTATTTCTGGTATAAAAATTATTTGTGGTATATAAGTATTTTTGATACTAATTTTGGGAAAAAAAAGATTTTATTATAAAAAATAATTTTCGAATTTAAAAATAGAAAATAAAAAGAATATTGTAAATTTTCCACAATTAATGTTTTGTGTGACACACCAAATCTGAAGGTCTCGATTCTCGATTCGAGAGGATTTTTTTTCTAAACGCGCATGCCTTGATGATAATAATAAAATGCCTGCGGGGTTGATCTATCCATCCGCGACGGACAATAATCTACAAACCACGAGAGAGGCTTAGGAATTATTATCGAGATGTCCCTTGATCGATGTGATTGTCGTTATAGATGTTGTTTAAAGAAAACCGGTATTCCTTCGTGGTTCTATAGTAAAGGATTCGAGTATACAAATAGAATGTTCAAAAATTTATTTCAATAAAATTTTTGTATTTTTTTTCAAACATATATAAATGTTAATAAAAAACATATTCAAAAAAAATTTTTTTTTCTTTAAGATGATTTTTAATAAATAATATTGATACAAAATTATTATTCAGACAAAAAGTAATTAGAGTACAAAAGTATTTCTGGTACAAAAATATATTTCCAGTACAAAAACAATAATGTCAGAAATATTTCTGGTACAAAAATAATAAGGTTCCAAATTATTTCTGGAACAAAAACAATATTAGCACATTCTTATTTCATGGTACAAAAATATTTCTCCTTCGAAAATATTTCTGGTACAAAATATTTCTGATACAAAAATAATAATGTCATAAAATTATTCCTGGTACAAAAAAAATATTGTTCCAAATTATTTGTGGTATACAAAAAATTATGATAATTCCTGATGCAAATAAATTTTAGTACAAAACTAATTTGGGTACAAAAAATTAAAGTCAAAAATATCTCCTTTCCAAAAATATTTCCGGTATACAAATATTTCTGGTACAAAGGATATTTCTGATACAAGATAATTCTGGCACATAATTATTTCATGGTATTTCTAGTAAAAAAATAATGCTAGCATAGAATTATTTTTGTTACAAAATAAAACTGGCACATTATTATTTCTGGTAAAAAATTGTTTTCTGATACAAAAATATTTCTGGTACAAAAAATTATTTTGGTACAAAACTAATTCTGGAACAAAATGATTTCTGCTATAAAAATAATTCTGGTACGAAAATAATTCTAGTACAAAAATAATTGTGGCACATAATTATTTCCGGTATAAAATTATTTCTGGTACAAAAAGTAATTGTGGTACAAAAATAATTCTGGTACAAAAATTAATTGTGGTACAAAAAATAATTCTGGCACATAATTATTTCTAGTACAAAAATAATGCTAGCATAGAATTATTTTTGTTACAAAAATAAACTGGCACATTATTATTTTTGGTAAAAAATGTTTTCTGATACAAAATTATTTGTGGTACAAAAATTAATTGTGGTACAATAATAATTCTGGCACATAATTATTTCCGGTACAAAATTATTTGTGGTACAAAAAGTAATTGTGGTAAAAAATAATTCTGGTACAAAACTAATTCTGGCACATAATTATTTCCCGCACAAAATTATTTCTGGTACAAAAAGTAAGTGTGGTCCAAAAAATAATTCTGGCACATAATTATTTTCCGTACGAAAAGTAATTGTGGTACAAAAAATAATTCTGGTACAAAACTAATTCTGGTACTAAATAATAATGGTAAATTGAGAAATGAAAAACATAATAATACTAAGAATGAAGAAAATTATTTGTTTTAATGGAATAAAATTTCCAATTCACCCGCGAAAATTTCATTAATAATAATTGAGCGTTGACAGAAGGTTGAATTGCGTTACAAGCAATTAATAAGGTGGTTGGTGATTTTTTGACATGTCTGCCTGTCAATAGTGTGATAGATTGTGTTGACATGTGCGGCTATATACACATGGTTACAAAAACAAGAGAAACAAAGAGCGTGAGAGGGAGAGGGAGAGAGAGAGAGAGAGAGAGAGAAAGAGTGTCCAATTTTTATGAAATTGATGCTTCCAATGGTGACGATGATAAATGAGATTTATTCAAATTAGCAAGAATTTGACACAATCTGACATGTGATTTGGCAAATGATTAATTCTCAAACACGTTGTGATTGTGTCAACCGAAGATAATCATTTGTTTCTCGTCTATCAAAAAAAAAATTCACATTTTTTTTTACACATTTCCTACAAAATTTTTTTCATACAAAAAATTTTTTTTTATAAAAAATTGTACAATTCGTACACTAAAAGAATATTTAAAAAAAAAATTTCTTTTTTTTCATATTTTATTTATGGTGTTATTAAAAAAATATATATATATATTATATTACAATTTATTTTCATTATATAACAATATTTTTCTCTTTCCGTATATATTTGTATACATATAACGTAAAAATGGCAAATTTTAATTACAATAATTCTATTACATTTGTAAAAAAAAAAAAATAAAAATCACTAAAAGAATCTAAAAAAATAGTTATTAATTAATAAAATATTTTACGTTTTATTAAAATTATTTTTTTTTCTTTTTTGAACGAAATAACTTGAATTTAAAATTAACATTGTCAATTAATTGCAATTTTAAACAAATCATTGAATAATTTATATGCAATAACAATTTACAATTGTGTGTGTGTGGCTATATATATACAATTTATAGTGTGGTTATTTAATTGATCGTCGAGTATTAATAATAATAATAATAATAATAATAATAATAATAATAATAAAAAATAATAATGATAATAATGATAAGCATCGAGAAAACTGGAATAATAATAATAACAACAACTTTTCTCATTAACAGGTCTAGTGTATATAGATTGAGATAAATAATATATAGTTTACTTTAAATCTTAAAAGGAATGTTTCCTGCGTGAACTTAGAAAAAGCTGTTGGGTGTAAAATGTTGGACTTTGAACGATACTTGGTGTCACTCGTGTCCTTCGCTATATAATGCTCATAATACCGGTCTCTCTTCGGTTGTGTAATAATCGAGAAACGATTGGCTACCAACGTTCTATACTGTCGGTAATATGTATATATATATATATATACACTAGTTGTACTCACAAACAGTTGTACTCGATATATTTATATTTATATATATATATATATATATATATATAAGAAACGATATACATATGCGCGACATTATCGAGATAAGCAAGTCCTTCCTACGGACAGGCTCCTTTATAGACGCACTTGTCAAGGACATTTGAATTCTTGGATAAGAAAAGATCGAAGCAAACATTATTTTTTTGGTCCATTATCATTATTCCTGACGTTAATTATATTATTTGATTTTAACTTAACTCTACATTAATCCTACACTGAGCCTACAATAATCCTAGATTAATCCTATACTAAACCTATAACTCTACTTTAAACCTACATTAACCCTACACTAAGCCTATGTTAACCCTCCTTTGACCCGACATTAACTTTACACTAAGCCTACATTAACCGTAAATTAACCCTACTTTAAGTCTACATTAACTCTACACTAAATTTATATTAACTCTACACTAAGCCTACCTTAACCCTACACTAATTCTATAATAACCCTATTTTGAGCCTACATAAACTCTGCACTAAGCATAAACTACGCCTATACTAACTCTACATTAAAACGATATTAACCCTACAATAAGCCTACGCTAAACCTACACTAACCCTGTATTAACTATAAAAGTATACACTTCGCTTATCCTAACTCTAAATTAAGCTTACATTAACTCTACATTAAGCTTTCATAGAATAACCCTACACTAAGCCTACATTAACCCTACATTAAACTATCATTAAGTCTACACTATAAGCCTACATTAACCCTACACTAAGCCTACATTAACCCTACACTAAGGCTATATTAACCCTTTCTCTGAGCCTATATTAACCCTATTTTGAGTTTACTACTACTTTAAGCTACTTTAAGCTAACATTAACTCTACACTAAGCCTATTTTAACCCTACAAAAAGTCTACATTAGTTCTATACTAAACCTATATTAACCCTAATTTAAGCCACTTTGACTTTTCATTAACGCGACATAGTGCTTTTTTATTCAACCCACCTTGATATTACGTCGAGCAAATATTGAAGCTATTTCGACGTTACATTAACCCTAAATTGACCCTTCATTAAATCTATTTTGATCCTTTGTTGACTCTTTATTATAAGCTTAAATTAATCCTACGTTAAAACTATTTTTACCTTATTTTAAACCTACATTGAACCTATATTGACGCTATATTGATGTTTTATTAACATTATATTGACTCTCCATTGACCCTTAATTGAGCCTATTTTAATTATTCGTTGATCCTACATTTAACATACATTGTTACTATATTAAAACTATTTTTACTTTACTTAACAAAAATATTGACCCTTTATTGATACTTAATTGACTCTCAATAAACCTTTCATTGACCCTTAGTTAAACATATTTTAACCTATATTAATACTACATTGAAACTAAATTCACCCTCAATTGAAGCTCCATTGAACCTATTTCAACACTTTGTTGTTTCTACATTTCCCTTTTACTGATCTTATATTAAAACTATTTTTACCATATATTAAACGTATATATTGACTCTATATTTATTCTAAATTGACACTATATTGACACTAAATTGATCCTTCGTTGAACCTATTTTAATCCATCGTTGACCCTTCACTTACCTTACATTAGTTCTCGATTAAACTTATTTTAAAGTTACAATTATACTATTTTGACCTTACATTAAACTCATATTGATACTACATTGGAACTAAATTGACTCTAAATTGATCCTTCATTAAACCTGTTTTAATTGTTTGTTAATTCTAAACTTACCTTCCAATGCTTCTACATTAAACATTTTTTGATCGTACATTAAACCTACATTGACTCTATGTTGATGCTACATTGGCCCTAAATTGATCCTCGGTTAAACCTATTTAATTTTCCGTTGACCCTTCACTTACCCTATATTGGTCCTACATTTAACTTGTTTTGATCTTACATTAAATCTACATTAATACTTCATTAATGCTAAGTTAATCCTACATTAATCTTACATTGACCCTCCGTTAACCCTAGTTTGACCCTACATTGAACTACTTTTCCACCTTCAAATATAACGTTTACAAATTATATTAGAAACGTTCACAAAACACAAAAATGCTTCAGTATCCACTTTGTGGATAAATTATACATTTTTTTTCGTTACTTTTTTTCATGTTAAACGTTTAGAATTCGTTTTGAAATTGACAAATTCTCGTTCTAGCGATCTTTTAATCAAATGATTCCCCTGTTGTTTGTCATCATATATATGTATATACGATTAACCAAGAAATAGTTCCTAAGTGTACATATGTGTATTTGTGTATATATCTGTTTGTGTGTATTCACAAATGGCTCGTGGCACAACGTGGACTTCTTTGTCTGGAAGAAAAACGTTGATTTCACTAGGTTGGAATGATGGCATTCGCATTTTACAGTGACGAGAAGGCCTCCTTCGTGTGTCACGTGGTGTCACATTGTACCCCACATACCAATCGTATCCTCCTCGTTTCGTTATAACAAGCTTGCACACGCACGTATATATATATATATATATATATATATATACGAAAGCTAACGCGTGCCTTTTTGATCCAAACGACATAACGACAACGACAACGATTCGATATATATATATATATATATATATATATATATATAAAACAGAAAAGAAGAAAATATCATTCCTTTTTTTTGCCATCAACTATTTTTTTTCACATATTGATAGAAACTATATATATATATATATATTTACTGTGTGTACTAGTCCATCGTTGTTGTTTACATGTGCAACTTGGAAAAATAGCTATATACGCTTTGAAACAAACTGTGTGTGATGGCAATCTAATGCAAATATAATCCTTCGACGATAAATCAAAATTTTTTTTGCTTTACTTTTTTTCACACACACACACACATATATATATATATAGTCTCTTGTTTTCTATATAATCAAGGTATATAGACTCGTTTTTTAGGAAAAAAACATTTCTTGTTTCTAATTGTCGATTTTTTTGTTAATTTTAGAAACTGTTTTTTGCAGGATGAATTAATTATTAATTACAGGGTAATTTAACTTTTTTTTAAGATGGAGGTACGGTACCTACGGCGAACTAATATTGTGTCTACATTAACCCTTATTGTACTCTAATTTGATTCTGCATTTACTTTATACATAAAACCTACTTTTACCCTACATTAACGCTAAATTAACCCTAAGTTAAACCTACTTTTACACTGTATTAACACTAAATTAACCCTAAGTTAAACCTACTTTTACCCTACACTAATCCTACATTGAACCTATATTAACCCTGTACTAAGCCTACAATAATCCTGCATTTACCCTAAACTAATCCTACTTTAACTCTACATTTATTCTACAATACCCCTACGTTAAGCCTACATTAAGCCTACATTAACCCTACACTAAACCTACACTAAACATACAATAACTCTACATAAACTTTACACTAACCCTACATAAGGCCTTCAGTAACTTTACCATAACCTTCATTAATTTTTCGTTTACTCTACATTAATTCTACAATAACACTACATTAATCCTGCATTAACCCTGCACTAAACCTACATTAATTCTACGTAAACTTTACACTAACCCTACATTAAGCCTTCATTATATCTACACTAAACGTACATTAACTCTACAATAACCCTACATTAAGTTTATATTAACCCTTTACAAAACCTCCTATACGTCTACATGAACCATTCACCAACCCTTCACTAATTGTAAGCATTCACTATGCCTACTTTAACCCTGCACAAAGCCTATATGAACTCTATAAAATATTTATACACTAAGCCTATATTAAGCTTTCATTAACTCTACATTAGCTCTACATTTACCTTTTGCTACACCTACATTAACTCTACATAAACTTTACACTAACCCTACATTAGGCCTTCAATAACTCTACCCTAAACCTACATTAACATTACACTAAACCTACATTAATTCTAAACTAACCCTACAGTAAGCCTACATTAACTCTTCACTAAACCTACATTAACTCTACGTAAACTTTACTCTAAGCCTACATTAAGCCTTTATTAACTCTACACTAAACCTTCATTAATTCTACTCGATTCTACACGAACCCTACGTTAAGCGTCTATTAACTGCGCGTACACTAAACCTTTATATTAACTCTATGCCCACATTAATTCTACAATAACCCTACATTAACTCTACACTAAACCTACATTACTCCACACTAAACCTACATAAAGTCTACATTAACCCTTTCACAAAATCTTCCATAAGTCTACATTAATCCTTCACTAAACATAAATTAATTAATTAATTAGAAAATAAAATCGTCGTTATACAAACAAAATTTCCATTTCATGTAAATTGTCAAAAAAAATTTTCCATATCAATTTTGGAAAGAAATTTTAATTTTTTTTATTTAAATATATTGTGAAGAATGAGAAAAGTATTCTTGATTTCTTTTTTTTTATTTATATTGTTTATATATCTATACTGAAAGAGTAGAGAAAAAAGGAAAAGAATGTGATGAAAAAAAAAAGAAAAGAAATCTCTATCGAAGATCTGAAGGAACAATCGAGCGAGTGTTGGAAAAAAATGGTCGATCGCCAAAAGATGTAAAGCGCTTTCCGGTAACACCTTTATATGCAGATCTAGGGGATTTCTACACGAATTCATTGTGTCCTTTTTATTTTTAGTCCTTCCGATCAGTTCGATCGGTAAAAATTGGCGCAGATTGCCGCTGGATAAAGATCCACCAAAGCAATTGTATGAATATTTATAGTTTGACTTGCACTTCGTTTCACGCAACAAACACCCCGTGCGAGTAAAATATATATATACATATAGAGAGAGAGAGGGAGAGAGAGAGAGAGATTCGCAGTAGTTTTACAGATTTAAATCTTTCCAAGTACAAATTTAGAGAAAAAATAATTTTCAAAATCAATAAAAACAGTAAAAGTAAGTAAAACTAGGAGTAAATGGGTAAAAAAAAGGTTAAATGTAGAGTAAAAGTAGAATTAATGTAGGGCCAATGTAGGCAAAATGTAGGTTTAATATAGGGTGAAAGTAGAATTTATGTATAGGGCCAATGAATGATAAAAGTAGGTTTAATGTAGAGTTAATGAAGATTTAATGCAGTTTATGAAGGTTTAATGTAGAGTTATTGAAGGTTTAATGTAGATTTAATAAAGGGTCAATAAAAAATCATCGTAAGGATGAAATAGGTGTAATGTCGAGTTTGTTACGTCAAATGTAGGGTAAAAGTCGGGTCAATATGTAATTAATATTGGATAAATATGTTACGTTGATGTAGAGTAAACTCTATATTAATTCTACTTTTACTCTACATTAATTCTACTTTTACTCTACATTAAATCTACGTTTACTCTACATCAAATCTACTTTTACTCTACATTAAATCTACATTTACTCTACATTAAATCTACGTTTACTCTACATTAAATCTACTTTCCCCTATTTCGAAAAATGGGAATTTTGTTTAAATTTTACAATTACGATTTAGTATTTTAAGTAATTTTTTTTTTCATTTCCTGCAATCAAAAAAAGCGCATGCTTCTATGACTATGTATCTGAAAAAAATAAACCTAGAAAATAAAAAAAAATTAATAATAATTTCTCTCTTAAATATGGGAAAAATTTAATTCAACAAAATTTTTTGTTGCACAAACCAAATTTTTTTTTTCTTTTTTTTGTTAACAGAATATCCAAATGGGAAGGAGAATAAACTCCTCGTTTGCATATCGGATCGAATATAGGTGCAGAGATATTGGATATATGTATAACACACACACACAAATCTCTCTTTCTCTCTCACTCTGGGCAAACAAAGTTTTCATAGATGAAATGGAAACAGAAAACGAGGGCAACGAACTTTTGGTTCGAAAAGACACAGGATCAGCGAATGAAAGGGTTGCAGAAAAGAGAGAGAGAGAGAGAGAGAGAGAATAAACGACGACGACAACGGACGAGAGAGGGATATCTTTTCGTTCCTCTCGTGAGTCCGGATCTTTCTCTCTGCGCGTAGCACGGTGGCCGGGCATTATCATAACCACATTCTCGATGCAAACCTGGACGATACCCGGACACCTCTCCAACCCTTTTATACTTATATATATATATATATATATATATATATATATATACATATATGAGAACACGACCGTGCGTTACTTCTATATAGTAAAAGTGTGTATTTGCTTGTGCTTTCTGCCGCTTCCTTTGTCTTCAAAATGGCATTCAGTATAGAAATTCAATACCACGAATCTGTAACAAAAATATAGTTATATATGTTAAAGGAAACTTTTCTGTTTCAATATACAATGATTTCAAATTGAATTGTGCGGGGTTTAGAGAATTTATTAACTGAATGGGATATGAGTTTTAGACAAAATTTCGAGGTGTGAAAAGAAAAGTTTTTTTGAAAACCTTAAAAGACAAAAAAAAATTGGAATAATTATTTTCTTTCTGTTTCCTATTTTTTGTTATTAAATTCCATCACATTAACTCTACAGTAACCCTACATTAAGCCTTCATTAACCCTACACTAAGCCTACATTAACCCTTCATTACCCCTACAATAAGCCTACAATAACTCTACATTAAATCTATTTCAACCTTCACTAAGACTATATTAGCTCTACTTTAAGCCTATATTTACCCTACAGTAAGCCTATATTAACTCTACATTAAGCCTTCACTGAGACTATATTAACTCTACTCTATACCTATATATTTACACTACAGTAAGCCTACATTAGCTTCACACAAATCCTACATTAATTCTACATTAACTCTACAATAACCCTACAATAACCAAAATGTAGGGTTAGGCTGTTCCTACAATTCTTCCTCACATTACCCTAAAACCAAATACTAAATTAACATTAAGCCTACACTAATAATCACACATATATATATATATATATATATATATATATATATATATATATATATATATATATATATATAAGCCTGCATTAACCTTACATTAACCCTATATTACGTGTTCAATAAGCCTACATTAATATTAAACTAAAACTATATCAACTCTACACTTACTCAACGCTAACTCTACACTAAACCTAACACAAGCTAACATTAACCCTGCTACATTAACCCACCACCAATCCTACATTAACTCTACAATAAACCTCCATTAACTCTACAATAACCCAACATTAACTCTACATTAACTCTACATTATCCCTACACTAAACCTACATTAAGTCAACAATAACTCTACATTAATCCTATATTAACCATACATCGAGCCTAAAATAACTCTACACTACGCCTACAATAACCGTACGCTAACCCTATATTAAAGATAAAAGCGTAGACTACGCTTATACTAGCCCTACACTAACCCTACAGTAATTCTACACGAAGATATATTAACCATAGTTTAAGCCTACATTAACTCTACACTAACCATATAATAATCCTACTTTGAGCCTATATTAACTCTACACTATGCATATACACTATGCCTGTACTAACTCTACACTAAGCCTACATTCACCCTACACTAAGCCTATATTAACCCTACATCAAGACAACATTAACCCTACATCAAGACAACATTAACTCTACGCTAAGCCTACATCAACCCTACACTAAGCATATATAATAACCCTACTTTGAGCCTATATTTACTCTACACTAAGCATACACTATGCCTGTACTAACTCTACACTAAGGCTACATTCACCCTACACTAAGCCTATATTAACTCTACACGAAGATATATTAACCATAGTTTAAGCCTACATTAACCCTACACTAACCATATAATAACCCTACTTTGAGCCTATATTTACTCTACACTAAACATACACTATGCCTGTACTAACTGTACACTAAGCCTACATTCACCCTACACTAAGCCTATATTAACTCTACACGAAGATATATTAACCATAGTTTAAGCCTACATTAACCCTACACTAATCATTTAATAACCCTACTTTGAGCCTATATTAACTCTACACTATGCATATACACTATGCCTGTACTAACTCTACACTAAGCCTACATTCACCCTACACTAAGCCTATATTAACCCTACATCAAGACAACATTAACCCTACATCAGGACAACATTAACTCTACGCTAAGCCTACATCAACCCTACACTAAGCATATATAATAACCCTACTTTGAGCCTATATTTACTTTACACTAAGCATACACTATGCCTGTACTAACTCTACACTAAGGCTACATTCACCCTACACTAAGCCTATATTAACCCTATACCAAGACAACATTAACTCGACGCTAAGCCTATATTAACTCTACTCGAAGCGTACATTAATTTTATACTAAGCCTATATTAACTCTACACTAAATCTACATTAACCCTTTACTAAGCCTACATTAAGTCTCCTGATACTGTACACTAACCCTTCATTAAGCTTTTATAGAATAACCAATTTTAATGTATTAAGCCTTCATTAAACCTTCACTAAACCTACATTAACTCTAAGTAAACTTTACACTAACCCTATATTAAACCTACTTTAATTTTACACTAAATTTATATTAACTCTACATTGACTCAACGCTAACCCTATACACTAAGCCTAACTCAATCCTACTAAACCCTTCTTTAACTCTGCATTAATTCTACATTAATTATACATTAACTTTAAAATAACCCTACATTAACTCTACATTAATCCTAAAAGTAAAAATAAAATTGAGTGTGAAAATTAAAATCAAATTTTAGAAATTTTTCCTTTTCGTCACTATAAAATAATGAACTATACAAACGTTGAATGCCATTTGTGGCGAGAAAATTTATATTTATTAAACAAAAAAAAGGAAAATACAACTAAAAAAAAGGTAAAATTTTTAAACTTTGTCCCCAAAATCCCCCAATTTTTTTGAAAATAAATTTTCTTTAATATTTATAAAAAAAATGCACACACACACACACACACACACACAGAGGAAGAAACAATAAATTCCAGTAGCAGATTCGACCATCGTGAAGGTCGTCAGCTTCTTGAGGATTCATTTTATATAGCCTATTGCAATATTACATTATTCATGTATGCAAAATTATTTCAGGAAGCGTTTGAATATAATGCCGGCACGACCGATCGGATTGACGCGCGTATTTAACCACAGGAGTCTCTCCGATAGCAAGAGAGAGAGAGAGAAAGAGAGAGAAAGGCGTAAAAGAGAAGCTTCGCGCGCAAGCCTTTTTATCCTGAGAGGCTATAATATACCGCGCGATAAACGAGAGAGAAAGAGAGAGAGAGAGACCCGTGGGCGGAAATTCGCTTTCTTGTAAGTGCACAATATTAACATGTATGTGATAACACTTCGTCTTTATGTGTAGGTTTTATATATATATATATATTTATATTTTGTCACACTTGTATATATATAAAAAAAGGAAGGTGAGATTCCATTCTTACTCCAAACAATATATACTTTGAAACAAATTGATGTAATATTATCTTCTAAAAATTAGTTCGATTTCATAATTTTCTATATATATACACAGAAAAAACTTGGACTCATTTTTGTTGCAACTCATTTTCTTTTGGGTATCGAAATGAGTATGGTACAAACTTCATGTTATTCAAAATGATATTGGCTGGAATTTCAGATTTCTAAGTTGGCATCATAAGCAGAGTAATTTTGTATTTCAATTATTGTTTCTAATATTTCATCAACAACACCAGAAAGATTATTTTGACCAGTACGAATATTTAGAAGTTTTTAAATAAAAATTATTTATTATTATTTACGTAGATAATAATTAATTTCATAAGTTTTTAAATTTACCGCTATTATTTAAGTTGGCAGTACCGTTCCTGTTGTCAAAACACATGTTTTCATTTTTCTAACCTAAAAACATATTTCCTTTATTATTTTATTACGCGATTACAAGCAATTTTTAATCAAATATATTAAGTCTAGCGTGTTATTTACTTCTTTGTAATTATTATATTTCATGTTTTTGTGTAAAATTATTCGTTATTTCACAATATTTTTCCATTTTTCTTTTTCTCAAAATGAAACTTGCCTGTTTCATTTTGATACTTTTACCTTAGAACTCGACATGAAACAACCAGTTTCATTTTTGTTGCGAATCAAATTGAGTATAGAATCTATACTCAATTTGAATTCAGGTTTTTTCTGTGTATATATATATATATATATATATGATATAACAGAAGGTTATCATAGGGAATTAGAAAAATATTTTAGTAAATTAGTTGGTAAATAATAATTTTATTTTTATTGTAGGTTCAGATTTCAGAAAAAGAAAACAAAACTAAAACAATTGAGAATGTAAAAATAAAAGTGGAGAATAGTTATTAAAATTACTAACGATAAATGCTACAGTAATTGTAAATGCAAATCTGACTTCACATTCGTAATCAGCGACCTAAAAAACCGTTGGATACCCATAAAAATTTGATAAATTTTTTTACCTAATTCGTCCGCTATATTGGATCCGCTATTTAAAATTTTTAATATCTAGTTTCATATTCTTAATTAGCGATCTCAGAAATAAACCTTTGGGTATACCAAATTTCATAAAAATCTGCTAATTTTTTTTTATCTAATTCGTCCGCTATATTGAATCCGCTTTTTTGAATTTCGAAATTCCAACATTAAATTCGTAACCAGCTACCTCAAAAACCGTTGGATACCAAATTTCATAAAAATCTGCTAATTTTTTTTTTATCTAATTCGTCCGCTATATTGAATTTCGAAATTCCAACATTAAATTCGTAACCAGCGATCTCAAAAACCGTTGGATACCAAATTTCATAAAAATCTGCTAATTTTTTTTTATATAATTCGTCCGCTATATTGGATCCGCTATTTTGAATTATAAAATTTGACTTCACATTCGTAATCAGCGACCTCAAAAATCCTTGAGTACTAAATTTAATAAAAATCTGACAATTTTTTTATCTAATTCGTCTGTTATATTGGATCCGCTATTTTAAATTTTTAAAACATAGTTTCATATTCTTTATTAGCGATCTCAAAAAAAACTCTTAGGTATACCAAATTTCATAAAAATCTGCTATTTTTTTATCTAATTTGTCTGCTATATTGAATCCGCTATTATAAATTTTTTAAATCTAGTTTCATATTCTTAATTAGCGATCTCAAAAAAAACCCTTGGGTATACCAAATTTCATAAAAATCTGCTATTTTTTTTATCTAATTCGTCCGCTATATTGAATCCGCTATTTTGAATTTCGAAATTCCAACATTAAATTCGTAACCAGCGACCTCAAAAACCGTTGGATACCAAATTTCTTAAAAATCTGCTAATTTTTTTTTTATCTAATTCGTCCGCTATATTGGATTCGCTATTTTGAATTATAAAATTTGACTTCACATTCGTAATCAGCGACCTCAAAAATCCCTGGGTACTAAATTTAATAAAAATCTGACAATTTTTTTACCTAATTCGTCCGCTATATTTGGATCCGCTATTTAAAATTTTTTAAATCTACTTTCATACTCTTAATTAGCGATCTCAAAAAAAAAACCCTTGGGTATACCAAATTTCATAAAAATCTGCTATTTTTTTATCTAATTCGTCCGCTATATTGAATCCGCTATTTTAAATTTTTTAAATCTAGTTTCATATTCTTAATTAGCGATCTCAAAAAAAAACCCTTGGGTATACCAAATTTCATAAAAATCTGCTATTTTTTTATCTAATTCGTCCGCTATAATTGATCCGCTATTTTAAATTTTAAAAATCTATAATTTTATATTCGCAATTAGAGATGACAAAAATCCTTAAGTATATCTGGTGACCTCCAAAAATTCTAGATTCCAAAAATTCAAAAAAAATCTATCAACTTTTGTCTTTTGTCTAATTGATTTTCGAGAAAACGTGGTTTTTAGGAATTTTTGAGGTCACTATGATTACGAAAATATGAAATTAAATTTTCCAATTCTAAACTAGCGGACGAATTGGAAAAAAAAATTGTCAGAGTTTTGGAAAACCTTAATTTCCAAAAAAAATTGTGAGAATGAGAGTGAGGATTATTAGTAACCTTTTGGAAATGAAAATTCAAATCAGTGAAAGTGAAAGTGAAAGAGAAAATAAAATTGAAAATTAAAATCAACGGAAGTAAAAATATTAACTAAAAACAACAATTTCGCAAATAATTTTACAATTCAAAAAAAATGTCTCTCTTTTTTTCTCATAAAAATTTTCCTCTATTAATACTAAAGTGCGTATAAAAATTATTTTTTTTTATCCAGTAAAAAAACTTTGAAGATAAAAATTCTTCGCAATAGAGAAATAGGAATTATTTTGTCCCTTTTTTTTTTTTTTTTTTTTTTTTTTTTTTTTTTTTTTTAAAGAAAGATATAAGAACTCTCGTACTTTGACCGCGCAACTAACACGTTCGCTAATTAACAATTAACTTTCGCGACATATATAACCACCCTTTATACGACAAAGTGTAATTATCTTTGCCCTTTAGTCAGAAAAAAAATCCTAATTCATTGAATGAGTAGTAGTAGTAGTAGTAGTAGTAGTAGTAGAAAAGGGGTGAAGTGAAAAAGGAAAAAAAAAACAACAACAAAGAGAGGACTGAAGCCAAAGAGACCGGAAGTTGCTTGTGAAAGTTAGAGGGACGCGCGAAAACCAGGAAAGTAAGGTGCGGGCGCTCTCTTGGACTCAGAGATAAACCTGGTCTCGTCTGGGATCTTCTATTAGCAATTACAGTTGTAATTGTTTCCTGCAATATGCATGGAAATAGTGGAATTATTTAAAAACCACCCCAAGTGGACCGGGGTTTACGTTTCTCTCATTTTGTCTCTCTCTCTCTCTTACACACTATTTTTCTCTTTTTTCTTCTTCTTCTTATATTTCTCTCTCTCTCTGTTTCTTTTGCTCAATATTCTTAGAAGTCCAAGTCGTAATTCTCTCTCTCTCTCTCTCTCTCTCTCTCTCCCTTTTTCACTCTCGCGCTCTATATTTTAGCCAGAAGAAGAGAGATTCGATTCGTTCCTCGTCGCGAATCTAGGCACGAAAGAAAACCTCGAATCCAAATCCCTGGCACGGTTATCGGTTAATGGACCAGAAACAATTTATCTGAGCGCCGGCAAGTTTTCTATATATATATATATGTGTGTGAGTGTGTGTATATATAGTCGAAATGCAGAAATGGTCCTCGTCACATCTTAAGGGCTGCTAATGTCTTCCACAATTCACGATATATACGCATTCTCTCTCTCTCCCCCCCTCTCTCTCTCTTTGAAGAATTAAATTTCCTTGATCAAAATTGAATTTGGACGCTAAATTGTGACTGGAGGGGTAAATTTATTTAAACAGCAACTCAATAAAATGAAATGCAACAGTAAAAATAGAAAATTTTTGGCGTCCATGTGGAAAGATTTCCGGAAATTTTAATACGTAATTTTTCCAGGAAAAATCTGGCCATTTTTATTTTCTACTTTTTACTTTTCCACATCACACTTTTCCCTTTTTTTAATCTTAGTCTCCTATTTTCCACTTTTCATTTTCTACCTTCTACTATTCTACTTTCCATTTTTCCAATTTTCCAATGTTAATTCTCTATTTTCCACTTTTCATTTTCTACTGTCTATTTATCTACTTTCCAATTTTTGTATTCATTTTATACTTTCCTAATTTGCGTTTTTCATTTTCAATTTTTTATTTACCATTTTCAATTTTTTTCTTTCCACATCTCACTTTTCTCTTTTTTTAATCTACATTTCCTATTTTCTACTTTTCATTTTCTACTTTCTATTTTCTACTTCTCTATTTCATTTTCAACCTTTTACTTATCAACATTCTATTTTTTCCCTTTTTCAACTTTCATTTTCCATTTCCCACTTTTCATTTTCTACATTCTACCTTCCTACTTTGCTATTTTCATTTTTTATACTTTTTACTTTCCCACATCTCACTTTTCCCTATTTTAATCTTAGTTTCCTATTTTCCACTTTTCATTTTCTACCTTTTACTATTCTACTTTCCATTTTTCCATTTTCCAATGTTAATTTTCTATTTTCCACTTTTCATTTTCTACTTTCTATTTACCTACTTTGCAATTTTTGTATTCTTTTTATACTTTCCTAATTTGCGTGTTTTATTTTCTTTTTTTTGATTTACCATTTTCAATTTTTTTGTTTCCACATCTCACTTTTCTCTTTTTCAATCTACATTTCCTATTTTCTACTTTACATTTTCTACTTTCTTTTTTCTACTTCTCTCTTTCATTTTCAACCTTTTACTTATCAACATTCCATTTTTTTCCCCTTTTTCAACCTTCATTTTCCATTTCCCACTTTTCATTTTCTACATTCTACCTTCCTACTTTGCTATTTTCATTTTTTATACTTTTTACTTTCCCACATCTCACTTTTCCCTATTTTAATCTTAGTTTCCTATTTTCTACTTTTCATTTTCTACCTTTTACTATTCTACTTTCCATTTTTCCATTTTCCAATGTTAATTTTATATTTTCCACTTTTCAATTTCTATTTTTCACTTTTCTACTTTGGAATTTTAGTCTTATTTTTCAAGTGTTTCATTTTTTACTTTCCTACTTTACGGTTATCATTTTCCATTTTATATTTACCGTTTTCTAGTTTTTCTTTTACACATTTCAGTTTTCCATTTTCCAACCTTCATTTTATATTTCCAACTTATCATTTTCTACTTTCTACATTATTACTTTGAAATTTTCCTTTCCTATTACACACTTTTCGTTTTCTACAATTCAATTTTCTTCTTTGCAATAATCATTTTCTATTTCCCACTTTGCATTTTCTACTTTCTACTTTCCTACTTTGCTATTTTTATTTTCTACTTTTTGCTTTCCCACATCTCACTTTTCCCTTCTTAATCAATTTCCTATTTTCCACTTTTTATTTTCTACTTTTAATCCATAACTTTTCTCTATAGATTTCTAGTTTTCAGTTCTCATATTACTTTATATTTTCCACTTTTCATATTTCGTCTTTACCGTTTATCAGTTCTCACTTTTCCACCTTCAACTATCCTCTTCCACATCAAAAGTGAGATATAAAAAATGTAAGGTGGGATTTGAAAAGTGGAAAATGAGGGAAAATAGGTGGAAAAGTCATAAATGGAAAGTAGAATTTAGAAAATTAAAAAAAAATGGGAAATGAAAACCAAAAAAAAATTCAAATTGTGAATGTTAGAAATAAATATAGAGAAAGTGTAAGTGTAGAAAACAAAAAGTGGGAAATAGGAAATAAAGAAATTGGAAGAGGTAAAAATGGAATATGGAAAAGTAAAAAGTAGAAAATGGAAAGTAAGAAATAGAAAAAGGAAATTGCAAATTGAAAAGTAGATAAAGAAAAATGCTAAATAGAAAATGAAAATTACAAAAATTAAAAAATGGAAAGTAGGAAATAAAAAGTAGGATATAGATATTGAAGGTTGGAAAAAAGAGAAAATAGTATGTGGAAAAGTAAAAGGTAGATGATGAAAAGTGCGCAGTAAGAAAGTGGATAGTAGAAAATAAAAATAGGAAATATGAAATAAAGAGATTCGAAAACAGCAAAAATGGAATGTGGAAAAGTGAAAAAGAAAATAAAAAGTATAAGAAATAGACAATAAAAAATGCAAAGTAAAAAGTAGGAATATGGAAAGTAGAAAACGGAGAGTGACAAATAGGAAATAAAGATTCGAATAAGGAAAAGTGAGATGCGTGAAAGTAAAAATAGTAGAAAATGAAAAGAAAGAAATAGAAAACGAAAATTGCAAAGTAGAAAAGTGGAAAATATAAAATGATGGTTGAAAAAGGGAAAAATGGAAGGTAGAATAGAAAAAGGTAGAAAATGAAAAGTGGAAAATAGGAAGGTAAGATTAAAAAAGGGAAAAGTGAGATGTGGGAAAGTAAAAAGTAGAAAATGAAATTAGCAAAGTAGAAAGGTAGAATCTAGAAAATTAAAAAGAGGGAAATAGAAAATGAAGGTTGAAGAAAAAAAAGGAATTTGGAAAAGTAAAAGGTAGAAAATGAAAGCGAGAAGTAGAAAATTATAAATGTAGAAAATGAAAAGTAGAAAATAGAAAACGTAGATTAAAAAAAGGAAAAGTGAGATGTGGAAACAAAAAAATTTGAAAATGGTGTATAAGAAATAGAAAAGTAAAAGCGTAAAGAAGGAAAGTAGAAAAAGAAAACAAAAATTCCAAAGTAGAAAAATGGAAAGTAGAAAATAAAGGTTGGAAAGGGGAAAAATGGAAAGTAGAAAATAAAGGTTGTAAAGGGGAAAAATGGAATAGTAAAAGGTAGAATATGAAAAGTGGAAAATAGGAAACTAAGGTGAAAAAAGGGAAAAGTGAGATATGGGAAAGCAAAAAGTAGAAAATGAAATTAGCTAAGTAGGAAAGTGGAAAGTAGAAAGTAGAAAATGCAATGTGGAAATAGAAAATGGATATTGCAAAGTAGAAAATTGAATCGTAGAAAACGAAAAGTGTGTAATAGGAAAGGAAAATTTAAAAGTAATAATGTAGAAAGTAGTAAATGATAAGTTGGAAATAGAAAATGAAGGTTGGAAAATGGAAAAACTGAGATGTGGAAAGGAAAAACCAGAAAATGGTAAATATGAAATGGAAAACGATGACCTCAAAGTAGGAAGGTAAAAAAAGAAAAGTGTGAAAAAGAAAACTAAAATTCCAAAGTAGAAAAGTGAATAATAGAAATTGAAAAGTGGAAAGTAGAAAAGACGTTCGGAAAAGGGAAAAGTGGAAGGTAGAATAGTAAAAGGTAGAAAATAAACAGTGGAAAATAGAAAACTAAGATTAAAAAAAGGGAAAAGTGAGATGTGGGAATGTAAAAAGTATAAAAAATAAAAATAGCAAAGTAGGAAAGTAGAATGTAGAAAATGAAAAGTGGGAAATGGAAAATGAAGGTTAAAGAAAAGGAATGTGAAAAATTAAAAGGTAGAAAATAAAAGTGAGAAGTAGAAAATTGAAAGTAGAAAATGAAAAGGAGAAAATGAAAAGTAGAAAATAGGACATGTAGATTAATGAAGGGAAAAGTGAGATGTGGAAAGAAAAAAATTGAAAATGGTAAATAAAAAATAGAAAATGAGAAACACAAATTAGGAAAGTATAAAAAGAATACAAAAATTGCAAAGTAGATTAATAGAAAGTAGAAAATAAAAAGTGGAAAATAGAAAATTAAAATTGGAAAATGGAAAACAGAAATTAGAATAGTAAAAGGTAGAAAATAAAAAATGGAAAATAGGAAACTAAGATTAAGAAAAGGGAAAAGTGAGATGTGGAAAAGTAAAAAGTAGAAAATGAAAGTAGCAAAGTAGAAAGGTAGAATGTAGAAAATGAAAAGTCGGAAATGTGGAAATGAAGGTTGAAAAAGGAAAAAAATGGAATGTGGAAAAGTAAAATGTAGAAAAAGAATACGAGAAGTAGAATATGAAAAGTGGAAAATAGGAAACTAAGATAAAAAAAGGGAAAAGTGAGATATGGGAAAGTAAAAAGTAGAAAATGAAATTAGCTAAGTAGAAAGGTAAAATGTAAAAAATTAAAAAGTGGGAAATAGAAAATGAAAGTTAAAGAAAAGGAATGTGGAAAATTAAGAGGTAGAAAATAAAAGTGGGAAGTAGAAAATTGAAAGTAGAAATTGAAAAGCGAAAATAGAACATGTAGATTAATGAAGGGAAAAGTGAGATGTGGGAAAGTAAAAAGTAGAATATAGTAGGAATGTGAATTGTAGAAAAATTAAAGTGGAAAATAGAAAATAAAAATTCTAAAAATGGAAAGTAGAAAAAGGATATAAGTGGAATTTAAAAAAGAAAATTCAAATAACCTTAAATGTATTGTTAGTATTTCACCTATATGTATGTACACGTGTTGCTTTAGTTTTCTGCTGCTGCTGCTGCAAAAGTTAGTAAAGTCTTTTCGAAATAAAATACAAGCACACACACACACACAAACGTGTACATTTTCTGCTCACACGGCAATAGAGAGAAAACAATAGCCCCGATTCTGTCGAGTATATATATATATATATATGGAATTAGCCCAGCTGGAGAGTCAAAGTCGGCTCTTTTAAACACTGGAATTCCATGGCGCGCGAAACAAAATTTTACGAGAAAATGTGCTAATATAATTACGATACTCTATACTCTTTCGCGTGCACGAGAGAAAGAGAGAGAGCTCTTATAACGTTTTTGGGATTAACAAGGCGTGTCCATTGAAACAGAGAAACGAAAGAGAGTTCCGACCCCTTTTTCTACACAGACACATATTTATATATAGAGAGTGAGCGTGTCCCTTATTGTATCTTGAAAAGGGGTTGAAATTCTCCACGTTCCAAAACCCTTTTCGTTGTGGTAACTGCTTCGTTAACGGAGTCATTTCTTTCGCTTTGCGATCATTAAGCTTCTTAAGCGAGTTTTATGGACGCAAACATTGTTGGAAGAAAACTTCTTTATATATATAAGTAAAACGCGGACGCTAAACTATATAATGTCACTGAGAGAAGGCGCGAGTGTTGTTAAAATGATAATAATGATAAGTAAATTGATGTTTGACGAAATGGATTATGATTTGATGATTTTTTTTTTGAAACATTTTTTTTTTATCGCAATTTTTCATTGTGAAATTATTGGGTTCAATTGTAAGAAATTGTATTTTTAGTTTTAATTCAAAAACAGTATCCGGAATTAGAAATTTTCAAGGTTAAATTAGGAAATGAAATTTGGAATGTGAAATCCGGAATTAAAAATTTGCAACGTTAAATTAGAAATCTATAATTTGGAATATGGAATTAGAATTACGCAAGGTGATATTAGAAATACGTAATTTCGAATGTGGAATATGGAATTAGAATTTCGCAAGGTTAAATTAGGAATGTGAAATTTTAAGTATGGAATACAGAATGTGGAATATACAATCCGGAATTAGAAATTTTCATGGTTAAATTAGGAATATGATATTTGGAATGTGGAATCCGGAATTAAAAATTTGCAACGTCAAATTAGAAATCTATGATTTGGAATATGGAATTAGAATTACGCAAGGTGTAATTAAAAATGCGTAATTTCGAATGTGGAATATGGAATTAGAATTTCGCAAGATCAAATTAGAAATTTATATTTTGGAATCTGGAATTCGGAATGTGGATTATGGAATTTTGAATTAGAATTTCGCAAGGTTAAATTAAAAATGTGAAATTTTAAGTATGGAATACAGAATGTGGAATATAGAATTCGGAATTAGAAATTTCCAAGGTTAAATTAGGAATATGGAATTTGGAATGTGAAATCCGGAGTTAAAAATTTGTAACGTCAAATTAGGAATCTATAATTTGGAATATGGAATCAGAATTACGCAAGGTAAAATTAGAAAAGTGTAATTTCGAATGTGGAATATGGAATTATAATTTCGCAAGATCAAATTAGAAATTTATAATTTGGAATCTGGAATTTTTAATGTGGATTATGAAATTTTGAATTAGAATTTCGCAAGGTTAAATTAGGAATGTGAAATTTTAAGTATGGAATACAGAATGTGAAATATAGAATACGGAATTAGAAATTTTCAAGGTTAAATTAGGAATATGGAATTTGGAATATGAAATCCGGAATTAAAAATTTTTTAACGTCAAATTAGGAATCTATATTTTGGAATATGGAATCAGAATTACGCAAGGTGAAATTAGAAATGTGTAATTTCGAATGTGGAATATGGAATTAGAATTTCGCAAGATCAAATTAGAAATTTATAATTTGGAATCTGGAATTTTTAATGTGGATTATGAAATTTTGAATTAGAATTTAGCAAGGTTAAATTAGGAATGTGAAATTTTAAGTACGGAATACAGAATGTGGAACATAGAATCCGGAATTAGAAATTTTCAAGGTTAAATTAGGAATATGGAATTTGGAATGTGAAACCCGGAATTAAAAATTTGTAACGTCAAATTAGGAATCTATAATTTGGAATATGGAATCAGAATTAAGCAAGGTGAAATTTGAAATGAGTAATTTCAAATATGGAATATGTAATTAGATTTTCGCAAAATCAAATTAGAAATTTTTAATTTGGAATCTGGAATGTGGATTATGAAATTTTGAATTAGAGTTTAGCAATGTTAAATTAGAAATGTGACATTTTAAGTAAGGAATACAGAATGTGGAACATAGAATCCGGAATTCGAAATTTTTAAAGTTAAATTAGGAATATGAAATTTGGAATGTGAACTCAGGAATTAAAAATTTGCAACGTCAAATTAGAAATCTATGATTTGGAATATGCAATTAGAATTACGCAAGGTGAAATTAGAAATGCGTAATTTCGAATGTGGAATATGGAATTAGAATTTCGCAAGATCAAATTAGAAATTTTTAATTTGGAATCTGGAATGTCGATTATGAAATTTTGAATTAAAGTTTAGCAATGTTAAATTAGGAATGTGACATTTTAAGTCAGGAATACAGAATGTGGAACATAGAATCCGGAATTAGAAATTTTCAAGGTTAACTTAGAAATATGAAATTTTCAATGTGGAATCATGCATTAGAAATTCGCAAAGTCAAATTAGAAATTTGAAATTTGGAATATGAATTCCAGTATATGGAATCCGGAATTATAAATTCGCAAGTTTAAATTAGAAATGTGAAATTTTAAGTATGGAATACAGAATGTGGAATATAGAATCCGGAATGAGTAATATGGAATATGGAATTAAAATTTCGCAAGTTCAAATTAGGAATGTATAATTTAGAATGTGGAATATGGAATTAGAATTTCGCAGAGTTAAATTAAAAATGGGGAATATGAAATTTTTGAAACGTAAATTATGGAATTTGGAATTAGAATTTCGCAAGGTCGAATTATGAAATGTGGAATATGTAATTTGAAACGTGAATTATAGAATTTGGAATTAGAATTTCGCAAGGTCAAATTAGAAATGTATAATTTGGAATATGCAATTTGAAACGTGAATTATGGAAATTGAAATTAGAATTTCGCAAAGTTAAAGTAGGAATGTGAAATTTTAAGTATGGAATACAGAATTTGGAATCTGGAATTAGAATTTCACAAGGTCAAATTAAAAATGTAAAATTTAGCGAATATATAATACTGAATTCAAAAACCACAATGTGGAATCGGAGGATAAAAATGACTTTTGGAATCGCCGATGAAAAATGTTTTTTTTTGTGGGAATTTTTTTTTTTTTTTTTATTTTTATTTTTAAATTTAGAAATGTTAATGGCAAAGCAATAATTGTAAAAAAAAAGTTCTCAGCCAGAAATGGTGAGGGAAAATTGATTGTTCACTACATTGTGCGACTATAGGTTGAAGCGAATGAAACGTAATGTGAACGTGAAACTAAGTCACGTTTGCGATTAATGCAGCGTGAAAGAAAGTCACCAGTCTTATGGGGATTCTTTACGGAAAGCCATGTGCGGGACTAAAAAGAAAATTTACGCAATGAAATTTTTTTTTTTTTAATTGATTTAAAATATCGTAAAAATTTTTGAAAAGGCAATTTTTCTCCTTTTTTTTCTTTTATTTTTTTTTTTTTTTGGCTAATAAATATATTTTGTTACTTTTTGAATAATAAACATAATACAAAATAAATTGATACATAAAAAAATACTGTTTTAATAAAAAATATATAATAATTAAATATAATCAAATATAATCAAATATAATAATAATAAAAATGAAAAAAATTTGGAAAATAAAATACAATAATAAATATGTAATTAATTTATAATAAATAATAAAATAAATAAATAATCAATACAAATAATTTATAATCAATTGTAAAGGGTGATATAATAATTGAATTAATTTAAAATTAACAACAAAAAAAAAATTACCCAAAATTCAATAATAAATATAAATTATTATATTACTTAGAGAAAAAAAAGGAAAATTTTTATTTCTTTCACATTTTACACACAGATTGCCGGTCATTCAATGACTCGACTCGTTTTTGTAAAGAGCCGGAAGTTCGTCAGCATTGTAACATTTAGATAAAAAAAAAAAAAAAAAAAAAAAAAGAAAAAAAAAATTGCAACGTAATTTTCGAGCAATTGAAAAACTGAAAATTTCAAATTCATGAAATTTTATCTATACTTTTGTGATTACAGTTAATATATATCTGTATAGCCAAAAAGAAGACAAAAATTTACTTATATTTTTCTTTCTTCTTTTTTTAACAACAACCTCATTATATATTTTCCTTATATGTAACATATAATTCTTTGGAAAATTTTTTTGAAACAATTTTTCATACTTTTTCTCAAAAATGGAATTTTTTTTTTAATTTCAAAATATTTTCTTTTTAATTTAGAAACTTTTTTTTCAAATAAAGTTACAATATTGTATGAAAAATGTGAAACTTTCAGTATTAAAAAAAAAAATTAAAATGTTTTAGCCCGGTTAGAATTTTTTTTTCAGTTGGATAATTTCAGGAATTTTGCCCCACATATAGGGGCAAAAATTATTATATTTACAATATAATGCAATAATGATGATAATAATAATAAAAATAGTAATAACTATAATTATTATTATTATATTTATTGCTTTATTATTTTTAATATTTTTAAAAATATTTAAATATTATTATTATTATTATTATTATTATTATTATTATTATTATTATTATTATTATTAATATTATTATTAATTATTTATAATTATAATAATAAATAATAAAATAATGATCATCTTTCTTTCTACTAGTGAAGTTTGCAAAACAAATAAAAAAAAAATTCCATTGAAAAACTTTTTTTCTCTTTCACCCTTGGAAAAAAATAATCTTTAGGCCCATGAAAAAAAAAGTTTACTTCAAAATCCTGATCGCCTCGTGTGTGCTCATTTCCCTTATACACACACACACACACACACACACACACACACACACACACACACACATACACATACACACACATTCGTATAAAGTCAAAACAATTGTCAGTCTTGCACGTGTTTGAATTATAGATGAGCTACTCCGGGAGTTTAAAAGGTGACTATATTTTCAGCTTGCACAAGTCCCTGAGAGTGATATACAGAATTTAAAAAAAAAAAAAAAAAAAAAATTGATAGCTTTCACATTTTTTTTTTTCCTATATATTCTGAGAATAATAATAATAATAACAACAACCAAAAAAAAACTAATAATTTGTTATAAATAAACAAATGAATAATAAAAACAGATAATAACAAAAAATAATTTACTTTATTTTGCTTTTCTGTGGGTAAAATTATTTAAACAAAAAGTTTCCTGAGACCAAGTCTAAAACATTTTGCAAGATTTTCTTTTTGTTTTCAGATATGCAATAAACCAAAAAAAAGAATTTTAAAGATCAAACTAAAAGTAAATAAATTTGTTTATTAAAAAAATTAATATTTTTTAAAATAAAATTTATAATATAAATTTAATTTAAAAAATTAAATACAATCGCAAGTAAAATTGCACAAATGTTATATTATCAATAATATAAAATATACAATTAACCTTTCTTAATAGAAATTATAAAAAAAATAGTTAATCCTACAAACTTATATATTTCAATGGTCAATAAAATTATTGTAATTTGTTTCTGGATGTTATTCTTCAGTTTTTTTTTCCAAAAGTGAATTATAAACAAAAATTTAATGTTAATTTAAAAATAATTTCGATAATTTTTTTTAATAATTACCTAATTTTAGGAATTTAGTATATTCATTATTTATTAAATCATTATAAATTTGTGATGAGTTAATTTGTAAACTAATTTTGTTTTATGTAAATTGAATTGTATTTAATGTTAATTTATTTATATTTGATGTAATAATTAATAAATTAAAGTGAATAATAACATAATTAAATAGTTAATTGCATAATTATATACATTATAATTATTTTATAAACATTTTTATTTTTACTGAACTGTTTTTATAAATTATAAAAACTTTGGTTTTATAATAAATTTATTTTTATATTTATTTTTTAAATCTTTGTGTTTTCGATTTTATATAATAAAATATTAATTAGTTATAGTTGACTAATTTAATTAATATTTAATTTGTCTTGGGTTACTAAAAATTTCAGACACTTTTTCCTAAGTATACCAAAAAAGTATTACCTAATTCGTTTTACTCTAGAACTTTACAATTCTTAATTACGTAAATTGAATTTTTTATTTTAAATTATATCTAATTCCTTTTAATACTTTGCGCTATTTTTAAATTTTTACTTTTATTATTTACTTTTTATTTTCTAATTCGTATTTCACTATTCTATAACTCTGGATTGTTTAAATTTAATTTTTCAGTTCCATTAACCTAATTCGTAATTCGTAATACCTAATTCCTAATATCTAATTCTTAAGTGCTTCAAACATATCACTCAGGGGTTTTTAAGGCCGCTGATTACGAATTTGGCATCAGTTTTTCAAAATTCAAAATGTTTGATCCAACATGGCTGACGAATTAGAAAACAATGATAGAATTTAATTTGTGTTGGGTTACTTAAAATTTCAGACACTTTTTCCTAAGTATACCAAAAAAGTATTACCTAATTCGTTTTACTCTAGAACTCTACAATTCTCAATTACCTAAATTGAATTTTTCATTTTAAATTATATCTAATTCCTTTTAATACTTTGTGCTATTTTTAAATTTTTACTTTTATTATTTACTTTTTATTTTCTAATTCGTATTTCACTATTCTATAACTCTGGATTGTTTAAATTTAATTTTTCATTTCCATTAACCTAATTCGTAATTCGTAATACCTAATTCTTAATATCTAATTCTTAAGTGCTTCAAACATATCCCTTTGGGGGTTTTTAAGGCCGCTGATTACGAATTTAGTATCAGTTTTTCAAAATTCAAAATGTCTGATCCATTATGGCAGGACGAATTAGAAAAAAATGATCAAATTCGTTTGAAATTTGTTCCTTGGGGGTTTTCAGGATCGCTAATTACGAATTTGACATCAGTTTGTCAAAATTCAAAATGGCGGATCCAATATGGCGGACAGCTTTTACAAAAATTGATCCAATTTGCCTGAAAATTGTTACTCGGGGGTTTTCGGGGTCACTAATTACGAATTTGTATTTAGTATCATTATATTTTTGATGAGTTAATTTGTAAACTAATTTTGTTTTATGTAAATTGAATTGAATTCAATGTTAATTTATTTATATTTGATATAATAATTAATAAATTAAAGTGAATAATAAAATAATTAAATAGTTAATTGCATAATTATATACATTATAATTATTTTATAAACATTTTTATTTTTACTGAACTGTTTTTTTATATATTATAAAAACTTTGGTTTTTTAGTTATAGTTGACTAATTTAATTAATATTTAATTTGTCTTGGGTTACTAAAAATTTCAGACACTTTTTCCTAAATATACCAAAAAAGTATTACCTGGAGTGAAACTTATCTCTGTTACAGTTAAAGCTTTCTTTTCGTATACAATAAATTACAAAACTGCCAGTACTCCGCCAGTACTGAACCAGTAGTGGTTATTAATACTGGCGAGAAAAAATGCTCGGATGTACTGGACCCAAGTTAAGGTTTAAAGGAACCTAAAAAATTACAATTTTTGAAAAAAAATTATTTTTTTTCCTTTTTTTTCATATAACAATATTTTTTCGCAAGTTGTGTTTGTATTTGTACAATTTTTCAAAAGGGGTCAAAAAAAAAGAAACAAAAAAAGAACTTGAATAAGAGAGAGAGAGAGTGAGAGAGAAGAGGATAAGTGTAAGGTGAAGAAGAAGAAGAAGAAGGAGAAAGAAAAAAAAGTGGTGCGTGAAGAAGAGAAGACGAGAGAGAGAGTATTGATCCCACCCGTTGTAGCAACCCCCAGCTGGCCTAAACCCACCCTCTTCCTCCTCCTCCTCCTGTCGGTTGTTGTGTGCTGCATACCAATTTTCTTGATTTTTTCCCTTCTCGCATCCCTTCCTCGCTCGACTTCCTGCCTGTCCTTACAGTATTTATAGTTATATACAACAAAGTCGAGGAACCTCTTTTACTATATACAACTTAGAAAACTATAGAGGGATTCCTTGACAACTGAAATGTATCTTCTCTGGTTAGGAAAAAAAAATAAAAAAAAATTCAAAGAATTGTTAAATTTTTTTGTTCTATTTGAAAAAAAATTTTTTTTTTTTGGTTTTGAAATAGGCTTGTGATTACGAATTAGGAATTTTTTTACGAATTTACAATCCAAGGGGTTGATTGTGTAATTTTATTTCCACTTTTACTTTTTGTCATTTCACTTCTACTACAACTTTCATTATTACACTTCCCCTTTTGACATTTCATTTCCAATATAACTTCTACTATTCCATTTTCACTTTTGTCAATTCACATCCACTACAATTTCCACTATTCCACTTCCACTTTTGTCATTGAAAGTGAAAATGGAATGATGAAAATGGAAGTGAAAGTGGAACGACGAAAGTGAAAGGGGAAATGAAATTACATAATTCATAATCGACATGTAGAATTAGGAATGTGTAATATGGAATCCGGAATAAGAAATTTAGAATGTGGAACATGGAATCCGGAATGAGAAATTAGGAAGGTGGAACCTGGAATAAGAAATAAGGAATGTAGAATATTGAATCAGGAATGAGGAATGCAAAACTTGGAATGTGGAACATTGAATCAGGAATGAGGAATTAGGAAGGTGGAACCTGGAACGAGAAATAAGGAATGTGGAACATTAAATCGGGAATAAGGAATTAGGAATGCGAATCTTGGAATGTGGAACATTGAATCAGGAATGAGAAATGTGAAACTTGCAATGTGGAACATTAAATCAGGAATGAGGAATATGAAACTTGGAATGTGGAACATTGAATCAGGAATGAGGAATGCAAAACTTGGAATGTGGAACATTGAATCAGGAATGAGGAATTAGGAAGGTGAAACCTGGAAAGAGAAATAAGGAGTGTGGAACATTGAATCGGGAATGAGGAATTAGGAAGGTGGAACCTGGAATAAGAAATAAGGAATGTGGAACATTGAATCAGGAATGAGGAATGCGAAACTTGGATTGTGGAACATTGAATCAGGAATGAGGAATGCGAAACTTGGAATGTGGAAAATTGGATCGGGAATGAGAAAATAGGAAGGTCGAACCTGGAATGAGAAATAAGGAATGTGGAACAATGAATCGTGAATGAGGAATTAGGAAGGTGGAACCTGGATTGGGGAACATGGAATTCGGAATGTTGAACATGGAATCTAAAATGAGGAATGTGAAATGGAGAATATTGTACTTAGAATCAGAAAAATACTATTCTGATTCTAATGTGAAATAACAAATAGAAATCCAGAATGGGGGATCCAAAATGTAGAATTAGGTATATATGGAAATATGGAATTCACATGAGGAATGAGAAATAAAAATTGCTGAATTTGGAATCAGAAATATGAAATTTCGAATTTGGAATATTGCATATTCAAAATGTAAAATGTCGATTTTTAAATTGAAATGTAATATCCGGAATAAGGAAAACGAAATACGGAATCCAAAATGTGGAATATTAAATCCGCATGAGTAATGAAAAAAATAACAAATTTTGATTATGCAATTCAAGATGTGGATTTACGAATGTGAATTTGTGAATATGGAATCAGGAATGTTGAAATTAGGAATGAGAAATGTTAATTATAATTATAATAAAAAAAATTATAATAATAATAATAATTATAAATTATTATTATTATTATTATTATTATTATTATTATTATTATTATTATTATTATTATTATTATTATTATTATTATTATTATTATTATTATTATTATTATTATTATTATTATTATTATTATTATTATTATTATTATTATTATTATTATTATTATTATTATTATTATTTAATATGAAAATAATAATAACCTACTTACAACTTATTTTTCATTGCCAATGAAAATTTTTTCTTGATAGGACTTTTTTTTTTAATAAAATAATTGAGACTTTTCATCAATTCCTTAATTCTTCATTTGACGTGAACTCCCATGGGATGGGAGAATTTTATGCATATTTTTGCGGAGAATTTTTTTTAGTTGACGACGTTGATTTTAGGCAAAGGGGCGCCTGACACAGAGAGTGAATCAGGGGAATACATTGCATTCAAAAACGTCTTTTCGAAAGGCGCTACCGAGAGAGAGTTTTCAATGAAGCCTCGTTAGTATATTATGTATATATATATATATATATTGTGGTTTTGACTGCTAACGCAAAATCTCAGCTTCTCGCGTCGTTGTTATGTCAGAAAATCGGTATATTATTGTTTTTCAAAAAAAAAAAAAAAAAAAAAATGAAAAAAAAATTTCTCTTTAATAAACGATAAAAAATTTTATCTGAAAAAAGGAAAAATGACAAAATGAAAAATGTAATTACAATGAAACGTATATATAGTTATATGTATATATATAAAAGCCATGCTTCTCGAATTAGCCCAAGTTGATGGAAAAAGTTTTTACCGCTCGAATAAGCCATAGTCGCGTGAAACGTCTCTTTTTTTTTGGTCAAAGAAAAATTAATAATAATTTGTCTTTTTTGATTAATTTCATCCAAGAAAGTTATTAATTTTCTGTTTCAAATTTTATACGTACGTTAATTTTAGATTTTATTTATTTTTCAGGTTAGGTTTTTGATTTTCGATTCAAAATTTCGAATTAAATTTTCTAAATTTTGTTCATTCGTCAGTAAATTTTTTTTAGGTTAGATTATTAATTTTAAATGACGTTTGCTATAATTTTGCAAATCAATTATTTTTTAAGGTTATGTGCGATTCAGTTTTCAATTTGCAATTTGGAATTAATCTTTTGTTTTTATTTTTTCAGATTAGGTTGTATCAGGGTCGGTTACATTAGGTGAGGTTAGGTTACATTAGGTTACGTTAGATTAGGATACATTAGGTTATATTAGGTTAGGTTAGGTTTTAGTTAGGTTGTACTAGGTTAGGTTACATTTGGTTAGGTTAGTTTGTATTAGGTTAGGTTACATTAGGTTAGGATGTAGTAGTTTTCATTATGTTAGGTTACGTTATATTAGGTTAGATTAGGTTGTACTAGGTTAGGTTAGATTGTATTAGGTTAAGTTAGATTAGGTTGTACTAGGTTAGGTTAGATTGTATTAGGTTAAGTTAGGTTAGATTACATTAGGTTAGGTTAGGTTTTAGTTAGGTTAGATTAGGTTGTACTAGGTTAGGTTAGGTTAGGTTAGATTAGATTGAACTAGGTTAGGTTAGATTAGGTTGTACTAGGTTAGGTTAGGTTAGATTAGATTGAACTAGGTTAGGTTAGATTAGGTTTTACTAGGTTAGGTTAGGTTAGATGAGATTGAACTAGGTTAGGTTAGATTGTAATAGGTTAGGTTATGTTATGTTAGGTTATGTTAGATTGTATTAGGTTAGGTTAGATTAGGTTGTACTAGGTTAGGTTAGGTTAGATTAGATTGAACTAGGTTAGGTTAGATTAGGTTTTACTAGGTTAGGTTAGGTTAGATGAGATTGAACTAGGTTAGGTTAGATTGTAATAGGTTAGGTTATGTTATGTTAGGTTATGTTAGATTGTATTAGGTTAGGTTAGATTAGGTTGTACTAGGTTAGGTTAGATTGTATTAGGTTAGGTTAGGTTAGGTTAGGTTAGGTTAGGTTAGGTTAGGTTAGGTTAGGTTAGGTTAGGTTAGGTTAGGTTAGGTTAGGTTAGGTTAGGTTAGGTTAGGTTAGGTGAAAGTAAGGTTTTTTGAGGTTAACTTTTTTGTTAATTTTTTTTATTTTCCGTAAAACTTTTCGTTTATTTTTAAAAATTTTTTTTTAAATATTACTTTATTAAATATTTATTTTATTTATTAATTGTAAATATTAAAATTAATAATTTTTATTTATTCTTAAATTTTCATTCAATTTTTTTTGGTAGTAAAGGCTCTCTTTCTTTCTCTTTCTCTCTCTCTCTCTCTCTCTCTCTCTCTCTCTTTTCAAAGAATTAAGTGTGGAATGCGTTTCTCTCTGTGCGCTCGGACAAAAATGAAAAGAGGAGCACGATGTGACTTTAAGGGGTTGTTCGGAATTATCCATAGAGCGTATACGTGCTCTTTTTTGATATTCGTGACCGAGGGGTAAAGAAGGGAAAAAAAGAGGGGGAGAGGGGGGGGGGACAACGACGACGGTGATAAAACTATGTGAAATGAATAAAGATAATAAAAAATACAATGGAGAGCGACCTGCACACATGTTATTATTATACGTATATTACACGACGCGGGTTTAAAAAAAAATTTTATTATTATTATTATTATTATTTATATGAAACGTTGGACCCTGGACGGTCGAATATTCTAATATTTCATTTCATTGACAAAATAAGAATATGCTCCTTTTGTATATAAAGAAACCACCTTCCACATTCCTTAATTTTTTTCCATTTTTTTTTTTTTTTTTTTTTTTGAATATCAAGTGCCATATTGTGTTTAGTTAAAAGTGAAAATTTTAATTTCTACATTACCGACATATCGTTAGGTCACATAAGCAAAACATAACCTTAAAAATGGAAAAAACAAAATTTTTTACTTTTAAATTATTTCAAATTTTTTATTTTTCAAGTTAGTAATTCCAATTCCTCATTATATATAACTCTTCATTGCCTAAATTTAATTTTTCAATTTTCTATTTCCTAATTCTTTACAATTTTTAGCGCTATTTTTCAATTTTAACTTTTCTACTTACTATTTTCTAATTTGTTTTACTCTAGAACTTTTCAATTCTCAATTATCTAAATTTAATTTTTCATTTTAAATTATATCTAATTCTTTTGAATTCTTTGCGCTATTTTTAAATTTTTACTTTTATTATTTACTTTTTATTTTCTAATTCGTATTTCACTATTCTATAACTCTGGATTGGTTAAATTTAATTTTTCATTTCCATTAACCTAATTCGTAATTCGTAATACCTAATTCCTAATATCTAATTCTTAAGTGCTTCAAACTTGTTACTCGGGGGGATTGTAGAGTCGCTGAATACAAATTTGGCATCAGTTTTTCAAAATTCAAAATTCTGATCCAATATGGCTGGACGAATTAGAAAAAAATGATCAAATTCGTTTGAAATTTGTTCCTTAGGGGGTTTTCGGGGTCGCTAATTACGAATTTGACATCAGTTTGTCAAAATTCAAAATGGCGGATCCAATATGGCGGACAGCTTTTACAAAAATTGATCCAATTTGCCTGACAATTGTTACTCGGGGGTTTTCGGGGTCGCTGACTATGAATTTGGTATCAGTTTTTCAAAATTCAAAATAGCGGAACCAATATGGCTGAGGAATTAGAAAAAAATGATAAAATTTGTTTGAAATTTCTTACTCGGGGGTTTTCGAGGTCGCTGATTACAAATTTGTACTTAGTATTCAAAAATACAAAATGTCGGATCCAATATGGCGTATTTTTTTTCTAATTCGTCGATTTTAATTGAAACTTGTTACTCCGGGGGTTATTGGGCACGCTATTTTTAAATTTTTTTTAAATTTTTATTTTCTAATTTGTATTTCTCTATATTCTATAACTCTGGATTGCGGTTAAATTTAATTTCTCATTTTCAATTTCCTAATTCGTAATACCTAATTCCTAATATCAAATTCTTAAATGCTTGAAACATATCACTTGGGGGGTTTTTGGGGTCGCTGAGTACGAATTTGTAATTAATTTTCAAAAATACAAAATGGCGAATCCAATATGGCGGACGAATTAGAAAAAAATTATCAAATTCGTTTGAAATTTGTTATTCGGGGGTTTTTGAGGTCGCTGATAACGAATTTGTTCTTAATTTTTTAAAATACAAAATAACAAATTTAATATGGCGTATTTTTTTCTAATTCCTCAATATCACTTGAAACTTGTTACTTCTGGGGGTTTTTTTTTTGTCTTCGCTGATTACGAATTTGCTATCAAATTCGTAATTTGTCATCAATTCGACATAAATCTTGAACAAAATCTTGATAAAAAGACAATAATTTCACCAAATATAATTAATTTAGAAAAAATATTATATTCGAGAAATTTCCACAATATACATATATATATATATATTTTTTTTTCTTTTGTAACTAGCAGCGAAATGGTTCCCTATTGTTCCCTTTAAACATCAGTACAAGTTTCTCTATATACTTTTACGTTTAGGGCAATAAAATCTGCGCAATGACGACTAAACACGAACCAACGCATATACGGCAGTTATTTACACGCAGAATGCTTTTGACGAGCATCTGGAACTTTTGTAGCAGGTACCAACTGTCGTTGTTTGGAGGCGACGACGAAGAAGAGTATCGCTGATGTCTATGTATTTGTGTATGTATATATATATATATATGTTGAGAAAGAGCGGAAGACGTGAAAAGTCAGTGGTTGGCGGCTTGAAATGTGTAATAAATAATAATGATTGCCGCTACGTGTTCGCACAATGCAGAACGGCGCTTAGGTCCATAGTCTCTTCGTATAAGCTACCGCATCGTTCAAAAAAAAAAAAAAAAAAAAAAAGAGAAGAGAAGCTCTTTTCCCATATTCCTTCTTTTCCCCCTCTCCAATTGTAATACTGCTTTCCAGTTTTGACCCAAAAAAAAAAAAAAAAATAATTTTTACAAAATTTACATTAATCAAAATTAATTTTCGTTTCTATAAAGAAAAATTTGTCCTTAGTGATAAAGAGGATCTATTTTAAAGACGGGGTGGCAAAATTTTTTTTTTTTTTTTTTTTGTTAATAATTAGCTAACTTCAATACAAAATTGGATAAAAATTTTAAAATATCGCTTAGAATTGGAAGGAATTAGATAATTTGAAATAAAAAATTAAATTTAGATAATCGAGAATTGTATTGTACTTTTAAAAACTATAAGTATAAATTCGTAATTAGCAGCCTTGGAAACCCCTGAGTAACAAATTTCAAACGAATTTGATCATTTTTTCTAATTCGTCCGCCATATTGGATTCGCCATTTTGTATTTTTGAAAACTAATTACAAATTCGTACTCAGCGACCCCAAAAACCCACAAGTGATATGTTTCAAGCATTTAAGAATTTGATATTAGGAATTAGATATTACGAATTAGAAAATTGGAAATGATATAAATTATATTTAACCGCAATCCAGAGTTATAGAATATAGAAAAATACGAATTAGAAAATAAAAATTAAAAAAAGGTGAAAATTTAAAAATAGTGAGCTTAAAAACCCCCGGAGTAACAAGTTTCAAGTGAAATCGGCGAATTAAGAATAAAGAAATACGCTATATTGGATTCGCAAATTTTGTATTTTTGAAAACTATGTACAAATTCGTAATTAGTAACAATTTTCAGGCAAAATGGATCAATTTTTGTAAAAGTTCTCCGCCATTTTTGATTCCTCATTTTGAATTTTAAAATCTGACATCGGATTCGTAATTACCGATCTTAAAAACCCCCGAGTAACAAATTTCAAACGAAATTGATCATTTTTTTCTAATTCGTCCGCCATATTGGATACGCCATTTTGAATTTTAAAAAACTGATGCCAAATTCATAGTCAGCGATCCCGAAAACCCCCGCGTAACAAGTTTCAATTGAAATCGACGAATTAGAAAAAAATACGCCATATTGGATCCGACATTTTGTATTTTTGAATACTAAGTACAAATTCGTAATCAGCGACCCCGAAAACCCCCGAGTAACAATTTTCAGGCAAATTGGATCAATTTTTGTAAAAGCTGTCCGCCATATGGGATCCGCCATTTTGAATTTTAATAAACTGATGTCAAATTCGTAATTAGCGACCCCGAAAACGCTCCAAGGAACAAATTTCAAACGAATTCGACCTTTTTTTTAATTCGTCCGCCATATTGGATCCGCCATTTTGAATTTTAAAAAACTGATGCCAAATTTGTAATTAGTGGCCTTAAAAACCCCCAAGTGATATGTTTGAAGCATTTAAGAATTTGATATTAGGAATTAGGTATTACGAATTAGGAAATTGGAAATGAAAAATTAAATTTAACTAATCCGTTATAGAACAGAGAAATACGAATTAGAAAATAGAAAGTAAATAATAAAAGTAAAAATTTAAAAATAGCGCAAAGAATTGAAAGGAATTAGATATATAATTAAAAATGAAAAATTAAATTTTGGTAATCGAAAAATGTAGAGGTTCTAGAATATAACGAATTAGAAAATATAGTAAGTAGAAAAGTAAAAATTTAAAAATATCACAATAAATTGTAAGAAATTAGAAATTAGGAATTAGAAATTTGAAAAATTAAATTTAGGCGATGGAGAGTTATATAGTGAGGAATGGGAATTGATAACTGAGAATTAAAAAAATAAAATTTTTGAAAATCAAACCAGTGTTGTTTCAATTCGGAAATAGAATTTTGGAAAGTTAGTGTATTTAGAATTAGAAATTAAAAATTGAAAAATAATAAATTTTTAACCAAAGAATTTGAATATAAGAACGCAGTGAAATGAAAACAAACAAAAAAATTTGCACAATTAACTGTCCAGGAATTAATAAAAATTTAAAAAAAAATCAATTGGCAAATTCATTAAAATCATTTAAAGAATCATCAAATAAAAAAAAATTATTTTTTTTTGTCTATAAATAATAATTATTTAATAATAAATGTAAATTAATAAATATTCCAAAGATATTTTTCACATGCAGACAAAATAAAATCCATTATCATAAAAGTTGAATGCAATTTTTTTTTTTTTTTTGATTCCATAAACGGTTGCCATATCGTCAAAAATGGAACACGCAGTACTGTATGCAATGATGATGATGTTGATGATGATGATGATGATTCGAACAGAAAATTCCAACGCTTATTGATATATATCGATGAAGTACATATACGAATTGACACCGGTAATTTAATTAGCATAGGGACAATCACTGGGAAACATTCGGGTGGCGATTTCCTGTCGAGTGACCCCCAACGGAAGTTGTCTTACGGAAAAGGTGTCCAACCAAGAATATAATACAATGGACACAAAAAAAGAACGAAGAAACAATATATAAGGCTCGTGTATGCGCCGTAGGCCACGTGATTGTGCTCGCGCGCGCGCGGTTCATGGCTCTTGGGTCTTAGGTTAGGGGTGAGGATTTCCGTTACTATTTTATTTCGATATCAAGGTCATATATATGACATCTTTTGTCAATCATTTCGCAAAAAAAAAGTGGAAGAGAGAAAAAAAATTGAAGCGTTTTGCAAATTAAGGGAGTTTTTAAAAAAAAATTTTTTTTTTTTGGTGCGAAAGTAAATGTAAGGAATAAAAAGAATTTCACTTCTAATTCCACTTTTTGCATTGAATTTTACTCTCGTGAATTGAAAATTTTTATTCTTATTCCATTTCCACTAATTCTAATTATAAAATTAATTTCCACAATCCCTGATTTGAATTTTTACTAATGTTTCAAATTTCACTTTCACTGATTCTAATTTTCATTCCCACTTCTATTTCCATTTCCACTTTTTCTAATTTCAATTTTCCACTTTCACTTTTCGTACTTTTATTCTCATTTTTTCTTATTTTTATTACAATTTCCACCTCCGTTTTTTCTAATTTACATTCCCACATCCACTTCCACTTTTTCTGATTTTCATTTTTACTCACATTTCCACTTCCAATTCCACTTTTTTTATTTTTATTTCTACTTCAATTTACACTTTTTCTTAAATTTCCATTTCTTTTTTTATTAAAATTTCATTTCCATTTCCACATTCACTTCCACTTTTTCTAATTTTCAATTCCACTTTCATTTCCGCTTCTACTTTTTCTAATTTTTATTCCCACTTCAATTTTCACTCCCACTTTCACTTTTTCTAATTTCTACTTCCATTTTCACTTCCACTTTTTCTCATTTCCACTTCAAATTTTTCTAATTTTCATTCCCACTTTCATTTCCAATTTTTCTAATTTTTATTCCTACTTTCACTTCCATTTCCACTTCAATTTTTCTCTCATTTCCATTCCCACTTTCATTTCTACTTCCACTTTTTCTAGTTTTCATTCCTACTTCCATTTCCACTTCCACTTTTTCTCATTTCCACTTCAAATTTTTCTAATTTTCATTCCCACTTTCATTTCCAATTTTTCTAATTTTTATTCCTACTTTCACTTCCATTTTCACTTCCATTTTCTCTCATTTACACTCCCACTTCCATTTCTACTTCCAATTTTTCTAATTTTCATTCCTACTTCCATTTCCACTTCCACTTTTTTACATTTCCACTACTACTTCCATTTCCACCTTTTATAATTATTACTCCCACTTCCATTTTCACTTTTACTCACATTTCCACTTTCACTATTTCTAATTTTTATTCCCACTTTCATTTCCGTTTTCACTTCTACTTCTACTTTTTATAATTTCCACTCCCATTTCCACTTTTTATAATTATTATTCCGATTTTCATTTTCACTCCCACTTTATATAATGGAAATAGTGGAAATGAGATAAAGTGGAAGTAAAAATGGAAGTGGGAATAATAATTAGAAGAAGTGGAAATGAAAGTGGGAGTAATTAATGAAAAAAATGGAAATGGAGGTGGAAGTGAAAATGAAAAAAATTGGAAATGAAAATTAGAAAAGTAGAAGTTGAAATGAAAGTGGAAATGAGAAAAAATTGGAAGTGGAAATGGAAAAGTGGAAGTAGAAATGGAAGTGGAAATGAAAATTAGATAAAGTGGAAGAGGAAGTGAAAGTGGAATTTCACTATCAACCCCCAAAGGGATCAATTATCTAAATCTACTTCCATATCCACTTCTATTTCCACTTTCATTTTTTCCAATTTCAATTTCCATTTCCACTTTTTTTATTTCCAATTCCACTTCTACTATTTCCAATTTCCACTTACACATTTTCTAATTTTCAATTCCATTTCCATTATCACTATTTCGAATTTCCATTCTCACTTCCACTTTATCAAATTTCCAATTCCACTACCCTTTTAACTTTTTATAATTTTCTCTCCCACTTCCAATTTTCACTTCCACATTTACCAATTTTCAATCCCACTTCATCTCCTTCTAATGTCTATTTCCATTTTTAATTCTCATTTTTAATTTCTATTTCTACGTTCATTTTAATTTCCATCTTTTGTAATTTCCATTTTACCATTTATTCCCACTTTCATTACAATTTTCACTTTTCCAATTTCCATTTCCACTACCATTTAACTTTTTGCAATTTAAATTCGATTTCCATTTTATCCAATTTCCCCTTTACATAATTTTATTAATAATTTCTGATTGGTTAATTTTTTAAATTCGAGAGAAAATTGAAAAAAGCGGAAATGAAAATGTAAAGGGAAATCGAAAGAAAGTAGGGATGGAAATGGAAGTAAAAAATAGAAATCAGAAAAGTGGAAAAAGAAGTGAAAGATGAGAATGGAAATAGGAAAAGATGGAAATGGAAGTAGGGGATGAAATTAGAAAAAGTATATAAGTTGAAGTAGGATTAGAAATTAAAAAAAAGAGGAATGGTTGTTACGAAAATGGAAATAAATGTGGAAATAAATATTGGAAAAGGTGGAAGGGAAAATAGAAGTGGAAATTAGAAAAAGAGGTATAGCGGAAATGGAAATTAAAGTGAAAAAGGAAATTAGAAAAAGTCGAAATGAATGTGGAAGTGAAAATCGGGAAAATTTGAAGTGGAAATGGAAGTATCAATGGAAATTTAAAAAACTGGAAATGGAAATTATGAAATGTGGAAGTTAGAATTAAAATTGGTAAAAGTGGAAATGGAAATGAAAATGGAAATTATGAAATGTGGAAGTTAGAATTAAAATTGGTAAAAGTGGAAATGGAAATGGAAATGGAAATATGTGAGAAAATTAGAATTAGTGGAAATGTAATTAGAATTAAATAATCCACTTAATAAAAAAATATTTCAAAAACAAAAATTCTGATATTTTTATTAAATATTTTTTTATATATTTACCCAGAACCATGAAGCTAAATGAAGAAATGATCATTATCTTAAAAGAAACGAGATGAGACATGTATAGAACAAAAAAAAAATTGCACGACTCTTTTTTGGAAGAGATATTTCGTGCTGGGAATAGGCTGGAAATTACAGGGTTCGTATACTTTAGGGCAGATCATTACCGTTTCCACGGTTTTCTCCGTCGAGTTCTCTTTTTTTTCATGTTTGTTGTGTTTTTTTTCGTTCTTTTTTTTTGAACCGACGGCACGCGATTGATTGTCGCCTTGAGCAAAAAAAAAAAAAATGAACGCTAACTCTTTGTCCTCGCGTGTGTCAAAGAAAGACGATTATCCTAATCATAAGGCCTTAAATGTGACGCCTTAAAAAAAAGAAGAAGAAGAAGAAGAAGAAGTAACAACAACAGCCACTCACAAAAAAAACTCTCCATCTCCCACGAATTATTTCCAATATATATAGAATCGATATAATTATTGTGGTTATAATCATTGTTATTAAAAATTAAGGCTGTATTATTAGAAATTATCAGAGTATTATTATATTTAAAAATTATACGCGCACAATAGTGTTATTAGAAATTATCGTGATGCCTCATCAAATGGGTTGTAATTTTGTTAAAAAATTGGTTTTTTTTTTTTTGAGGAAGGAAATTGATAATGATGATGATGATAATTCGGAGAATATGTGTTTAATTTGTTATATTATGTGACTATTGTTCGATTCATGATGCTTTTAGTGAATATAATGATAATGATAATAATGAAGGTGATGCTGTTAACCCTTTGAGGACAATTGTTACTTTCAGGCAACATAAACATTTTTTTTTTATTTTAAGCATAAGTACCTTGATTTTTAAAACTAAATATTGGACCAATGTTTTTCAGTTAGTCTAATAAATTTCCAATTCTAAACTCTGATTTTGAGACAAAAAACCTTAATTAGTTTCGCTGAAAAACTTGTTTAAAAATCAAAAATGGCGATTTTTTAAGAAATAATTTGGATAATTTGGATAATGCTATTGATAATTCTGGTAATACAATATGATAATTATTATCAGCATCAAAATTTTCAAACTGAAAACTAGGATCAAAATCATTTGTACGAAGACCATTGTCAATATCATCAGTAGAAATATCTGTAGAATTATCAGAAGCATTAGTAGCAATATTATCAGTATCAGTAACAGTATCATCAGTAACAGTATCATCAGTAACAGTTTCATCACTAACAAAATAATCAGTAACAGTATCATCAATAACAGTAAAATCAGTAACTGTATAATCAGTAGCAGTATTATTAGTAGCAGTATTATCAGTAGCAGTACCATCAGTAACTATATAATTAGTAGCAGTATTATCAGTAGCAGTACCATCAATAGCAGTACCATCAGTAATTGTATAATTAGTAGCAGTATTATCAGTAGCAGTACTATCAGTAACTGTATAATTAGTAGCAGTATTATCAGTAGCAGTACCATCAGTAATTGTATAATTAGTAGCAATATTATCAGTAACAGTACTATCAGTAACTGTATAATCAGTAGCAGTATCATCAGAATCAGTACCATCAGTAACTGTATAAATAGTAGCAGTATCATCAGTAGCAGTATTATCAGTATCAGTATCATCCGTAGCCGTATCTTTCATAACATTATCAGAACAAAAATCAGAATTTGCATTACCATAAATACAATTTTCATAGACACCATTGTCATTAGCATTAACTTTTGTAAAATTATGTTAATGATAATCCTGATTATTCTACTGATAATGTTACGAATGATATTGCCACCGATATTAATGATAATGCCAAACAAACTTCCAACAATGCTGTTATTGCCAGTACTACAAGATTTGATGATTTTGAACCTAATACTAACCATAATTATTGCTAATGGTTCCGTAAAATTTCTTGTAATGCTTTTAATAATTATGATAATTCTCCCCTTTCCGATGGCTGTATAATCGAAAAAATATATTAGTGTTAATACTAATAATAATTTTTGTTCTACTAATGATGGTGTTATTACTAATACCAATGATGCTAATGCTATTGATGTTCTTGAAAATATTTAAAAATTACAATAGACTAATAATGCTAATATAATTGATACTTATACTGTTGGTAATGCAATTGGCACTTATACTTTTGCAAACGCAATTGGTACTTATACTGATGCTACTAGTGCAAAAGCCACTGATATTAAAGCTAATACTAATGATAATGGTGCTATCATTAATGAAAATTACCAATGTTAAAGACGTTGACGCTAATGCTACTAAGAATGGTATTAATTAACTACTGCAGTGTTAACAGTTATGCTAATGCTCTTAAAAGTGATAATTATCTATACGAATTTCAGCGAATGCTAACGTCATATATGAAGATGCTGATACTGCAGATGTTATAGCTAATACTAAAGATGTCGATGCTAATGCTGAAGATTTTGGTGATAATGCTACGGATTTTGTAGCTAATGCTAAAGATTCCATTGCCAATGCTACAGATTTGGTACCTACTGCTACAGATTTTGCATCTAATGCTAAATATTTTGTAGTTAATACTAAATAGCTGTCACTTCTAATGCTACTGATGTTGTAGCTAATGCTATAGAAGTTGCTGCGGTAATGCTAAAAATGTTACTGTTAATGCAAAACACGTTGCTGCAAATACTAATGATTTTGATGCAACTGCAATTGATTTTGATGCTAATATCAATAACAACATCAGCAATAAAATTAATAGCATTTGTACAATTATTATAAGCTTCGACTGTTGCTAACAATGGTATTATTGGAATTTGCATCAAAACCAACTGCACTAGCATCAAAATCACTAGATTTAGCAGCATTGTCATTAATGGAATTAGCAACAAAGTCAAGTACAATAGCATCAAAATCTTTAGATTTTAGAATTAACTTTATCGACAATAATATCATTAGCAATTTGTATAATTATCATACGAGTTAAAAATAATTAATGCTACTAATGCTAATGATAGTGCTACTAATTGTAATGGTTTTTGGTGCTATTACCAAATCATAAGAATTGAGTGATATCATTAGCGTTATACTTAGTATTATCAGTTTCAACAGTAGCATTATTAGTAGCATTATCAGTAGCATTATCAGTAGGATTATCAGTAGCATGATCAGTAGCATTATCAGTATCATTAACAGTAGAATTATCAGTAGCATTATCAGTAGCATTATCAGTAGCAGTATCAGTAGCATTATCAGTAGCATTATCAGTAGCATTATCAGTAGCATTATCAGTAGCATTATCAGTAACATTATCACTAATATTATTAGTAGCATTATCACTACTATTATCAGTGGCAGTATCAGTAGCAGTATCAGTAGCATTATCAGTAGCATTATCAGTAGCATTATCACTAGTATTATCAGTATCATTATCACTAATATTATTAGTAGCATTATCACGACTATTATCAGTAGCATGATCAGTAGCATTATCAGTATCATTAACAGTAGCATTATCAGTAGCATTATCAGTACCATTATCAGTAGCATTATCAGTAGCATTATCAGTAGCATTATCAGTAGCATTATCAGTAGCATTATCAGTAGCATTATCAGTAGCATTATCAGTATCATTATCACTAATATTATTAGTAGCATTATCACTACTATTATCAGTAGCAGTATCAGTAGCATTATCAGTAGCATTATCAGTAGCATTATCAGTAGCATTATCAGTAGCATTATCACTAGTATTATCAGTATCATTATCACTAATATTATTAGTAGCATTATCACTACTATTATCAGTAGCAGTATCAGTAGCATTATCAGTAGCATTATCAGTAGCATTATCAGTAACATTATCAGTATCATTATCACTAATATTATTAATAGCATTATCACTACTATTATCAGTATCATTATCACTAGTATTATTAGTAGCATTATCACTACTATTATCAGTAGCAGTATCATTATTGTTATCAGTTATAAATTTTGATTTCGTTTCTTTAAGTAATGATAAAAAAAATTCTAAACATGATATTTTAAAAATTGTGCATTTGCACACTTGTCATATATTTTTTGCGCCGATTCTTGTAGACAGTTACGTGAATATGCCTATGCATAACTTTCAGGTGCCTTAACACCATTATCGTGCGGTTACCTGTCCCACTTTTCAGCTTATTATCATTCCTCTTATCTTGCACTTCCCAGAATCATCATTTTTCTTTTTTTTCTGAAAAGAAAAGTTATAGGTCAACGGTTCATTGTGGCTGTATATATACCACATACATGTATACAATATATATATATATATATATATATATATATATACATATACAAAAAAATTCAAATATGAATTGTGCACGTTGTTTTCTTTTATTTCCATTGTTCATCACTACCTTTCGAAAAACATTATCTTCTGTTTTTTTAAGAAGAAAAACGACAATACCCTCATCTCTGTACCATTTTGAAAAGACAAAGATTAGATAAAGATTTTTTTTTTTATTTTCCAAAACAAAAAATACGTATATTGTTGTTTAAATGTAAAATGGAAATATTTAAAAAATTTTTTTTTACTCTTTTCTATATGTTTTTTTTCCTTTTCATTCTTTTTTTTGATAATTTAATAAATATATTATATATTTGTAAATAAAAGGTAAATTCAATATCTATTTTTTTTCTTTTAATTTTAAATGAAGAATAACAGATTCGCATGTTCAGAAGCAGATGATTTTTTTTTTTTTTTGGGAAAAAATGATAAAAATCGCGTAGCACATGCCAAAGATTCTTGTGGTTTGTGCGCCGGAAGGGACATATTTAATGTCAATAAATTGCCCAAAAAAAGTGTATTATTTACCAAATTCATGTGGTTTCACACGAAACTTCATTTTACGCGGAAGGTGTGCTTTGAAAATAAATTCTTCTAATGATAACCAATTTTCGTTAAAAAAAAAAAATAAATAAATAAATAAAAATAAATAAAATAAAATTATCATTATTGAAACTTTTGAATTATACACAACAAAGGGTAAAACTTTTCAAAAAAAAAAAAAAAGAAAAAAAATTATTAATTCTCATCCAAAAAATAATAATATTTTACATTATCTATTTTTTTCCCCAAATTTTTATATTTTTAAAACTAAAATTTTTTTTTATTTAAAGAAACAATTTTAAAAAAAAAAAATTTCTTTTAGGAGAATTTAGAGAGAAATTATTATTATTATTATTATGCCTTCTGGTCACAGGTCTCTCTGGGGTCAGTTGGAAAATAAAAAAACTAAAAAAAAAAAAAAAAAAAAATTGCGAATGAGATTTATTTTTTCCTAGAAAGGGGAATTTCGTTGAGGGTGCACGCTTAAAGTGATGATCGCGTCCCTTCTGTGAAAAAATAGAGTTGACCTTGAATTTAGAGTACCCTTCGGTCACTCATTAGACAATTTAAGACACGTTATATCCCAATTCAGTGCTCCATTATATCTTAAAAAAAAAATAAAAACAAAAAAAAAAGAAAAAAATTATATTGGCTTCTTGGAATAAGATTTTGCCTCTTGAGGAGCGCGCATCTATTGAATATTATATGTATACCGTCGGACAACCCCCCCCCCCACCCTCTCCTTGTATATAATGGTGATTCGCCCAAAGCATCAGTGAACTTTTAAATTTAACCTTTTTCTAAATTGTGAACACGAGTCTATATAATCGCCTCGAGCTCGTTTATCGAACTTAAGTTAAAAAGGAACAGCATATTACAATTTGTTATTATTATTATTATTTTTATTATTATTATTATTATTACAATAGAACAGAATACAGTACAGTACAATTGAATACAATAAAATACTATAGAATACCATAAAATACTGCAGAATACTAGAATACAATTGAATACAACAGAATACTATGGAATACAATTATGGAATGAAGTAGGGTAGAATTGAATACTATGGAATACTACAGAATACAATAAAATACTATAGAATACTGTAGAGTAGAATACTATAGAATATAATAGAATACTATAAAATACTTTAGAATATTGTAAAATAGAATGTAATTGAATACAATATAATACTATTGAATACTATTATAGAATACAGTAGAGTAAAACTGAATACAATAGAATATAATAAAATACAGTAGAGTACAAATGGAATAAATTAGAATACTATATAATACAATATGATAGAAGAACAGAATACAATTGAATACTATTAAATACAATAGAATAATATAGAATATTGTAGAATAAAATAAAATAGAATACTATAGAATTCAATAGAGTACAGCAGAGTACAATTTAATACACCAGAATACAGTAGAGTACAATTAAATACAATAGAATACAATTAAATACAATAAAATACATTTAAATACTATATAATACTGTAGAATAGAATACAATAGAATAAAATAGAATATACTAGATATATATAGAATACAGTAGAGTATAATAGAATATAATAGAATACTATAGAATACAATTGAATACAGTAGAATACTATACACTACTATAGAATACTTTAGAATAGAATACAAAAGAATACTAAAAAATACTTTAGAATACTGTAGAATAGAATATAATTGAATACAATTATAGAATACAATATAGTACAAATGGAATAAAGTAGAACACTATATAATACAATAGGATAGAAGAACAGAATACAATTGAATACTATTAAATACAATAGAATAATATTAAATACAATAGAATACTATAGAATATTGTAGAATAAAAGAAAATAGAATACTATTGAATTAAATAGTATACAGCAGAGTACAATTAAATACAATAGAATACATTTAAATACTATATGATACTGTAGAATAGAATACAATAGAATAAAATAGAATATAGTAAAGTACAATCGAATACAGTAGAATACAGGAGAGTACAATATAAAATAATAGAATACAATAGAGTACACTTGAATACAGTAGAATACTATAGACTACTATAGAATACTGTAGAATAGAATACAGTAGAATACTATACACTACTATAGAATACTGTAGAATAGAATACAAAAGAATACTAAAAAATACTTTAGAATACTGTAGAACAGAATACAATTGAATACTATTAAATACAATGAAATTCTATTAAATACAATAGAATACTATTAAATACAATAGAATACTATAGAATATTGTAGAATAAAAGAAAATAGAATACTATTGAATTAAATAGTATACAGCAGAGTACAATTAAATACAATAGAATACATTTAAATACTATATGATACTGTAGAATAGAATACAATAGAATAAAATAGAATATAGTAAAGTACAATCGAATACAGTAGAATACAGTAGAGTACAATATAAAATAATAGAATACAATAGAGTACACTTGAATACAGTAGAATACTATAGACTACTATAGAATACTGTAGAATAGAATACTATAGAATACTATAAAATACTTTAGAATACTGTAGAATAGAATATAATTGAATACAACATAATACTATTGAATACAATTATAGAATACTGTAGAGTACAACTCAAAACAATATAATATAATAAAATACAGTAGAGTACAAGTGGAATAAAGCAGAACACTATATATTACAATAAGATAAAAGAACAGAATACAATTGAATACTATTAAATACAATATAATACTATAGAATATTTTAGAATAAAATAAAATAGAATACTATAGGATTAGAGTACAGCAGAGTACAATTTAATACACCTGAATACAGTAGAGTACAATTAAATACAATAGAATACTATATAATACTGTAGTATAAAATACAATTGAATAAAATAGAATACAGTAAAGTACAATTGAATACAGTAGAATACAGTAGAGTACAATAGAATATAATAGAATACTATAGAGTACAGTAGAATACTATAGAATACTATAGAATACTATAGAATACTATAGAATACTATAGAATACTATAGAATACTATAGAATACTATAGAATACTATAGAATACTATATATACAATACAGTTCAATATAATAAATTACATAAAATTCTTTATAGGAGTGTAATTTTTTTCCTGCGGTATATTGATAAATTTTTAAAAATTAATTCTCAATAAAAACCAATGGTCAAAGGCTCTCAATTTTAGTTTACTCTTTCTTCAATGTGTATTTCTTTACCTCTCTCTTATATATATAAATTCGCGTCCAGACACGTATAATAGCATGTTATTCATATTGCTATATGGGACCCACAAGATCCGTGGGGTTGAAAAACGTCCAAACTAAGTCAGCCCACACGCCCAAGTTGAGAGGATTTCTATATAGATAGATATATATACATATAAAGATAGATATAGGTATAAATGTATATATATGTATACGAACGTTCAAGATAAATACAGGGACACTAACTTTAATAACCTCTAATCTCTAGAAATACTATAACTGCTTAACTAAATGCTATTTTATATTCACTGCGGTCGCGTCGCATTGGGGGAGAGAAAAAAAAAAAGAGAGAGAGAGAGAGAGAGATCTCGAAACATTTTTATTGAATTTATCTTTAATTCTTTTAGCAATTTCTTTTTACTAGCAGATTTTATTTTCTCTTTTTTTTAGTTTTAGATATACTAGAATTTTTATGGTATTTTAGAAATTTTTTCAGTTTAGATGATCGGCAACAAAAAATTTAGACATTAATATTTCATTGTATCAAAGATTAGCAAATTTATATATGTTTTTGGTAATTTTTTTTTTTTTTTGATGAACTACTTCTAAAGCTGATGAGATATTTATATTAATAGTAACATTTTATTTCGATGTCAAAGATTTATTAAAATTGATATTACTGCGCCGATGATATTAATTCTACAGATTTTGATGCTACTGTACTTGATTTTTGATGCTAATTCCATTAATAACAATGCTACTAAATCCAGTGATTTTGATGTTAGTGTATTTGATTTTGATGCAAATTTCAATAATACCATTATTAGCAATAGCTAATGCTAATAATATTTGTACAAATGCTATTAATGTTCTTGCTGATGATGTTATTGGTACAGTAGCATCAAAATCAATTGCAGCAGCTAAAAAAATAATTAGAACTAACAGAATTATCATTTTCATTAACTAGTTTTAATGCTAATGATAACTATATAATTGCTAATGATATTACTGTTGATGCTGTATAATTATTTATATTTGCACCAAAATCAAATGCAGTAGCAGCAAAATCATTAGTATTTGCAGCAATGTGTTTTGCATTAACAGTAACATTTTTAGCATTATCAGCAATTTCTTTGGCAATAGCTACAACATCTGTAGCATTAACAGTGACACCTTTAGTATTAGTTACAAAATTCATAACATTATCAGCAACATTTTCAGAATTAGCTACAAAATCCGTAGCATTATCAGTAACATCTTCAGCATCAGAATCGCAATTTTTAGCATTAGCTATAACATCTGTAGGATTAGCATTGACATCTTTAGCACTAGCTACAAAATCTTTAGCATTAGCTACAAAATTCGTAGTATTATCATCATTAACTTTAGCAATAGCTGCAACATCTGTAGCATAAGCAGTGACATTTATAGCATGAACTATACAAAATCTGTAGCTATCATTGAAATCTTCAGCATTAGCAACAAAATCTTTAGAATTAGGTACGAAATCTGTAGCATTGGCAATGGAATCTTTAGCATTAGCTAAAATATCCGTAGTATTAACACCAAAATCTTCAGCATTAGCGTCGACATCTTTAGTATTAGCTACAACATCTGTAGTATCAGCATCTTCATATTTGACGTTAGCATTCGCTGAAATTCGTGTAGATAATTATCACTTTTAAAAGTATTAGCATGACTGTTAACACTGCAGTAATTAATTAATACCATCCTTAGTAGCATCAGCGTCAACATCTTTAACATTGGTAACTTTTATTAATGATAGCACCATTATAATTAGTATTAGCATTAATATCAGTGGCTTTTGCACTAGTAGCATCAGTATAAGTACCAATTTGCGTTAGCAAAAGTATAAGTGCCAATTGCATTACCAACAGTATAAGTAGCAATTGCATTAACATTAGTATATTGTAATTTTTAAATATTTTCAAGAACATCAGTAGCATTAGCATCATTGGTATTAGTAATAACACCATCATTAGTAGAGCAAAAATTATTATTAGTATTAACACTCTAATATATTTTTTCTATTATACAGCCATCGGAAATGGGAGAATTATCATAATTATTAAAAGCATTACAAGAATTTAACGGAACAATTAGCAATAATTATGGTTAGTATTAGGTTCAAAATCATCAAATCTTGTAGTACTGGCAATAACAGCATTGTTGGAAGTTTGTTTGGCATTATCATTAATATCGGTGGCAATATCATTCGTAACATTATCAGTAGAATAATTAGGATTAGCATTAAAACATAATTTTACAAAAGTTAATGCTAATGACAATGGTGTCTATGAAAATTGTAATTATGGTAATGTAAATTATGATTTTGGTTCTGATTATGTTATTGTTGATACTGCTACGGATGATACTTATGCTACTGCTACTGATTATACAGTTACTGATAGTACTCCTACTGATAATACTGCTACTAATTATACAGTTACTGATGGTTCTGCTACTGATGGTACTGCTACTGATGGTACTGCTACTGATGGTACTGCTACTGATGGTTCTGTTACTGATGATACTGCTACCGATTATAAAGTTACTGATAGTAATGCTACTGATTGTACTGCTACTGATAATACTGCTACTAATTATACAGTTATTGATGGTACTGCTACTGGTGATATTGCTACTGATTATAGAGTTACTGATAGTACTGCTACTGATGGTACTGTTACTGATAATACTGCTACTAATTTGACAGTTACTGATGGTACTGCTACTGATGATACTGCTACTGATAATACTGCTACTAATTATACAGTTATTGATGGTACTGCTACTGATAATACTGCTACTAATTAGACAGTTACTGATGGTACTGCTACTGATAATACTGCTACTAATTGTACAGTTACTGATAGTACTGCTACTGATGGTACTGCTACTGATAATACTGCTACTAATTATACAGTTATTGATGGTACTGCTACTGATAATGCTGCTACTGATTATACAGTTTCTGATAGTACTGCTACTGTTAGTACTGCTACTAATGATACTGCTACTGATTATACTGCTACTAATTAGACAGTTACTGATGGTAGTGCTACGGATGATATTCCTACTGATTATACAGTTACTGATTCTACAGTTATTAATGATACTGTTACTGTTTACACTGTTACTGTAGATACTGCTACTGATTCTTGTGATAATTCTACAGATATTTCTACGGATCAAATAGCAAATAGTCTTCGTACAAATGATTTTGGTGGTAATTTTAAGTTTGAAAAATTTTGATCCTAATGATAATCATGTTATTATTGTATTACCAGAATTATCAATAGCATTATCATCAGTATATTAGTATAGCAATATAATTACAATCAGTTGCAATATAAACAGTATTATCAGTATCAAAATCAGAATTGTCATTTATATTAAAATCACCATCTTTAGGATTTGTAACAATCGACAATCCATTAATTAAATTCTATTATATAGCTTCTGTAACATATATCGCATTTGCACAAAAATTTTATAACACGAATTTAAACAAAAATAAAATGGTATTTCAAAAACAGTTTTATTTTGACAACACACACACACACACACAGACACAAATGTCGGAAAACGAGTATAAGGCTTCTAATCGAGGGATGGAATACCAGGATCGTTGCGGTATGTTGCGAACCACCAATGTATATAGCGCGTTGATGCGGGGGCGTTGGGATTTCGACTTCGAACGAAGAGGTCGAGTGAGAGAGAGAGAGAAAGAGAGATAGTGGCAAGGGGAGAGGTTTGTTGGGGCGGTTTGAGGGTGTAGAACGCAACCGATGTTCACTTATTGGCGACGTGTCTGCCGGCATGGTGCAGAGAACACCCAACGCGAATTTCTGCAAGCAAACACGCGAGCAAATTTTATTTATCTCTCTCTCTCTCTCTCTCTCTCTTTCTCTTGCACTCTCGGACTCTCTTTCGATTCTTGAATGCGTGTGGGTGGATTTGGTTTCGACATCTATATATATATATATATAAATACAAGAGAGAGAAAACTCACACGGGACGAAAAAGAAGAGGAGGTGGAGGGTTGATTTCTCCTGCGGTTGAAACAGGTGGCGCCGAAACCAACGTCGAAAGCTGTAGCTGTCAAATATTGCGGTTGCTTTAAAAATCGATCGACCCCGATTCTCGTTTCTCCCCCTGTGTGTGGTGTGTTACGTGCCTCTGCATAGACGAGCCTACACACTACTCTTTCTATCTCTCTCTCTCTCTCTTTTTCTCTAAGAGACAGAAAGAGAGAGAAAGGTTCTCCCTATAAGAGGGGTGAACTCCATTTTCCCTTTTTTTAAAGAAAAATCTACAAGGAAGTATAGAGAGACGCGCGAGGGTTCCTCTTTTTAAGTCGTGTATACGTCTCACCAACTGCTACCAACTTCGATTTTATATATATCCATCTTTCAAACGCAGGTTTATATCTTGAAGCAAGAAAAAAGTTTTCCTTTTTGTTTTTTTTTTTTACTTTTGCAAACTGGATTGGAATATCTTTGTTTAAAACTGGAAAATTAAAAATAAAAATAAAAAATTAAAATTACGTTATAGCTATAATATATATAGGGAAAGCGAATAAATTTGCTGTGGGGTCAAAAAAGTTTACAGTGATAGTAAATTTTTAAAAATTAACACTGATATTGTTTATCGTAGCAAACTTTTTCGTTGTCATAGCAAAAAATTTATCTATGGTTACTAATTTCGATAGAACCGATAGTAAACATCAGTTAGCATCTGTAAGCAATTCCTTTTTTCCCTGTATTACTGCTTTAAATATTTGTTGACAATTTTGACTGCGAAATATTGCAAAAGGTTTGTAAAGTACAAAATGATGCTGCGGAATGATAATGCTAGTTTAAAATTTAGAAACACTGAGAAAAATCTCTAATTAGAGCAACCAAAATTTAGTTGGGCCAACAAAAAAAATTTTGTTGAGATATATATATATATATATATTTAAACAACCAAAATATTTGTTTGAGTCAACCAAAAATTTGGTTTTTTGTTGGCGCACAATAATTTTTTATCTATACTGTATTGTCTAAAATTCCATTATTATTTTATCCTCTTTTCTAAATGTATATATATATATATATATATAAAATTTACAACACAATTTGTCATCCAAATGATTCGACTACTACCACAAATGCTTGTCGTCGTTATTATTTTCCGCCATAGTGAAACAAGAAACCAAGAGTACTAAAATAAAATAAAAAAAGGGTTTTTTTTTTTTTTTAAACTATTTCGAAAAGTAATTAAGAAAATGTCAAATTGAAGTGTTATGCAAAAAAAAAAAAAAATAAGTTTTGTATTCCTCTGTCAAGTTAGAAGAAGAAAAAGAAGAAGGAGGGATGAAGAATTAAGGAAGAATAAGGTGTCATCTAGTATAGAAAAAGAGCAAGGGTGACGGACTGGAAGTGATGTACGTCCAAATGAGATAGGGATGACGACCGAGCTTCGTGAAACGACAACGCACCACTGAATTTATATATATATTGTATAGCTTTTTGGGATGACATTACAATGCTATATGCGAAGAATGTTGCAGTGAGACGTTGATTTATACATCACTACTGGTCCCAAAGTCATATAAGGGCGAATTGTTTTATAATTTATCACTCGTTATTTTTGTCAAAAACTTTAAATATTTTTAATTTTCAAATTGAATTTTACTAAAAAATACAAATTTTAGCAAAAATACTATAAAAAACACAAATTTTATATAAAATACTAAAATACATAGAAATTTTTACATAAAATACTAAAATGCTTACAAATTTTATAAAAATTTAGTAATAATGGAAATGAAAATGAAAACTTGAAAATCCTTGTAAGATTTTTTTTTTTAGAAATTCTAAAGAAACGTTTTTTTTTGTCATATAATATTACTGGAAATTCCTCCTTTTTTTTTATTTACAACAAAATCATTTGTCTACTGTTGCATCTCATGCTATTGTTCTCTCTATATATTCGTTTCCTCCATCTTTCTCCTTTCATGTTGTATATACATATATTTATACCGCAGCGTACCTATATATATATACAGCATAGGATCACATATATGTACATGGTCGTTATGTTTTATGGCTAATTGTTTTATTATCTTTGACATATTTCCAGTTTATGACCACGGCCCGCCGTTTTGTTTCATGGCTGTCTATTGTGTGTGATGAACGCCGCTTTATGTGCCACCCCGTGTGTACAAAACCAGCCTACGCTGCAACTCGCTCCTCTCTCTCTCTCTCTCTGTTCACTTAACGCTCAGAATGAAATTATAAAGACAAGAAAAAGTGTATTTTAATTGTTATTTTCAAATTTATTCAATTTTAAGAAATTTTGAACATTTTTTTCTTTTTTTGAATTTTTTATTTTAGAATAATTGAAAACAAAATAGAAAAAAAACGAAAAATTCACATTTGGGTAATTAATAAATAACGGTGAAACTATTTTAGTGAAGTAATGTGTAGTTAGAGATGCGATGCCAGTAACTGCGCAGCGATAAATTTTACTTAGCGCTACTGCGCAAGGTAAATAGATTTTCAAGGTCACGATGCGCAGTAGCGCCAAGATTAACTAATAGCTGCGCAGTGCCGTTTCTTGTAATCTGTAACAACTTATTTCCTCTGTAAATAATCGTGACTTAGCTAAACTAAGTTCTTTTTCGAAAAAAATAGTTTTTTTTTAAATAAAATATCACGAAATTTCAATTTTAAAATCAAGTACTGAATATTTATCAACATATTTGTTCTCTGAATCATGTTTTGAACGTTTTTTTCTTCTTCTTTTAAATATTTTTTTTTCCCGTGTTTCAAATCTTTCTCTATACAGTTTACGGTACAGTTACACTATTTTCTATAAAGACCTTGTATAGTTGAAATATAATGAAAATAGCTAAAAATGTTATACAAGGAAAAAAAAGTTTCTAGGTACTCAAACTAGATGGAAACTATCTAGTTTCTAGATAGTCGAACTATGTAGAAACTATTTAGTTTCTAGAGAGTTGAACTATGTGGAAAATATCAAGTATCTAGATATTTGAACTATGAGTAAACTATTAAAATTCTAAATATTCAAAACTATGTGGAAATTATCTTGTTTCTAGAAAGTCAAATTATGTGGAAACTATTTAGTTTCTAGATAGTCGAACTATGTCTAGTACTATGTCTAGTACATTTAGATTATTTAGAAAAATCTGGATTGTCATACTATCTAGTTTCTAAAAAGTTTTACTAGCTAGGAACTAGACATTTATATTATATTATATTTATACTCAAACTATATGGAAACTATCTAGTTTCTAGATAATTGAACTACGTGGAAACTGTCTAGTTTCTAAATATTCGAACTATATGTAAACTAGCAAGTTTTTAGATAGTCGAACTATGTAGAAACTACCTAGTTTCTAGAGAGTCGAACTATGTGAAAACTAGTTATTTTCTAGATAGTCTAACTATGTGAAAAGTACATTTAGATTATTTAGAAAAATCGCGATAGTTATACTATCTAGTTTCTAAAAAGTTTTAATATCTAAAAATTAGACATTTATACTGTCAAGTATCTAGACTGTAATACTATCTAGTTCCTAAATACTTGAACTATATGAAAACTATTTAGTGCGTCTATAGATTATTTATACTCAAACTGTATGAAAACTATCTAGTTTCTAGATAATTGAACTATGTGGAAACTGTCTAGTTTCTAAATAGTCGAACAATATGGAAACAATCTAGTTTCAAGGTAGTTGAACTACGCGGAAACTATCTAGTTTTTAGTTAATCGAACTATGTGGAAACTATTAAATTTTTAGATAGTCAAACTATGTAGAAACTATCTAGTTTCTAGATAGTTGATCTATGTAAAAACTGTCTAGTACATTTAAATTATTTAGAAAAGTCAAGATAGTTATACTATCTAGTACGTCTATAGAGGAGGAAAGTTATACTATCTAGTAACTAGATACCTAACTATACAAAAAACTGTCAAATTAATACATATTTTTTTAAAATAGTTTTAGAATAGTTTTTTTTAGATAGAATTTATCTGGAAATTTTTTCGAGTTACCTTCCTTTCATCATCATTAGAAAAAAAATCATACAACAAAAATTATTTAAAAAATCTTTTTTTTTTTTTAATTGTACCGGATCAAAGAATCAATTATTTTTGTGGAATATGTGCGCGATAGCGCATTGAACAAAGAAAAACACTAGATGCTTTAGTGCGTGTAAAGACATGAAATGCCATCACGTCTTGGTGTGCCAGGACCTCCATGCATTCCAACGTTAGGTGGACATCTATCAACCTTCCCTCCCCCAAACCCCTTTTGCGCTTCCTCATTCGCAATTGAGAACTGCTTCTGACCGCACTGAAGGTCGTATAGGAAAAGACACGACAGATGGACAGACAGACAGATAGACGTGTGCGCACTCTTGTGAGCTGCAAAAGAGAGACGCGACACAAAACCAACGGACAGTGTGAAAATTCTTTTTGTATGGTATGCCAATATATCGCCTTTCCCCCCCTCCATTGCCAACCCATACGTGACGCCTCGTAAGAATTCAACACCATCGCTGCCATCACCACCCCCTTAGAGGAATTTTTCAAAGTATGCCTTCTTAAAACAAATAAATACTTTTGCCTTCTATATATTTTCACTTTTTGAATAAATAAAAAGAAGAATCAATTTTTTATTTTAATTTTTATAGTATTTTTTATAAAATTTGTATTTTTTTTATAAAAGTGGAAGTAGGAATAAAAATTGTAAACAGAGGAAATTAAAAAGTGGAGGTGAAAATGAAAATGGCAATAGAAATTAAAAAATTTTAGAATTGAAATTTAAAAAAAGGCAAAATTAACATTTAGGTAATTTATAAATAACAGGGAAAGTATTTTCCAAAAGTAACATGTATCTAAAAATGCGATGCCAGTAACTGCGCAGCGATTAATTGCACTTAGCGCTACTGCGCAGGGTAAATAGATTTTCAAGGTCACGCTGCGCAGTAGCGCCAAGATTAACCAAAAGCTGCGCAGTACTGTTTCTTGCATTCTTTGACATTAAATTATTCTTCCTAATGATTCTAGTTTAGTTACACTTATTTCTTTTTCCAAAAAAATAATTTTTTTTCGAAAATACGTTAATATAAAACGATATTGGAGAAAAAAGAAAAAAAAAGTTCAATTGCTCCACTTTTGGAGAAGAAACAAATTTTTTTGCACGCATTATGTGTGTATACAACAACAACTGTGGAATGATAAATGACTCGCGACGGGAGAGTATTTAAATGAAACGATCTTTCTCCTGGGCACTTCCTAACAAGTGTATATATATATATATATATATATATATATATATATATATATGGGGTGAACCACCGACGAAATGACTTTTAATAAGAGTCGCTGAGGCATCTGTCGATCGTCAATGCTTCCTTAAGGGCAAAACGAAAAGTGGGGTAAAAAAAAATTATTGGACAGTGTGAAGAAAAATTTTTTCCTAAACCCTCGCAACCGTTCTTAAAAGTACAAGAGTGACGGTGAAGGGGGGGGGGAGTCAAGCATGCAGAAGAAAATGTCTATTTAAACCGATAGGGTCGCCGCTCACAAGAGAAAATGAAGGGTTCGACGTCGCAATAATGAATTCAGAGACAAATGATTATACTAATGTGCAGGACTAATTCTATTGTTATACATGAATAAGACAATGTCACTTGGTTAATGATTCAGTCTTTGTAAGTTGAAAGATGCTTATTATTTATTGTACAAGGCGAGACGTTATTTAATTTTTAAAATTCCATTCCAGTGGTAATTCTGGGTTTCAAAAAATTCGTTTTTAAAAATTTTAAATAAATCAAGATAATGAAATGGAAAATATGTTAGCAAAACTGTTTTTTGAAGGTGTTTTACTTCCTAAGAGATGAGATATAACTGCGCAGCGATAAATTGTACATAGCGCTACTGCGCAGGCTAAATAGATTTTCAAGGTCACGGTGCGCAGTAGCGCCCAAATTAACCAAAAGCTGCGCAGTACTGTTCCTTGCATTCTTTGACATCACATTAGTTATCCTAATGATCCTGGTTTAGCTACACTTATTTTTTTGTTTAAAAAAATGATTTTTTTCAAAAATCCGTTAATAAGTAACTGTATTTTCATCGAAATCTGCGTCTCCAGAACCACAAAACGTGTTCTCAAGTCTATTCTCAACAACTCTATCGTTCATGGTATAAATTTCACAGCTCAGACAAATTCTCCAACAAACCAACAATATCCACAAGTAAAATTCCACTTCCTGCATACAATATGTCCATAATATACTAAAGATTGTAAACTATCTAAGCCTCCAGGAGGTAACAGGTACGAGTGTCTTCTGGAGTCTTACCGCAGTCGTTATGTGGAAGGCGTCTTCTTTTATAACGCAAGCCAACTTGGAGTTTATATATATAATAGTACCGCGACACACAATAAGCGGTTCGCGCAATAATGTGTCTCTCGAAGAAGCAAACCAATGGGAAATATATATATATATATATATATATATATATATATATATATATATATATATATATATATATATATATGAAAAGAAAGACACCAACCGCGGCTTTTGCCACTTGGCTCGTTTCCGGGGTCACATGTCGGAATAGAAAACTTTTCAAAACCTCCAAGCATCATCATTCTCGTTTCAACATAGTTTTACGGCCTGCCAGAAGCTACCTACGCGGATCGTCCGACCACAAATCTTTTCCTTTCGCAGAGAGGCATATTCGATTTTATGCTCTCTTCTGCCATGAGTGTCTCGACCCTTTTTTTCTCTTTTTTTTTTTTTATTTCATAGCCATAAGTTTAATTGCACAACAGTTATATGCAAGAAATTGAAAAAAAAAATTATTGAAATAATTTTCTAAAATAATTTTTTAAATTTCCCCAAATTTTGATTTTAGTTATAAATTGTAATTTCTATTATCGTTGAATTGGTTTTACAAGTTTTGACACGAGTGCTGTGTGTGGCAAAATAGCTCGTGACAAATCTTAGACGGGTCGCTTAAGCGCATAAAACTCTCCTTATCCCTGGCTACGATGGCTTTTTGTTAGAAGGGAAAATGTCATGCTATATTTTCCATGCCATTCGAGAACCGTTTTAATACCATGTACAAGGGATATATAAATGTGTGTGTGTGTGTGTGCAAGCTGGAACGAGCAGTTCAGCGAAATGATTCTATTAATTTTTCCATCGAGAACGTCACTCGTGCATGCCGCCCTTTTTTCTTAACTTGAATTCCACCCCCCTCCTCTAAACCTTTTATTATAAAATCATTTTAATAAGATAATTTTCTTTTTTTTCGGGAAAAAATGATGTATTTTCCATTTTAGAATTTGGATCAAATAGAAAACACGCGAAATCGATGTTTGGGTAATTTATAAATAACAGGGAGATTATTTTAGAGAAGTAATGTGTACGTAAAGATGCGATGCTCGTAACTGCGCAGCAATAAATTGTACTTAGCGCTACTGCGCATGGTAAATATATTTTCAAGGTCACTCTGCGCAGTAGTGCCAAGATGAACCAATATCTGCGCAGTGTCGATTTTTGTTATCTTCAACATCATATTTTTTCGGTAAATAATCATGAATTAGCTAAACTTATTTCTTTATTGAAAATATAGTTTTTTTTTGTAAAATATCACGAATTTTCAATTTTAAAATCAAGTACTCAATCTGCGACATCAAATTTGTTTTCTAAATTATCATGGCTTAGTTACACTTATTTCTTTTTCAAAGAAATAATTTGTTTCAAAAATCTGGTAAATCTGTTGTTAAATAACGGTTTTTTCAATTTCAAAATCGAAATCAAATAGAAAAAATGCAAAATCAACATTTTGGTAACTTATAAATAACAGGGGAACTATTTTACAAAAGTAACGTGTACCTTAAGATGCGATGCCTATCACTGCGCAGCAATAAATTGCACTTAGCGCTACTGCGCATGGTAAATAGATTTTCAAGGTCACGCTGCGCAGTAGCTCCAAGTTTACCCAATATCTGCGCAGTACCATTTTTTGTAATCTTCAACTTCACATTTCCTCTATAAATAATCAAGACTTAGCCACACTTATTTATTTTTCAAAAAAAAACTTCTATTTTCAAATTAAACACAACGTATTTTCAATTTTAGAATCAAGCACTTAAACGAATGAAGAAATTTAAATAATAAAAAGTGAAAGATAAATCTATACAAGTAGGCTATAGGTTGATAGAGTGATTATCAGTCATCTTGAGAGAGAAGAGGATCATTGGCCGATCTTTATTTTTTTTGAAGGTCTGTGAATATAACAATGATCAATAGAAAAAAGGAAGCGTGGGCTGTGAAACGGGAACTGAATGAAGGACCGCATGGAAAGACGTGAATGTTTGTGTGTGTGTGTATGTGTGTTTCTGTCTGGTCCACCTACGCAACTTGCTCGTTGCATTCGGACATCTCTATTGTCTTTGAAGAGAGTTTTAACCCTTTGGCTATAACAAAATAACGGTGTCGCACATTCACGGTCTGTTATTTGCGTGCAAAGAAAAAAAAAATCATTATTTTGTCTCTTGGAAAACCCGTCGATGATGATGATGATGATGATGATGATGATGATGAAACAATTGTTCCTTAATCGAAAATCTCACATCTTCCCTTCTTTTTCTAATTTGAAAAAATTGTTAACATTCATTCAGAAACTGTTATTATTTTAAAATTAATTTATAATTTCTTTATCGATAATTTTTATTACACGAAAAAAATATTTTTTCCTGAAACCGCGATAAATTTCACTGGAACAGCGATATGTTTTACTATAGCAGCTAAAATTTTTGCTATTATAGAGAAACATATCGCTGTTACAGATAAAATTTTTTCCGTGTATTAAGTTATTTTACCTGCCGCTACTTTATTTAATGTTACTTTATGTAATGATACTTTATTTAATGTTACTTTAAGTAATAATACTTTATGTAATATGTCACTTTAAGTTCTGTTACTTTATGTATTGTTAGTTAATGTACTGTTACCCTACGTAATTTTACTTTATGTATACTGTTACTTTATGTAATGTCACTTAATGTGCATGTCACCTTATGTACTGTTTACTTATGTAATGTTACTTTATGTACTGTTACCTTATGTACTGTTACCTTATGTACTGTTACTTTATGTAATGTTACTTAATGTACTGTTACTTTCTGTGATTTTACTTTATGTACTGTTACTTTATGTAATGTTATTTAATGTACTGTTACTTTCTGTGATTTTACTTAACGTACGATTTACCTTATGTAATTTTACTTTATGTATACTGTTACTTTATGTAATGTTAGTGTATGTGCTGTTACTTTATGTAATGTTACTTGACGTAAGGTTATCTTATGTAATTTTACTTTATGTAATGTGACTTAATGTACTGTTACTTAATGTAATGTTACTTAACATATGGTTACCTTATGTAATTTTACTTTATGTATACTGTTACTTTATGTAATGTTACTTAATGTACTGTTACTTTATGTAATGTTACTTAATGTACTGTTACTTAATGTAATGTTACTTAACATATGGTTACCTTATGTAATTTTACTTTATGTATACTGTTACTTTATGAAATGTTAGTGTATGTGCTGTTACTTTATGTAATGTTAAATTATGTACTGTTACTTTTTGTAATGTTACATTATGTGTTGTTACTTTATGTAATGTTACTTTATGTAATGTTACTTAATGTACTGTTACCCTATGTACTGTTTTCTTATGTAATGTTACTTTTTGTAATGTTACATTATGTACTGTTACTTTATGTAATTTTACTTAATGTACTGTTACTTTCTGTGATTTTACTTTATGTACTGTTACATTATGTAATTTTGCCTTATGGATATTGTTAATTTATATATATTGTTACTTTATGTAATGTTATATTATGTACTGTTACTTTTTGTAATGTCACTTTATGTAGTGTTTACTTATGTAATGTTACTTTATGTAATGTTACTTTATGTAATGTTACTTTATGTACTGTTACCTTATGTACTGTTACTTTATGTAATTTTACCTTATGGATATTGTTACTTTATGTATATTGTTACTTTATGTAATGTTATATTATATACTGTTACTTTTTGTAATGTCACCTTATGTACTGTTACTTTATGTAATGTTATTTAATGGACTGTTACTTTCTGTAATTTTACTTTATGTACTGTTACTTTTTGTAATGTTACGTTATGTACTGTACTAACCAAATCGAAAACTGAATAATTATACACGAAAATAATTTTTTTATTTTATTTTACAACACAATAATAATGAACAGTAATTGAGAGTAAATAAGCTTTGAAAACACAAAAAAAGAAGAAAAAAAAATTGAAAAAAATTATAAATAAAGAAAAAAGGAACCACATGATTGAAATGATTCTGACGATATTTGAAGGTAAATGAAAATAACTCAAGAAATCAGGGGGAATTGGCGCCATACTCTCTAACCCTAACTCGACCCTTAAACCATCCGTCACTCTTCGAATTAATGTGCCAAAGAACTAAAGGCTTTTGGTCATGAGAAGGCCACAATGTTCTCGCCCTTTCCATAATTCTTCCTTTTCCAATATACATATATATATATGTAAAAGTAGACGTATGTGGACAATTTACGGGAATTTAGGAGTATGACAGACACTTGTAAATTTTCCATTTAAAATCCTCTTCATCGTATAGGAAAAATGTTAAAAATTAGAAAATTTTCTCTTTTTAACAAGAAAATATAAAAATATAAATTCTTTTTAATATATTTTTGCTTTGAGAGGAAAAGTGAGAGATTATTATAGAAAAAAATTTTTACTCTCAATATAAGATCACAAACATTTCTGAAGGTAGTAGAAATTGAAAATGTGCAATGAAAAAAAAAAAAATATTCTTGAAAATAGAAGAAAATTCCTTTTGTAAAAATCGTCTTAAATCAAGAATATTGCTTTTAATATATAGGAGAGTATTATGCTCTTATTTTATAGCAGAATATTTTTAATTAAAGAGTATTTTCCTCTTATTTAAAGAGGAATATTCTTAATCGGAGAGTATTTTCCTCTTATTGAAAGAGGAATATTCTTAATCGGAGAGTATTTTCCTCTTATTTAAAGAGGAATATTCTTAATTGGAGAGTATTTTCCTCTTATTTTAAGAGGATTATTCTTAATTGGAAAGTATTTTCCTCTTATTTTAAGAGGAATATTCTTAAATAGAGAGTCATCCTTTTACAATAAGATGAATCCTTTTGCCTTCTATTCTAGAGGAAATTATGCATTAAAATAAGAGAAATCCTCTTAAATCAAGAATATTTTTTTCGGTGTGTTTCTCGTTGTGCAAAATTAGTTTTTTTTTTGAATTGTCTCTGGAGGCGTGTTAGATATTGTATGAATGAATGGCAGAATTTTTCATTTTAGGCTGAGCGCGTGTATATAAATAAAAAAAGAAAGAAAGATCTTGTTTCCTGTCAATATCGATGGATCGTAACAGTTCTACATCCAACGCTTAATCTGATCCCTCGCATATATATATATATATATATATATATATATATATATATATATAGATATAGGCGTCATTCTTACACTTCAAAATCTTGCAGTCATTCTCAGAGAGGATTCGACATGAACATGAATGAACGAATGAATGAACAGAATGATTGGGCGCAAAATAAAGTTTTGAAACAGATTTTGGAGTATGAAAAAAATAAAAAAAGAGAGAAAGAGGAAAAAAAAGAATTCCAAGAGTTCAGAGAGACACACACATGGGTCATCGACAATATATATATTTATTTGTACCAAACCTCCTACATGCTGGTGTTTACAAATTGTCTAATCGTCTCGACGAATCTCAATGCCGGATCTATATATTCAGATGCGTGGTTGAGAGAGAGAGAGAGAGAGAGAGAGAGAGAGAGAGAGAGTTTCGCATTTTGAACAATGGTTCTTTAAATTTGGAACAAAATAAAAGTGTGATGGGTTTTTTATTTTTTTTTTTTTACTTTTAAAATTGGTAAAATTTCTTTTTTTCTTTAAATTCTACACTTGTTGCAAAAAAAAAAAAAATAATAATATAGAGTTTTGGGGATTTTAGAAACTGAAAGAATTTTCAAATTACGTTGAACATACTTTGAACCTAGTTTGAACCTAAATGTCACCTACTATGAACTTAATTTGAACCTATATTGTAATTAAGTTGAACCTAAATAGAACCTACGTTGAACCTGATTTGAATCTACTTGGAACATACATTGCAATTACGTTGAAGCTACATTGAACCTAATTTGAACTTACATTGGTTCCACATTGGAGCTACATAGAACCTAAATAGAGCCTACGTTGAACCTACGTTGTACCTACTTTGAACCAAAATTGGTTCTACATTAAAACTTATTGAACCTAAATAGAACCAACGTTGAACCTAATTTAATACTTCATAGGTTCTATATTCGAACTACATTGAACCTAAATTGAACCTACTTTACACCTTATTTGAACCTTTATTGTAACTACGTTGATCCTACTTTGTACCTACATTGGTTCTACATTCATTCTACATTAGTTCTACATTGAACCTAAATTTCACTTACTTTGAACCTTTATTTAAACTACTTAAAGTCTTCTTTAAACCTATATATTGACACTAAATGAAACCTATTTTGAACCTACATTAAATCTGCTTTTAACTTACATTGAACTTACATTAATACTATGTAAAACCTACATTGAAACGACATTGAACTTACATTAAAAAAATTTTTGGATCCTACATTCAACCTAATTTGAACCTTAATTGCTTCTTCATTTAAACTAAATTAAACTGAAATTGAACCTACTTTAAACCTATGTTAAAATTACGCTCAACCTACATTGTAAATACTTTAAACTGACATTGGTTTTACATTTAAATTACATTGAACCTAAACTGATCCTACTTAGAACCTTATTTGTACCTACATTGGTTATACATTTACACTTAATTTGTGCCTAAATTACACCTACGTTGAACCTAAATTGAGCACACTTTGATCCTACATTGATCCTACTTTGGTTCTACATTGAACCTAAGTTGAACCTATTATGAACTTATATTAAAATTACGTTGAACCTACATTCGACCAACATTAAAACTATGTTGAACTTATTTTGAATCTACATTGTAACTATATGTTAAACCTTCATTAAACCTGAACCACATTGGCACTATTTTGATTCGAAATTGAACCTAAATATTGAACCTTCATTAAAACTATGTAAATCCTACATAGATCGAAAGTTAATTCAAAGTATATACATTGCAAATTCGAAATGGTTACAAAATTGGCTTATTATATGTTCAAAGTAGGTTTAAAGTAGTTTGTTTGTCGGTCTATTATATTTTTAAAGTAGGTTCAATAAAGCATAACGTAAGTCAAATTTAGGTTTAAAGTAGGTTCAAAGTAGTTTTAATAGTAGATACAAATTTTATTTACGTCCAATGTAGGTTCAAAGGAGGTCGAAAATTAGTTTTAAAGTAGATTTTATGTAGGTCTAATGTAGGTTCAAAAAAGGTCAAATGTACATTCCTAATTCTATCTAGGTTCAATGTTGATTCAATGTAGGACAAAAGTATGTTCAAAACTAGGTTTAATAAAAGTGCTTTTTAAATTTAATGCATGTTCAAACTAGAATCAAATTAAATCATCGAAAGTATATTATAATATATAAAGTTAATGTAGCTTTTAATTAGGTTGAAAGTAGGTTTTAAGTAGGTTTAAAAAATTATTGAACCTACGTATGTCTAATGTATGATTAAACCAGATAGAAAGCACGTTTTATGTAAGTTCAAAGGTGGTCGAAATTATGATTAATGTAGATTTTATGTAGGTTCAATTTAGATTGAAAATTGGTTAAATATGTCAAATATAGGTTCAACCTTGTATCATTGCAGGTGCACTGTAAGCGTAATGTAGGTTCAAAGGAGGTCGAAATAGGTCAAAACTAGATTTTACGCATGTTCAATGTAGGTTTAAAGTAGATTTAATATAGGTTCAACGTGGTTCCAATGTAGGACCATTCTAGGTTCAAAGTAGGTCAAAAGTAGGTTTACGTAGGTTTGAAGAAGGTTTAATACAGATTCAACGAAGGTCCAATGTAGGTTCAAATAAGGTGTAAAGTAGGTTAAATGTAAGTTAAATGTAGATTGAATATAGAACCAATAAAGGTTAAAATTAGGTTCATCGTAGGATCTATTAAGGTTTAATGTAGGTTCAAATTAGGTTCAATGAAGGTTCTATTTAGGTTCAACGTACTTCCAATGTAAGTCGCTTGTAGGTTCAAAGTAGGTCAAAAGTAGATTATACGAAGGTCCAATATGGACCTTCGTCCATATTGGACGAAGGTTTAACGGTTTAAAGTAGTTTTAACGTAGTTGAAATGTAGGGCCATTCTAGGTTCAAAGTAGGTCAAAAGTAGATTATACTTAGGTCCAATGTAGGTTTAAAGTAGGTTTAATATATGTTGAACGTAGTACCAATATATAGGTCCATTTTAGATGCAAAGGAGGTTGTAAGTAGGTCAAAAAGAGGTTTACGTAGGTTTAAAGTAGGTTTAATACAGATTCAACGAAGGTTCAATGTAGGTTCAAATAAGGTGTAAAGTAGGTTAAATGTAAGTTAAATGTAGTTCGAATATAGAACCAATGAAGGTTAAAATTAGCTTCATCGTAGAATCTATTAAGGTTTATTGTAGGTTCAAATTAGGTTTAATGAAGGTTTTATATAGATTCAACGTAGTTCCATTGTAGGTCCATTGTAGTTTAAAAGAAGGTCTGAAGTAGCTTTAAAGTAGATTTTAGATTTTATGTAGGTTCAATGTAGGTTCAATGTAGGTCGAAAATTGGTCAAAAGTAGTCAAACGTAGATTTCATACAGGTCCAATGAAGGTAGATAGGTAGATAGGTAGTAGATAGGTTCAACATTGTATCATTGTAGGTGCATGGTAGGTTCAAAGGAGGTTGAAAGTATAGGTCAAAAGTAGATTCTACGCAGAATCAATGTAGGTTTAAAGTAGGTTTAATATTGATTCAAAGTACTTCCAATGTAGGTCCATTCTAGGTTTAAAGTAGGTCTAAAGCAGATTTAAAGTAGGTTCTACGTAGCTCATAAGTAAATTCTACTTAGGTCCAATGAATATTCAAGGTACTTCAAATGTAGGCCAAAAATAGCTCCAATTTAAAATCATTGTAGATTAAATTATAGTTTATTGTAATTTGTAATTCTAAAATTGTTCAAATATACCTTTAATCACATAATCTCTAAAATCTATAGAGGCTCTTACCTCTTTTTCCTCTAGAAAACAAATTCGAACCAAAAAAAAAAAGAAAACAACCAAATAAACGAATAAAAGAACAAGCATTGTGATTCTTATTGAAATAAGAAGATGAGACGATGTTAATGATAAAGCACAAAAGGATGAACCTCGTTTTTTGACGCGTAGGCGAAAACGAAAGAAGAATATAAGTGAAAGATAAAGAAAGAAAAGAGATAGATAAATCCGGCCTCGCCCTTTTTTTTGTACCTTTCCAATGGACCATCATATCTAACGCATAGTGCGTGTGCATACTCACCAAAAGCTTTATATGGTGTGTACACCACATATATATATATATATATATACACTATATAACCCATAATTAGAGGCTTTTGCAAAATTATATGCGCGAACGTGTGTCCCCTTGGTAAAATATCGGCTTAATAATAACAGTTGGAGAGCACCGCAATTATCAGGACCCCCGAGGAGAGAGAATTCTCTCTCTCTCTCTCTCTCTCCCCCGCCTCTATTTATTTCCTAATTTTTTTTCTCCTTCTCCCTTTATCTTATTTTTATTTTTTTTTATTCTTCATCTTCAAGTGATGATGAAGAACCGAAAAAAGAGGAGCCATACGAGACCGGAAACAACGTGGGCGTCAAAATTTCTAGGTGCGTCATTATACAAAATGAAAAAAAAAAAAAAAAAAATTTGAAGAAGAAATTTCGTGTCAATAGTTAATATTCACCTTTGAGATGAGAATATTGTGCACTATCATCATATGCATATCGTATACGAAATAATAAAAAAAAAATTTAAACACACAGATAAACGATTATTATTGTTATATTTTTTATTTAATTATTAATTAAATGTATTAAATTAAATATTATTAATTATATTAATATTTTTATGTTATATTATTATTATTATTATTATTATTATTATTATTATTATTATTATTATTATTATTATTATTATTATTATTATTATTATTATTATTATTATTATTATTATTATTATTATTATTATTATTATTATTATTATATACACGAAAAAAAATTTCACCTGGAACGAGGATAAGTTTCACTGAAATTGCAATATATTTCACTAAAACAGAGAAAGTATTCGCTATTCTAGAGAAACATATCGCTTTTCCAAATAAAGATGTTTTCTGTGTATTAAGTTATTTTACCTACTGTTACTTTAGGTTTTGTAACTTAATGTACTGTTATCTTTTGTAATTTTACTTTATGTTTACTGTTACTTTATGTAATGTTACGTAATGTACGGTTACCTTATGTAATTTTACTTTATGTATACTGTTACTTTATGTAATGTTAGTGTATGTGCTGTTACTTTATGTAATGTTACTTGACGTAAGGTTACCTTATGTAATTTTACTTTATGTAATGTGACTTAATGTACTGTTACTTAATGTAATGTTACTTAACATATGGTTACCTTACGTAATTTTACTTTATGTATACTGTTACTTTATGAAATGTTAGTGTATGTGCTGTTACTTTATGTAATGTTACTTAATGTACTGTTACTTTATGTAATGTTACTTAATGTACTGTTACTTAATGTAATGTTACTTAACGTACGATTTACCTTATGTAATTTTACTTTATGTATACTGTTACTTTATGTAATGTTACTTAATGTGCTGTTACTTTATGTAATGTTACTTAATGTACTGTTACTTAATGTAATATTACTTAACGTACGATTTACCTTATGTAATTTTACTTTATGTATACTGTTACTTTATGTAATGTTAGTGTATGTGCTGTGACTTTATGTAATGTTACTTAATGTACGGTTCCCTTATGTAATTTTACTTTATGCATACTGTTACTTTATGTAATGTTAGTTTATGTTCTGTTACTTTATGTACGGTTACCTTGTGTAATTTTACTTTATGTATACTGTTACTTTATTTAATGTTAGTTTATGTACTGTTACGTTATGTAATGTTAATTAATGTACTGTTACTTTATGTACAATTAGTTTAAGATTATTATTTTATTATTATGTATTATTATTATTATTATTATTATTATTATTATTATTATTATTATTATTATTATTATTTGTATTATTATTATTACTTATATTTTTATTGTTGTTGTTGTGCAATCCAGACAATTTTTTTTAGTTGTATAGGGATAATAATATTTAATAAATCACAGTTGAAGAGTGCTCTTAAGTAGATTTAATTATATAGTGAATTTTTTCACTGACGGGGAGGAAAAAAAAGAGAGAGGGATAGTGTGAGAGAAAGATGTGTGTGTGTGTGTGCTCGAAGTCATAATGCACGCGAATAGATTTACTCAGTTGGATTTTATTTTATTTTTTTTTTTGTCAGCTAATTGGTAATTAAGCGGGGTTAAATACTGAGCAGCCAACGCTTTCTTTTTGTGCGCAGCTATGTCGTTCACTGAGGGGCTAATTTAATTTGCGGTTTCATCGCCTGCAAAAGTCGTTGTATAGTCGTCGTCGCGGATATTCCTGCGATGATGATTTTGCTGCAAACTGCGTGAAATGTTAGGAGAAATTTTTCTAAAGAAATTTACAGAAAATAGGTTTTATATAGGTTTATTAGAGGCTCTAAGTAGATAAAATAAAGGTTTAATGTAGATGCAATGTAGAGTTATGTAGGCTCAATGTAGTGTCAATTTAAGTTTAACAAAGATTGAATGTAGGGTTATATAGGTTCAATGAAGTGTCAACTTAGGTTCAATGTAGGATTAATGTAAGATCAACCTATGTTCAATGGAGGTTCAATGTAGGTTATAAGTAGGTTCATTGTAGGTACAATATAGTTTTTATGTAGATTCAATGTAGGGTAAATGTAGGTTTAATGAAGGATACTTATTGGATTAACATAGGTTCAATTAAGGTTCAATTTAGGTTTAATGTAGGATTAATGTAGGGTTATATAGGTCCAATGTAGTGTAAACTTAGGTTCAATGTAGGATTAATGTAGGGTTATATAGGTTTAATGCAGTTTCAACTTAGGTTCAATGTAGAATTAATGTAGAATAAATATAGGATCAATGTAAAATCATGTTATGTTCATTGAAGGTTCATTGTAGGTACAATAAAGGTTTAATGTAGATTCAATGTATGATCAATGTAGGTTTTATGTAGGATACTTATTGGATTAATATAGGTTCAATTAAGGTTCAATTTAAATTTAATGTAGGTTAAATGTTGATTCAATGTAGGATCACTGTAGGTTTATTGTTGGTTTATTGTAGGTTCAATGTAGGATACCTATTGGATTAATATAGTATCAATTAAGTTCAAGTTACGTTCAAGTTAGGTTCAGTTTAGGTTTAATGAAGGTTTAACGTAGGTTCAAGGTAATTTTAATGTTAATCCAAGGTAGGTTTCAAACAGATTCAAGGTAAGATTAACGTAGTTTTAATGTAGATTTTACATAGTTTAAAGGAGGTCCAACGTAGGTTCAACGGAGGTTCAAAGTTTGTTCAATGTAGGTTTAATATAGGCTCAAATTAGGTCATATCTGGCTCCAATGTACGATCAGTGTTGGCTCAAAATAGGTCCAATATAGATCCAGTGTTGGTTCAAAAAAGGTTTAGTGTAGGTTCAAAGTAGCTTCAATATAGACTTAGTGTAGGTTTAAAAAAGGTTCAATGTAGGATAAATGTAAATTAAATATATGATACCTATTAAGTTAATGTATGTTCAATTTATTGTCAATTTAGGATCAAAGTAGATTCTATTAAGGTTCAATTTAGGTCCAATTAAGGTTCAATTAAGGTTCAATTGAGGTTCAATTGAGGTTCAAATAAGGTTCAATTAAGGTTCAATTGAGGTTCAATTAAGGTTCAATTCAGGTTTGATTTAGCTTTAATTTGAGTTTAATGTTTAATGCTCAATATAGGTTTATCATATATAGGTTTAAAGTACGTTCAAAAGTAAAATTTTCGTCCTACTTTGAACCCAGAATAAATATAATTTCTTTTTCTTCTACATGTCAAAAAACTATGTTCATCCTTTTGTGCCTTATCATTAACATCGTCTCATCTTTTCTCATTTCAATAGAAAACCCCAATGTTTGCGTTATTATTTTTATTCTTATCTTTTTTCATTTTCTCATTCGACATTCATTCTCCTATAGAAAAAAAAGAGTTAAGATCCTCTCATATATATATATATATATATATATATATATATATATATATATATATATATATATATATATATATATAGATGTCTTAAAGATTATATAATAAATAATCATCTGCTTTTCAATATACATATATATAATAATATTCAATAAACTTTCATTATTTTTCAACAATTGAAAATCAGATTCAAGCCTCGCCTCCCGCGGGGTCCACAATCATTTATATATATATAGAAAATCTTTCAACTCTCGCGGGAAAAACGTCTTGGGTGTTATTTTAGCACCGCTGGAAATTTTCATTAGAAGACCGAAGAGAGACATACAGACGGACGGACGGACAGAGAAAGAGAAAATTTTACAAAATGACAGATGATAGCAAGCAAAAAAAAAAAAAAAAATAAAAATAAAAATCCCAAGATTTTTCGAAAGAAATAAAAAAAGATAAAGAAAAGCAATTTCTAACAATGAGCCCGTGTGTGAAACATATTTGAGAAGAAAAAAATCCATTGTTGATCGATTTATTGAATTATAATATAGAAACCGCACTAGACGACATCTTATCTTCCAACTTTAAAATCTATTTCTCTTTTTGTTTGGGGGCACGTTTCAAGGAATATAAATGATAGTTGTGCGCGACTTAAAAACGTGACAAGACCGTAAGGGTGGATACAGTATATATATATAGTGGGAAGAAAAAAAAAAATAATAATAATGAAAAAAAGGAGAAAAATATCGTGGAGGCGGTGGTCGTGGCTCGCGGCTCGTGTTTCTTGTATATATATATATGCGCCCTGGACCCCAATGGAGTATAGAGGAGGGAGAGATATCTTGAGTGACGTGAGCATAATGACGCTATGCACCACAGCTATATATATATATATATAATGTGGTGTATATACACCTCGAGGAGATGAGTGTCTCGGTACACGCCTTTGGGACCAAAGGGAGAATCTTTTTCTCTATAGAGGTCCCGCCCAAGGTGACGGAAAGTTCATCACATGCGCGGGAATTAGGAATTCTTTTTTTTTTTCTTATTAACGATATGAGAAAAACACTAGTGCGCAGCTTAAAATTAAAAGCGAATACTACTGCGCAGCCGTTAAATATGTAATCAATGAAACTACGCATCGGTGTGACAAAATTACTTTGCAATCAGCTTTCTGTAAGTTGGCTTTTACAGTCTAAAAGTGATATTTCTCGAGTTATAAGACCCACTACAAAACAGTTTTAAAAAAAATTTTGATTTAATTTTTGAATTTCGCGCCAATTTACTTCTCTTACTTTATTTATGCCAATTTGAAGCATTTTTAAAATCACTTATTTTATCTCATTCCTACTTCATAGTTCCCGCGGCTGTTACTAAATGTCGGTAATACCAACGGTTGGTAATGCAGATTTCTACCATATTAACTGTCGGTAAGTTAGGAATGCGTAATTCACTCAACATGTAAGGTATATGAATCTTTTTTATCGATGAAGTCAAAATTAGCACAGGATTTCTACTTTACCGACTGCTAATAAGGTAGAAAGCTGCATTACCGTCTGTAGGTATTACCGTTATTATTTTTAGTCAACAATTGTAGGTAATTAAAATTTATAGAGAAATATTTAAAATTACAAATTCAGTACAATAAAATTTTAGAAAAAAATTTAATTGAAATTTTTTTTTTAAATTTCCCGCCAATTATTGACAATTAGACTGGCGCCCTGTCCTTGTAAGCGCACCTGACACTTGGAGAAACTAGTTATTGCTTTCAAGTACGTGGGTTTTCTTGTGCGCCTTTACCCGTTAACTGGTGCATGTCTATCACTATATTACAACTCTCAGTGAAGCTGGTTCTCGTTATCATTTTTCCTGTCCAGGAAATACTTATATTATATTTATTTATTTATATATATATATGATCCACAATGATACAGCTGCTGATGGATAGGAAAATTACTCGCAAGCCGACAAGTAATGAATGTCAAAGTGAAAAAAAAAATAAGGAAGTAAGTCTCTATGTCTATATAATATTATGATATAATAAATAACAGTTGCATGATGCGAATAGCCGGGCAGAAATTTTGTACACTTTGCTCTATATTTAACCCTTTCAGTGAGCAAAAAGTGAACATTTTTTTTTTTTTAGAAAAGCTAGTTATTCTTATAGTTTTTAGGAACGGCAATAATGAATCTGAAGTCGGGTTTTCGAAATTTCATTTCCACTTCCACTTTTATCAATTTCCTCTTCTGCTTCCATTTTCGCATCCATTTTTTCCCATTTTTATTTTCACTTCTATTTCCATATACAATTTTTAACAATTTCCATTTCCACCTTTAAATACTATTTTTCCAATTTCCATTTCCACTCTCACTTCAATGTTTTCTAATTTCCATATCCACATCCATTTTCTTTTCCAGTTTTTCCAATTTCCACTTCCACTTCAATATTTCCAATTTTTATTCTTAATTCCATTTCCACTTCTTCCAATTTCCATTCCCCATTTTATTTTCACATTCACATTTTCCAAGTTCCACTCCCTCTTCCATTTCTACTTCCATTTTTTTACGTACATCAAGTTAGACAAACAACTTTCGTAAAATCAAAAATGCAATATTGGAGAATTTGCCGCTAATTTGCCGCTAATTATTCGTGAAATTCCCAATTTTGCCGTTTTTGATTTTTAAAAAAAAACAGGGTGCACTGCTAACTTGATATCAAGTTAGCAGTGCAACCACTGTAAATGAAAGGATAAAAAAAATCTGAACACACATAATTTTGCCGTAAATTTGCCGTAATCAAATCCCACAATTAGTTTCTCAAAATATTTAAAAATGACACTAAACTTCACAATATTCTATCAGAATTTTCTACAATTTATATTCTTTCATCCTCACAATCATTTTAATATAATTAGTAAGTCAAAAACGACTTATTTAAATGAAGCTGAAGTACGCAATGTTTACATAAACGATTTTTTAAGAAATAATTTTTTAAAATGCAAAATTCTATAATTTTTTGCTTAAAAAAAATATTTTTTTATAATTTCTTGATTAAGGGTATGTGGGAACATCTCACGTGACCTAGTATGGGAACATGTGTTTTGGTAGTATACGTATCACTCTAAAATGAAAAAAGATTTTTGTCTAACATTTTCAGTTATATAAAATGAGTAGAACTGCGAGATTCCTTGTACCGAACGAAATCATTTTTAAAAAATTTTAACCAGAAATTATTTTTTATTTCAGAGAAAGTTTAAAACCACAAAAAAACTTCCTTTGCCCACATTCCCTTAATGAAAACTACAAGAAATATTTTTTAGGCAAAAAATTATAGAATTTTTAAATTTAAAAACTTATTTCTTTAAAAATCGTTTACATAAACGTTGCCTACTTCAGCTTCGTTTATTTAACAATAAATCTATATACTCCACTATCACACTACGACCAAATTCCACATAAAAACATACTTATCGAATCTTATTTCTGACAAAGATTTTAGAATCTACTGTTAATGTTTAGGTTTCTAATTCTTACAAACGTCAAATATTTTATTTGATGTACTCTTTCTTCACGAATAATTAAATTAGCTTCTACGGCAAATTCCCAATGCATAGAAAAAGTGTCAAAATTATTTCTGACCGAAATTTTCGACTGTTCTGCTAACTTTTTTTCATATTAATAAAATAAAATTATTAAACAATTTATTTGATGTACTCTTTCTTCACGAATAATTAAATTAGCTGCTACGGCAAAATCCCAATGCATAGAAAAAGTGTCAAAATTATTTCTGACCGAAATTTTCGACTGTTCTGCTAACTTTTTTTCATATTAATAAAATAAAATTATTAAACAATTTATTTGATGTACTCTTTCTTCACGAATAATTAAATTAGCTGCTACGGCAAAATCCCAATGCATAGAAAAAGTGTCAAAATTATTTCTGACCGAAATTTTCGACTGTTCTGCTAAATTTTCTTGATATTAACTACAAAAAATAATTAAACAATTTATTTGATGTACTTTTTCTTCACGAATAATTAAATTAGCTGCTACGGCAAATTCCCAATGCATAGAAAAAGTGTCAAAATTATTTCTGACCGAAATTTTCGACTGTTCTGCTAACTTTTCTTGATATTAACTACAAAAAATAATTAAACAATTTATTTGATGTACTTTTTCTTCACGAATAATTAAATTAGCTGCTACGGCAAATTCAAAATGCATAGAAAAAGTGCCAAAATTATTTATGACCGAAATTTTCGACTGTTCTGCTAACTTTTCTTAATATTAACTACAAAAAATAATTAAACAATCTATTTGATGTTCTTTTTCTTCACGAATAATTAAATTAGCTGCTACGGCAAATTCCCAATGCATAGAAAAAGTGTCAAAATTATTTCTGACCGAAATTTTCGACTGTTCTGCTAACTTTTCTTGATATTAACTACAAAAAATAATTAAACAATTTATTTGATGTACTTCTTCTTCACGAATAATTAAATTAGCTGCTACGAAAAAATCCCCAATGCATAGAAAAAGTGTCAAAATTATTTCTGACCGAAATTTTCGACTGTTCTGCTAACTTTTTTTCATATTAATAAAATAAAATTATTAAACAATTTATTTGATGTACTCTTTCTTCACGAATAATTAAATTAGCTGCTACGGCAAAATCCCAATGCATAGAAAAAGTGTCAAAATTATTTCTGACCGAAATTTTCGACTGTTCTGCTAACTTTTTTTCATATTAATAAAATAAAATTATTAAACAATTTATTTGATGTACTCTTTCTTCACGAATAATTAAATTAGCTGCTACGGCAAAATCCCAATGCATAGAAAAAGTGTCAAAATTATTTCTGACCGAAATTTTCGACTGTTCTGCTAAATTTTCTTGATATTAACTACAAAAAATAATTAAACAATTTATTTGATGTACTTTTTCTTCACGAATAATTAAATTAGCTGCTACGGCAAATTCCCAATGCATAGAAAAAGTGTCAAAATTATTTCTGACCGAAATTTTCGACTGTTCTGCTAACTTTTCTTGATATTAACTACAAAAAATAATTAAACAATTTATTTGATGTACTTTTTCTTCACGAATAATTAAATTAGCTGCTACGGCAAATTCAAAATGCATAGAAAAAGTGCCAAAATTATTTATGACCGAAATTTTCGACTGTTCTGCTAACTTTTCTTAATATTAACTACAAAAAATAATTAAACAATCTATTTGATGTTCTTTTTCTTCACGAATAATTAAATTAGCTGCTACGGCAAATTCCCAATGCATAGAAAAAGTGTCAAAATTATTTCTGACCGAAATTTTCGACTGTTCTGCTAACTTTTCTTGATATTAACTACAAAAAATAATTAAACAATTTATTTGATGTACTTCTTCTTCACGAATAATTAAATTAGCTGCTACGAAAAAATCCCCAATGCATAGAAAAAGTGTCAAAATTATTTCTGACCGAAATTTTCGACTGTTCTGCTAACTTTTCTTGATATTAACTACAAAAAATAATTAAACAATTTATTTGATGTACTTTTTCTTCACGAATAATTAAATTAGCTGCTACGGCAAATTCAAAATGCATAGAAAAAGTGCCAAAATTATTTATGACCGAAATTTTCGACTGTTCTGCTAACTTTTCTTGATATTAACTACAAAAAATAATTAAACAATTTATTTGATGTACTTTTTCTTCACGAATAATTAAATTAGCTGCTACGGCAAAATCCCAATGCATAGAAAAAGTGTCAAAATTATTTCTGACCGAAATTTTCGACTGTTCTGCTAACTTTTCTTGATATTAACTACAAAAAATAATTAAACAATTTATTTGATGTACTTCTTCTTCACGAATAATTAAATTAGCTGCTACGAAAAAATCCCCAATGCATAGAAAAAGTGTCAAAATTATTTCTGACCGAAATTTTCGACTGTTCTGCTAACTTTTCTTGATATTAACTACAAAAAATAATTAAACAATTTATTTGATGTACTTTTTCTTCACGAATAATTAAATTAGCTGCTACGAAAAAATCCCCAATGCATAGAAAAAGTATCAAAATTATTTCTGACCGAAATTTTCGACTGTTCTGCTAACTTCTCTTGATATTAACTACAAAAATAATTAAACAATTTATTTGATGTACTTTTTCTTCACGAATAATTAAATTAGCTGCTACGGCAAATTCCCAATGCATAGAAAAAGTGTCAAAATTATTTCTGACCGAAATTTTCGACTGTTCTGCTAACTTTTTTTCATATTAATAAAATAAAATCATTAAACAATTTATTTGATGTACTTTTTCTTCACGAATAATTAAATTAGCTGCTACGGCAAATTCCCAATGCATAGAAAAAGTGTCAAAATTATTTCTGACCGAAATTTTCGACTGTTCTGCTAACTTTTCTTGATATTAACTACAAAAAATAATTAAACAATTTATTTGATGTACTTTTTCTTCACGAATAATTAAATTAGCTGCTACGGCAAATTCAAAATGCATAGAAAAAGTGTCAAAATTATTTCTGACCGAAATTTTCGACTGTTCTGCTAACTTTTCTTGATATTAACTACAAAAAATAATTAAACAATTTATTTGATGTACTTTTTCTTCACGAATAATTAAATTAGCTGCTACGGCAAATTCCCAATGCATAGAAAAAGTGTCAAAATTATTTCTGACCGAAATTTTCGACTGTTCTGCTAACTTTTCTTGATATTAACTACAAAAAATAATTAAACAATTTATTTGATGTACTTCTTCTTCACGAATAATTAAATTAGCTGCTACGAAAAAATCCCCAATGCATAGAAAAAGTGTCAAAATTATTTCTGACCGAAATTTTCGACTGTTCTGCTAACTTTTTTCATATTAATAAAATAAAATTATTAAACAATTTATTTGATGTACTCTTTCTTCACGAATAATTAAATTAGCTGCTACGGCAAATGCCCAATGCATAGAAAAAGTGTCAAAATTATTTCTGACCGAAATTTTCGACTGTTCTGCTAACTTTTCTTGATATTAACTACAAAAAATAATTAAACAATTTATTTGATGTACTTTTTCTTCACGAATAATTAAATTAGCTGCTACGGCAAAATCCCAATGCATAGAAAAAGTGTCAAAATTATTTCTGACCGAAATTTTTGACTGTTCTGCTAACTTTTCTTGATATTTATTACAAAAATTAGTGAAACAATTTATTTGATGTAGTCTTTCTTCACGAATAATTAAATTAGCTGCTATGGCAAAATCCTAATGCATAGAAAAAGTGTCAAAATTATTTCTGACCGAAATTTACGACTGTTCTGCTAACTTTTCTTGATATTAACTACAAAAAATAATCAAACAATTTATTTGATGTACTCTTTCTTCACGAATAATTAAATTAGCTGCTACGGCAAAATCCCAATGCATAGAAAAAGTGTCAAAATTATTTCTGACCGAAATTTTCGACTGTTCTGCTAACTTTTCTTGATATTTATTACAAAAATTAGTGAAACAATTAAAAATTTAAAAATTTAATACCAAAAATTATTTTGTACTAAAAAAAATAAATAATTTTTTTAAAAAATGTTTAATTTATTTTAAATTCAAATATTATAGTAACTATATTAAAAAAAATTTCTTCATTAAAACATTCAAAACTTAGTAAAAATCATAAAGATCATAAAAAAAATTTTCAATTAAAAATTAAATTTCTTTTTGGTTTTGGAATAAGATAATTACGCAACGATATAAATAAATTAAAAATGATATAACTCAATTTTCAGGGATTTCCTTACATCAGTGATTTATATTGTTAAGAAAGTCAAAAAGGGTCAAAAACCAAAAAATTTTTCTGGTTTTGATTTCCGCATTTTTTACATTTTTATATTTTTAATATCCAGGTTCTGCTATGAGATTTTGGCATAACATCTAATTTAATTATTCGAATTATATAAAATTATAATATATATTATATACTATGTAATTATATATTATATAATAAATATAATATAGGAAATATAAGTCAAATCAATGATTGGACAATTTTAATTATTCATAAACATACAAAGACACATTTCTTGTGCTTTCGGAATTAGCCGTATCAGCTAATTTAATTATTCGAAAAGAAAAAATACGTCAATTTAATTAATTAATTGATTCTTATAATTAAAAAATGAAAAAGATAGCAAAACAGTCAAAAATCTCGTTCTGAATTAAATTTGACACTTTATCTATGCATTGGGATTTTGCCGTAGCAGCTAATTTAATTATTCGTGAAGAAAAAGTACATCAAATAAATTGTTTAATTATTTTTGTAGTTAATATCAAGAAAAGTTAGCAGAACAGTCGAAAATTTCGGTCAGAAATAATTTTGACACTTTTTCTATGCATTGGGAATTTGCCGTAGCAGCTAATTTAATTATTCGTGAAGTAAGAGTACATCAAATAAATTGTTTAATAATTTTATTTTATTAATATGAAAAAAAGTTAGCAGAACAGTCGAAAATTTCGGTCAGAAATAATTTTGACACTTTTTCTATGCATTGGGGATTTTTTCGTAGCAGCTAATTTAATTATTCGTGAAGAAAAAGTACATCAAATAAATTGTTTAATTATTTTTTGTAGTTAATATCAAGAAAAGTTAGCAGAACAGTCGAAAATTTCGGTCAGAAATAATTTTGACACTTTTTCTATGCATTGGGAATTTGCCGTAGCAGCTAATTTAATTATTCGTGAAGAAAAAGAACATCAAATAAATTGTTTAATTATTTTTTGTAGTTAATATTAAGAAAAGTTAGCAGAACAGTCGAAAATTTCGGTCATAAATAATTTTGGCACTTTTTCTATGCATTTTGAATTTGCCGTAGCAGCTAATTTAATTATTCGTGAAGAAAAAGTACATCAAATAAATTGTTTAATTATTTTTTGTAGTTAATATCAAGAAAAGTTAGCAGAACAGTCGAAAATTTCGGTCAGAAATAATTTTGACACTTTTTCTATGCATTGGGCATTTGCCGTAGCAGCTAATTTAATTATTCGTGAAGTAAGAGTACATCAAATAAATTGTTTAATGATTTTATTTTATTATTATGAAAAAAAGTTAGCAGAACAGTCGAAAATTTCTTGTCAGATATAATTTTGACACTTTTTCTATGCATTGGGAATTTGCCGTAGCAGCTAATTTAATTATTCGTGAAGAAAAAGTAGATCAAATAAATTGTTTAATTATTTTTGTAGTTAATATCAAGAAAAGTTAGCAGAACAGTCGAAAATTTCGGTCAGAAATAATTTTGACAATTTTTCTATGCATTGGGAATTTGCCGTAGCAGCTAATTTAATTATTCGTGAAGAAAAAGTACATCAAATAAATTGTTTAATTATTGTTTGTAGTTAATCTCAAGATAAGTTAGCAGAACAGTCGAAAATTTCGGTCAGAAATAATTTTGACACTTTTTCTATGCATTGGGAATTTGCCGTAGCAGCTAATTTAATTATTCGTGAAGAAAAAGTACATCAAATAAATTGTTTAATTATTTTTTGTAGTTAATATCAAGAAAATTTAGCAGAACAGTCGAAAATTTCGGTCAGAAATAATTTTGACACTTTTTCTATGCATTGGGATTTTGCCGTAGCAGCTAATTTAATTATTCGTGAAGAAAGAGTACATCAAATAAATTGTTTAATAATTTTATTTTATTAATATGAAAAAAAGTTAGCAGAACAGTCGAAAATTTCGGTCAGAAATAATTTTGACACTTTTTCTATGCATTGGGATTTTGCCGTAGCAGCTAATTTAATTATTCGTGAAGAAAGAGTACATCAAATAAATTGTTTAATAATTTTATTTTATTAATATGAAAAAAAGTTAGCAGAACAGTCGAAAATTTCGGTCAGAAATAATTTTGACACTTTTTCTATGCATTGGGAATTTGCCGTAGAAGCTAATTTAATTATTCGTGAAGAAAGAGTACATCAAATAAAATATTTGACGTTTGTAAGAATTAGAAACCTAAACATTAACAGTAGATTCTAAAATCTTTGTCAGAAATAAGATTCGATAAGTATGTTTTTATGTGGAATTTGGTCGTAGTGTGATAGTGGAGTATATAGATTTATTGTTAAATAAACGAAGCTGAAGTAGGCAACGTTTATGTAAACGATTTTTAAAGAAATAAGTTTTTAAATTTAAAAATTCTATAATTTTTTGCCTAAAAAATATTTCTTGTAGTTTTCATTAAGGGAATGTGGGCAAAGGAAGTTTTTTTGTGGTTTTAAACTTTCTCTGAAATAAAAAATAATTTCTGGTTAAAATTTTTTAAAAATGATTTCGTTCGGTACAAGGAATCTCGCAGTTCTACTCATTTTATATAACTGAAAATGTTAGACAAAAATCTTTTTTCATTTTAGAGTGATACGTATACTACCAAAACACATGTTCCCATACTAGGTCACGTGAGATGTTCCCACATACCCTTAATCAAGAAATTATAAAAAAATATTTTTTTTAAGCAAAAAATTATAGAATTTTGCATTTTAAAAAATTATTTCTTAAAAAATCGTTTATGTAAACATTGCGTACTTCAGCTTCATTTAAATAAGTCGTTTTTGACTTACTAATTATATTAAAATGATTGTGAGGATGAAAGAATATAAATTGTAGAAAATTCTGATAGAATATTGTGAAGTTTAGTGTCATTTTTAAATATTTTGAGAAACTAATTGTGGGATTTGATTACGGCAAATTTACGGCAAAATTATGTGTGTTCAGATTTTTTTTATCCTTTCATTTACAGTGGTTGCACTGCTAACTTGATATCAAGTTAGCAGTGCACCCTGTTTTTTTTTAAAAATCAAAAACGGCAAAATTGGGAATTTCACGAATAATTAGCGGCAAATTAGCGGCAAATTCTCCAATATTGCATTTTTGATTTTACGAAAGTTGTTTGTCTAACTTGATGTACGTCATTTTTTTCAATTTCCATGTACACTTCCACTTTTATTTCCACTCCCACTTCCGATGAAAAAAGTTATAATTTTTTCTTTACTCTATCTAAAATACTGATTACTGGTTACGTACTGTCGCTGTACTGGTACTGGGCCAGATGTAAAATTTTAAATAGGGTAAAGAAAAAATAATAAAATTGACTATGGCCAAGTACTGGCGTGTCACTGCTACAAGTAACGACCCTGTGTGGTATTGGTACCAGTAACGCCACCAGTCTTGGCGTTGTTCTGGTACCAGTAAAGTTTTAGTAACGCCCCAGTATTGGCGTGCACTAGTACCAGTAACGCCTCAGTAATGGCGCGGTAATGTTACCAGTAACGCCTCGGTAACGCCCCAGTATTGGCGCGTTACTAGTACCAATAACGCCTCAGTACTGGCGCGGTAAAGTCCCAGTTTTGGCGCAACACTCGTACCAGTAACTCCTCAGTACTGACGCGGTACTGTTACCAGTAACGCCTCGGTAACGCCCTAGTATTGGCGCGATACTAGTACCAATAACGCCTTAGTACTGGCGCGGTACTGTTACCAGTAACGCCTCAGTAACGCCCGAGTATTGGCGGGTTACTATTACCAATAACGTCTCAGTACTGGGTAGGTGCAGGTACCAGTACCGCCTCAGTAAAGTCCCAGTTTTGGCGCAATACTCGTACCAGTAACTCCTCAGTACTGGTGACGTACTGGTACCAGTAACATTCCAGTACTGGCCCGTTACTTGTACCAATACCAATACATAATCGACCCCCATTGGATTTTTGGAGTTCATCGAGTAATGAAGCAGAGGTCAAAATGGCGGATTCAGTATGGCGGACAAATTTTTAAAAAACGTTCGAAATCCTTTAAAATTTGTTACTTAGGGGTTTTTTTTTTTTTTGAAGTAACTGATTATGAATTTGACCTCAGATTTTGAAAAAAAGTAACGAAAACTTTAACTTTTAAAAGTTATTATCCAAATAGTAACTAAGTTACGTTACTAGTTACTTTTAAAAACAAAAAATTAATTTACGTTACAAGTTGCTTTTAAAGAAAAGTAACTAAGCTACGTTACAAAAGTTACTTTAAAAAAATAACTACGTTTTGTTACAAATTCCAAGTAATGTAACTTTTTCACTAACTTATGACTAGTAACTAGTTACTATATATCTATAACAATGATGTATATATATATATATATATATATATATATATATATATATATAGATGTTGATTTCTTTTTTTCATTGTCCAGACACAGTGGAATTTACTCTCAACGAGAACTCGATGCAAATAATCTTTTCTTCTCGAAGAGAGAGGGTTTTATAGAGAGAAAAACAATGCACCGGATTCAATACTGGTAGCGAAGAAGAGCAACAGCAGAAGCAGAAGCAGCAGCAGCTCTTTGCAGAGATCGTGCGCTGTGGGTGGGCTTTACTCGTGCAAAACGATAGAGTATATATATATACAATAGTATAGTGGATCTCTTATGGTTTTGTCCTCTGGCTAAGTTTTATGGGAATGAAATATAAATGTTAAATAAAGATGCACGCACATTGTAATATATTTGTAGTGTATGGCGCAAAAAATTTATTCTTTTAGAAATTTTTTTTTCTCTTTTCTTAATGAAATTAATTTTGGCGAATGAAGACAGTAAGTATATACATTTACTGTATTTTTTCAACGAAAATGAAAATAGCGACAAAATAGTTATACTTGTGGATTATTTCAGAAAAATAATCAGGGTTTTTATTATAGATAACGAACCGGATGCAAAATATAGACGGATATTTTCATTAAATGCAAATACAAGGGAAAATATTAGGAATATCCGACGGGAGAGTAACACTAAGAGTTATATGTAATATCCCTGGGACTCAAATATCAATGATATTCCATGGAAAATTCTATGGGACGCAAATATTAGGGATATATCATAAGAAATTTTAAGGGACGGAAATATATAGAATATTTCATAGAGAGTTCCACGGGGCGGAAGTATCAGGGATATTCCACAGAGAATCCTACGGGGTAAAAGTATAGTATAGAGAGTCCCGCACGTGTCAGAAATACAAATGATGTTCCATAGAGTCCCAACGGACGGAAATGTCAAGGATATTCCATAGAAAATCTCTCAGGGCAAAAGAATTAAGAATAACCCATTGAGTCCCAAGGGACGGAAATATTAGAGATATACCGTAGAGTCCCATGAGGCGAAATTATCAGGGATATTCCGTAGAGTCCCACGAGACGAAAGTATCAAGGATAATCCATAGAGTCCCAAGTCCATACTTCCATACGGAAATATTAAGGATAAACCATAGAGTCCAAAGGCACGGAAATATCAAAGTTATTCCATAGAGTCCCACGAGACGAAAGTATCAGGCAGAGGTATACCCTACAAAATTCTGTGGGACGGAAATATCAAGAGTGTACCATAAGAAATCCCACAAGATGAAAGTATCTACAATATCCCATAGAGAGTCACACAGAACGGAAGTATAAAGATATTTCTTAGAGTCCCAAGGGACGGAAATGTCACGGATATTCCATAGAGAGTCCCTTGGGTCAGAAGAATCAAAAATATAACCCATAGAGTCCTAAGGGACGGAAATATTAGGGATATACCATAGAGTCCCACTAGACGAAAGTATTAGGTATAAATCATAGAGTCCCACGAGACGGAAGTATCAAAGATAATCCGTATAGTCCTACATGACTGAAGTATCAAGGATAATCCATAAAGTCCCAAGGGACGAAATTATTAGAGATATTCCATAGAGTCCCACGGGGCGGAAGTATCAGTAATATTCCATAGAGTCCCACGGGACGGTAATATGAAGGATTTACGAAAAGAAATGCCATTAATATTTCGGGGACTGAAGTAGGTATAATGATATCCATAAATATATCCAACGGAAAGGATAAAGAAGAGAAATCAACGGGACGCAAATACTAATATTAACAATAAATGAAGAGTCCCACTGTACAAAAATACCAGACTTATGAATGTGACTCAAATACATTACAGAAATACTGGAAATATTTTAAAAATCCCACAAGTACAAAAATATTCTAAACATCCTCCGGGACGCAAAGTGTAAAATATCCTATAACGAGAATGAAATATCTTTCAAATGAAACGGGACTCAAGTATAAGTGATGTTCCTAAAAAAATTCCTTTTATTTGTGTGAGTGTGTGTAAATCACATGTGTATAATAGCGACAACCATGTTTGGAATTCGATTATATATGGTAGAAATAGCGCAGATCAATGTGAATGTATATATATATATGTAATATCTTTAAAAAGTCATACATACAGTACGGCTACTGTCTCTTGAGTTGGAGAAGATGCCTTTCTTAAAGAACTCGATCTCTGAGCTTGTTATTATTTGTACTATTGTTGGCTCGTGACTTGCAGCTCGAGACATATATACCTTTACTCTCTCATGGGCCTCAGGCCCAGGCCCGCCCACCAGAAAACAAACATTGCAATAGAATGTTCTTTGGATGCTTCAGAGATAGAATATGGTATATACCAGTAGCCCACCCCTCCCTCTACCTCTTTGATAATCCTCTTCTTTTATCATTTTCCTTCTTCTCTCTATCTCCTTTCTTTCTTTTCTACATTTTTTTATAATTTTTTCTTTACCCTATCTAAAAAAAAAATTGATTACTGGCTCAGTACTGGCGCGGTACTGGTACCAGTGAAGTCCCAGTACTGGCGCGTTTCTGGTACCCGAAACTCCTCAGTACTGGCGCGGTGCTTGTACTTCTAACGCTTAAGTAACGCCCCAGTATTGGCGCGCACTGGTACCAGTAACGCATTAATACTGGTGTGATACTGGAACCAGTAACGTTACAGTAACGCTCAGTGCTGGCGGGGTATTGGTACCAGTAACGCGCTAGTACCGCGCCAGTATTGGAACTTTACTGTTACTAGTAAAGCGCCAGAACTGAGGCGTTACTAGTATCAGTAAAAGGCCATGATTGGGCCGTTACTGGTACTAGTACCGCGCTAGTACTGAGGCGTTACTGGTACCAGTACAGCGCCAGAACTGAGTGTTACTGGTACCAGTACCGCGCCAGTACTGAGGCGTCACTAGTACCAGTAACGAGTGAGTACTGGGACATTACTTAGGCGTTACTGGTACTAGTACTGCGCCAGTAGTGCGACTTTACTGGTACGAGTACCGCGCCGGGACTGACCTTTACTGGTACCAGTACAGCGCCAGTACTGAGTGTTATTCGTACCAGTACAGCGCCAGTACTGAGTGTTATTCGTACCAGTACAGCGCCAGTACTGAGGCGTTACTAGTACCAGTAAAGAGTGAGTACTGGGACATTATTGAGGCGTTACTGCAGTAACGCCATGGTACCTATATTGCGCCAATACTGGGGCGTTACTGAGGTCTTATTGGTACCAGTACCGTGCCAGTATTGATGCGTTACTGGTACCAGTGCGCGCAAATACTGAGGCGTTACTTAGGCATTAGAGGTACCAGTAACGCCCTAGTACTGGCGCGGTACTAGTAGCAGTAAAGTCCCAGTACTGGCGCGGTACTAGCGCGTTGCTTTTACCAGTTCCGCGCCAATAATAAGTCATTTATTCAATTTTTGGTAGGTTATCGTCAAATAATGGGTCGGACTCAATACTAAATATCTGGAGAGGAAAAGACAAGGATAGATAGAAAAAATGAAAGAGAGAGAGAGAGAGAGAGAGAGATACTTGGCAAATCTTAGATTCAAGTTGAGGGAGGGCAACATCCTGCTACTCTTAATTTCTTATATATATCATTGCACATCATGGTATATCTTTTGCCGCTGAGAGAGTAAACAGCAGGAGAGATTACCAAGAACTTGTTCTCTGGCCATAAATTTTTAGGAAGGATCTAGTTATTGGCAGAATTGAATGTCCTTGTTGTCTCTTATCTGACAAGGTATACGCAGGCTACTGATAATCGTATATACTATATATATATATATACACAAGTTGAAGTCATGGTTGTTGCGTACGAAGCATTTATAACGAGTGGGCGATTCTACGAGTTCTACTTCTGTTCCGGTTATCCTCGACTCTCCCGGAGTCAACCCTCTCCTTCCCTTCTCGGGAGTTGAGTCCTTAGATTGTACAATCTGGTTTTTGCGTAAGATTAGTAGTTCCATGAAATGCAATCAGAAAACTAGTTTCCACTTTTAGCCCAGTTTCTTTGGAATGTTACACAATATATACATAGATATATATATATATATATATATATATATTTATTTATTTGTGTGTTTGATTTCTGATTCTGAATTTTCAAGTTCGAAAAGGTAAATTTACATTTCCCGTAAATATTGCTTAAGAAAATAGGAAAAAAAAATTAAATAATTAAATAAAATTCAAAAGGAAAATGAGATTTTTAGGAATAATACAATTAGTTGATTAGAGACAGCATAAATGTGACCTTGTTATTTTGGATTTAGCTTTGTAGAAATTTAAAATTTATAGCCTAGGGGTAGGTTTTTGTAAAGTGGTAGGACTCACTATAAAGACGTTTTTGAGAAATTCAATTTTTTAAAAATTTTCAATTTTTGAATTTCGCGCGCATTTGCATAAAATGTTTCCTATTTCTATTAACGTTGCGCAATAGTTTGTACTTAATTTTATTCTTTTAATTTTAAAATTGAATTTTAATTTTCTATTTCAATTTAGTGGAAAGTTTGGAAAAAATAAAAATTTTTGACTAAAATTTGTCTTCTAATAATGAAACGCATGAACATGATCTAATTATTTCGGAAAAACATTATGCAAAACTTGAAGTTGGTAAGAAATTATTGAAATTTATAAATCCACAAGACCCGCACTACTGTAATCTTTTCAAGAAATTCAATTTTTAAAATTTTAGATTTTTGAATTTTTCCGCGCTTTAGTTTTAGACTTTATTTTCAATTTCTATCAACTTTACACAATATTTTAATTTAAATTTCTATTTCTGAGATTCAAATATTAAACGTAAATTTACGTATTCTATATTGTATTTAAAATAAAATATTTTTAAAAATAAAATTTTTTGATTAAAATTTGTCTTCTAACAAAGGACCGCATGAACATAACCTAATTATTTCGGGAAATTATTATGCTAAATTTAAAGTTTGTATGAAATTATTGAAATTTGTAAAACCAGAAGACCCACTACTGTATAATTTTTTCGAGAAATGAAAATTTTTAATATTTTGGATTTTCAAATTTCGCGCCAATTCTATCAACATATGTTTTGGCTGCGCAATTCGGTTAAAAGCAACCTAAAGCTGCGCAGTATTTTTTTTTTGATTGTACAATTATATTAAAATCAACCTAAAACCGTAAAATTTTCATTTTTGTCTGCGCAGTAATATTGAAAGCGTTCTAAAGCTGCGCAATTGTCGTTTTTTTAATTGCACTCTCATATTTAAATGCTGCGCAGTAGTTTATTTTACCCTTTTTCATCGGCGCGATTTCTTTTAGAACAATCAGTATCTGCGCAATAGTTAGTTTTAGCTGCGCAGTTCTGCAAAACAATCAGTGTATAACTGCGCAGTAGTTCTCCTTGCATTATTTTGCTGCGCAGTTGTACCGAGAGCAATTAATAGCTGCGCAGTAATTCCCCCAAGTAATATTTAGCTGCGCAGTTGTAACGAAAGTAACCTACAGCTGCGCAGTAATAATTTAACACCAAATAGAATCCAAAAAAAATGTAAAAAAAATTAAAAATCCAATTAAACATTTTCTCACTCTCAGCGCTTGTAACTATATATATATATATTTAAACTATCAACTTTTTTATTAGGAGTAAAATATTGACCTGAGGTGAGTAAGAAAGGAGTGAGTGAACAATGTGGTCTTTCTAAGGGGGCAGGCGGGGGGGGGGGGGTTACTCTCTATAAAGCGTACCGCAATATCATTTCAGTGAAGGTTTTAACGCATTAAAGGCGTGAAAGAGAACGATACGGATACAAAATTACGGCTTTCTGAACAGTGCACGCGGCACTGCCTGACGAGGTTGCACTTGTCTCTTCATGTTGGTTTCATCGCAGCTTCTGGCTTGGTAGCATCACACACTTGCATATATATATATATATATATATATATATATATATATATATATAAAACTGCCACATACACAACACATCACAGCTACTGCATCTGCGGTGTGGCTCGAAATCCATTATCGTGTATAAGATACGTCCTTTACACTTACGTTAGCTAATAAATTTTATTAATACATTCAAGTGAAGGCTATAATAACAAAATACTCACATACCGCATTGTACTCACATATATATATATATATATATATATATATATATATACCAGAAGTGACTATTCTCTCTTATATACAATAAAATGCGATAACGGATGTGGTATCAGCGATCATACGAAAAAAAAATTTTTATCTTCAGGACCAAAAAATTTTTTTTTCAAAAAAATTACATAAATTTTTACTTGTTTAAATTTTGCGAGGTTTGTGTTATAAAGATGAGAGCAAATAATTCAATTTTTGATGCAAAAAAAAAAAAAAATTTAAAGTGCAATACATTTTAATTTCACTTTTTGGAATAATAATTATGCCATAAAAGTAACATCAGGAGTCGTACTTAAGATTCAGATACAGAAATGATTATACCTCATTTACGCTCCAAAGTATACTGGACTGCGGTTTACAATTATCAATTTAAAATTTAAATTTATACGGTGCAGGGTTCTGATTGACTTTGCAGAGTACACGCGAGTCACGAGAAGAACGCCGCAAATCCCGGCCCTGATGTAATAGGGAAACATTTTTTCTTCAATAAGAAATGATTTTATTACTTTTAGATCTACTGCGCAAGTTGTAGAGATTACTGCGCATGTATTAGACACTTACGGAACAATTGCGCAACAAATAATTGCAAGTGCGCCGACTATAGTTGCTAGAGAAACTACTGCGCAACCAATAATTACAAGTGCGCAGACAATAATTGTAATAGCAACTACTGCGCATGTTTTGGTTATTTTTAAAAGTTGTGCGCAGACTGTAGAGACTTCTGCGCACGTATCAATCACTTTCAGAACAACTGCGCAACAAGTAACGACAAGCGCGCAGCTTTAAATCGACATTTCATTAGAGTGCGCAGTCAATTACTATTATAGCAACTACTGCGCAATGACAAATGGTTAATTAAGTTTCTGGGCAGGCAAGGAAATAGTCTGGGCTTGCTGTAAATGAAACTGCGCAGCTATTGAATCAACTCAGCCGTACTGCGCAGTGTAAATGTATTTCGCATCACACCTATGCGCAGTAGTACTGTGAACGTTCAAAATCTGCGCAGTAGGTCTGAAAACATTCCAAACGTTGCGCAATAATGTAACACTACCACTGGATATCAAAAAATCTATGCATTTACACTCTAAACTCCCAAACAGTGTCTACGGTTTATAATTATCAATTTAAAATTCAAATTCCAAACATTTTAACGCGGTATTCTGATTGACTTTGAAGAAGAAAGTCACAAGAAGAACGCCGCAAGTCTCTGGAAAAAAAAAATATTCTCCATACATATATACAAAAGAAACAAGAGCGGGCCTTCTGTGCATGCCGTAATGGCACCTAATACGGGTACATAGATATATAGTGATCCGTAAAGCAGAGAAAAAAGAAGAAGAAGAAGAAGAAGAAGAAGAAGAAGAAGACGAACAAGAAGAAGAAAAAAAAGAAGGTATAGTTTATAGTGATTACATGGGGTCAGGTCTTGGCAATAAACCATCTCATGGTGGTCATAGTTATATGACCAAGAGAGAGAGAGAGAGAGAGAGGTTGCTTTCGCCTACGCGCGGGCGGAGCGATCAGTAAAGCGAATTAAAAAAAAAATAATTTTTTTTTGAGAAAAAAAGAGCAATTGCTGCTCTTGGTTATAAGGACAGAGACAAACAGTTATAAGAGGAGAGCTCCCGCAATACCGGGAGCCATCCTTCCTATTGGAATTTAAATAATAATTATAGTGTTTAATATCATATACGCGCGCGGATCTTTCTCCTGCTCTCCCTCTCTCTCTCTTTATCCATTCCCTCGAAGGCCAGTAGCACGTTTTGCTTCTTGGTGAATACCTTTTTTCTCCACTGCGCTTCTCTTTAGGATTTTATGATACAAGCTCTCTTCAAAGAACACACACTGCTCGAAGAATTTCATCTCGAGATTTATACGAAAAATAAAATCACCATGCTAATAGATTATGTAATTTTTTTTTTTCCCTAAGTCTTATTTTTATTATTATGAACTACTAGTGTTGTTAAGATAGCTTTTCATATGAGTGCGCAGTGAAAAATCACCATCGCGCATGTTTAGATAGATTTTAGTAGAATTGCGCAGGAAAAAATTTCTACTGCGTAGCATTATCTTGCTTTCCGCACAATTGCGCACTAAGAAATCGAAAGAAACAACGTCGGGGAATCCTCTGAGTGCAACTGCGCAGGTATTTATCACACTCAATAGTACTGCGCAGCCTATTCGATAAAAACGACTTCAGCGTGCGCAGTAGCATTCAGCGGGTTTAAATTCTGCGCAGTTGGTTTGTTCACTATTAAATATGACTCTTCAACAAAGAAGTGTCACGTAAAGAATTGCGAAGTGTAAAATAGGTAAATAACCCCTGACAAGTACGTGCGCAGTTGTTCTAAAAGTGTTAATATAAACATATGCGCATATAATTTTCCACCGGAAGGTAAAAATAATGAAAATCTATAAGTAAAATGACGGACTATGTTGAAGACAATATTTTTTTTTTTTTTTTGCTTCAATTTTTAATTAGAAAGAGGAAGTGATTAATAAAGTAACAACGATATTATTGGCACGGTCAGCTAACTCGATTAACCTGTCGTGATAATTAATTTATTCAAGATCCTGTGAATCGATAAAGTCTCCCCTGTGGAAATAAGAGAGAGAGAAAGAGAGAGAGGAGAGGAGGGAGGTTTATATAGAAGTGATGCGGCTTGATCGACTTAAATGCAATTTACACACACACATACAATCACCCGCACCTTAAACGACTAAAAGCTTACGATGTCGTTAACATCTTCCTTATTGGATTTTACTTTAACGACTGTGGATTACAAAGCATTTTCCAAATAGTTGTCACTACAATCTTGAAAACACAACACTACTAGTCCATTAACAAGAAGGAGAAGAAGAAGAAGAAGAAGTTATATGGCCAATTTCTGATGATCTTAATTTACACCTATTGTCTGCATTTACTTTTTTTTCCATTTATTTTTGTAATTTTCTTTCTTTTATTAATGTAATTAAATATTACTATACAGGTTGAAGAAAAATTTATTTTACATTTAAAAAAAATGTACAAAGCCTACATTTATCCTACATCTCACATTGAACCTTTTTTGAAACTAAAATAAGCCTGTATTAGAACTACTTTGAATCTACAATAAACCTTTTTTGAACCTGTACTGAGCCAATATTAGACCAACTTTGAGCCTACTTTGAACCAACTTAGAACCAACATTGAGACTACATAGGACCTGATTTGAACCTACATTTATCCTACTTTTAACCTTCTTAAACCTACAATAAGTCTATATTGAAACTATTTAGAGCCTACATTAAAACTTCTATAAACATACATTAAGGCTACATTAAGGCTATTAACCTACTTTAAGCCAACATTGATTCTACATTGAACTTTTTTAAACTTATAATAAACCTATATTAGAACTACTTTGAACCTACATTAAACCTTCTTTGAATCTACATTAAGCCTTTATTGGACCTTCTTTGAGCCTACGTTGGACTTACATTGAGCCTATATTGGACCTTCATTAATTCTACGTTTAACCGACATTGAGCCTGCATTGATCCTACATAGAACCTTCTTTAAACCTACACTAAGGCTATACATTAAGCCTAGTTTGAGCCTACATTGGTTCTACATTGAACCTTTTTTAAACCTATATTAAGCTTATATTATAACTACAATGAACCTACATTAAACTTTTTTGAATTTACATTGAGCCTTTATTTAACCTTCTTTGAGCCTACGTTGAACCTACATTGAGTCTACATTGAACCTGATTTGAACCTATAATCATCCTAAATTGAACCTTTTTTAAACTTACACTAAGTATATATTCGACCTACTTTCAGCCTACATTGAATATTCTTTAAACCTACACTAAATCTACATTGAAACTACTTTAAAACTACTTTGAATCTACATATAGATTATACATTGAACCTCTTTTTAAACCTTTACTAAACCTATATTAGAACTACTTTAAACCTACATTAAGCCTTTTTCTACACTGAACAGATTCTAAATTGGTCCGTCTTTGAGTCTTCGTTGAACCTACATTGGATCTAATTTGAGCCTACATTGACCCTACATTGAACCTTTTTTAAACCTACACTAATCCTACATTGAGCCTACATTGATCCTACACATTTATTCGACATTAAACCTTTTTTAAACCTATACTAATTCTATATTAGTACTACTTTAAGCTATACATTAAACCTTTTTTGAACCTACACTGATCCTATATTGGATCTTCTTTGAACCTACGTTGAACCTACATTCATCCTACATTGGACCTTATTTGAGCCTTTATTGCTTCTACATTAAACCTTTTTTGAACCTATCCTGAGCCTATATTAGACCTACTTTGAACCTGCATTGCTCCCACATTGGACCTAATTTTGAGCCTACATTGATCCTACATTGGACCTAATTTGAGCCTACATTGATCCTACATTAGATCTAATTTGAGCCTACATTGAATTTATTTTGAACCTGAGCCTTAATTAAAACTATTTTAATCCTATTTTCAACTTATTACCACCTAGGAGTGATATACGACAGACTGACAGACGGACAGATGCTAAACTCTTGTTACAAGTCTCTTGGAAATAAAACCGTAAAAAAACGAAGATAATATCATTAGCTCTAGAAGCAATTATATACAGTTTTTGTCTCTCTTTCTCACTATATATATATATATATATATATATATAGAAGAGGATTGAGGAAAAGAAACACGGGAGAAGAGATAATCCGGCTATTAGAGATGTCCCTTTGGAGAATCTTTGAGGTCGCCATAGGGCCAATAGATCGGGCTACTCGATGGACTTTACGTAAAAGGTTGAGGTCATTCCATAGAAGATTCTGCCAATTTGTCCTCAATAGACTAAAACCTCCTTTTTCCAACATCTTATCCTCAAGGATCTAAACACTTCCCGGTCAAGTATATATGTATAGTCCAATGGCTTAAGACGTTTTTTTCGCCGATAACTCTGAACTATATATATATATATATATATATATATATATATGTATAGATAAACAAAAAAGAAAAAAACACTCACCCCTAAGGAAATCAATTGCTATTTTTTTTCTTTTCTTTTTATTAAGAATAATAGAATATATTTTTTTAATTAAATTATACAATCACTCTTATTAATATTATTCTGTAGTAAAAATAAAATTATTATCCCCCCCCAAATAAAATTTTTTTTTTTATCTAAAACAGTGATATGTTTCGCTAAAACAGCAAAAGTTTTCTTTATTCTAGAGAAATATATGTATATAGCTATTCCAGAGAAACTTATCGCTGTTCTAGGTAAAGATTTTTTTTGCGTAAAAAAAATTTCATATTTTTAAAAAAGAGAGAGAATGAAAAAAATTAATTTTCATATTAAAACAAGGAATTTTTTTTAAAAAAAAAAAAACCCTCTTCCAAATGAACATCGTTTCGTTCACTTAAAAGTGTAACCTTTGAAATTTACAGGATAAGATAAGAAGGTGCTCTTGTTTTCCTTTTTTTTTGCATGTTACATACCCCCCCCCCAAAAAAAAAGAAAAAAAAGAAAGGGTTGAACTAACGTGGTGAGTTCGATTCCATGATTTGGTCCGTGGACGTGAGAGAGCTGCCGCGCACGATCACTGCGAGTGATTAATGATCCAACCAATCGGATATAGTGGGCAAGTAGTGAGACAGCCAGGAAAGAAAGGTGGGATGGGTGGTGGGAGGTAGGAGGCGAGGGCGTTTATATATATATATATATATATAGAGAGAGAGATGTTTTGAAGGAAAAAGAGAGCAAAAAAGCTAGGAAACGAGAGAAAGAGAGAGAGAGAGAGAAAATTTGTGGTTTATCTGTAGCGCTCTGTCACTATGGAGTTGTACCTGCTGCGATGTTGTCGTCGTCGTCGTTACCTGAATTGTAATATCGTATTGTATACAGCTTTTGTTGGTCCAGCATGTTTCATACTCGTCAACATTGACAGCTTGTCAAAATATAGCCACCGAACCACTCGTGTCCAAAACTTACAGTCACGTTTCTCATCCATCGATTTTACTATGACATATCTCTATAAATATATATATACAAGAACTTGGATTTTTCCAAAAAATTTCCTTTCACGAAATAATGTATTTAAAATATTATTTTTATCAGCCAAATTTTTATTTGGTTATTTTTCATCATTCTTAGATGAAAGAAATTTCAAATTTTTAGAGTAAAAACCATTCTGCGCATGTTTTGGTCCACTTCGAAACAAGTGCGCAGCTAATAATTGCAATAGTTACTACTGCGCATGTGTTGAACCATTTTGGAATAAGTGCGCAGGCAATAATTGCAATAGTTGCTACTGCGCATGTGTTGAACCCTTTTGGAACAAGTGCGCAGGCAATAATTGCAATAGTTGCTACTGCGCATGTGTTGAACCCTTTTGGAACAAGTGCGCAGGCAATAATTGCAATAGTTGCTACTGCGCATGTATTGATCCCTTTTGGAACAAGTGCGCAGCCAATAAAAGTGTTCGTGACTACTGCGCATAGTTTGATTGCTTCTAGAACTAGTGCGCAGCCAATATTTAACAGAGTGACCACTGCGCATGTTTTGATCCTTTTTAAAACTACTGCGCAGCTAATAGTTGTACTAGCTACTAGTGCGCATGCTATAGATACTACTGCGCATGTATTAGAAACTTCCGGAACAACTGCGCAACCAATAGAGGCAAGTGCGCAGACAATAATTGATAGAGAAACTACTGCGCAACCAATAGGTCCAAGTGCGCAGACAATAATTCCAAAGAAGGCCAGTGCGAAAACAATAGTTCCTACTGCGCATGTGTTTTTCCTCTTTCAGAACAACTGCGCAGCAAAAATTTGCTCAAAAGAATCTTTTGCACAACCATTAAGTGCAAAAAAACACAATTGCGCACGATTAAAAAGCTTTGATCGCAACTGCGCAGTGTATGACCGTAAAATAGGTTACTGCGCATGTAAAAAAACTGTCACAGATTGTTATCAACGCAACTGCGCATGATTACAACGCTAACGATGCAACTGCGCATACCAATCGTTTTTACCATAAAAATCATGCGCAGTAGTACTGTTAACGTTCTAAGTCTGCGCAGTTAGTTTCATTCCATTCCTATGATTCTCCAACGATATTCTATGATTCGCTAGACTAATATATTTCACCTCTTGTCATTAAAAACTCTGTTGGAAATAAAATCATCCACTTTTTTTAAAAACCTATATCCATAATTCAAGTGGAGAATTTTTTTTGTCAGTTTGAAAAATTTGTTTCATGAATGAATTTTTCGTTGAATTTTTTTTTTTTAGGTTTTTATTAGCAGTTATAATATTTAAATAGAGTTTAATATTTATTACACTTTTGGGGTTGATATAATAACAACGATCAGGAACGTGAATTCCGTGGAAATTAGTAAATAGATGTATGATATAATAAACGACAAGATTGCTTTGTATATAATGTTACAACGAAAAATCTCTCGACGAGATGAAGCAACGTATAATCTCGATGATTATTAATGACGATGGTTTGGGGAAACTGCTACCGGGCAGTCAATTTTTTTTTTTTTTTTTTTTTTTTTGAATATACATTCTTGCCTCTTAATCTTTTATCTCTTTTATCTCTCTTTTTCTGTCCCTTTCTCTCTATATACATTATTCTCTGTTCGAACGGCTTTCTATCTTCCTCGCGATCAAACTGCATTCCACTCGTCAACATATATAGTCTTCCAAATTTTGATTAGCCATTCGAAAAAAAAACGATTTATTACCCCGTCCATATTTATTCCTTGTTTACAATTCAAAATACTTCATTTAGACTATATATACATTAAGAATTTTTTTTTTCTTAAAAGGGATCACAAAACTGCCCAATACGTATAGTAACTTTTTTTGTAATTTATATGCATTTGTTCATAAATTTTTTTGTTTATTTTTTTTTTGTTTGAATGTTCCATTTTATCATGTATTTGTTTTTCACATAAATTTTATGACGATTATGGACAAGTTGTAAATAGTTTTAATTGGTTGAGAAATATTTCACAATTTTCGAAAGCTATTACAATAGGTTTAAATGATAATCTATAACTGGTTTTATGCAATATTTTGGACAATTTAGAAGCAGTTCTAACAAGTTTCAAAAAACACTTTTATTTATTTTTTTTTAGATTTATAGTTGTTGGAAACATGTTTCAAATGGTTTCTAATAATTTTAATTGGTTCTAACTGGTTCTATCTGGTTCTAACTGGTTCTAACTGGTTCTAACTGGTTCTAACTGGTTCTATCTGGTTCTAACTGCTTCTAACTGAATCTAACTGGTTCTAACTGATTCTTACTGGTTCTAACTGGTTCTAACTGGTTCTAACTGGTTCTAACTGGTTCTAACTGATTCTAACTGGTTCTTATTGGTTTCATTTAGTCATAGAATGTTTAATAGTAATTGGGACAAGTTTCAATATATTTCTGACAAATTGAAACTAGTTTCGAACAGTTATAAACATGTTATAACATATTTTAAATAGTTTTATTAGGTCTCGAAGTATTTAAAACCAACATGAACAAGTTTGAAACCATTTGTGACTGATATTAACAAGTTTGAAACAAAATTTAATAAGTTTTAACAAATTGTAACAAGTTTTAACTAGTTTAATAACTGGTTCAGAAATGTTTTACAATTTTTAAAAGCAATTACAAGTTTCATTAATAATTTGACAGGTTTAGTACAATATTTTAGACAATTTTAAACCAGTTTTAACAAGTTTCAAAAAATGTGTATTTATTTTTATATTATTATTATTATTTATATTATTATTATTAATAATTAAAACTTATTGTAATTACTGCCAAACTTGTTCATATTTGATATAATTTGTTTATAACTTATACGAACAGGTTTTTAATAGTTTCCATATAATTATAATTGGTTCTAACTGGTTGGAATTGGTTTTAGAAAATTTAAAATTAATTGTAACAAATTTCAAAATATTCCTGATAAATTAAAACTAGTTTCGAACAGTTATAAACAGGTTATAATATATTTCTAATAGTTTTTAGTTAGTCATGAACTATTTAAAACCAATATGAACAAGTTTGAAACCATTTTTGACAAATATTAACAAGATTAAAACTAAATTTAACAAGTTCTAACTAATTGAAACAAGTTTTAACTAGTTTTAAGTTGTTTAGAAATATTTTATGTTTAGAAGCGATTCTAACAGATTTCAATAATTCTCTAACTTGTTCTGCGTACTATTTTTGATAATTTAAATCAAGTTCTAATAAGTTTTAAGAAAAACATCTTTATTCTTTTTTTAAACCACTGTTATATTTGTTACAAACAGGTTTTAAATGGTTTTGTAATAATTTTAATTGGTTCCAACTTGTTTGAATTAGTCTTCAAAAGTATAGAAGTAAATGTATAACAATAGTTTCAAAATATATTTCTGACAAATTAAAACTTGTTTCGAACAGTTAGAAACAGGTTGAAACATATTTTGAATAGTTTTATTTATTCTCGAAGTATTTAAAACCGACATGAACAAGTTTGAAACTATTTGTGACTAATATTGACCAGTTTGAAACTAAATGTAACAAGTTTTAACTAGTTTTAAGCTGTTTAAAAATATTTGATTAATTTTAACAATAAAATAAAAATAGTAATAATAATAATAATAATAATAATAATAATAATAATAATAATAATAATAATAATGATAATAATAATAAGTAGTAGTAGTAATAAATAATAAATAAATAGAAATTATAAATAAAAAAATATGTTAAACCACTTTTAAGTGATTTTGGAATATTTTGATAAGATTTAGAAATTTAGTTTCCTTACGTATAATAATTTACTTTTTCAGGGTCGTCACTGCGTTTTTGAATCTGATCATAAATTTTTTTTTTAATTGAAAATGTAAAATTTCTAGTCTGTAAAATTTATTGCTTCTTTCTGTCACTATCCAATCATTAGACATTAAAATTGAGAAATCCATGAGATAAAAAATCATGTTACATTTTTTATGAAACATGTTATATTTGTATAATATATATATATATATATATATATATATATATATATATATATATATATATATATACACTAAAAATAGTTAATCCGTGATATATATCTTCAGAATTTGAATAAATTAGAAGTTATTTTAAAACTTCACTGTATAATAATCTTTTACTTCTTGTATGACAAAAATGATGAAATGAAAATTTCCCTTCGAAAATTTTAAGTGAATTAAAATTTGAATATCAAATTATATCTGAAGAATTTCAAAAAAAAACTTCCATCATTAACTTTCGTCAAATGTTAATTTTTGAAAAAAAAAGAAAATAAATATAAATATTATAAATATAAATAGAAATAAAAATAAATTTATTCAAGTAAAATGATATTTTTGATCTGTAAAATATGGTGAATGGTCATTAATACTGTATATAGGTACGAAACTTATGTAAAGGGAAAATTTTCTGAAGTGATTCAATTTAGTAAAAAAATGAAGGTTTAAAAAAAAACCTAAAAAATTTTACAATTACAAAATAATAATTTTTTTTGTGTTTTTTGCTTTTCTAATCTAAAAACTTTTTGATTTTGTTTACAGATCAGTCGCCGAATTAGTCCAAAAATGATCCGTATTAGTCAGCAATTAGTTCAGACGAAAAATAAGTCCGAGTTCAGAGTAGAATTATATATATTATCCTTTTTCTGTTTTACCATCAGTCGGTAATGTAGATTTCTATCTCGGTAATTTTTTATATAGTCATTTTTCTATTTTACCATCAGTCGATAATGTAGATTTCTATGTCAGTAATTTTTTATATCGTCATTTTTCTGTTTTATCATCAGTTGGTAATGTAGATTTCTATATCGGTAATGAAAAAGGATGTTATAAATATTATCGACATAGAAATCTACATTAACGACTTCGGTAAAACAGAAAAATATTATAAAAAAAATATATGCAAAAATATACAATACCGGCTGTATAATACACGTTTGAATACGTGTCGGGTTCAGTAGATCCTTTGTGCTATTTACGTTTGAATTTTGCCAGTTAACGGTTAAATAATTATTCAATAAATATTCAAAATTTTATGATATTTAATCATTTTTGACAAGTTTTAAAACTGATTTTTCAATGGTGGTCCACTGATGACTAGCAAAAAAGAAAATAGTCGGAAAAAACACTTTTTAAAAAGCGTCGAGAAAATTTTTTTAGGACAATAAAAAAAAAATTCTAAATACATGTAAATTGTAGCTTTTTTTTACGCTACCTATTCAACGGTGTATTGAAGTTAGCTAATTATTTATTCAAAAAAAAAAAAAAAAAAAAAAAAATTATACAAGAAAAAAACGTGGTCCACTCTTGACTACATTCCCCTATATATAAATGTGACATTCTCAATCGCCTTTACTCTTTTCGTAAATCCGATAATACTATTAACTGTGAGACATCTCTCGTTTCTATTCGTCCACGTGCTCGTAAGTCGTCGTTGTCGTCTCTTCTCATATAGGGAGTGAAAACCTTCCTCTTTTTATTTTTTTTCTCTCCTTTTTTTTTTTTTTTTTTTTTTTTGGGGGGGCCAAAGATAAGCTGCCTTCGATTTTGAAGGTGATCGCAGATAGCTTCGACTTTCTAACCTCTCTTTTCTCTCTCTCTCTCTTTCTCTCGTCACAAAAGTCCCTTTCTCGTATATATAAGAACCTCCAAATCCTCTTTTCCCTTTACGTATATAGACACCTTCAGGGCTGAGGTCAGTTCAAACGCAACAACGAACTCACTTCTCTTTATGGCCCGTTAAATGAACTTTCCGCTCTCTTTTATCGCTCAAGAGGGTCATCGGGCCAAATCTCGCGCACAGTTTTCGATTTATGAGCTAGCCATGAATCTGCTTCTGCATCAGGTAGTCGCGACTTGACTTGGAATTTTATTTTCTTTTTTTTTTCATCAAACACAATTTTATACTTCTTTTACCTTTTTTTTTTTTTTATTGACCCTTTTTATTATTTATTTCATCGGCTTCTGGAAATTAAGAAAAAAAAAGAATAATTTTTTTTCTTTGATTTTTTTAAATATTTATTACAAGATGGTTATGATGGTTTAAAAGTATAACTGATTTCTAGACAAAATAAAGTTGTTTTAAAATTTATTAGAACTGTGGTTATAAGTTGTTCAAAAGAATAATGAAACCTTTTAAAAATTTTGTGAAATCTTTATAGTAATTGTTTTAAAAAATATTGTAAAATATTTCTAAAAAACAGTGTTACGATTGATTTGAAACTTGTTTGTATTGGTTTTTAATGCTTTAAAACGTGTTCAAACTTGTTTTAAATTTATTATAACCTAATAACATAATTGTCTGAAACTAGTTTAATTTAATTTGAAACTAGTTCGAAACGAGTTTAAAAATAGTTTGCAAATAGTTTGAAAGTAATTTGAAACTAGTATGAAACTAGTTTGAAACCAGTTTGTAAGTAGTTTGAGAGTTGATTGAAACTAGTTTGAAACTACTTGGGAAATAATTTGAAAGTTGTATGAAACTAGTTTAAAGGCAGTTTTCAAGTAATTTGCAAGTAGTTTGGAAGTAGTTTGAAAATAGTTTCAAACTAGTATAATACTACTTTGAAACCAGTTTGCAAGTAGTTTTGAACTAGTTGGGAAAAAGTTTGAAACTAGTTCAAAAGCAGTTTGCAAATAGTTGTAAAGTAGTATTAAACTAGTATTAAACTAGTATTAAACTAGTATTAAACTAGTATTAAACTAGTATTAAACTAGTATTAAACTAGTATTAAACTAGTATTAAACTAGTATTAAACTAGTATTAAACTAGTATTAAACTAGTATTAAACTAGTATTAAACTAGTATTAAACTAGTATTAAACTAGTATTAAACTAGTATTAAACTAGTATTAAACTAGTATTAAACTAGTATTAAACTAGTATTAAACTAGTATTAAACTAGTATTAAACTAGTATTAAACTAGTATTAAACTAGTATTAAACTAGTATTAAACTAGTATTAAACTAGTATTAAACTAGTATTAAACTAGTATTAAACTAGTATTAAACTAGTATTAAACTAGTATTAAACTAGTATTAAACTAGTATTAAACTAGTATTAAACTAGTATTAAACTAGTATTAAACTAGTATTAAACTAGTATTAAACTAGTATTAAACTAGTATTAAACTAGTATTAAACTAGTATTAAACTAGTATTAAACTAGTATTAAACTAGTATTAAACTAGTATTAAACTAGTATTAAACTAGTATTAAACTAGTATTAAACTAGTATTAAACTAGTATTAAACTAGTATTAAACTAGTATTAAACTAGTATTAAACTAGTATTAAACTAGTATTAAACTAGTATTAAACTAGTATTAAACTAGTATTAAACTAGTATTAAACTAGTATTAAACTAGTATTAAACTAGTATTAAACTAGTATTAAACTAGTATTAAACTAGTATTAAACTAGTATTAAACTAGTATTAAACTAGTATTAAACTAGTAACAAATGGTATTAAACTAGTTTAAAACTAGTTTAAAAGCAGTTTGCAAATAGTTTGTTACTATAAATAGTTGTAAACTAGTTATATCAATTTGATATTTTTAGTATCAATTTGATACTTTTAAATTAGTGTGAGCTCACTTTATCGCGGGAAATTTAATAAGGAAATTTGTTACTTTAGTAAGTATGTGTGTCTCTAAAAAAAGAGTTACGATTGATTTGAAACTTGTTTGTATTAGTTTTTAATGCTTTGAAACTTGTTTAAACTTGTTTTAAATTTATTATATCCTGAAAACATAATTGTCTGAAACTAGTTTAATTTAATTTAAATTTAATTTGAAACTAGTTCGAAACTAGTGTATTTTAATTTAAATTTAATTTAATTTGAAACTAGTTCTAAACTAGTTTAAAAGTAGTTTGCAAATTATTTGAAAGTAGTATGAAACTAGTTTTAATCTAGTTGGAATATAGTTTGAAACTAGTTTAAAACTAGTTGGAATGTAATTGAGAAATAGTTTGAAAATAGTTAGAAACTTGAGTGAAACTAGTTTGAAATCAATTTACAAGTAGTTTGAAACCAGTTTACAACTAGTTTGAAACTAGTTTAAAAGTAGTTTGCAAGTAGCTTCAAACAAGTATGAAATTTGTTTGTAAGTAGTTTTCAAGTAGTTTGAAAGTAGATGGTATATAGTTTGAAAATAGTTGTAAAATAGTGAGAAACTAGTATAAAACTTGTTTGAAACTAGTTTGCAAGTAGTTTGACACTAGTTTGGAACTAGTTGGAAAATAGTTTGAAACTAGTTTAAAAGCTGTTTGCAAATAGTTTTTAAGTAGTTTTAAAACTAATTTGAAACTAGTTTGAAACTAGTATAAAACTAGTTTAAAGCAGTTTGAAAGTAGTTTGAAACTAGTTTGTACCAGTCAGTGATAATAAAATAAAAAAAAAAATTTTTTTTTTTTATAAATGTAAAAAAAGAAATTTCTTTTGTTAATACTAGTTTATATATATATATATATATAGATATCGCTCTCTTCATCATTTTGAAAATCGATCAGCTGATGATATAGTCGGTTTGAAAACAGAATAAGAAAATAAAATTTAACGATCAACTTCACTGAACATTTTCACTTTGTAGTTACTGTAAAATAAGGGTTTAACGTCTAGTTCACCGGCATTTTCAAAGAAACAAGAGTGTCTATTTTCTCTCTCTTTCTCTCTATTAAATGGCCTTCGATTTGTATCTGAAAATATATATAAATATCTAAAAAGGAAAAAGCAAATTTTCCCCTCCCGATTTTTAGGTTATGTTACAACCTGACAATAAATCCAGTGTGGCTATCCGCTCATCGATGTGAAATTTCATTGCAAAAACTGAATAAGCCGCCAAAGAATATTTATATGTGAATTCCAATAAAAAAAAAAAAAAAAAAAATAAGTATCGAAAGCATATATTTTATAATACATATAAATATTTTCAAGCATATAGATGTTTCCAACTTTTGTATAAGGATGGGAAAATTTGCTTGTAAAATAATATATATATATATATATATATGGCGAATCGTATATTATATTCCATGGCTCACGAAACTATATATATATATAGTTATAAAGAGAGACTCCGGGAATAATTTAGCTTAAACTTTGAAGGCAATCATGACAATACCAAGTGGAATATTCCCACTCGAAATTGATCCGACTTTACCCAATGGAATGCGCCATCAAACTTCTTCTTCTTCTCTGAAGAAAGAGGAACAAAAAAAAAAAATATATTTTCAATGCAAAAATTCAAACATCTCTTTATGATTCATAAGACACCCCCTTAAAATGCTTTGTAAATGTTTCCGATCATGATCCGATCATTGGCCACTGCGCGCACATAGCAAAGTTTTTTTTTTTTTTTTTGCAATTGTCGCGTGTGTTCATGCGCATCGAACTATGTCGAGGAAAAAAAGACAAAAGCCTCCCTTTCAAGTCTTGGGAAATCGTAAAATATCCCTGATGTTATATATTAACATTTTCGCGGTGTTTTGTGTCCTTATGGGCAAAAAAAAAAAAAAAAAAAAAAAACACAAAACTCGGTAGGGCGGAAAATCGGTATACATTGAAGAGTCCTTGTGCGTAGTGAGCAGAAAATCGAGAGACGTATATATAATAATAATAATAATAATAATATTCTTATGACTTTAAAGACTGCCCATGGGGATGCAAAACTCATCCATTTTCAATGATGTGCAAAATGCCTCGTGACCCGCGAGCGTAACGCGGAATGCTTTTGTTTTTTTTTTTTTTTCGTAAAAAAAATTTTTTTTTTTTCTATTTTCTTCTTATGTTCTTCTTTACCCACAGTAAATACTAAATCTGTGTGTAACACATACATATATATATATATATATTCGACTTTCAATGCACATTGATTTTACGATCGTCCGCGAAGTACTTCACCAAAAGGTAAAACGGGACAACGACGCGCTTAACCGACTCCTGATTGTGTTCCACTCTATGGATTCATATATATATATATACCCGGAAGTAGTGTATATATATATAGTTTGCCCAACAATTCTGCGCGATATTTTTTTTCTTCTACAGACACACATACACACACACATATATATATATTGAGTAACAAATTGCCTTATTAACTTTCCCGCGATGCAGTGAGCTTTCAAGTTTTGTACTCGTTACGACAATCACTATTCTTATATACACCCCTCCCCCTCTCCTACTTCTTCGTTCAATTATTGACCAACTTTGACTTTCTTAGATTTTTCTCAATTTTTTTTTTTTATTATTATTATTTTTATTCGCTTTTCTCGAATCGAAAATAATATTGTCGAAAAGATAATTTCTAAAAAGAATTGTGGATTTTTTTCTTCCATAATTATATCCAGGATTTTTTGAATTGTAAAAAGAAAATTTAATTTAAAACTAGTTGGAACTAGTTTTAAAGCATTCAAAATCAATACAAACAAGTTTCAAGTCAATCGTAACTCTGTTATAGAAACATTTTATAATATTTGAAAGCAATTACAACAGATTTCAATAAGTTTCTAACAGATTTCTAAACTCTTTTCGACAGCTTCAAACCAGTTTCAACAAAGTTTAAGAACTTTTTTTTATTCTGTTTTCAAATCGACTATATCATCAGCTGATCGTTTTTCAAAATTATGAAGAGAGACATATATATATATATATATATATAAACTAGTATTAACAAAAGAAATTTCTTTTTTTACATTTATAAAAAAAAAAATTTTAATTTTTTTTTATTTTATTACCAGTGACTGGTACAAACTAGTTTAAAACTAGTTTCAATCTAGTTTCAAATTACTTTCAAACTGCTTTAAACTAGTTTCATACTAGTTTCAAAATATTTTCAAATTATGTTCTTAAAACTACTTTAAAACTATTTGCAAACAGCTTTTAAACTAGTTTCAAACTACTTTCAAACTGCTTTAAACTAGTTTCATACTAGTTTCAAAATAGTTTCAAATTATGTTTTAAAACTACTTTAAAACTATTTGCAAACAGCTTTTAAACTAGCTTCAAACTATTTTCCAACTAGTTCCAAACTAGTCTCAAACTACTTGCAAACTGGTTTCAAACAAGTTTTATACTAGTTTCTCACTATTTTACAACTATTTTCAAACTATATTCCATCTACTTTCAAAATACTTGCAAACTGCTTATAAACTAATTTCAAACTTGTTTGAAGCTACTTGCAAACTACTTTTAGACTAGTTTCAAACTACTTGTAAATTGGTTTTAAACTAGTTTCACTACAGTTTCTAACTATTTTCAAACTATTTCCAAATTATATTCCAACTAGTTTTAAACTATTTTCAAACTATATTACAACTAGTTTCAAACTAGTTTCATACTTCTTTCAAACTATTTTCTAACTAGTTTCAAACTACTTGTAAATTGGTTTTAAACTAGTTTCACTACAGTTTCTAACTATTTTCAAACTATTTCCAAATTATATTCCAACTAGTTTTAAACTATTTTCAAACTATATTACAACTAGTTTCAAACTAGTTTCATACTTCTTTCAAACTATTTTCTAACTAGTTTCAAACTATTTGTAAACTACTTTTAAACTAGTTTCGAACTAGTTTCAAATTAAATTAAATTTAATTTAAATTAAACTAGTTTTGAACTAGTTACAAATTAAATTTAAATTAAATTAAACTAGTTTCAGACAATTATGTTTTCAGGTTATAATAAATTTAAAACAAGTTTGAACAAGTTTCAAAGCATACTAGTTTAATACTAGTTTAATACTAGTTTAATACTAGTTTAATACTAGTTTAATACTAGTTTAATACTAGTTTAATACTAGTTTAATACTAGTTTAATACTAGTTTAATACTAGTTTAATACTAGTTTAATACTAGTTTAATACTAGTTTAATACTAGTTTAATACTAGTTTAATACTAGTTTAATACTAGTTTAATACTAGTTTAATACTAGTTTAATACTAGTTTAATACTAGTTTAATACTAGTTTAATACTAGTTTAATACTAGTTTAATACTAGTTTAATACTAGTTTAATACTAGTTTAATACTAGTTTAATACTAGTTTAATACTAGTTTAATACTAGTTTAATACTAGTTTAATACTAGTTTAATACTAGTTTAATACTAGTTTAATACTAGTTTAATACTAGTTTAATACTAGTTTAATACTAGTTTAATACTAGTTTAATACTAGTTTAATACTAGTTTAATACTAGTTTAATACTAGTTTAATACTATTTTAATACTAGTATAATACTAGTATAATACTAGTTTAATTCTAGTTGTAAATTGGTTTCAAAATAGTTTCACTCCAGATTCTAACTATTTTCAAACTATTTTTAAATTATATTTTAACTAGTTCCAAATTATATTACAACTTGTTTCAAACTAGTTTCAAACTAGTTTTAAAACTACTTTCCTACTATTTGCAAACTGCTTTTAAACTATTTTCAAACTATTTTTCAACTAGTTCCAAACTACTTGCAAACTGGTTTCAAACTGGTTTTATACTAGTTTATAACTAGTTTTATACTAGTTTCTAACTATATTTCAACTAGTTTCAAACTAGTTTCATTCTACTGTCAAACTATTTTCTAACTAGTTTCAAAATACATTCAAACTATTTACAAACTACTTTTAAACTTGTTTCGAACTAGTTAAAATTAAATTAAATTTAAATTAAATTAAACTAGTTTCAGATAATTATGTTTTCAGGTTATAATAAATTTAAAACAAGTTTGAACAAGTTTCAAATCATTCAAAATCAATACGAACAAGTATCAAATCAAATCTAATAAATTCGATTTATAAATATTAAGTATTCAACTTTAAAACAATTTGAATGAGTTTTAAAATATTTGAAACACATACGAACAAATCGGATATGTCAACCATAACAAATTGAATGAAAAAATATTTTACGTTTGGACTTCTATTTTTTATTTTCTAATCATTTATAGTTGTTACGAACAGGTTTTAAGTAGTCTCTAAATGAATTAAAACCAATTGTAACCAGTTTTAACATATTTTTAATTATTTGAAATCAATTATGACAAGTTTAAACATGTTCTGAATAGTTTCAAACCAATTGAAACTAGTTTAAACGTATTCTAAATAGTTTGAAACCAATTGAAACCAGTTTAAACATGTTCTGAATAGTTGTAAACCAATTGGAACTAATTTAAACATGTTCTAAATGATATTAAACTAATTATGACAAGTTTAAACATATTTCTAATTATTTTTAATCAATTGTGACAAGTTGAAACATGTTCTAAATAGTTTGGAACCAATTAAAAACGGTTTAAACATGTTCTGAATAGTTTGGAACCAATTGAAACTAGTTTAAATGTGTTCTAAATATTTTGGAATCAATTGAAACCAGTTAAAACATGTTCTGAATAGTTTCGAACCAATTGGAACCAGTTTAAACATGTTCTAAATGATTTTATACTAATTATGACAAGTTTAAACATGTTTTCAATTATTTGTAATGAATTGTGAAAAGTTTAAACACGTTTCAAATACTTTTAAACCAATTGTAACCTGTTTGAAGATATTCCAAATTGTTTGGAAATTAAATTTTCATTTAATTAAACTCGTTTTTTTTAGCAAATACAATTCTTCATTGTCGATGATTGTAATAATTTTTTGTGACATACCTTTTTTTAGTGAAGCAATGATAATAATAATAATAATAATAATAATAATAAAATGAGATTTGTCATAAACGGTATTGATGAAGGGAAAAATTTGTAAAGTCTTGTTTCGTTTTCAAATTGTAGATGAGTGGTAGTGGTGGTGGTGGTGAATGAGGCAGGATGTTTCCATCAGGTTGCGCGTACCGATTGATCAACACAGTCGGCTGAATTAGAGCCGAGCGAGATGGGCATATTGATTGGCAATCAGTGTCGGCGCGCCTGGACGATGAAAACAGTTTTGCTACCGCAAACACAGAACGGGAACGTGTACTAGCACCTGAAAATGCAAACATTTCCACTGACAGAGAAAAAAAAAGGATGATGAAATTTCGTGTTGATACAGCGATTTTAATATATATTTATATATAGCACGCAAATCACAAAATACAAATAAAATAATATTGAAATATTTTTAAAAAATTACTTTAATATTTTTATAAGAGTTATTTTTCTTAGAAATTTCTTAGAAAACTCTTATGAGTATATTTAAAAGGTTACAATTGGTTTAAAAACATTTGTAATATGTTTAAACTTGTCAGAATTTGTTTCAAACCATTTGGAACATGCTTGAACTGATTCTAATTAGTTTCTAACCCTATGTAATATTTTGAAATTCTACGATTAATTCAAAAAAAACCACTTAAAATATGTTTGAACTTGTCACAATTGATTTCAAATCATTTGGAACATGTTTAAACTTGTTGTACTTGGTTTAAAACCGTTTAGAACATGATTAAACTTGTAAAAACTAGTTTCAAACCATTTGGAATGTTCTGATTCTTGTCATAATTGATTTAAAATAATTTAGAATATATTAAGACTACTTATATTTGGTTTTAAATCATTTAAAATATGTTTAAGTCGATCACAATTTGTTTCAAACAATTTGAAACGTGTTTAATATTGCCACAATTGGTTTAAAACTATTTGAAACATGTTTAAACCTGTCACAATTTATTTAAAATAATTAGAAACATGTTTAAACTTGTCATAAATGGTATAAAATCATTCACAACATGTTTAAACTGATTCCATTTGGTTCGAAACTATTCAGAACATGTTTTAACTGGTTTCAATTGTTTCCAAAATATTTGGAACACGTTTAAACTAGTTTCAATTGGTTTCAAACTATTCAGAACACGTTTAAACTAGTTTCAATTGGTTTCAAACTATTTAGAACATGTTTAAACCGTTTTCAATTGGTTCTAAACTATTTAGAACATGTTTCAACTTCTCACAATTGATTACAAATAATTGTAAACATGTTTAAACTTGTCATAATTGGTATAAAATTATTCAGAACATATTTAATCTGGTTCCAATTGGTTCGAAACTATTAAGAACGTGTTTAAACTTGTTTCAATTGGTTAGAAACTATTCATAACATGTTTAAACCTATTTCAATTGGTTCCAGACTGTTTAGAACACGTTTCAACTAGTTTCAATTAGTTTCAAACTGTTCAGAAAATGTTTAAACTGGTTTTTATTAGTTCTAAACTATTAAGAAAATGTTTAAATTTGTCATAATTGATTTCAAATAATTAAAAATATGTTTAAACTTGTCATAATTAGTATAAAATTATTAAGAACATGTTAAAATTAGTTACAATTGGTTTAAAAACATTTGCAATATGTTTAAACTTGTCAGAATTGGTTTTAAACTATTTGAAACATACTTTAACTGATTCTAATTAGTTTCTAACCCTTTTTTAATATTTTAAAATTCTACAATTAATTAAAAATAAAACCACTTGAAATATGTTTGAACTTGTCACAATTGATTTCAAATCATTTGGAACATGTTTGAACTTGTTTTACTTGGTTTAAAACCGTTTAAAATATGTTTAAACGTGTAAGAACTGGTTTCAAACCATTTGGAACGTTCTAATTCTTGTCATAATTGGTTTTAAATAATTTTGAATATGTTTCTAGTCGAAATTTGTTTTAAAAAGTTTTGAAATATGTTGAAACTAGTCACAATTGGTTGCAAACCACTTGGAATATGTTTGAACTGGTCATAATTGGTTTTAAACTGTTTAGAGCTTCACTGTTTCATACTTGCCACAACTTGTTGAAAATAATATTTAAAACATTTTGAAATATCTCACAATTGGTTTGCAAACCGTTTGAACTGATTATAATTAGTTCGATAAAACAGCTAAATTTTTTTTTCTACTCTGAAGAAATATATTTTATTATCTCAGATAAATATTTTTTCTATGTAATATATTTAATATGAAAAAAAACAAAAATGGTTTTTATTTTTAAAAAATATTTTTAAAAAAAATTTTACGATAAATTTCAAAAATAATAAATAAATAAATAATAATTTACAGATCAACCTCGTTTGATAACTGGAACTGACGTTGTTTTGTTTCGATTTTTTTTTTTTTTTTTTTTTGTTGAAAAAAAAGGTAAAACGTGAACAGGTATGCGTAAGTATAGGAAACGGTGATTTCGGCATGGGCTAGTGATCGTGCTCGTAGGTCTGATTGCCTGTTGTTTGTACGATGGTTGTTCGCGTTGAACGAGCCGCATATTCCGCGAAAACAGTCACAACTACTCGTTTCTCCGAACCGTCGAACCGAAAATCGAGATAGGTATACTGTTTTTTGATGAATTCATTCCAAACATCACCAATCCCCTGACTATATATTATATTATATTATATATATATATATAAAAAAAACACCCACTTTTGTCACGAATAAAAAAAAACCAGTTTAATTTGTAAAAGATTCTAAAAATAATAATAATAATTAATAAATTATAAAAATTTTGTAATTTTTTTTTTGTTTGTAAAAAATTGGAAAAGATTCCAGACCGATAGATAACGTGTTAAAATATATTAAAAGTTATTAGAAACTTTATGAAACCGTTTAAAATACGTTGAAACTATTTAAAACTTGTTCAAACTTGTTAAAAACGGTTAGAAACGGTTAGAAACAATTTTTAACTTATTCAATACTATTGAAATTGTTTTTAAATCATTTAAAAACTTTTGTCAAAAAACGTTAGAGACTTTCTTAAAATTGTCTGAAACTTGTTTTAAAAAAAAAATTTAGAATCATTTTAAAACAGTTTAAAATAAGTTCAAAATCATTTAAAACTTGTTCAAACATGTTTTAGTTGGTTTGAAAATAATTCAAACTAATTGAAATTTAGTAAAGTTGTTTTGACCTATAACTAAAATATTATCAAAAAATTTATAATTGTTTCTGATAAATTAAAATTAGCTAAAAGCGCTTTAAAACCGTTTAAAACAAGTTGGAAATCATTTAAAATATTTTTTGAAACTTATTGGGAATAGATTTGAAAATATTTAAAAAAAAAATACAATTCAATTTAAATTATTTTTAAATAATGTGAAATTTTGTGAAAATTTAAGAGTAGCTTTAGAAACGATTAAAATTTATTTTTTAAAAAAAATTTATAGTCGTACTAAAAGTATTTGAAACAAGTTAAAACATTTTAAAATTTGTATATAAACATGTTGCAATCGGTTTGAGATTATTAAAAACTTGTTAAATCCTATTGAAATTGTTGTTGAACCAAGCGAAATGTTAAAATTTTATAATTGCTTTTAAACAATTTCTGAAATTAGTTCAGATGCTTTAAAACTATTTTAAATAAGTTAAAACCATCAAAAACTAGTTTAAACTTAAATTGGTTTAAAAATATTTAAAATTAGTTAAAATCTATTGAGATTATTGTTTAAATTAACGAAAAATGTTATCAGAACTTTATAATTGTTTCTATAAATATGTTTGAAATTATAGTTAAAATTTACTAAAGACGCTCAAAAACTGTTTTAAACTAGTTAGAACCATTTAAAATAGTTTTAAATTTATTGAAATAGTTTTAAAATTATTTAAAACTAATTCAATCCCATTGAAATTGTTATTAGAAGTAAAAAAAAAATGTCAAAAACTTAAAATCATTCTAAAACTTTTTAAAACAAATCAAAATCATATAAAACTTGTTCAAACTTGTTGTAATTTGTTTGACAATATATTTAAAACTAGTTCAATTCAATTAAAATTATTATCAAACCAAGTGAAACATTATTATTAAAATATTATAAACACTTCTAAACACACTGAAATTAGTTAAAATTAATCATAGACATTTCAAAAACCGTTTCAAATAGTTTAAAATCAATGAAAACCAATTCAAACCTATTGGAATTGCTTTAAATTTTTTTTTTTAACTACATCCATTACATATTGAAATTGTTTCAACATTTCAAGTAAAACTTTACGAAAACATTAGAATTGTTTTAATTATTACTTGAAACTTGTTATTAAAATAATTCCAAAAAATTGTCAAAAATAGTTTTAAAACATATGTTCAAACCTATTCGAATCGATTTAAAAAGTAGTTTAAATCTCTTTCAAACCAATCAAAAACTTTTTCAAATCTATTGTGAAGCACTTTGAAATTTTATTTTTAAATTTAAAATCATTTTATTAAATATTTTTTCAAAAAAAAAGTAATTTTAATTTTGTAAATTGGAATGAATATTAAAAAAAAAAAAAAAAAAAAATATTGTAATATACAAAACTGATATTGTATGTATAATCTCATTTGGAGGGGGGGGGGGGGAAACTCTGCAAACAAGCCACAAATTTTTGTACGCAAACCCTTTTTGGGGGGCTTATGAAATGCGATTGAGCACATTTAATATAGAGCTTTTTTTCGCGTACGTGTGGCGAACTCTTTGGAAGATTAAAATCTCCCGATCCCCTCTGGACCATCTCTCTCCGGGCACAAGAGCGTCGAAGTTAAGTGTTCGCGCGGCCCTTCGTCTATATATATATATATATATATATATACTTTCTACATTGGAAAGAGAGCTGACAGGACGGGAAGAGAAGATTCTCTGTAAGAGAAGAGTCGAAGAGAAAACAGAATAAGAGAGAAACAAGAGAAGAAAGAGTAGATGAGATGAGAGTATAACGTTGGAGAAGCTGCACCGCCTCAAGGAAGATTCGTTGTCTCTTACTTTTTGCATTTTATTTTCCTTTTGCCCTCCCCCCCCCTCTCTCTCACTCTTTTTTCCATTCCCTTCCAATCAAAAATTTATTAATGGCGCAGTACTGGAGCAGTACTGGCAAATATTGGCGCAGTACTGACAAATACTGGCGCAGTACTGGAGCAATACTAACAAATACTGGCGCAGTACTAACAAATACTGGCGCAGTACTAACAAATACTGGCGCAGTACTGGCAAATAATGGCGCAGTGCTGACAAATACTGGCGCAGTACTGGCAAATACTGGCGCAGTACTGGCACCAGAGTTGGCGTAACTTTGGGATGATAACATTTTACCAGTATTGGCTACAAGAGTTGGCACCAGTATTGGTAACCACTACTGGTTCAGTACTGGCCGAGTACTGGCAGTTTTGTAATTTATTGTATACACGAAAAGAAAGCTTTAACTGTAACAGAAAGATAAGTTTCACTCCAGGTAATACTTTTTTGGTATACTTAGGAAAAAGTGTCTGTTTTTAGTAACCCAAGACAAATTAAATATTAATTAAATTAGTCAACTATAACTAATTAATATTTTATTATATAAAATCGAAAACACAAAGAATTTTCATTCGTTCTTATAATATATATATATATATATATATATATATATATATATATATATATATATATATATATATATATTGCAAATTATTATTTTAAAAAATCGAAAAATAAATATAAAAATATGTTTATTATAAAACCAAAGTTTTTATAATATATAAAAAAACAGTTCAGTAAAAATTAAAATGTTTACAAAATAATTATAATTTAAATAATTATGCAATTAACTATTTAATTATTTTATTATTCACTTTAATTTATTAATTATTATATCAAATATAAATAAATTAAGATTGAATTCAATTCAATTTACATAAAAAAAAAATTAGTTTACAAATTAACTCATCACAAATCTAATGATTTAATCCCTCATAACAAAAGGACATCCCTAGGATATCCATAGGATATCCATATCAATGGTCGATATCCTAGAATGGTCCCCAGGATATCTTGGGATATCCATAGGATATCCCTAGGACATCCAAACCGCCGGTCTGTGGGACATCAATAGGACATCCATAGGATATCCACAGGATGTCCCTAAGACATCCAAACCGCCGGTCTGTGGGACATCAATAGGACATCCATAGGATATCCACAGGATATCCCTAAGACATCCACAAAATATCTATTGGATATTATATCGCAGGATATCCATGAGATATTCTCAGGATGTCCGTGGGATATTCTTAGGATATTTACGGGATATTTAATATCTCAACATATATTTTTAAAAGGTTAAAATTGTTAAGCTAATATAATGAATAATAATATAATAAAAACAAAAAATTTTATGAGCTTCTAATTTATTTTAAATGAAGATTTGAAACGCATTTTTCAAAATTTTTAAATAAACTCATGCACTTAATGTATAATTAATATTAATAGTTATTCGTTATTTGGGGGGAAGAATTTATATTTGTTTAAAGCCAATTTATTTTCTGACAATATTAAGCATATATGAATAAAGGAATGAATCACGAATGAGAAAAATATTAGTTAATAATTTTTCAAATTAAACAACTTTCTCGAAAAACAAGTTGCATTTTATTTTATTTATATAAAATTTAATTCACAGAATATTCTCACTCGTATAGTCTCATAATGACTTTAAAAACAGTATCCTGAGAATATCTTCTTGACATCCAGAAGATATACTGAGAATATCCTGAAAATATCTGTGGGATATCCTGACGATATCTATGGGATATCCTGATGATATTTGTGGGATATCCTGACGATATCTATGGGATATCTGGAGGACATTTATGAAAGTCTATAGAGATATCCAGAAGATATTCTGTGGATATCCTCAGATATCCATGGGATATCCAAACCGCCAATTTTTTTGGATATCCTTTAAGAGATCTTTTTGATATCCATAGGACATCCCTAGGATATCTGCGGGATATTATCAATATATCCCAAGATATCTTGGTGTTATTAGGGATAAATAATGAATACTAAATTCCTGAAATTAATTATTAAAAAAATTATCTAAGTTATTTTTAAATTAACATTAAATTTTTGTTTATAATTCACTTTTGGAGAAAAAAAACTGAAGATTAACATCTAGAAACAAATTACAATAATTTTATTGACCATTGAAATTTATAAGTTTGTAGATTTAACTGCTATTTTTATAATTTCTAGTAAGAAAGGTTAATTGTATATTTTATATTATTGATAATAATAACATTTGTACAATTTTACTTGCGATTGTATTTAATTTTTTATAAACAAATTTATTTATTTTTAGTTTGATCGTTTAGAATTTTTTTTTTTTTTTTTGGTATTGAACTTGTTTTACATATTTTTTCAAACCGATTGCAACAAGTTTTAATATGTTTTAAATAGTTCTAACTTGTTTTAAACGGTTTTAGAGAGCACTTATCAGTTCATTTTAATTAATTAGGAATAGTTATAAAGTTTTGATAATATTTTAGTTAGGTCAAACAACTTTACTAAATCTTAACTAGTTTGAAATATTTTCAAATCAACTAAAACATGTTTGAACAAGTTTTAAATAATTTTAAATTATTTTAAAAATGTTTTAAAACAATTCTAAAATTTTTTAAACAAGTTTTCAGACAATTTTAAGAAAGTCTCTAAAGTTTTGACAAAGTTTTATCTAATTAAAAAAAAAAAAACATTTTCAATAGGATTGAATTAATTAAAAATATTTTCAAATCGTTTCCAACAAGTTTAAACAAGTTTTAAAATATTTTAACTTGTTTTAAACAGTTTTAGAGCGACTCTAAAATTTTAAAAATAATTTTTAGTCATTTTTAAAGCTATTCTAAGGTTTTGACAAAGTTTTGCATAATTTAAAAATAATTTTTAATTTGGTACAGGACAATTTTTTGAATAAAATTTATTAAATCATTAAAAATCATTTAGTATCGATTATATTATTATTATTATTATTATTATTTTTTTATTATTTTTATTATTATTATTATTATTATTATTATTATTATTGGAAAAGATGATTTTCATCTATGATTTAAAAATATATCAGATTACATTTCACTTCAATTAAATAACTGAAGGTTAAATATATATATATATATATATTCAAAGTAAAAGAATCCGTTTAGGTGAATTGCTTCATACTATATATATAACACACATATTTTGAATGATTTATTTTCGAGTGCGATGTCGAACGTCCCGTGGAGAAATGATTACCGATGAACGGTAGTCCATATAGCATTGAAATGATCGAGAGGTCCAAGATAATCGTGTCAGGTCCACGATTTCGTATGATAGGTCTCGTTGGTATGCGCGATGATGCAGTTTGAAAGTTTCTCGTCCCTCAAGTGTGCGTTGCGCGCCGCTCTCCGCGCTTTGTGCTATAGGTATGGTATCATTTCGATGAGACTGATGCCCTCTGTTGCTTCACACAAACACACACACACACACACAAACTTTGCTCGAGGCTATATAAAGCTGGTTGCATTGCAGACATTTTGACATTTTTCCTCCAAACTCAAAATAAAAACTAGAAAATTACAATTTGGAATAATCATTTTTAATTTTAAAATATAATAAAAAAAAAAAAAATTTCAAATAAAAGAAAAAATTAAAACGTTATTTTATCACTGCAATTCATTTCGAAAAAAAAGTTGAAAATACATTTTAAAAAAATTTTTTTTGCCTAAAACTGATTGAAATTTGTTGAAATTTACATCCAAACTGTTTGAAACTAGTTCAAACCTGTCAAAAAAACATGTTAGCATTGGTTTTAAAACTTTTGGGAACTAGTTGAAACTTTCTCAACATGAAAATCATTTTGAAACTGCCTGAAACTAGTTCAAATCTAACTTGTTCGAAATGCCTCCAAACTATTAGAAACTAGTTCAAACCGAACCAGTTTGAACGGCTTCCAAACTGTTTGAAACTAGTTCGAACCTGTCACAAAAACACTTTAGCATTGGTTTTAAAGCTGTCGGGAACTAGTTGAAACTTTCTCAACATGAAAATCATTTTGAAATTGCCTGAAACTAGTTTAAATCTAACTTGTTTGAACTGCCTCCAAACTATTAGAAACTAGTTCAAACCAGTAAAAAAAAGTACTAATTTCAAATTGTCGGTAACTAGTCCAAATGTTTCAAACTAGTTTTAAAATCGTTTCGAAACTAATTTGAAAATAGTTCAAAACAAACTCGTTTGAACGATTTCCAAACTGTTTGAAACTAGTTCACAACTGTAACAAACATATTAGAACTTGTTTTAAACTGTCGGTAACTAGTTCAAATGTTTCAAACCTATTTTAGAATAGGATCGAAGCTAAGTGAAACTAGTTCAAACCGAACCAGTTTGAACGGCTTCCAAACTGTTTGAAACTAGTTCGAACCTGTCACAAAAACACTTTAGCATTGGTTTTAAAACTATTGGGAACTAGTTGAAACTTTCTCAACATGAAAATCATTTTGAAATTGCCTGAAACTAGTTTAAATCTAACTTGTTTGAACTGCCTCCAAACTATTAGAAACTAGTTCAAACCAGTAAAAAAAAGTACTAATTTCAAATTGTCGGTAACTAGTCCAAATGTTTCAAACTAGTTTTAAAATCGTTTCGAAACTAATTTGAAAATAGTTCAAAACAAACTCGTTTGAACGATTTCCAAACTGTTTGAAACTAGTTCACAACTGTAACAAACATATTAGAACTTGTTTTAAACTGTCGGTAACTAGTTCAAATGTTTCAAACCTATTTTAGAATAGGATCGAAACTAAGTGAAACTAGTTCAAAACGAACCAGTTTGAACGGCTTCCAAACTGTTTGAAACTAGTTCGAACCTGTAAAAACATGTTAGCATTTGTTTCAAATCGACTGTAACTAGTTCAAACTTACAAAACCTTTGTTAAAATTGTTTTTAAAATAGTAAAAACTAGTTCAAACCTATCAATAACATCTTCAAAATGATTCTCAACTTTGTTAAATGTGTTTCAATTTATCAAAACATGTTAGAATAGCTTCTAAACTGTCTATAACTAGTTTAAACCTGTCAAAACTTGTTATTTTCTATTTTAAATTGTCCTTGTTGAAACCGATCAAAACAATTATAAAATCATTTCCAAATTGACTAAAACTAGTTCAAACCTGTTAGGAACAAATTAAAAATAATTCAAAATTGTTTAAAACTATTTTTAACATGATAGTACTTAATACCAGTTAGAAATAGTTTCTAACTATTTGTAACCATGTAAAAACTTAATAAATTGTGCTGCAAACTGTCTGAAACAATTTAAAACTCTTTGAATGAATTAGTATCACTCCCATACAATCTAAAAAGAGTTTAAACATGGCAGAAACATGTTTCAGCTGGTTGGTAACTGTTTGAAACATGTTCAAACTTATTAGCGTTTTGTCTAAATTGTACAAAACTAGTTTAAAATTGTCGATTAACACATGTACGAAAAATGTTCAAAACTTGTCTTAAATATGTTAGTTGATTTGAAACAGTCCTAAACTTGTTCTAACTTGTTCTAAACGTGTTTGGGATGGTTCGAATTTGTACGAAACAAGTTATAATATATCGGTACATGGTAGAATTCCTTTCTGAACTAATCAAAACATATTAAAATTTTTCTATAATATGTTAATCAATTTGAAACAGTTGAAAACGTGTTCTAACTTGTCCAAAACTCGTTTGGTGCGGTTCCAAATTGTACGAAACAAATTCGAATTTATCAGAACATGTACAATCCCTTTAATATTACTGAAAATTTATTCAAATTTGTTTAAAATAAGTAAATCGATTTGTAACAGTCAAAAACTTATTCGAACTTGTCCAAAACGTGTTTGGGACGATTAGAACACGGAGAAAAAAGATTTCTTTTATAAAGTAACTTTTACTACTTTCAGAGTAAAACTGGACCAACTCAAAGTTTCTGCGCATCTCTGGCAATTTTTACTCCAAAAATAGTAAAATTTACTCTAGAAATAGTAAAACTTACTACGGAAACAGTAAAATTTACTACAGAAATAATAAATTTTACTATTTTTGGAGTAAAAATTGCCAGAGATGCGCAGAAACTTCGAGTTGGTCCAGTTTTACTCTGAAAGTAGTAAAAATTACTTTTTCTTTTTCTCCGTGAATGTGTACAAAACAAGTTATAATCTTTTGGAACATGGTAGAAAACCATTCTGTACTAATTAAAACATGTTAAAATATTTATATAATACATTAATCGATTTGAAACATTCAAAGACTTATTCTAACTTATTTCAAATTAGTTTGAGGCGGTTTCAAATTGTACGAAACAAGTTGAAATTTATCAGAACATGGTAGAGTTCCTTTTAATACTAATTAAAATTTATTTAAACCTGTCTAAAAATAAGTAAGTCAATTTAAAACAGTAAAAAAAAAACGTGTTCTAACTTGTTCAAAACAAGTTATAGTCGGTTTTAATCTGTCCAAAATGATTTCATATACTTATCTGAATACATTTAGCGTTCTTTACAAAGTGTTTAAAACAATTTTTAAGATTTGCCTATAGAAACATTTTGATCTCTTCCAAGCTCTCTTCATATTCAAAACTGGTTAAAATTGGTTCCAACTTGTTCAAAATCATTTTGAAACACGTTTGAACGTATTTTTATAATCCTATTCAAACGTGTTTTGGCTTGTTTTAAATTTTCAGAAACTTTTTTGCAAAAAAAAAAAAAAAAAAAAAAAACCTTTCATAATTTCTTGTAGACTATTTACAGTGTATTATAAAATATTTTTCCGGTTAAAAATTTTAATTTATCAGTAATTTTTTTTTTTTTTTTTTTTTTTTTTTTGACTTCAAGAGAAACTTTATAGTTAAATCTATATAGTAAACTTGTTATATCAGTTGAGAAAATTGTGTAAAAAAAAAAAATTATTAACCTTGGCACGCGTTTCTAAGGTGTATGTGTGTATATATTATATACGTTTGCCGTTAAAATGTTTCAAAGTAGCAGGCGCATCATCAATGTCAGAGTCGTGCCTCAAGGCTTTGGAAGAAACGCTTTGGAACGTATATATATATATATATATATATATATATATATATATATATATATATATATATATATATATATATATGTGAGTTCTATCTACTACTATAGCAAGTGTTGCAAATGGAGGATTCATTTTCAATACTCAAAGAGATAGTATATATATATATATAGTGGCTTTTGTATATATGTATGCGTATAGTGACTACCGAGAGCGCGGTAGCAGTGCCCGTGAGAGATGGGATTGCGCGATAGGCCGCGTGTCGAAAATAGAAATATAATCTGATAGGCTCATTGTGCCTCGAGCCACTCGGTACTATCTCGCACTACCACCGACGAATCACCTTCCGTAGCAGCTTCTTTTCTCTCTCCCTCTCTCTCTTTCTTTACTCTCTTTACTCTCTTCTTTCATCTCATAAATAACCAATTCTCAATTTCTTATTATTTTTCTCCCTCTGCTGTATAGAAATTAACTCTGACAATCATCGAAACAACTTTTGTTAGTCGCAGATTTTTTTTTTTTTTTGACTCCACCACAAGTTAATAATATACTCTATATATACTTATGTATACATTTGATATATTAGACAAATCCTTAACGTTTTATTTTTTTTTTTTTTTGTATCTCTTGGAAATAAAGTTTATGTCATTTGAAATTAAAATATTTTTTCTGTTCTAATTTACAACTAGGAACAAGTGAAAATTTAAGAAAGAAAAGTTGCAGCTGTTCTTATTGTTTTTAGAGGCAGTGATAACGAATCTAAACTCTGTTTTTCAAAATTCAAAATGTCGGATCCAATATGGCGGAAGAAAATTTGAAAATTGATTGAATTTGCATTAAAGTTGAGTATCTACGTTAGACATACGTACAAACTACATTAAACCGAATTTAAAACATTTTCGGACCTTCATTAAACCTTATTTGAACCTAATTTGGATCTATATTTTACTAATATTGGATCTACGTTAGGCTTACATTAAACCTACGTTAGAACTATGTTAGACCTACGTTAGTTTTACGTTTAACCTACTTTACTCTTAAGTTAGTTCTACTTTAGACCTACGTTAGTTCTAAATTAGTCCTACGTAGATTTAAGTTAATCCTACGTTAAACCTACTTTAGTTCTAACTTAGTCCTACGTTAGACCTATCTTAGTTCTACGTTAGATCTATGTTAGACCTACGTTAGTTTTCCGTTTAACCTACTTTACTCCTAAGTTAGTTCTACTTTAGACCTACGTTAGTTCTAACTTATAGTTCTACATATATTTAAGTTAAACCTACTTTAGTTCTAACTTAGTTCTACGTTAGACCTCTGTTAGATCTACGTTAAACATACGTTAAACCTACGTTAGTTCTACGTTAAACCTACTTTAGTTCTAAGTTAGTCCTACGTTAAACCTAAGTCAAACTTAATTTAGTTCTAATTCAGTCCTACGTTAAACTTAATTTAGTTCTACCTTAGTCCTTACGTTAGACCTAGTTCAGTTGTACCTTAATCCATTATGTTAGACCTACTTTAGTTCTAACTTAGCCCTACGTAAGACCTATCTTAGATCTACGTTAGACCTATGTTAAACCTACGTTAGTTTTACGTTCAACCTACTTTACTCCTAAGTTAGTTCTACTTTAAACCTACGTTAATTCTAACTTAGTCCTACATATATTTAAGTTAAACCTCCTTTAGTTCTAACTTAGTCCTACGTTAGACCTTTGTTAGATCTACGTTAAACATACGTTAAACCTACGTTAGTTCTACGTTAAACCTACTTTAGTTCTAAGTTAGTCCTACGTTAGACCTAAGTCCAACTTAATTTAGTTCTAATTTAGTCCTACGTTAAACCTAATTTAGTTCTACCTTACTCCTTACGTTAGACCTACTTCAGCTGTACCTTAGTCCTTACGTTAGACCTACTTTAGTTCTACCTTAGTCCTTACGTTTGAGCTACTTTAGTTCTACCTTAGTCCTTACGTTAAACCTACTTTATTTCTACCTTAGTCCTTACGTTAGACCTACATTGGACCTACCTAGACCTACGTTAAAACTACACAAGACCTAAGTTAGACCTATGTTCAACCTACAATAGTCGTACGTTAAACCTACTTTAGTCCTACGTTAGACCTACGCTAAACCTAAATTAAAACTTTTTTTAGACTTACCTTAGTCCTACGTTAGACCTACTTTGGACCTACGTTAAACCTACGTTATACCTACCCTATACCTACCTTATATTTTAGAACCTACATTAAACCTACGTTAGTATTACGTTAAACCTACTTAAGTCCTACGTTAGTCCTACTTTGGTCATACGTTAGACCTACTTTATCCCACGTTGAAGCTACATTGAACTTAATTACGCCCTTCTTTGGAGTTTTATTAAGCCTATATTGAACCTATTTTAGCATTATATTTTGACCTACGTTGAACCTATTTTAAACCTATTTGGGCCAATATTAGATCAATTTTGTCCTACGTTGAATCAATATTGAACCTAATTTAAACCTTTTTTGAACCTACGTTAAACCTACGTTGAACCTACGTTAAACTTACGTTGAACCTACTTTAAACCTACTTTGAACCTACTTTGAACCTACTTTGAACCTATATTGGACCTTTTTTGATCTGCATTGAACCTACATTAGCCCTATGTATATAAAACAAACTTTAAAACCTATTGTAAAACCCTAAAAAAACGCAGTGCTTCATAACCTAACTTCAAATGAGAATTTTAAAATAGTTTCCATTTATTTTCATTATTTTGATGATTATTTTATTACAATTGTTATAATGTCATGATTTCTTGGTATATCGTGCTCATTTTGTTTCATGAGGCCGAGATCGATTTTGGTCATAAAACATTGACCGCGCAGTGCCAGTAGGAGCGTGACCAATGGCATTGGAATCGTAAAGAAATTAGAGGGATTCTAATGGTTTCCGGGTATGGTAAACCTTCCGGTCCGCATACATCTTTCTCTCGACCATTCCCCGCGGTTTTGATATCATAGGTCAGGACTCGTGAGAAAGAGAGAAAGAGAGAAATTGACCCTATACGTTAAATCAAACACAAAACGGAAACATTTAATCTACAATGGAACAGGATTTGTCTACATTTAGAGATAAATTTTGAAATGAAGAAGAAAATATTGCAAATTTTGAAAAATAGGCAAATTTTTGTCGAGTATGGTCAGATTAATGTATTTCTAAAAATTATTCAAAAAAAAAAAATTTTGAATATTAAATATTATGAAACTTTGAATTATGCCAACCAAAAGGTTCAAAATAGTTTCAAAATAGTTTCAAAATAGTTTCAAAATAGTTTGAAAGTAGGTTCAAAGTAGTTTTAAAATAGTTTCAAAATAGATTCAATGTAGATTCAAAGTAGTTTCAAAATAATTTCAAAATAGTTTCAAAATAGTTTCAAAATAATTTCAAAGTAGTTTCAAAATAGTTTAAAAATAGGTTCAAAGTAGTTTCAAAATAGAACTAATGTAGATTTTTACATAGGTTTAGAGTAGATTTAAATTTGTTTCAATATGTCAAAAGTAGGTTTAGATTAGGTTCAATATAGTTCTAAAGCAGGTTTATAGTAGGTTCAACCTCGGTCCAAAGTAAGTTCAAAGTAGATTCAATATAGTTCAAATATATTTTCAAAGTCTGTTCAAAGTATAGTTTCAAAATAATTTCATAATAGTTTCAAAATAGTTTTACAGTATGTTCAAAGTAGTTTCAAAATAGTTTTACAATGTTTCCAAAGTAGGTGCAAAGTAGTTTTAAAGTACTTTCAAAATAGTTTTACAGTATTTAGTTTCAAAATAGATTTAAAGTAGATTCAAAGTAGTTTCATTATAGTTTCAAAATAGTTTTAAAGTAGATTTTGTATAGTTTCAACACAGACGATTCTACATTAACTTTATTCAATTGTAATTTTTCCTATCCAAAATATTGCCAACAAAACTTTTGTTAACTAAAATATTATTCAAGAGAATAAATTCTTTTTTTCAGTTTTATTTTTCAATATATTAAAAAATAAATCGAAAATTATTTCAGCACAAAATGCCAAAATTTTCTAATATAATATTGTGAATATATTTATTTTCTGTGTTTTTTGTTCATTTTTTCAGTTTTTTTTTTTTTTTTTTTTTTTTGTTTTTTGTTTTATTATATATGATACAGTCAAAGTTGCGCGTTTGCAGTTGAGTTTTTGTTTCCTACTAATGGAGCACTGTGAAAATCGTTGGGGTGTAACGTAATTGTTTTTGACGCGGTAATTTTACAGTGTCATGAATACACCTCCAACCGTCTGTCCATTTTGCCATAAGAACCCCGGGCCAACAAAGCCGCGGAGAGCGCGCAACGTCTCGTGGATAACCACTTGCTTTTCCTTCACATCGCAAAAGAGCGCCACACAGAAAAAAAAAAAAAAAAAAAAAAAAAGAGAAAAAAAAGAAAAGAAAAAAGCCTCCCATCTGCGCGCTTATTTCTCACTGCTCATGCTTTTCTTACTTGACAGCCCCACCAATCAGGGTCCATCAGGCAAGATGGACGCCGGCTGTCTGTCATGAGTCTTGTATACATATATATATAGATCGAGAAGAATTTTTCTTGCCCTTAACACATTTTTAAATTCTAACGCGTTTGCACACAGTTATAAACACACAATTTATTTTATTTATTTTCTTTCTTTAATTACATTGAATTTGAATATATTTATTTATCACATATATATATATATACATTAAACTGTCCGAAATGAGAGAAAAATTGCCAAAAACTTTTTTAGTATGTTCTAAACTATCCGAAACAAATTAAAAAATGTTTAAATTAAGCAAAAATATGTTAGAATAACTTCTAAACCATGTAAAACAAGTTTAAATCTGTCAAAATTTGTTACAATCTGTTAAAAAGTGTTTTGAACTTCTTTGAACCGACTAAAATAATAATAAAATTGATTCCAAAATTGACTAAGGAACTAGTTCAAACCTATTAGGAACATATTAGAATTAATTCATAACTGTTCAAAACTAGTTTAAAAATGTCAATTCTTGTTCGTTAGTTAGCAATTTAAAACAGTTAAAAAGTATTATAACTTGTTCCAAAACTTGTTAGAAACAGTTCCAAATTTTACGAAACAAATTTGACTCTATCGAAATACAAAACATAATTTAAAACTATTTTAAAACTACTTTGAAACTACATTGAACCTGAATTTGCTCTACTTTAGATCTACTATAAACCTACATTCATTCTATATTATAAAGCATCTAGTTTTGGACAAAAATTGAACCTATATTTGACCTACTTTGAACCTTCTTTGAACCTGCATAAACTCTACATTGCACCTACTTTGAACATTTTTTGAACGTACATTGAACCTACGTAAACTCTACATTGCATCTAATTTAAACCTTCTTTAAAGGTATGTTGAACCTACATAAACTCTACATTATTTGATATAAGATATTAGTAACCGAAATATAAACTCTACGTTGCACCTACTTTAAACCTACATAAACTCTACATTACACATACTTTGAACATTCTTTGAACGTACATTGAACCTACGTAAATTCTACAATGCATCTAATTTAAACTTTCTTTGAACCTACGTAAATTCTTCATTACGTATAATTCGAACCTTCTCTAAACGTACGTAAACTCTACATTAATTGGTATAAGATATTAGTGACTAAAGTATAAACTCTACATTACACCTGCTTTGAACCTTCTTTGAACCCACATAAACTCTATATTGCACCTACTTTGAAGTTTCTTTAAACGTACATTGAACCTACGTAAACTCTACTTTTCATCTAATTTGAACCTTTTTTGAACTATATTGAACCCACATAAATTCTACATTATTTGGTATAAGATATTAGCGACTAAAATATAAACTCTACGTTGCACCTACTTTGAATCTACATAAACTCTACATTATACCTACTTTGAACCTTCTTTGAACATACATTGAACCTACGTAAACTCTACTTTTCATCTAATTTGAACCTTTTTTGAACTATATTGAACCCACATAAATTCTACATTATTTGGTATAAGATATTAGCGACTAAAATATAAACTCTACGTTGCACCTACTTTGAATCTACATAAACTCTACATTATACCTACTTTGAACCTTCTTTGAACGTACATTGAACCTACGTAAACTCTACATTGCATCTAATTTGAATTTTCTTTGAATCTACGTAAATTCTACAATGCATCTAATTTGAACTTTCTTTGAAACGACGTAAATTCTACATTACGTCTAATTCGAACCTTCTTTAAACCTACGTAAACTCTACATTATTTGGTATAAGATATTAGTGAATAAAGTATTAACACTACGTTGCACCTACTTTGAACCTACGTAAACTCTACATTACACCTACTTTGAACCTTCTTTGAACGTACATTAAACCTACGTAAACTCTACATTTCATCTAATTTGAACCTTCTTTGAACATATATTGAACCTACGTAAACTCTACATTATTTGGTATAAGATATTAGTGACCGCAAAGTATAAACTCTACATTGCACCTACTTTAAACCTTGTTTGAACGTACATTGAACCTACGTAAACTCTACATTGCATCTAATTTGAAGCTTCGTAAATTCTACATTGCATCTAATTTGAACCTTCTTTGAACCTACGTACATTCTACATTATGTCTAATTCGAACCTTCTTTGTACTTACGTTGAACCTATTTTAAACCTATATTGAACCTACTTTAAACCATAATTAAATCTGCATTGCACCCGAGATAAAAGGATGACAAAACCTCGTAACCCTAAAAAAAACCCTTTTTTCCAACCTAAATAAACTTTGCTCTCTATTTATAGTTAGAACATATGTAGAGATATGCAATTTTTCTTATCTACATACATTTTCCTCTAAAGGAATTGAATTTTTAGTTTGTGGTTTATTGAGAACGATAATAATGAAAGTTGCTTTTATTTTTGGTTACATACTCACATATATATATGTATATCTGTATATATGTATATTAAAGTTTATAAAATGAAAAGAGCTTAGTGGGTAATTACTAAAAGGTATATGTTTAAGCCCCGTGAAACTGATTTATTATAGCACTATGGCAACAATGAAAAGGTTGATAATATCAAAGCTTGTGGACTATATATATATATATATATATATAAATAGAGAGAGAGAGAGATTCGAAGTGCAACGTTTTGAGAAGGGAAAGGGGCAATCCAATCAATCAGCCGCAAATCAGTATGCACAGCACGTTCGCCTAATGCCGCCACTCTTTCATCATATTCGTGTGATCGCAACCCCCCCCCCACTCCTTCTCCCTCCCCCACTTTGGTTCTCGCGTTGGGGGTACACGCAATCGCTAATGGCAACGTTTAAAGACCACAATATCGACCCTTTACTAATACTAAAGTTCAACTTCTATTTATCAAAAAAAAAAAATAAAAAAAAATTTTTTTATTCTCTACTCTGCAAAAAAATACTTTAAAAAATGCTTATTGTAAAATTGTTAAAATTGGTTATAACTGCTTCAAAAGAATTTAAAACTAGTTCGAACGTGTCCGCATTGATTTTAAATCGTTTGAAACATGTTCGAATCTATTTCCAAACTGACTGAAACTTGTTTGACTGTTGTTAATTATTACAAATATGTTAGAACCAATTGGAATTGTTTCAAACCAATTAGAACCTTTTTAAATTATTTGTAATAATTAAATGATAATTAATTAATTTTTAATCATTTTTTAACCAATTTGGACTGTTACAAACCAGTTAGAATCTATTTTAATCATTTTGAAACAGTTTGAAATCAGTTCCAATCGATGTTAAATTAATTAGAATTACTTTTTTTTTATTAATTACAATAAATTGAAATCAATTGAGATTGTTTAAAATCAGTTTAAACCTGTTTGAATCGATTTGAAACCATTTTAAAATAGTTCAAAGCAAATTTAAACCAATTAGAATCTATTTGAATGATTTTAAATTAGTTCAAAGTAACTTTGACTGTTTCAAACCAGTTAGAATCATGTTAGAATCGATTCGAAACAATATAAAACCACTTCCAAACAGTCACCAAGTCAATTAGAAGCAGTTAGAAGCAATTAGAACCAACTTAGATTGTTTAAAACCATTTAGAACATGTTTAAATCGATTTGAAACAGTACAAAACCAGTTCTAATCGTTGAGAAATAAATTAAAATCGCTTTGAATTCTTTAAAATACATTAGTACCAAATTGGATTCTTTCAAACCAGTTTATTTATTTATTTATTTATTTAAACAATTTCCCCGCGGTCCATAGAGACCATTAATGGGTATATACATTTCAATTGAAAAAATAAAGAATAACAAAGTATAAATTCCAATGACAGACTAATATGTACATAAACTCTGTAGATAAAAAAAAATAGAAAATCAAACAATAATAATGAAAGTCAATTCGTGCGAATTCGTTCTACATAAGTTTCGGTGAGCTTTAAGAATTCACTCTGTGATGAAGAGAACAAATCCAAATCAGGATTCATTGTATTAAAAATTTGATTGATGTGAAAACATGCATAAAAAATCGGTACACTGGATCCTGAAAAGGAGATAGGTTCCCTTAAATAAAAAGGAGTTGTCTGTCGTGAATTGAAACGAGGTATACGAAAATTTATAATTGATAATAAATCGTGGCAATTAATTTGATTGTTAATGATCTTGAACAGAAACATAACAGAGTTGATAATACGCCGCTCTTCCAATGTAACAAAATTAAAACGCTCACATAACTCAAGATAGTCGAATCCACGAGGAGGGTATCTTCCATCAATCTTGAAGGACAAAAACTTTAAAAACCGTTTCTGAATCTTCTCAAGATCTTCTTTATATTTTATGTATAACGGATTCCATATTAAAAAAGCATATTCCATACGAGACCGGACAAAAGAGTTAAACAAAAGAGTCAATGTAAAAACGTTGGAAAAGTTCTTCGACGACCTTATCAGGTAGCCCAAGGCACGGGATGCGGTAGCTATTAAAGAGGTTATATGATCGGCAAAACTAAGAGATGAATTAAAAGTAACACCAAGGTCTACAAATGAGTTCACTCTTTGAATGCTATGATTATTTAATATGTAAGTGTGATTGAAAGTAGGTGCTGAGCCCTTATGGAAAGACAACAATTTACATTTATTAAGGTTGAGAGGTAGTTTGTTTTCTAGGCACCAAGCAAAAATTTTATCGAGGTCAATTTGTAGATCGGTGATGTCTTGCTCTGAGGATATCATACGGAAAATTTTAAGATCATCCGCAAATAATAAGGCGTTTGACTCTATAAATTCAAGGACATTGTTAATGAAAAGAGTAAAGAGTGGGGATCCAAACGAGGAACCCTGAGGTACTCCACGAGTGGGGGTAGAAGGTTTGGAAAGGTAATCACCTATAGAAACAAGATGGATTCTGTTGGATAAATAGTCGAGGAGAAGAATCTTTAAGTTATGAGGGATGTTAGTAGTATTTAATTTTTCTGAAAGAATTTTATGATCAATAGAGTCAAATGCCTTAGCAAAGTCTAGATAAAGTACGTCTACTTGATATCCTTGTTGTAAAGAGTTAACTAAAAAATGTTTAAAACATGTAAGGTTTGTAACCGTAGATTTATGGCGTATGCATCCGTGTTGAGCTTCAATAATTAAAGGTTTGATGGAATTATTTAAGAAAGGGAGAATAGAAAATTCGAAAACTTTGGCAAAATTATTAATAATTGCTATAGGTCTATAGTTGTTGCACAAAGTTTTGTCTCCAGATTTAAACACAGGAATTATTTTTGCTTTTTTCCATATAAGGGGAAATTTTCCAGTCAACAAAGCTTGATTAAAAATATTTGTAAGAGGCGAAGCTAGAGCATGCGCACAATCTTTAATGAGGAATGCAGGGATTCCATCTAGGCCGGTAGTAAAAGTGGGTTTTAAAAGTTTGATAGCCTTGAGCACCTGACAAGGAGATAACAAAAATAAGTGTTCCTCATTATCGATGGAAGACGCACTCGGTTGGACAATATTTTGAGGTGGGGAGAATAAGCAATTGACAGCAGAAAACATTTCAGAGAACGCGTTAACAAGTTGTAGGGGGTTCGTGATGGTGGAATCATTAAGAAACATAACGTCAGGTAAATTGTTCTTTTTTTTGGAATTATTAACAAATGACCAGAAAGATTTTGGGTTGATGTTAATATTATTTTCAATTGCTGTAATGTATTTTCGAAATTCATAGCGTATATTTTTCTTTATACTGTCAGACAATAGCTTTATATCAGATTGACAATAAGAATGGTAGTATTGACGTTTTTTTAACAAATTATTTTTTACATGAATATCATTAATAATTGAATTTGTGAACCATTGTGGATAGTTACGCGATCTTTTTTTAATATTAAAAACAGGAACACACTGCTGAAAAATATTGTCCAACTCAGAACAAAATAACTCACACTTAAAAGTAACATTATCACTCACATACACCCGTGACCAGTCAGCATTAAATAACAAACAATAAAGTTGGTCAAATCTAGCTTTACGGAAATTGTATCTTTTAACATTTAGGTTGCAGTTCATGGCATTCTCATGTGGAGAAGAATTGACAGGAGAAAGATAGGCATAGATAGAAAGAGCAGGATGATATGAGTCTTCAGGTACAAGAGGCGGATATGTTCTATTAACAAAATTATCAATATTAGTTAAGACAAGATCTAAAGTGCGGTTGTTGACGTTCAATACATTATTAGATTGTTTTAAATCAAGAGAGCTTAAAAGGTAAAACAAGAAAGATGATTTTGAATCAAACTGTTGATCGTTTAAACATTTTGTGAAAGATGGCGTATTAAAATCACCAATTATGAACAAGGGTTTGTAATATAATTCATGGATTTCTTGAAGAGCATTTACAAATGTTTGAAAATGAATTAAATTCATATTAGGTGGAACGTAAATGGCGATAATAATAAAGGAGAAAGAATCTTTGGACACTGTCAAGCCAAGGATATCAATTTCAAAGTCAAGGTTAAGGATAGAGGACAGGTCAATAGGAGCAACAGTAAAAATCGAGTTAACCGCAACCAAAACACCTCCTCCTGGTCGATTTATTCTATCGTGTCTAAAAACTTTAAAATGTGATAAGTTGAAAATTTGAATGGATGCGACAGAGGGTTTTAACCATGATTCTGTTAAACAAAAAACATCATAAAAGTTAAGATCTTGGAAATTATTAATAAGTTCAAATTTGGAATTTATGCCACGAGTATTTTGATAATAAATTCGTAAATTGTGTTTTTTAGAGGAAGATTTAATACTTAAGTGTGTAACTCGGTTTGTTGACGAGTCGTGACTACAGAAGGAATACCGTGACGATACAGAATCTTGAGGTTCAATTCTCCTCTTGCTTTTCTCTCCTCGAGTTGTTGTTTTGCTTGTAGGTATTCCTTTTGTTGGAGCTTGGTGCGGTCGGGGGTAATGATTACCGCCTGTAGACATGGATCCAGCTGATAGGTACGTTTGTGTTGGAGAAATTTGTCGCGTATGAGTTTGGGATAGTGAGGTTCTTTGAACATGACCTTGACAGGTTTTACTTTTTAACATGATTTTAAATAACTTAAAACCAACTTGGACTATTTGAAACCAGTTAGAACCTGATTGAATCGGTTCGAAACTGTCCCAAAACAATTTCTAATCTACGCCATGCTAATCCAAATCAATTTAAATTATTTAAAATCAGTTACAACCAATTAGAATTGTTTGAAACCTGTTGAAACCTGTTTGAATGGAGTTGAAACTGTCTAAAACTATTTCTAAACGATACCAAATCAATTAGAATAGGTTTTAATTATTTATAATAAGTTAATAACAATTGGAACAATTTCGAACTATTTTTAACCGATACCAAACCAATTAGAATAATTTTTAAATAATTATAATAATTTGGAAACACTTTTAACTGGTTGAAACCAATTAAAATCCGTTAGTATCGATTAAAAACCGTCCAAAAATAGTTGAAATCGACTTCAAACGATATGGAATTAGTTTAAATGATTTTAAATAAGCTAAAAGCTAACTTGGACTGTTACAAATCAGTTTAGAACCTGTTGGAATCGGTTCGAAACAGTTTGAAACCAGTTTTAACATGTTCCAAACTAACTAGAATTAATTAAAATTATTTAAAATAACTTAGAACAAATTGCATTTTTTTCAAACCAGTTGGAACCTATTTAAATTGATTTGAAACCGTCTAAAACTATTTCTAATCGATACCAAGCAAATTAGAATAATTTTTAAATAATTAAAATAATTTGGAACCACTATTAACTGCTTGAAACCAATTATAATCCGTTAGTATCGATTAAAAACCGTCCAAAAATAGTTAAAATAAATTAAAACCAACTTGGACTGTTACAAATCAGTTTGGAACCTGTTGGAATCGGTTCGAAACAGTCCCAAAACCAGTTCCAACCAATTTCAAACTAATTAAAATCACTTTAAGTTATTTGAAATTAGTTAGAACCAATTTAAAATTGTTTCAAACCAGTTGGAACCTGTTTGAATCGATTCGAAACCGTCTAAAACTATTTCTAATCGATATCAAACCAAATTAAAATAATTTGGAACCACTATTAACTGGTTGAAATCAATTAAAATCCGTTAGTATCGATTAAAAACCGTCCAAAAAGAGTTGAAATCGACTTCAAACGAAATGGAATTAGTTTAAATGATTTTAAATAGGTTAAAAGCCAACTTGGACTGTTACAAATCAGTTTGGAACCTGTTGGAATCGGTTCGAAACAGTTTCAAAACCAGTTCCAACTAATTTCAAATTTATTAGAATCAATTGAAGTTATTTAAAATAAGTTAGAACCAATTTAAAATTGTTTCAAACCAGTTGGAACCTGTTTGAATCGATTCGAAACTGTCTAAAACAAGTTCAAATTAGTTCTAAAGAGGTTTAGAACTTGTTCAAATTTGATTTTAAACTAATTTTAAACTATTTAAAAGTTATAAAAAATTATTTAATTTAATTTTAAATATACTAATTTTGTTATTCAGCGACAACTATATTAAATATTGTTTTGCGTACGGAAGAAGAAGAAGAATAAGAAGATGATAAAGAAAATTATCTCAATTGTGAGAGAAGTCTTTGAAGCGTATAATTAGAAAAGATATCCAGAAGAGACTTTATCCAGTTGCTGTTTTTAAGTATTGGTAAAAGAGATTAGCATTGAAACGCGCGGTACGTTGCATTGGTATATGTATATATTGCAACACAACTATATATATATATATAAATGTCTTTGGCACCAACGTGCGAGATCAAGATGGCAGCAGACCGAGCAAATGCGTAATCCGGATTATCGAGGATCCGCTTAACTTAACGGACACTTGCGTCAGACCAACGATACCGACATTTGAGATCCGTCTCTGTATACATATATATATATGTATATATATATATATATATATATATAGTTTCCTCTACTCGATTTCATGTCCCTTTTTCACTTACAATTTAACGTACGGTCTTCGAAACATTACTCTTATCCAACAGACGCCAATATTATCACGAACCATGTCGACAAATTCAGATCCGTATATTCGTTACAATAATTCATTATAAAATATTGTCTGATTTTATTAGAATAAAATAAAAATATACTTCCATAATACTGTACTATTTTCTATTTATACAAATAATTCAAATATATAATAATCAATGTATGATAAGTATTACTTCAAATTAGGTTCAAATTAGTTTCAAAAACGGTACAATATAGCTCATAGTAGACTTAATTTAGGAACAAAACTTGTTTAATTCAGGTTTAATGTATAATCAAAGAAACAACTTATAAAAACCGAAATGAACTGTTTCAAACCATTAGGAACTAGTTTATATTATTTAAAAAGAAAATAAATTAGAACAAGATTCTACTACTTCAAACCAGTTTGAACTTGTTTGGATTACTTCAAAAATAAGTTGTAACCAATTTGGACTATTTCAAAACCAGTTAGAACTAATTTCGATTGTATAACAAACAAATTGGAATCTTATTGTACTACTTTAAACCAGTTATAACTAGTTTTAATTATATCAAAAATAATTTTAAACCAGTTTGTACTACTTTAAACCAGTTAGGACTAGTTTAGATTAGTTTAAAAACAAGTTGGAACTCTATTGGACTACTTTAAATCAGTTAGAACTAGTTTCGTTTGTATCATAAACAAGTATAAACCAGTTTGTACTACTTTAAACCAGTTAGTACTAGTTTGAATTAGTTTAAAAACAATCTGTAATCAAATTAGACTATTTCAAATCAGTTAGAAATAGTTTCGATTGTATCACAAACAAGTTGGAACCTTATTGTACTACTTTAAACCAGTTAGAACTAGTTTCAATTGTATCAAAAACAAATTTAAAACAGTTTGTAATACTTTAAACTAGTTAGTACTAGTTTCGGTTGCTTCAAAAACAAGTTGGAACTCTATTGGACTACTTTAAATCAGTTAGGACTAGTTTGGATTAGTTTATAAACAAGTATAAACCAGTTTGTACTACTTTAAACCAGTTAGTACTAGTTTGAATTAGTTTAAAAACAATCTGTAATCAAATTAGACTATTTCAAATCAGTTAGAAATAGTTTCGATTGTATCACAAACAAGTTGGAACCTTATTGTACTACTTTAAACCAGTTAGAACTAGTTTCAATTGTATCAAAAACAAATTTAAAACAGTTTGTAATACTTTAAACTAGTTAGTACTAGTTTCGGTTGCTTCAAAAACAAGTTGGAACTCTATTGGACTACTTTAAATCAGTTAGGACTAGTTTGGATTAGTTTATAAACAAGTATAAACCAGTTTGTACTACTTTAAACCAGTTAGTACTAGTTTGAATTAGTTTAAAAACAATCTGTAATCAAATTAGACTATTTCAAATCAGTTAGAAATAGTTTCGATTGTATCACAAACATGTTGGAACCCTATTATACTACTTTAAACCAGTTAGGACTAATTTGGATTAGTTTAAAAACAAGTTGGAACCATATTATACAACATAAAACCAGTTAGGACTAATTTGGATTAGTTTAAAAACAAGTTGGAACCATATTGTACTACTTGAAACCAGTCTGGACTAGTTTGGATTAGTTTAAAAACATGTTGGAACCCTATTGTACTACTTTAAACCACTTATGAGTAGTTTGGATTAGTTTAAAAACTAGTTGGAATTATATTGTACTACTTGAAACTAGTCAGGACTAGTTTGGATTAGTTTAAAATCAAGTTGGAACCCTATTGTACTTCTTTAAACCAGTTAGGACTAGTTTGAATTTGTTGAAAAACAATCTGTAATCAAATTGGACTATTTCAAACCAGTAAAAACCAGTTTAGTTTGTTTTTAAAACAAGTTGAAACCAAATTTGACTATTTAAAACTAATAGAAACTATAGTTTGGATTATTTTAGATAAAATGCGGTAAAACCATATTGTACTTTTTCAAACTAGTTAGGACTAGTTTGGATTATTTCAAAATAATAATGTTGACAAATTTAGATTGAAATATTCGTTACAATAATTCATCTCAAAAGGTGTGTCAAACTGTATCAGAATAAAATATTAAAAATACTTTCATAAAATTGTATTTATAAAAAGTATTGAAGTAGGATTAATGTAGGTTCAATGTAGGTTTAAATTATGTCGAATTTAGGTTCAAAAAATTATCAATGTATGTCAAAATATCTTTGACGGGAATGTAAAAATTAGGTTCAAATTAGGTTAAAAATAGCTTTAAATTAGGTTCAAAACAGGTTCAAAATAGGTTCAAAATAGGTTCAAAATAGGTTTAATGTAGGTTTAAAGTAGGTTAAAAGTAGAATTATAGTAAATTCAAAGTAGATTTAAAATTGTTTTAATCTAGTTTGAAAATAAGTACAATTTAATTTTATACTTATTTCAAAGTAGTTTTGAAAAGGTTAAATTTGTTTTAATACCAGTTCCAAATTTAGTATAAGTAAAAGTGAAATTCCACAAACGCATTAAAGTAGAAAAATATTTTAAAAAATTTATAATAATTAATATATTGTACCTACTCAAAAAAAAAAAAAAAAAAAAATAGTTGGTTAAGAAATAAAATTTCACATTTTTCTTTTTTTTTCTCACTTCGAACACTATTACTATATATTTTCTTACTGTCGTTGAAAATTATTTTATATGAAATTTTTTTTGATTCTTTTTTTTTTTTTTATTTCAACTTTTTAGAGAAAAGGGGATATATAGACGCACTTTCGTAACAAAGAGTGCTTATTGTAACAATGGGGAATATACTTAAAATGCAATTACGGTGACCCCACGTGCGTCGACCCTATAGGACAGACCGCGGGCGTACCGCGCTGTCAAAATAGATAACGCCCGGGGTAAGTCACCCCCTAAAGTTAAAACCCACCCCTGCAGCGAATATGTATACATATATATATATATATAGTGTGTATAGTTCACATTTCACTTTGAGTTAACAGCAACATAGTGTGGGAGGATCCAAGAGCAAAAGAGATTTTTTTTTTTTTTAAATACTTTTTTTTAATAAATTTAAAATATTTAAATAATTTTCAAAAACTAAAAAAAAAACTTTCTAAAACCTGTTTAAATTGCTTATAAAATGTTCGAAGTTATTTTGAAACTTTCTTAAACTTGTCAAAATTAGTTTTAACATGTTCTAAATTGTTTTGGAATCACTTAACACTATTTCCAACCAGTTAGAATCAATTGCGACAATTTAAAACCAGTTGGAACTAATTTGTGATAAATTCAAACCGATTTGAATTGGCATTAAATAAATTTAAAATAGATAAACGTTTCGAAAAATCTATTAAAATTATTTTTAACATGTCTAAAGTTGATTTGAATCTTTTTTTTTTTAGGCTGTTGTGAACTAGTTGGAATCAATTTTATAACTATTACAAACTAGTTGAAACCATGTTCAAACCAGTTAGAAACAACTATAATCATTTTAAACAAGTTGGAAACAAGTTGAAAACTTTTATACCTATTGGAATTAGTTCAAGCAGCTTGAAACATGTTAAATTTGATTTTAATTTATCTGAATAACTTTTAACTATTTCCAATCAGTAAGAACTAGTTTTTGAATTATTTCCAAAAAAAAAAAAAAGTTAGAACCCTTTTGTACTACTTCAAACCAGTTTGAATTATATTGAATTATTTCAAAAAACAAATTAGAACCAAATTGTACTAATTCAAATCAGTTCCTAATCAAAAATTTATTAATGACGCAGTACTGGCGCAGTACTGGCACCCAGTATTGGCCCAGCCTCGGCAGCCAATACTGAACCAGTATTGCGCCAGTAGTCAACTCTGAAATAATACTAAAATTTTTGGTTGGGTTAGATCTAGTTTGAATTATTTAAAAAAAAAATTGTTATCAAATTTGTACTATTTCAAACCAGTAAGAACCAGTTTAGATTGGTTTGAAAATGTAAGTTAGAGTCAAGTTAGACTATACAGAACCAGTAAATTAACTAGTTTGTATTATATTAAAAACAAGTTAAAACTAGATTGTAATGTAATGTAATTCAAATTATTTTAAACAATCTTAAACTAGTTGGAACAATGTTATAAATTTACAAACCTATTCGAAACAACCATTTCGAACAGATTCGAACCTGTTTGAAACTTATTAAATTCTTTATATAGATAGCAGGACTAAACTGAACTATTTTAAACCAGTTTGATTTATTTTAAAATCAACATAATATCTAATTTAATTATTTCAAACCAGTTGGTACTGATTTCATCTTGTTTAATTTAATATCTTCAAACCTGTTAATACTAGTTTTCATCTGTTTTTTATTTGTTTTCAAACTAATTAATAATAAATTAAATAATAAAAATAAATTTTCCAAAAAAAAAAAAATCTAATGCACGGAAAAAAAAACTATATCTGAAAAACAGTGATATCTTTCTCTAGAATAACGAAAACTTTTGCTATTTTAGTGAAACATATAGCTGTTGCAGTGAAACTTATCGCTATTTCAGGTGAAATTTTTTTTTTCCATATGTTGATTATTATCCTTCTCATAATATAAATTGAATTAAAATTAATTTCTCAATTATTTATTGAATAATATAATCTTATTTTGATCTCATTATAATAGAATTTTACAAATTTTTTATGAAAACTGGTGGGGGGAAATGTAGATGCTTTTATTATAGCAAACTATACTCGCTTTTACGGTAAAGGGTTGACATTTACGTTTTGAGGGCTGCCACTGTATACGTATATATATATATATATATATATACACATACCGCGACGACCCTTTTATTATGGAACCGGATGACTATAACTACCTAACGTGACGACATTAGCAGTGCCTGCTTGCCATATACGATATTATTATCATTATTAGTGCACATAATGGAATCAAGAAGCAAGAGACACATTGAAGAAGCAAAACGCTAACCGAAGAGGTTGTATAATAATTATTACAAGTATACCACCCGCGTGGCAAAGGGAACAATGGAGACAAAAAATTTATATGTAAACTATGCGAGCAAAAAAAAAAAAAATTAAATTTTTTTTTTACAAATTTTTTTTCTTTGCAAATTTTTGAAATTATTCACAAAATTCCTGTCAAACATATATAAATTAATTTTATATACATTAAATTAATTTTTTTTTCTACCTATGCTACATGATTTTTTTTTTTAATTTTTTTTTTCAATTTTTTTTTGGAATATGGATAAAAAATTGAACTATTTCAAACCAGTAGGAACAAGTTTCCATTACTTTAGAAACAAGTTAGAATCATATTGTACAACTTCAAACCAGTTAGAATTAGTTTTGGTTATTTTTAAAAATAAGCTTTAATTGAATAAGTTAATTTCAAACCAGTAAAAATAAATTGATTCAAACCAGGAGGAACCAGTTTCTATTATTTCAAAAACAATTTAGAACAAGAATGTACTATTTCAAACTAGTTATAAACAGTTTCGATTGTTTCAAAAACAAGTTAGAACTAAATTGTACTACTTTAAACCATTTAGGACTAGTTTCAATTACTTTAAAAACCAAACTGGACTATTGGAAAACAAGTTTGAACCAGTTTGGATTAGTTTAAAAACAAGTTGGAACCATATTTTACTACTTCAAACCAATTAGAACTAGTTTCGATAGTAGCAAAAACAAGTTTTAACCAGTTTTTACTACTTTAAACCGATTAGTACTAGTTTTGGTTACTTCAAAAACAAGTTGGAACAAAATCAGACTATTTCAAATCAGTAGGAACTAGTTTCGATTATTGCAAAAACAAGTTGTAACCATATTTTACTACTTTAAACCGGTTAGTACTAGTTTCGGTTACTTCAAAAACAAGTTGGAACAAAATCAGACTATTTCAAATCAGTAGGAACTAGTTTCGATTATTGCAAAAACAAGTTGGAACCATATTGTACTACTTAAAATCAGTTAGAACTAATTTTGGTTATTTTTAAAAATCAGCTTTAATTGAATAAGTTAATTTCAAACCAGTAAAAATGGATTGATTCACACCAGGAGGAACCAGTTTCTATTATTTCAAAAACAATTTAGAACAAGATTGTACTATTTCGAACTTGTTATAAACAGTTTCGATTGTTTTAAAAACAAGTTAGAACTAAATTGTACTACTTTAAACCATTTAGGACTAGTTTCAATTACTTTAAAAACAAAACTGGACTATTGAAAAACAAGTTGGAACCAGTTTGGATTATTTTATAAATATGCTGAAACCATATTTTACTACTTCAAACCAATTAGAACTAGTTTCGATTGTATCAAAAACAAGTTTTAACCAGTTTTTACTACTTTAAACCGGTTACTACTAGTTTCGGTTACTTCAAAAACAAGTTGGAACAAAATTAGACTATTTCAAATCAGTAGGAACTAGTTTCGATTATTGCAAAAACAAGTTGGAACCATATTGTACAACTTCAAACCAGTTAGAATTAGTTTTGGTTATCTTTAAAAATAAGCTTTAATCGAATTAGACTATTTCAAAGCACTAAAAAGAAGTTTGAATGATTTCAGTAATCATATTATAATCAAATTAAATTATTTTAAACTAGTAAGAAACAAGTTTAGATTGTTGCAAAAATAATAATTTTTTTTTTTTAACCGTGGGCAAAATTTGAAACAATTTCTTTTTTTTATTTTAAATCAAATTATTGATTAATAATTAATGAATTTTTTTTAATTATATTATTTTTTTTAATATTTTAATTTTCCATTAAATTTCTTTTTTTATTTAAAAAAAAATAATTTTTTTTAACCCAAGTATATAGAAATATATTTTTTATAAAAATGAGATTATTTTTTTAAATTTTTTTAATCAGTAAGTCAAAAACTTGTGGTATTTATTAGATATATTGACAGTAAAAACATTGCTATTCTTGGAAAACTCGCGATATAAGCATGACACGTATGAATTTTTTTTTTTTTTTTTCATTATCAGAGACACGAGTTCATTTAGCATAAAATGCCACATGAATATTTAGATTTATTTTAGAACAGATACATTTAATGTGGATCCTTTAGAAAAAAATAATAATAATAATAATAATTTACATGAATTACGGAAATAGTTAACAAATTAATTAAAAAAAATTTAAGAAAAAAGTAGAATTTACATTTGACATTAATATATTAATTCAAAAAAAAAAAAAAAAAATGAAAAGCAAAAAACCAAGTTCGAACTAAACCGGAGTATTTCAAATTAGTAAGAACTAGTTTAAAGTATTTTAAAAACAATTTAGATTTAAAACCAGATTGTACTACTTTAAACCAGTTAGAACTAGTTTCAATTGTATCAAAAACAAGTTTAAACCAGTTTGTAATACTTTAAACTAGTTAGTAATAATTTTGGTTACTTCAAAAACAAGTTGGAACAAAATTACAATATTTCAAATCAGTAAGAACCAGTTTGGATTCGTTTAAAAACAAGTTGGAACTCTATTGGACTACTTTAAACCAGTTAGAACAAGTTAGAATTAGTTTTAAAAAAAACTATAATCAAATTAGACTATTTCAAACTAGTTAGAACTAGTTTCGATTGTATCACAAACAAGTTGGAACCTTATTGTACTACTTTAAACCAGTTAGAACTAGTTTCAATTGTATCAAAAACAAGTTTAAACCACTTTGTGCTACTTTAAACTAGTTAGTACTAGTTTCGGTCACTTCACAAACAAGTTAGAAGAAAATTAGACTATTTCAAATCAGCAAGAACCATTTTGGATTAGTTTAAAAACATGTTGGAACCCTATTGTACTACTTTAAATCAGTTAGGACTAGTTTGGATTAGTTTAAAAACAAGTTGGAACCATATTATACAACTTAATACCAGTTAGGACTAATTTGGATTAGTTTAAAAACAAGTTGGAACCTTACTGTACTACTTTAAACCAGTTGAGACTAGTTTGGATTAGTTTTAAAAAAAAATTCGAACCATATTGTACTACTTTAAACCAGTTAGGACTAGTTTGGATTAGTTTAAAAACAAGTTGGAACCTTATTGTACTACTTTAAACCAGTTAGGACTAGTTTGAATTAGTTTAAAAACAATCTGTAATCAAATTGAACTATTTCAAACCAGTAAAAACCAGTTTAGATTGTTTTTAAAACAAGTTGACACCAAATTTGACTATTTAAAACCAATAAAAAGTAGTTTGGATTATTTCAGAAAAAATGTTAAAACCATATTGGTTTTCATATTGGTTTTCTTTCAAACTAGTTAGGACTAATTTGGATTATTTCAAAAAAAAAGTTTAAACCAAATGGAAGTACTTTAAACCAGTTAGAACTAGGTTTAATAGGTTTAAACTTATTTGAAACTATTTCATACACTTCAAAACCATTTAGAACAGGTTTCAAATTAGTATAAACTGCAACTATTTAAAAAAAAGCAACAATAAATTGCAATAGATTTGTTAAAAAAATTTAATTTACAAACAAATTCAAAGCACTATCACAACTAGTTTGAACATGTTTTGGGGCCATTAAAAAAATGTTTGAAAGTTTTTTCAAACAAGTTTGAAAAGGTTTGAAATCCTTAAACACACACTGTTTGGAAAATTTTTAAAACTAATGAAAACTTATGGAAAAACAGGTTAGATTTTAAAAATAAAATTAAACTTGTTCAATTCTATTTGAAACGAAACGAAGACATTTTAGAAACTTGTTTTTAAACATAATAGAACTTGTTCAAACCGATTTGACCTATTTTCTAACTTGTCCGAATAGTCTTCAATTTCCAATCAAAATTTACTTAAAATGTACTAAAAAATTCCAAACATGTTAATAAAAAAAAATTTTCCAAACAAATGAAAACTTGTTTAAACCTATTTAAGAACACATTCAAACCAGTTTGAATAGATTTTGAAGTATTAAAAATAGGTTTGAACAGGTTTTAAAACATTAAAAACAGCTTTGGTTTATTTTCAAACAGAAAAAAAACGAAAAATCTCTGTTAAAGTTTATAAATTTTGTTTTTTGATGATAAAATTTGAAATCAATGGAAAAAAAATTATAGAAAAACAAATTTTTGTAAAAAAAAAAAACTATTAAAGAATAATGAGAATCGGAAGATTTCTGAAAAAGTACATATATATATATATATATAAACATCTGCGGAGATAGAATGAAAAAAAAAGATAAATCACGCCTCTATACGAGAAGAGGAGGAAAATAAATGCCTCGAAACTTGTTGAATATAGCAGAGGTTTCAATTTGTCCAAGATGAATCGATATAAACTTATTATTGAATTCAGACACGCGCGGATCGAAACATAACGATAGTGTGCAAAAGGCAGAGGTTGCATTCTAATGTGTCTATTTTAATGGCGTCATTCAGTCTTTCACATATATCTATTGTCTCTCTTCCCCCCCCCCCTCTCTCTCTCTCTCTCTCCCTCATTCTCTTAAAAGATTTTTTTTTCTCTCCAATGATTTTTCTTTTAATTCAAAAGTATTAAAATGTGCCAAAATTCTTTTAAACACTATCAAAATTTTCAAAAATGATTTGAAAATTTTATTGGAATTGTAGCAAAATTTGAAAGACCGATTCAAACATGTTCTAAACGGTTTCTAATAAGATTAAAAGTACGTTATATGGTTTGAAACTAATGGTAACAGGTTTGTATTAGTTTTAGTTGATTGTAACTAGTTTATAATTATCTTAAACTGATTAAAACCTATTCTAACAAGTTTGAAATGGTTTGTAATAGGTTTGAAATGGTACCTAATAAGTTTGAAATGGTTCCTAATAAGTTTGAAATGGTTGCTAATAGGTTTGAGAAGGTTTCTAATTGGTTTAAAATTAGCTTGAAATGGTTTGAAACTAATTCTAACAGGTTCGTATCAGTTTTAGTCGATTGTAACTAGTTTAAACTGATATTAAACAGATGAAAACCTATTCTAATCAGTTTGAAATGGTTTCTAATAGGTTTGAAATGGTTCCTAATTGGTTTGAGATGGTTTCTAATAAATTGAAAAGTACCTTTAAATGATTTGAAAACAATATTAACAGGTTAGTATCAGTTTTAGTGGATTCTAATTTGCTCAAAAATATATTAAAGAAATTAAAACCAATTCTAACTAGTTTAAAATGGTTCATAGTAGGTTTAAAAGTATTTTAAATATTTAAGAAGTATTTCTAAGAAGTTTGTATCAGTTTGAAATTTTAAACAATTCTAATTAGTTTAAACCGATCATAAATAGGTTATAAACAAATTCAAACAAGTTTGAAATGGTCCATAACAGGTTTAAATTTTTTTAAAAATACTTTAGAACTAATTCTGACAGGTTTGTATAAGTTTCAGTCGATTTTAATTGGTTCCAACGTATTTTAATGAATTTAAAAACAAATTCTACTGAGTTATAAAAAAAAATTACAACAGATCTACATCAATCTCAGTGAATTCTAACTAGTTCTATCATATTTTAAACGGTTTGAAACTAATCTTAATAAGTTTGAAAAGGTTCCCAATAAGTTTGCAACTACGTTAAATGGTTGAGAACATATTCAAATTAATTGAAACCTATGTTAAACAAATTAAAACAAATTCAAACAAGTTTGTAATTGTTCATAATAGTATTAAAAGAATTTTAAATATTTTAGAACTAATTTCGAACAAGTTTGTATAAGTTTTATTCGATGTTAATTAGTTTTAACTTGTATTAAACAGATTAAAACTAATTCTAACAGGTTTGAACTAGTTTAAAATAGGTTTAAAAGTACTTTAAATGTTTAAGAATAATTCTAACAAGGTTGGTATCAGTTTTAATCGATTTTAATTTGATTAAATCTATGTTAAACAGGTCAAAAACAAATTCTAACGTGTTTTGAAATGGTTCATAACGGGTTTAAAAGAATTTAAAATATTTTAGAACCAATTCTAAGAAGTATCCATAAATTTCACTCGATTCTAATTGGTTTAAACTTATATATTAAATATATTGAAACCAATTCAAACAAGTTTGAAAACGTTTCTAACAGATTTGAAATGGTTTTTGATAGATTTTAAAGTAGTTTAAACAGTTTAAACAATTATTTTACCAGTTTATTCGATTTTAAATGGTTTAAACCTATTTTCAAACAAGCTAAAACCAGTTCCAACAAGTTTGAAAAGGTTTCTAATAGGTTTGAACGTACTTTAAATGGTCAAAAAGTTGTTTTAATAGGTGCAATTTGATATTAATCAATTCCAACTGATTTAAACACTTTCGAACCACCTCTAACAAGTTTGAAAAGATTCTTGATAAATCTGAAAGTACTTTAAACAGTTTCAACAAGTTTAAAAGCATTTCTAACAAGTTTTTAAGTACTTTAAACTGTCTAAAAGCAATTTAAACAGATATAACTTGGTATTACTTAATGCCAATTGATTTAAACGTATTTCAAACAAATTCGAACCAATTCTGACAGGTTTAAAATGGTTCTTGATAAGTTTCAAAGTACTTTAAACAGGTTGTTGTTGTTTTTAATTATTGAAATAGTTTATTCGATTGTAAATGCTTTAAACCTATTTTAAACAAGCTTAAACCAGTTTTAACAAGCTTAAACCATTTTTAACAAGTTTAAAAACGTTTCTAATAGGTTTGAAATGGTTCTTGATAGGTTTAAAAGTACTTTAAAAAGTTTGAACAAATATTTAATCACTTTATTTAATTGTAAATGGTTTAATTCAATGTTGACACAATTTAAAACCAATACAAACAAATTTGAAAACGTTTCAAACAGGTTTGAAACTGTTTTTAATGCTTTAAAACCTTTTTTTAATAGGTTTCAATCAGTTTTAATGGTTTTTTTTTCTAATATTGACCTTTCTATTTTTTTTTGTAGTTGATTTTTGACAAAATATAACCATAAAAATGACCTTTTGGTAAATATTTTTTTGTTTTTTTTTTCTTCTCTACGTTTGAATTATGATTGTGTGAAAGTTGGTCAAAGAGGAAATCGTGTATATAAAATTTTAAATAGTATCTATAAAACAGCAAATGGTGTGTTGGGGGATAATTCACGCCTCTCAAGTGTATTTATATATATCGTATAGGGCGAGTTGGAAAAATATTCATCGGATTCGTTCCCACGTGCCATAGAAGGTTAAAGCCGCCATTAAATGGCGCGATGCTCAATACCGATAGACCTTAATAGGGCGACACTATAAGACTCTCTCTCTCTCTCTGTGTTTTTTTTTCTCTCTCTCGTATGTTAGAGATGTGAAACTGCGATACATCCGGCGAGAGCCGCTACTATACCGCGACTCTTGTGTCCTCAGGCCAAGGATCGTTTAACCGGACGGATGGCGTGTCCTTTATGAGCGATTGATCGCCATTCGCCTGCTTTTCAAGCTCCAGAGTGGAAAAAAAATCTCAATACACGAACGATCAGTGTACGAGGACCGCGCAGACGAGTTCATTAAGCAGGTCGACTTCATCAGGCGATTGAATTCATTATATGCACATATAGTTGCCGATACGATGGATATCAAAAATTTATCGTCTTTTGTTTTTAATTCCTCCCCCCCCACAACACTATTTTTTTACAAGAGGTTAAGACGTTTTCTCAAAAGACTTTTCATTCAGCAGAATTTTGATTAAACTGAATTTTTCATCGGACAGAAATATAGGATTTAAGAGAAATTTTTAATTACACAATTTTTTATTGGACAGAAAAAGAAAATTTTGTTAGACAGAATTTTCTTGTGACAGAAATAGGATTTCGCAGAAAATGGCAGAATTATCACTATATGGACAGAGAAAATTCATTTGTCGATTATTCCAAATGGCGGAAATTTTATTCGACAGAAAATACGTTTGGCAGAAATTCCATTAGACTGTAAATACCTTTTGTGGCAGAAAAAGAAGAAATTCATTTGGACAGAAATTTCACTAGACATAAGTAGATTTTAACAGAAATTTTTAAATAACAAAAATTCCATTGGACAGAAAATACGTTTGTCGAATATTCTAAATGGCGGAAATTTTATTGGACAAAAAATACTTTTGGCAGAAATTCTATTAGACAGAATTTTCATGTGACAGAAATAGGATTTAGCAGAAATTGCAGAATTATCACTATGGACAGAAAATCCATTTGTCGATTATTCCAAAGGGCGGAAATTTTATTCGACAGATAATACGTTTGGCAGAAATTCCATTAGACTGGAAATACCTTTTGGTATTGGAAATCCGTTTGTCGAAAATTCTAAATGGCGGAAATTTTATTGGACAAAAAATACTTTTGGCAGAAATTCTATTGGATAAAATTTTCATTAGATAGAAAATATATTTAATAGAAGTAGCGAAATTTTTGTTAGATAGAATTTTCTTGTGTCAGAAATAGGATTTATCACAAATTGCAGAATTATCACTACGGAAAGAAAATCCATTTGTCGAATATTACAAATGGCGGAAATTTTATTCGACAGAAAATACGTTTGGCAGAAATTCCATTAGAATGGAAATACCTTGTGGCAGAAAAAGAAGAAATTCATTTGGACAGAAATTTCACTGGACATAATTAGATTTTAACAGAAATTTTTAAATAACAAAAATTTCATTGGACAGAAAATACGTTTGTCGAATATTTTAAATGGCGGAAATTTTATTGGACAAAAAATACGTTTGGCAGAAATTCTATTAGACAAAATTTTCATGTGACAGAAATAGGATTTAGCAGAAATTGCGGAATTATCACTATGGACAGAAAATCTATTTGTTGATTATTCCAAATGGCGGAAGTTTTATTCGACAGAAAATACGTTTAACAGAAATTCCATTAGACTGGAAACACATTATTGTGGCAGAAAAAGCAGAAATTCATTTGGATAGAAATTTCAAATAACAAAAATTTCATTTGACAGAAAATCCGTTTGTCGAAAATTCTTAATGGCGGAAATTTTATTTGACAAAAAATACGTTTGGCAGAATTTCTATTAGACAGAATTTTCATTAGACAGAAAATATATTTAATAGAAGAAGCGGAAATTTTGTTAGATAGAATTTTCATGTGACACAAATAGGATTTAGCAGAAATTTCAGAATTATCACTATGGACAGAAAATCTATTTGTCGATTATTCCAAAGGGCGGAAGTTTTATTCGACAGAAAATACGTTTGGCAGAAATTCCATTAGACTGGAAATACCTTGTGGCAGAAAAATAAGAAATTCATTTGGACAGAAAATTCACTGGACATAAGTAGATTTTAACAGAAATTTTTAAATAACAAAAATTTCATTGGACCGAAAATACGTTTGTCGAATATTCTAAATGGCGGAAATTTCATTTGACAAAAAATACTTTTGGCAGAAATTCTATTAGACAGAATTTTCATGTGCGGAAATAGGATTTAGCAGAAATTGCAGAATTATCACAATGGACAGAAAATCTATTTGTCGAATATTCCAAATGGCGGATATTTTATTCGACAGAAAATACGTTTGGCAGAAATTCCATAAGACTTGAAATACCTTGTGGCAGAAAAAGAAGAAATTCATTTGGATAGAAATTTCACTGGACATAAGTAGATTTTAACAGAAATTTCAAATAACAAAAATTTCATTGGACAGAAAATTGGGTTGTAAAAAAAATCCAAATCACATAAATTTCATTGTACAAAAAAAAAATTTCAGAAATTTATTTAGACAGAATTTTTATCTGAAAGAAGTAGGTAATAATAGAAATTTAAAATTGCAGGATTTTATTAGACAGAAGTATCAGAAATTCCGTTAAGCAGAATTTTCATTTGGCAGAAGTAGGAGTTAATAGAAATTTTAAATAGCAGAACTTTTATTAAACAGAAAATCCGTTTGTCAATAACTTGAAATGGTAGAAATTTAATTGGACCGAAAATACGTTTGGCAGAAATAGCAGAAATTCATTTAAATAGAATTTACACAGGACAGAAGTTGGATTTAACAGAAATTTGGGAATTTTCATTGGATAGAAAATACATTTGGCAGAAGTAGCGGAAATTCCATTAGATAAAATTATCATTAGACAGAAAATATATTTGAAAGAAGTAGCGGAAATACCATTAGACAAAAATTGTCATTGGACAGAAAAGACGTTTAAAAAGAAGTAGTAATAAATTTCTTTAGAAAGAATTTTTACCACGCAGAAGTACGAATTAACAAAAATTTTCATATGGTAGAACTTTTATTGGACAGAAAATCCGTTTGACAGAAATAGCATTCTTTCCGTTAGACAGAACTTTGATTTGTCATAATTTTCATTTGGCAGAAGTAGCACTTTCCAAAAATTTGACCTAATTGACCTATTAATCAGAAGAATATAAATATTAAATTAAATAGTTAATATATCAGAACATGCATCATACAAAAAATTGACGGCAAAACTTTCATTAGCAGAAAATTCATTTAGCAAAAGTAGTATACGTTTCGTTAGCCAGAATTATGATTGGACAGAATTTATACCTTGACAGAGAAGTCGAATTTAAACATATTTTCTGCCCAAAGAAAATTCTAAAATTTCTGTCAAATACAATTGCTGCCTGATAAAAGTTCCATCCAAATGAATTTCTGCTATTTCTGACAAAACGTATTTTCTGTCCAATGAAATTTTTGCAATTTAAAATTCCTGACAATTGGATTTTCTGTTTAATAAAAGTTGTGCCATTTAAAATTGTTGTTAAATTCTACTTCTGCCAGGTGAAAATTCTGTCTAACGGAATTTCCGCTACTTCTACATTTTCTGTTCAAGGTATATTCTGTCTAATGCAATTTCTACTACTTCTGTTAAACGTATTTTCTGTCCAAAAAAAAATTCTGCATTTATTACTAAATCTTACTTCTGTCACATGAAAATTCTATCAAATGGAATTTTCTTTTTCTGTCCAATAAAAGTTCTGCCTTTTGAAATTTCTGTTATATTCTATTTCTGAACGACAAAAATTCAGTCTGCTATTTCTGCCAAACATATTTTCTGTCCAATAAAAGTTCTGCCATTTCAAATTTATTTTAATGCTTACTTATGTCAGATTACAATTTCTGACAAATTGAATTTCCACAATTTCTGCCAAACGGATTTTCTAAACAATAAAATTTCTGCCAATTGAAATTTCTTGACAATTGGATTTTCTGTTTTATAAAAGTTCTGCCATTTGAAATTTTGTCAAATTCTACTTTTCAAACCTACTTCTTCCTGGTGAAAAATCTGTCCAAATCAATTTCTGCCAAACGTGTATTTTCTGTTCAATGAAATTTCTTTTCAAACCTACTTCTTTCTTGGGAGAATTCTGTTCAAATCAATTTCTACCAAACGTGTATTTTCTGTCTAAAGAAATTTCTTTTCAAACCTACTTCTTCCTGTTGAAAATTCAGTCCGAATGAATTTCTGCCTAACGTATTTTCTGTCCAATGAAAATTTTTTTTCAAACCTACTTCTTCCTGTTAAAAATTCTGTCCAAATCAATTTCTGCCAAACGTGTATTTTCTGTCTAGTGAAATTTCTTTTCAAACCTACTTCTTCCTTGGGAAAATTCTGTCCAAATCAATTTCTGTTCAAACCTATTTCTTGTTGGTGAAAATTCTGTCCAAATTAACTTTTGACAGACCCATTTTCTGTCCAATGAAATTTCAGCCATTTCTGCTATTTCTGCCAAACGAATTTTCTGTCCAATGAAATTTCTGTTAAAACCTACTCCTTGCTAGAGAAATTTCTGTTCAAATGAATTTCTGCTTTTTCTGCCTATAGCTGATTTTCTATCTAATGGAAGTTTTGTTACCTAAATATATAATAAATATAAATAAAATTTTCAAAAAAAAATTAATTACATATTTTTTATTATTGTTTTTTCTGTTTCATCCCTTTGAGATGGGGGGGGGTTGTGATCCCTGAAACGGATGTTGGTTCTCTCTCTCTCTCTCTTGCTTTTTCCGCGTTGTGTCATTGAGTCGCGCTTTAGGGGGCGGCAAAATCCACTCAACTCACGGGGAGTGGCACACAATTGTATGGTGATGCTGAATCTCAAAGGGTGGGGTAGGGTGGGACACACACACACAAATAGATCGCGTAGCATCACCGATAAATATATATATATATATATATATATATATATATCAGCAAGAGACAAATACAAGCGGCGGTGGCAGGGGTGTACCTACTTACCATATCCCCCCAGTACGCCAAAGTTCCGCTTCGCAAGCCGGCTTTCGCACAGGCTTCACTTATATTCGTTCAGCTCGCGGGCTGATAGAGAGAAGAGAAGGTATACACCGCACACGCTAGCGTTACATTATCTAGAAATCTTTTTTCTTACCCCCCTCCCCCTTCAATATCCTTCATCCCCCACCCCTTCCCCTCAGTTTACCTGTCTCCTTATCCCTCTCCACCCCCTCTCTCTAATTCTCTCTCTCTCTTCTTCCTTTTTCCTCTCTTTTTTCTCTTTTTTTTCTCTCTCTCTCTTTTTCTATCTTTTTTCCCTTTCTTTTTCTGACACTAGGAAAGAAAGAAAAAAAGAGAGAGAGAAAGAAAGAGAGAGAGAGAAAATAAAGAGAGAGAAAGAAAGAGGGGGAAAGAGAGAGAAGGAGGGGGGGTAAAAAATAGAGAGGAGAGAGAGGAGGGGGGAGAGTAGTCTTCTTTACAAAACATTGCGTGAAAATGTAGAGCCATCTGGTGGAGAGATGCAAAAAGAAAAAGAAAAAATTGTGGAAATATTGTTTTTCTTTTGTATTTTTTAATTAATTTTTTTCTTTTTTCAAAACCGAAAGTAACCTGGTACCACGGGAGTAAAGTGTATATATATATATATATATATATCTATATACGTGAGTGAGAAATTCGTTTCTTTGATTTATTTCTTATGTGTCGGGGGTTTTAAGTGAGCCACTTGTAGTACTTGTATATATAGTGGTAGAAGTGGTAGTGGTACTGGTGGTGGGGGGGGAAATGTCAAACTTTTTGGAGTGGGGAGTCAGGAGAAAATAAAGTAGGAGTAGAAAGCATGACAAAACTACGAATATTGGAGGCAGGTGGCCATAAAGATGTCACGTGGGTATGTTTACCTTTTTCAATATATATATTTTGTGATTGCGATTTTTTTTGCTCCTTAACCTATTGGATAAGAATTTCTTTTTTTTTTGTTTAATTGATCACAACGCCTTTTAGTTTTTTTTTTTTTTTTTTTTGGTTAAATGTTGTTTTCTTTCATTTCTGTTGCATAGCTATAGTTTTATTTTTTAATTTTCTCATTAACTAAATAATTAATTAGTTAATTTTTTTATTATATTATATTATTAAAAAATAGGTTAAAATTGAGTGCAAATTAGGTTTAATGTAGGTTAGAAGTAGGTTCAATGTAGGTTCAAAGTAGGGTCAATGTAGGTTCAATAAAGGTTACATGTAGAACCAAAGTAGGTTTAATTTAGGTTATATGTAGATCTGAAGTTGGTTCAATGTAGGTTCACTATAGGTTCAAAGAAGGTTCTATGTAGAACCAAAAAAGGTTCAATGTAGGTTCTATGTAGAGACAAAAAAGGTTCAAAGTAGGTTCTATGTAGAAACAAAGTAGGTTCAATATAGGTTATATGTAGAACTAAAGTAGGTTCAGTGTAGGTTCACTATATGTTCAAAGTAGGTTCTATTTAGAACCAAAAAAGGTTTAATGTAGGTTCTATGTAGAACCAAAAAAGGTTCAAAGTAGGTTCTATGTAGAACCAAGAAAGGTTTAATGTAGGTTCTATGTTGAACCAAAGTAGGTTCAATGTAGGTTATATGTAGAACTAAAGTAGGTTCAGTGTAGGTTCACTATAGGTTCAAACTATGTTCTATGTAGAACCAAAAAAGGTTCAATGTATGTTCTATGTAGAACCAAAGTAGGTTCAATGTAGGTTCTATGTAGAAACAAAGTAGGTTCAATATACGTTCTGTGTAGAACCAAACTAGGTTCAATGTAGATACAGTGTAGGATTAAAGTAGGTTCAATAGAATATAAAACTAGGGTGAAAGTAGGTTTAATAAATGCAAAACATAGAACGTTAACATATGAAGAACCAAAGTAGGTTCAATGTAAGTTTAAAAAATGATTCTAAGTAGGACCAATGTAGATTTCAAAAAGGTTTTGTATAGTTTCTCTATAGGATCTAGGTAGGTTTAATGACGGTTTCATGAAAACTCAAAGTAAGAACAATTAAGGTCAAACGTAGATCAAATCCTGGTTCAAAGGTAGATCTAAATAAGATTCAAATAAGGATTAAATTAGGTTAAATGTAGGGTCAATGTATGTTCACTGTAGGTTTAAAGTAGGTTTAATGTATGTTCACAATATGTTCAAAGTGGTTTTAAAATAGGTTATAAGTATGTTTAAAGTAGGTTCAATATAGGTTCACAGTAGGTTCAATAAAAATCTATGTAGAACCAATGTAGGTTCAATGTAGGTTGACTGTAGGTTTAAAGTATGTTCAATATATGTTATATATAGAACCAAAGTAGATTTAATATAGGTTCATAGTAGTTTCTAAATAGGTTATATGTAAAACCAAAGTAGGTTCAATGTATGTTCAATATAGGTTCTATGTAGAACCAAAGTAGATTTAATGTAGGTTCAGTTGAGTTTTAAAGTTGGTTAAATTTAGGTTAAATGTATTTTAAAAGTAGGAAAAATGTAGGTCAAGTGATAATTGGTTGTAGGTTCAAAGTAGGTTCAAAGTAGGTTCAATGTAGGTTATATATATAGAACCAAAGTAAGTCCTATGATGGTTCTACGTAAGTTTAAAGAAGAGGTTAATGCATGTTCAATATAGGTTCAGGATATTATACTATATTTTATTATGTTATTATAAATGATAAATTATTATATTTTATATTATATTATATTTTTTTATTGTAACATATTTTATATTATAATATTATATTGCATTTTATTATTATACATATATATTTTATAGAATAATGTTAAGAAAAAAAAATAGAAAAAAGCATATCGTCTGCCAAGACGAATAAGCGTGTTTCAATTGAGCCTATATACCAAAAGAATAAGTGAGCATAAGTAAATAAGACGGATTATTTATGCCGATAGCTATTATCGCGGATACGTGTGGCACTGTAAAAATATTTCAACGCGCCGTCCCGTTGCATTCTCATCGCCAAGAGAGAGAAGTGTAAAGAAAGTCAGAAACAGAGAGAGAGAGAGAGACAGAAGTGAGTTATGCAGACCGCAATATACTTTGATTGTATTTTTTTGTTTGTTTCTTCTTCATTTTTTTTTTTTTTATTTTGAAAGAGTGGAAGAGGGGGTTTGGACGAAAGCCGCGCGATGGTGTTTTAAATCGCCGTTTGGCAATGCTCGAGCCGATCAGAACGTTACTTGGCACGCAAGCTAATTGGTCGTATCTCGAGATATAGGAATCGTGCTTTATCGTCCCATCCATAACCAGTTCAAAAAGCATTTCTCTTCACCGATGAGATGTGCTCAAGTTTTTTTTTCTTTTTAACAAATCAAGAGAGAAAATCAACTCGCGCCCACGTGCTTGATAACTTTTTAAGTGTTTCAAGCATTATGTATATTTTCAAACTTATTTTCAGTGGAGATTTAATGTAGATGGAATGAAGGCTCAATGCAGATTCAAAATCGGGTCTAAAGAAGGTTCTAAGTAGAACCAAAATAGGTTCAAAGTAGGGTCAATGTAGATTCAACGTAGAATCAAAGAAGGTTCAATAAAGATGTTATAAAGGTTCAACCAAGGTTTAAAGAAGATTCAATGTAGATACAACATAGAACCAAAGTAGGTTCTAAGTAGAACTAGTGTAGGTTCAAAGTAGGGTCAATGTAGGTTCAACGTAGAACCAAAGAAGGTTCAATAAAGATGTTATAAAGGTTCAAATAAGGTTTAAAGAAGATTCAATGTAGATACAACATAGAACCAAAGTAAGTTCTAAGTAGAACTAGTGTAGGCTCAAAGTAGGGTCAATGTAGGTTCAACGTAGAACCAAAGAAGGTTCAATAAAGATGTTATAAAGGTTTAACTAAGGTTTAAAGGAGATTCAATGTAGGTACAACATAGAATCAAAGTAGGTTCTAAGTTGAACTAGAGTAGGTTCAAAGTAGGGTCAATGTAGGTTCAACGTAGAACCAAAGAAGGTTCAATAAAGATACAATAAAGGTTCAACTAAGGTTTAAAGGAGATTCAATATAGGTACAACATAGAACCAAAATAGGTTTTAAGTAGAACCAGAGTAGGTTCAAAGTAGGGTCAATGTAGGTTCAACGTAGAACCAAAGAAGGTTCTAAGTAGAACCAAAGTAAAACCAAAGTAGGTTCTAAGCAGAACCAAAGTAGGTTTTAAATAAAAACAAAGTAGAACAACAGTAGCTTTTAATTGTAAGTAGAACCAATATGGAAGTAAGGTAGGTTTTAAATTGAAGCAAAGTAGAACCAAACTAGGCTCTAAGTAGGTTCACCGTAGAACCAAAGTAGGTTATATGTAGAACCAAAGTAGAACTAAAGTAGGCTTTAAGTATAACCAAAGTAGTTTCAAAGTAGGTTCTAAGTTGAAACAAATTTGAACCAAAGTAGATTCATCGTAGAACCAAAATAGGTTCAATGTAGGTTCAATGTACAACTATAGAGTAGGTTCAATGAAGATTTTATGAAGGTTCAACTAAGGTCAAAAGTATGTTGAATGTAGGTTCAAAGTAGGATAAATCTATAATCAATGTAGGTTCAAAGTAGGTTGAAACTAGTTTCAATGAACGTAGAAAGTAAGTTTCTTGTAGGTTCAAAGAAGGATCAACGTAGGTTCAAAATAGGGTAAATGTATAGATTCAAAATAGAAATAAATAAAAAAATTAGAACCTAATATAAAAATATATATTGTTCGAATACGAAAAAAGAAAAAAAAAATTCTGCCACAGCTGTACATATATATATATATATATATATACGCACTTGTCAAGATGGAAGCACAAGGTCCGCTACTAAAATTCAATTTTGAATCGTGAATAACGACTAACAAACCGCAGTTATATCGTAAAAAGCATTGCAGCAGGGATGTGAATTAATTTCAACGAGGAGTCCCTTTCTCCTTGAATTCTCTCATTCTCCTGGCCCAAAATTCAATAAAAGACGAGTGTACGAGAGTCTCTACCCTCGCATCGCTTTCGACGCGGTATTCTATATATATCTATGGGGGGTTGGCTTGTATTTGATGAAGAGTTCCGAGTCATTGAGAATACTCATTGCATATCCATAGAGAGATTTAGATATGTATATATATATATATATATATATATATATATATATATATATATTGAGCAAAATGACAATTATACTGGTATATAGTGAGGGGGGATTTTTTTTATTGCTTGAAATATTTGTTTTATTAAGTTGACCAAAATGATGTTCTTCCCTAACATCATTAGTAGGTGACTTCTTTTTTTCCTCTTTTTTTTCTTCTTACTATACATTAAAACTGCGGTTATAAACCAACTTTCTATGTAATTTAACTTCATTTTAAAACAAATTTTATCCTATATTGAACCTACAGTTAACCTTTTTTTACTTATACTTTGATCCTACATTACACCTACTAAGAACCTATTTTGCATCTACAAAGAACCTTTTTTGACGTACTTTGAATCTACTTTAACTCTACTTTAACTCTACTTTGATACTACTTTGATACTACTTTGATACTACTTTGATTCTACATCGATCCTACAATAACCCTACTTTATTACTATTTTGATACTACATTGTATCTACCTTATACCTACTTGAACCCTACTTAATCCTACTTTAATTCTAAATTGCACCTACAATAAATCTATTTCTGACCTACATTGAATCTACTTTGATACTACTTTGATTCTACTTTAAACCTCCGTTAATACTATACTTTGATCCTAAATTGCATCTGCATTGAACCTACTTTAACCCAACTTTAATACTACATTGCATCTAAAATTACCAATTTTTGACCTACATTAAATCCACTTTGATACCATTTTGATTCTACATTGAACCTACTTATACCCTACTTTGATCCTACATTGAACCTACTTTATCTATGTTTTTTATACTACTTTGAGCCTACATTGCATCTACATTGACCCTACTTTATCTATGTTTTTATACTACTTTGAGTCTACATTGCATCTACATTGAACCTATTTTAATTCTACTTTGATACTTAATTGCACCTGTAATAAACATATTTCTAACCTACTTTGAATATACTTTAATGGTACTTTGACACAATATTGCACCTACAAGTTACCTATTTTTGACCTTCATTGAATCTACTTTGATACTACTTTGACTCTACATTGAACCTACTTTAGCCCTACTTTAAAACTACTCTGATACTACAAGACAGTTACAAAGATCCTTTTTATGATGTACTTTAAATGTACTCTAATTTCACTTTCATAATACTTAATTCTACATTGATCCTAATATAATCCTACTTTAATTCTACTTTGATTCTTTATAGCATCTGCATTGAACCTACTTTAACCCTACTTTGATACTACATTGCATCTACAAATTACCTAATTTTGACCTACATTGAATCTACTTTGATTCTACATTAAACCTACTTTAACTCTACTTTAATACTACTTAATCCTACATTGCATCTGCATTAATTCTATTTTGTACCTAGATTAAACCAACTTTATACATACTTTGATCCTATATTGCATCTACATTAAACCTACTTTAATCCTACTTTGATACTATTTTGATTCTACATTGAACATTGCATAACAAGACACGTTATATTTTAATATTTTCTTTTTTCTTCTTCTTCTTCTTTTTCTTTAAAGAATCACATATCAATCACAAAAATTACCATAAATCATTTCTGTCAGTTGTTGGTAAAGAAAATTTTTTTTCTACATGGAAAAGTACACACATATATATATATATATAAAATAAGAATCCTTAGGGCGTTTCTTGATTGACTGTATTTGGTCGTATTAGGATGGTGACAGAGGGATTAAATCAGGCGTGGCGACGTTACACAATCCCACAAAACTTGACGCGAACGCGTTTTCTCTATATATGCGAACGGACGGACGGACAGACAGACAGACGGTCTGACAGGACACAATATTGCAATAACTTCAATTACGAAGGACATTCGAAGTGGAAGGGTGACATATCACCCCCGCAATGACATCGCCAACCACCGCACTATATATATATATATATATATATATATATATATATATATATATTTCTATCTCTCTAATACTTTGACACATGCGTTGTTGGCGTTCGCTCTCTCTCTCTCTCTCTCTCTCTCTCTCTCTCTCTCTCTCTCTCTCTCTCTCTCTCTCTCTCTCTCTCTCTCTCTCTCTCTCTCTCGCTTACTCGTTCGAATTGGCTGCGGGCGTCGGGGGTGCCTTTAAACAAGTGCTTCTTAATAAACCATTGACGCGCGAAAACCACCCTCGAAAATTTGCTGGCGTGCATCAACCCTTAGGCGATGCCACACAAAAAGGGGTTCTTCAATAACTTCTCAGTTGTGCCTTTAAACGAGCCATCATCATGTGTGCTTTGATCCTTAACAAAGCGTTTTCTATCTTCTTCGCATCTTCATTTTTTTTTTTTTATTTATTTGTTTTAAAATGTTTTATTTTTTATTATTATTATTACTTATTTTCTTCTTCTTCTGCTTATTATTATTATTATTATTATTATTATTATTATTATTTTTTAATATTGTATTAATACAGAATTAGAATTTTTTTTCCTTTTTTTCTTTGATTTTTTTATTAAAACCTTTTGAATTTGGATTAAATTTTAAATTAAATTTTTGTTTTGTTTTTTACTATATTGTTATGATTGAGATTATAGTAGAAAATCACTATTAAAAATTGAGGGTGAAAAAAAAAATTGTGAAAATTTTGCAAAAAAAAAAAATTTGTCCAAAGGCACCGGGTGGGACGGGGGTGGTGGTGGTGGTGGTAAAAGCTAACTGTGCGGGGTTTACAAGAGGCAACCCTCCTTCACTTCCGTTCCACTCGAAAATATTTCGCTCCGTTAGCGGTTTTTTTTCAACATTTATTTGACAGCTGTCGACTGCAAGAGTCATGTGCTTGCCTAATTTCTCTCTCTCTCTCTCTCTCTCTCTCTCTCTCTCTCCTTTCCTTTACTCTCCAGAGGCCAAGGGTGAAAGATTTTGTCAATAAAAAAAAAAAAAAAAAAATGATTGAAAACGTGAGAAAAAAATCATTGACAAACATTGCAATAATGAAAGAAATATGTTTGGAAATATTTTTCATATGAATTGAGCAAAAAAGAATTTTTTTTGATAAGAAACTCCTTTGACCTATTGACCTATCTACTTTGAATCTACAATGAACATTTTTTGCACCTTCATTGAACCAATTTAAACCCATTTTAAATCTACGTTACATTTACTTTAAAATTACATTGAACCTTTTTTGCATCTTTATGAAACCTATTTAAACCTTCTTTGCAACTATGATTAATCCACTGTGAACCTACATTAATCCTATTTTGAACCTTCATTAAACCTTCTTTGCACCTGCAATAAACCTACTTCATACATATATTAAACCTACATTGCACATTCATTGAACCTTCTTTGCGCCTACATTAAACCTACATTATACCTACAATTGATCTTATTTGCACCTACATTGAACCTACTTTTTAAATACATTCAACCTTCTTTAAACATAATTTGCAACTACTTTAAAACTTCTTTGAACCTACATTACAACTACTTTAAAACCTTTTTGGATCTACATTGGACCTTATTTGCATCCACATTGACCCTACTTTGAACCTACATTGAACCTACTTTGAATCTATTTTGGTTCTATGTTGAACCTACATTGAACTTACTGTGAACCTACTTTGAAAATAATTTAAAACCTTTTTGAACCTACAATAGACCTTATTTACACCCACATTGACCATACTTTGACCCTACTTTGGACCTACATTTAACCTAGTTTGAATCTACTTTGGTTCTACGTTGAACCTGCATTGACCCTAGGTTCTACCTATATTGATACTACTTTTAACCTTCATTGAACCTACTTTGACCCTATATAAAACCTACTTTAACCTTCATTTGACCTACATTGACCCTATATTTTGAACCTACTTTAACCTTCATTGGACCTACTTTGACCCTATAAATTGAATCTACTTTTACCCTATATTGAACCTACGATTGAACGATTATTTAATTCCTCTTGTATCAATAAGAAAATAAAAAATAATTATTTTTTGAAATCTCTAATGTTTCTCTTTCAAAAATATTTGTCACAATTGAAGAAAAATTTGTGCCAATTTTTGCCAATTTTTTTCTTTTCAACTTAATATCAAACTCCCAGTATACTATATATACTAGATAGTTTTATAAGCCTGTGAGAACTTTGTCAATTAGACAATTATTATATCGCCGGATCTATACGATTAGAGTGATGGAAGGTATGACTGGCACGATAGGTAATCAACATTTCTTTTATAACATCGCAAGATGACTGCTATATCACTTCTCTGTATAGTTCGCGCAATTGCTCTAAATAGTTTCATGATTAAGAGAGAGAGAGAGAGAGAAAAAAAAAGAAAAAAAAGAGGCAGCGTCGTCGTCGGTCGTCGCGCCGCGCAACAGGAAATGAGCTTTGAAGCAATCACAACAAATTTCTCACACTTTTATCCATTTCTAATTAGAATTGCGAGAATATATTTATAAATCATTATAACTGCTGACTATCTATTAACCTCTATATATATATATATATATATATATATATATCTCGAGTTTTACGTAATGTAGCATAAATCAAAATTGTTTTTCGCTAAATTAATTCTAATCGACCATCGAGTGGGTTAATTACGTACAAATAGCTTTTTTCGCATCCTGTAATATAGATATAATTTTTTTTTTTTACTTTTCAATTACCTAATTCATAATTTATCATTTCTAATTTCTAATTTCTAATTCCGATTTCCAAATTTCTAATTTCTTATTCTTATTTCCAAATTTTTGATTTCTTACTCCTAATTCCCAATTGCTAATTTTTCATTCTTAATTCCCTATTTATAATTCCTAATTTCCAATTTGTAATTTCTAATTCCAAAAACCTAATTTCTCATTCCTAATTCCCACTTTATAATTCCTAATTTCTCATTCCTAATTCCCAAGCTGTATTTTCAAATTCCTAATTTCTCACTCTTAATTCCCAATGTCTAATTCCTAATTTCTCATTCCTAATTCCTTATTTTGTTATTTTTAATTCCAAATTCCTAATTTCTCATTCCTAATGCCCAATTTATAATTCCTAGTATCTCATTCCTAATTTCTAATTTATAATCCCTAATTTCCAATTTTAATTCCTAATTCCAATTCCTCTTTTTTCATTCCTAATTACTAATTTCTTACTCCGACACCACTAATTCCTAATTTCTAATTCTTATATGTTTCCATTTTCCACTTTTGTGTTTTTCTAATTCCTAATTATTATTTAACAATTTTCTACTTTATTTATTATATTTTACTATCATTTTTAATTTATTAAATCCAAATATCTGATTTTTAATTCTTAGTATTAATTTTTCCTTTTTTTTAAATTAATTTCCACATCTTATCGTTCTTTCCCATTTTCTAAATTTTTTAATTTAAACTTTGGAAATTCTTATTTCTTTTACAACAATTACATCTTGTTTTCATTTTTGAAAACCAGATTAAACCTACATTGTACCTATATCGAATCTACTTTGCAACTACGTTAATTCTTCGTCAAAAACAAACATATGTCCTTCTTTGCATCTACATTGAACCTATTTTACAACTGCGTTAAATTCTTTTTGAACCTACATTAAACCTACTTTAATCCTTCATTAGAACTAGTGTTATAACCTACTCTGAATTTATTTTAGGTCTAATTTTAGCGAATTTTAAGCCTAATTTAATTCTAGTTTGAACCTAATTTAAGCCGACTTTAATCCTTATTTAAATCTACTTTGAGCTTACTTTAAAATTAATTTAAGTCTATTTTGAACCTACTTTAAGACTAATTTCTGTCTACTTTGAACTTACTTTGAACCTAATTCGAGCCTAAATTGAGCGTAATTGGAATCTACTTTGAACCTCATTTGAACCTACTTCATATCATCATTAAACCTACTTTGGTTCTAAGTTGACCCTACTTTTAACCTAAATTAATTCTATTTTGAGCCTACTTTGAACATAAATTGTATCTACTTTGAATCTGTTTTAAACAATTCTTTGAGTCTACTATGAACATACTTTGAGTCTAATTGGAATCCTCTTTGAGCCACATTTCAGCCTAATTTCAATCTGATTTGAATTTATACTTTAAAATTAATTGAAGTCTATTTTCAACCTACTTTGAGACTAATTTGAGTCTACTTTGAACTTACTTTAAACCTAATTTGAACCTACTTTGGTTATATGTCGACCCTACTTTGAAACTACATTGATCCTATTTTGAGCCTACTTTAAGTATAATTTGAATCTACTTTGAATCTGTTTTAAACATTCTTTGAGCCTACTTTGAATCTACTGTAAAGCTTCTTTGAGCATAATTTGAGCTATTTTTAGCCTAATTGAAATCTACTTTGAGCCAAATTGCAGCATAATCTGAATTTACTTTGAACCTAATTTGAATCTGCTTGAAATCTTTATTGAAGCTACTTTGATTCTACGTTTAATCTACATTGAACCTAGTTTGAGCCTAATTTGAACCTACTTTTAGCCTAATTGGAACAAAATTTGAGTTTACTTTTAGCCTAATTGGAATCTACCTTGAGCCAAATTTAAGCCTAATTTAAGTCTACTTTTAACTTACTTTAAAATTAATTTTATTTTATTTTAAATCTACTTTAAGACTAATTTCAGTCTACTTTAAACGTACTTTAAATCTAATTCGAGCCTAATTTGAGTGTAATATGAATCTACTTTGAGCCTCATTTGAACCTGCTTCATATCATAATTGAACCTACTTTGGTTCTACGTTGACCCTACTTTAAACCTACGTTAATCTTACTTTGAGCTCAAATTGTATCTACTTTGAATCCGTTTTGAACCTATTTTAACCCTACTTTGAGCCTTATTTGAAACTAGTTAAAAATTACTTTAAACCTAATTTGAGTCTTCTTTCAACCTTCGTTAAGCCTATTTTTCAACCTACTTTGAAGTTAATTTAAACCTACTTTGAGCGTAATTTGAATCTACTTTGAACTTACTTTGAACCTAATCAGAATCTACTTTGAGCCTCATTTGAACCTGCTTCATATCATAATTGAACCTACTTTGGTTCTACGTTGACCCTACTTTAAACCTACGTTAATCTTACTTTGAGCTTAATTTGAATCTACTTTGAATCCATTTTGAACCTTTTTTGAGCCTACTTTAAACCTATTTTAACCCTACTTTGAGCCTTATTTGAAACTAGTTAAAAATTACTTTAAACCTAATTTGAGTCTTCTTTCAACCTTCGTTAAGCCTATTTTTCAACCTACTTTGAAGTTAATTTAAACCTACTTTGAGCGTAATTTGAATCTACTTTGAACTTACTTTGAACCTAATCAGAATCTACTTTGAGCATAATATTGTATTTACAAATTTTTTTTTTAATTGAGAATTTAAGAATTTTTTTCAAATTTGAAATTCAAACTATAGTGATACATTAGAACTTTTTAAAATTTCTTTCTTAAATTATTAAATCGTGTATTTTTTTGGTAAGGAAATTTTTTTTCCCCCTTATTTTACAAAAAGAACTTTTTAGCCCTATAGGAACTTGTAATATTTAAGTAAAATAAATAAATAAAAGTGTTTTAAAAACAACATAAAACTTTATGTAGAAGGGGAAGAAATTTTTGTTCAAAGATTTATTTCTTATTATTAGAAATGTGAAAAATCAAAGGGAATGTTGTTCGATGCAATGAGAGACGCGCACCTACTTTCCCATACGTGTATGTGTGTGTATGTTTTCTTTATTTTTGTATATATATATATATATATATATGTGTGTGTATGTCGAGATCGATTCCATCCCGTTTTGTCTCTCGTCACATAAGTTCTCTTGGAAGGATATTTCTTCGATCAGTTGTCGTGGTCTCGAGAGTGGACCTGCCACCCGAAGAAAAACCTGGCTACCTCTCATGCTCGCTTTGCTACTCGCACAACGTTGACTCACTCGTACGTGAGTTACGTGATGCCGCGAACCGATCGCCGATTTATCGCTATACTCTCTTGTTCGGTTTGCTTTCGAACTGAACCGGATGTCGTATTTGCGATCAGTTCACAAACGCATAACTTTATAGCTATATATATATATATATATATATATTTATATATATATTTATTTATATATTTATATTTAATTAAGCAAAAGATATAAAAAAAATATAAAAAATTTAAAAAAAAACAAAAAGAAATGGGAAAATTTTTTTTGTAAATAAATTTAATTCTGCAAATGAATCGTCACATTAATATACATAAGGGAAAGAAAGATAAAAATTTTATAGTAGTTTTTGCCCATTTTTGTTTCTGATATACATAAATGCGAGTCAAGTTTTGCTTTCATTTTTTTCTCGATTCTATGAAAAAGCAGAGAGAGAGAGAGAGAGAGAGAGAGAGAGAGAGAGAGAGAGAGAGAGAGAGAGAGAGAGAGAGAGAGAGAGAGAGAAATATAAAAAAGAGACAGAAAGAGACAGAAAATGAGAGACAGAAATAGAGAGACAGAAAGAGAGAGACAGAAAGATAAAAAGAGACAGAAAGAGACAGAAAATGAGAGAAAGAGAGATTGAAGTATGGAAAAAAGACAAAAATATTGACAGTATTGGAAAGAAAAAAAAATTGAAGTAAAAAAGAGACAAAGAAAAGAAACAGACAGAGTGAGACAGAAATAGAGACAGAAATAGAGAGAGAAATACAAAAAGAGAGATAGAAGTAGAAAAAAGAGACAGAAAGAGAGAGAAAAAGTCAAAAAGAGAGATAGAAATAGAAAAAAGAGACAGAAATATAAAGAAAAGGACAGAAAGAGAGATTGAAGTGGAAAAAAGAGACAGAAAGAGACAGAAAATTAGAGACAGAAATAGAGAGACAGAAAGAGAGATTGAAGTGGAAAAAAGAGACAGAAAATGAGAGACAGAAATAGAGAGACAGAATGAGAGATTGAAATGGAAAAAAGAGACAGAAAGAGATAGAAATAGAGAGACAGAAAGAGAAATTGAAGTGGAAAAAAGAGACAGAAATAGAGATTGAAGTGGAAAAAAGAGACAGAAAATGAGAGACAGAAATTGTGAGAAAAAGACAAAAAGAGAGATAGAAATAGAAAAAAGAGACAGAAATATAAAGAAAGGGACAGAAAGAGAGATTGAAGTGGAATAAAGAGACAGAAAATAAGAGACAGAAATATAAAGAAAAAGACAGAAAGAGAGATTGAAGTGAAAAAAAAGATAGAAATATTGAGAGTATTAGAAAGAAAAAAGATTGAAGTAAAAGAGACAAAGAAAAGAAACAGACAGAGTGAGACAGAAATAGAAAAAAAGAGACAGAAACATAGACAGTAATAGAAAGAAAAAGACAGAAAAAGAGATTGAAAAAAAGGACAGAAATATAGACAGTATTAGGAAGAAAAAAAGAGATTGAATTAAAAAAACAGACAGAAAGGAAAGAAACAGACTGAGAGAAAGACAGAAATAGAAACAAAAGAGACAGAAATGGACAGAAATAGAGAGAGAAAAACAAAAAAGAGATAGAAGTAGAAAAAAAACATGAGACAGAAAAAGAGATAGAAATAGAAAAAAGATAAAATTCGACAGAAAATGTTTGAAGAAAAAATCGAGTAAGTGACATAAATAAATAGAAAATACATAAAAGAGAGTGAGAGACAAACAAAGTCAAAATTTTTAAGACAGAGAGAAAAATAGACAGAAAAAAATCAAAGGCAGGCAGAAAGAATCAGAAATATATAGAAAGAGATAGAAATAGAATTGAAGAGAAAAAGAGACAAATAGCCTCAGAAGGAGACAAAACGTGGCAGAAATAGTAAAAAAAATATAAAGAATAAGAAATAGAGACAAATAAAGAAATAGAAAAACAAAATCTAAAACACAAACAGAGACAGAAGGAAACAAGACGAGGCAGAAAGTATCAGATGCAGATTGAAAAGGACAGAAATAAATAAGAGAGAGAAAAGCAGTCAGAAATAGACAGAAAGAAATATAAAAAGCCAAAAAAAATAGAAACCATGTGAAAAAGGGACAGAAAAGCAAAAAATCAGACAGAATTTCAAAGAAAGGACAGAAGATAGAAATTGACAGAAAGATATACAAAATTAGAAAAAAGAGAAAAAAAGTTAGACAGTGACAGAAAGAGACAGGAGAAGATGGAAAGAATTCGTAATTGACAGAAAAGAGACAGAAAAAGAGTAAAGTGACATAAGTAGAGACAGAAATAAAAACAAAGAGAAAAAAAGGGATAAAAAGGGGCAGAAAGAGACAGAAATAGAAAAAGTAACAGAAAGAGAGACGAAAAAATAGGCATTAAAAGAGAAAGAGACTGAAATAGAAAGAAAAAGGGACAGAAAGAGAGTCAGAAAATGAAGGAAACTGAGAAAGAGAAAAAAAAGAGTGACAGAAATATGAAGAAAAAGGAGTCAGTAAGGGACAGAAACAAGAATGAAAAAAAGAGACAGAAAGATAGACTTATAGTGAATGAACCAAAAAGAGACAGAAATAGAAGAAGAGAGAAAAAATTTGAGAGAGGAAGACAGGAAAAGATAAATCAGAGAGTAAGACAGAAAAAGAAAGAAAGGTCAGAAAAAAGAGAAAAAGATAGAAATTAGGAGAAAGAGACAGAGAGAGAGAGAGGGGGGGAGGGGGAAGATGACCCCCTCTACTGTTAATTAGGGTCGTTATAAATACAATAATTATTTTTGTCCAGATCGTAATAAATCAAAAACTTCTTTTTTTCCGCAAAATTTCTATGGATTACACAAAAGAATTCCAAAGGAAATTATTAAATTACCAAGGTGATTATCAAAAGTGTACTTTTTTAGAATTTTTTTTTCACAAATTTTTGGTCTAAAAAGAGTGCACTACGCATACGAAAGAAATCAAGTGGCGGAAAGAAAAAAAAAGGAGAAGAAGACGAAGAAAAAAAAGTAGGACCGCAATTTTACGGGACGATCGTTGCTGTGAGAGAGAAAATAATGATGATCTTTATCCCTAATGAAATTAGTCCTGCATCTCTTTTGGGGGAATAGATGTTGTACCGTAAAATTACTATAATAGGTCTAAAAAATATGAATACATATATCTATATACATTTTACTACCTGGTCAGCTATCATTTTTTTTTTTTGGACTTCATCCCCCACGCGCGAACTTGAATCCCTTTTTTTTGGGGGGGGCTTTAAGTGAATCAGCCTAAATATAGTTTCCTTTTTTCTGTTGGAATTTTTAGAAATTACAGTGATCGTAAAGTAGAAAGAAGCAGGGCAAATTAGAGATTATATTTGGGAACTAACTTTATATTTTTCATTCTCCCTTCTACCTTTGCCCTGAGGGGTTGATTCCTTTTTCGGCAACTACCGTCTTGTTTATGTCTTGCCGGGGTTAACGTTTATTCGTTGGTTTAGTCTTAAAGAGGCAACCACTGTTTTATATTTTAGGAAAACTATTTATTGGTTACTTTTTGAGCAGAATATTTACTAAAATATACAAATATTTGTATTTATTGCAGAAAATATTCCTAAATTTCCCTTTAGAAGATAATTAAGTGACAGCGATGGGATTTTTAATATTTTTCCGATAAACAGTATAGTGAGGAATCTGAATTAGGTTTTCTGATAATTTTTCGTTCAATAAATTCTATTTTTCTTAGGAAATAAAAAATTTAGTGACAGCGGTGGGATTTTTGATGTATGTATATACTTTGGATTAATAATTAGGTGACAGCGGTGGGATTTCTTCCATTTTTTGGCTAGTTATTAATTTAGTGACAGCGACGGGATTCCGGATATTTTTCGGTTCAGTAATTAGGTGACAGCGGTGGGATTTATTCTGTTTTTGGCTACATATTAATTTAGTGACAGCGGTGGGATTTTTGATATTCTTCTGATTAATAAATTTATTAATGATTACGAAGAAAGAACTTCTAATATATGATTCGGATTTACAAATTTGATGAAAGCGATGAGATTGTTGGGCAGTTTTCGAATGTAAAATAACATACAACGACAGCGGTGGGATTATTACAATTTTGAGATGAAAAAATAATTAAGTTAACAACAACAAGACTTCGAATAATTTTTGCGTCAATAATTTGGTGACAGCGGTGGGATTTTTCCAATTAGCTAATAATTTAGTTATAGCAGTATAATTTCTGCCATTTTTCAGTTTCATGATTCGGTGACAGAGGTGTGATTTCTACCTTTTTCCACGTTGTCAGTAGTTATGTATTGACGGGATTTGTCAGAATATTTAGATAAATATAATTTGATGACAGCGGTGCGGGATTGTTGGAATTTGATAGCAACGGGATTTCGAATATTTTCCGCATAATTTGATAACTGTGGTAGGATTTTTAATTTTTACCAATTAGTCAATAATTCGGTGACAGCGGTGGGATTTTTTCAGTGAGATGATGATTTCGTGACTGCAGTGGGATTTCTTACATTTTTGATTTTATAATTCGGTAGCAGCGGTGGGATTTTCCATTTGTCAGTAATTATCTATCAGCGATTTGTTTAGAAAAAAATTAAACCCAAAAATCAAAATTGTTTCTCCTAGTTAAAATCATAATATTTAAAGATGCTTTAAAATTGTCCTTAACTCACCATAAAAACTACTTGAAAATTTTACAAAACTAAATTAAAATCTTCAATTTCTGCTTATTGTATAGCACAAGTAGCTAAAATCTGTTCGATAAGAACACTGAGTAGGGGAAGAGCTACAAAACATATTATATTATCAATATATTCAGTACCCGCAGTTAACAATGAAAGTCAGTGAATTTCATATATAGCTCATTCAACTGGAAACAATTGTTGCCGCGGGGCATCATTTACATCATAAGCAATCATAATGATCGAATTTTGCGTCGAACGACGATGATCCAACGAGTGGAATGAGAAGCTTCGAAAATTCAGAAGTGGGTATACCCCACTTACCGACAAGAGAATTCTCTGACCCTATATATATATATACCTCTCCCCTTTCCCTCTTCCATCATCTAATACTCACTTTTGGTGCTCCTCAGGCCCCATGTTTCATTATTATAGCTTCAGGCTACTGGCATTTTGCACCAACTGGCACTCCTCTTTCGTTCTTTTATCGTTTCGAATAAAAAAAATAAAAAAAAAATCGAAATATATAATCGCGTGCTCCAATATAACCATTTGACAGGACACATTGTATTCATGATTCTTATCTCTTACCACCTTCTTGTGATTCAATTAAGATTATTCTTTTGGTTTGCAATTTCTCAACTTAATTTTATTTGGTGATTTTTAGATAAAATAAGAAACTTTTTTTTTTTTTTTGGAAAAATATAAATAAAAAAAAGGGAAATATTTCGTTGAATTTTGCAATCCCCAAAAACTGGTGTATGGAATGAGATTTTAGCAAAGACAGCAAGCTCTGTTTTCGGCTTTAGCCAACCGTAGATTCTGATACACCCAGAGTCAATCAGTATGCGGACCACGAAACTTGCTTCGACCCACTCCCACTCGCTTCCTCTCTTTCTGTCTTTGCCACGTCTCCTCTATATATATATATGTACACTATATATATATATATATATATATATATATATATATATATATATAGTAGAACCGAAAACGTAGGCTGTTTTCGAGAGAGTGTTTCCATCGTAATGTTGAAATGGTATTGATTGCATCCTAGCATGCTTAGGTCGGCTATCTACCAGCCATTGTACACGCACTTAAATTGAGCGACGCTTTTCAGTATACACTAAAACATTTCGTTGAATACTCATCAATTTGTTGGAATAAACCATTAGAAAGGATAATGTTCCTACAGATGGTTTTAGATGATGTTTACTTTTGCACTTAACTGATGTTCGTTTAATGATGATGAACGACAGAATAAAATCTATAATTGTTATACAAAATTAAAAAAAAGGTTGAAAAAATTATGTTATTGTTACAAAAAAATAAAGGCAAATATTTGCTTAGCAATAGATTGAATAATTAGAGACGGAAATAGAGATAACAATCACCAAAAAAATTAGACTCAAACATAAACCAATAGATGTTGTATATTTAGAGATAATACGGAATGTCTATAATTAGGTGACAGCGGTGGGATGGTTAATATTTTTCTGATATTATAGTTTAGTAGCAAGGAATTAGAATTAGAACTTCTGACAGTATTCTAATAACATAATTTTTATTTCATCGGTGACAGCGGTGGGATTTTTGATATATAATTCGGATTTATAATTTGGTGACAGCGGTGGGATTATTAAAATTCTCGGATTAAAAAATAACAAGGTTGCCTTCGATTAATTTCCGCATCAATAATAATTTGGTGACAGCGGTGGGTATTTTTAGTTTTTACCGATTTGTTAATAATTAGGTGACAGCGGTGGGATTTTTTCAGTCAGTTAATAATTCGGTGACAGTGGTGGGATTTTTTTAGTTAGTTAATAATTTCGTAACAGCAATGGGATTTGTTACAATTTTGGTTTTATAATTCAGTGGCAGCGGTGGGATTTCTAAAATTTTTTGGTTTTATAATTTGGTGGCAGCGGTGGGATTAATTATAATTTCTTCATCCAAATTCCTTATACTCTCGTCAGCATTATTGTTCCACAAAATTAATTTCAATTACTTATCTTTCTTTTTTTTTTGTTATTTTCTACTCTGCTACTCTCTACAATATACATTCACCGCAAAACATATCTACCGCCAAAAGAAGAGAGAACAGTTGCATTGTTACAATCTTCCCTCAAACTGGATCATACATCTCTTTGGCTCTCGAGTTCCTCGAAATTTCAAGAATATACACACCCAAGCGGTACATGAGGAATGTTGGGTCTTGGAAATACAGAAGGTCTCTCCTATATATACATATACATATATAAGGTCGAATCGCCCTCGGGAACTCGGCTATAGATCCCAGATATATATATATATATATATATATATATATATATATATATATATATATATATATATACACAAACCAATACAGTGAGGTGTACATGCATAAATGAGGTGTTCGATCAGGGTGTTCCGTTTGTGCTATCGAATTCTCTGGAATCCCTTGGAATTGCCACTTAAGTCAAAGCAAATTCTAAAGAATGGAATATAACTCTACGACTGATACGATTTTTATATGACAACTCTTTGCTTCTATACATAATAATAATCCAGGGCAAAAATTGTCACAACATCCAAAATCACTTGTTTTTTTTTTACTAGCTAGTAGCGGTGACAGCGGTGGGATTTTTCATATTTTTAGAATCAATAATTTAGCGATATCCAGTGGGATTTTATAGTTCTTTCCGGTAATCAATCATAGTTTATTGATAGCGGCGGAATTTCGAATATTTTTTGGTTCTAGAATTAGGTGACATCAGTAGTATTTAATAATTGATGATTAATAATTCATTGACAGCGGGGGAAATTTGATAAATTTTTTGGATCAATAATTAGGTGACAGCGGTGGGATTTTTAATTATTATCGGGTTAATTAATAATTCAGTGACAGCGGTGGGATTTTTACAACTTTTAGGTCAATAATTTGGTGACAGCGGTGGGATTTTTGATGTATGTATATACTTTGGATTAATAATTAGGTGACAGCGGTGGGATTTCTTCCATTTTTTGGCTAGTTATTAATTTAGTGACAGCGACGGGATTCCGGATATTTTTCGGTTCAGTAATTAGGTGACAGCGGTGGGATTTATTCTGTTTTTGGCTATATATTAATTTAGTGAGAGCGGTGGGATTTTTAATTATTATCGGGTTAATTAATAATTCAGTGACAGCGGTGGAATTTTTACAACTTTTAGATCAGTAATTAGGTGACGCGGTGGGATTTATTCTGTTTTTGGCTATTAATTTAGTGACAGCGGCGGGATTTTTAGCATCTAACGGTTAATTAATAATTTGGTGACAGCGGTGGGATTTTTACAACTTTTAGGTCAATAATTTGGTGACAGCGGTGGGATTTTTAGCTTCCACTGGTTAATTAATAATTTGGTAATAGTGGCGGGATTTTTTATATTCTTTAAATGAGTAATTCGGTGACAGAGGTGGGATTTCTTCAGTTTTGTTGTCAAGTTATTGATTTAGTGACAGCGGCAGGATTTTGGATATTTTTCAGATTTGAAAAAAATTCGGTGACAGCGGTAGGATTTTATAATTATTTGGCTAATAATTAATTTAGTAACATCGGTAGGGTTTTTAACATTCTTCAAATAAATAATTCGGTGACAGCGGTGTGATTTTCACCGCTCTGCAGCTCAATAAGTGTGGTAGCTTTATTTCTATCTTCTTTTATAAATTGTATATATAGTGACAGCGGTGGGATTTTTCATATTCATAAGTTTAATTACATAACGCATAATTAATTTGTGTTTGGAAAAAAAAATTAATTTCATAAAATTGATAACCATATAAAATTTTATACACAGTATAGAGAATAATGAAAATTGTGTTATAGAAAAAAAAAAAAAAATTACGTACATGTTAGTGATTAGTAAAAGAGGGGGTACAATTCTATAACTACCATGGCAATAAGTCTCATGGAAAGTTGGGTGGTTATAACTAGCAAGTCCCTGTTGGGCAATAAGACCATTCTTTGTAACATAGTGGCACAATATCGTAGGTTCTTTATGCGAGTACAAGGGCAAATAGATCACATTGCTGGCTAATAAGCCCGTTGGTGCGAGTGGCCCTCGTTTTTCTATAACTCCCCTCTTCAATTTTTTCTCGCTCCCCATATATATATACATATATATATATATATATGTATTTGTGTATATATATATGTTCCGCCATTTGACCCACTCTATTTCTCGATAAAAATGGTACTTTTTTTCCAGTTTTCTTGCAAAATTTCAGTCATATATATCAATTGTGTTAGGCATTGCGTACTAGTCACAGAGGGTGGCCACCATTGTAATGGTAATTTACCCTGCAATCGATCCGTCTCATTATGTCACTAAACCCCTCTCCTCCCCCTTTCAACCCCCCTTTCACGAAACTTGGAAGTCACACGGAGAAACTTATGATCCTTTTCCCGCATTCATGGGAAATATTCAATTGCGGTATCATAATGTCGTATTGGATTAATAAATGTCACACTTATAGAAGAAAACAAAAAAAAAAAAAGATTTTGAGAAAAAAATTGTAGAATTATCAAATTTTGACGATTTACTGCAAATCCATTTGTATTTTACGAAAAAATTAAGAAAATAATTAAAAATTATTTCTAATTGATAAATTCGTAGGAATTTGGTATATTATGATTGAAAATCTTGTGGACAGATGCTTGGTGAGGGTTTCTGGCAGGAATTTAATGAGAGGACACAAGAGAGGACATGGACTTTTATGAGGCTTGAGGGGGGAAAAGGGATAGGTTGCGGGAAATTCATTTTGGATTGGAATCCTCTGTTTTGTGTGGAAGGCGGGAAAGGTCGGTTTTACTTCGAAACTCCTCCAACACCCGTCTAGATTACCTGGCTAATTATCTGCGAAGGCTTAGTAAGCTAACCCAATCCAAAGTTTGCGAGTACTATACCCATTTTCCCTTCGACCATTTGTACGATCCTAACTATATAACCCTTCACACAGAGGTCATTGTTACGACGTTACCACTATTTAATGTAGTCGTTCAATTTCATTAATATTATGTGCAAGGAAATAAATTTTCTCCACAGCAAAAAGAAGAATTATCGAAAAATAGTAAAAAAAAGGGGAATTTTTTTTTTAAAGGTAATTACAAAATTAGGGTATTTTTTAAGGGGAATTATAAATTGACGAGAAGGTTATATTTTTTAAAATGTTGAGTGTATTATATTGTTGACGTTGAAGGGGTAAATAATTAGGTGACAATGCTGGAAATATTAATAATTTTATGATACAGTGTCAGCGGTGGGATTTCTATTTTTGATATATTTTAATTCGGTGACAGCGGTGGGATTTTTAGTTTTTACCGATTAGTCAATAATTTGGTGAGAGCGATGGGATTTTTAGCTTTTATCAATTAGTTAATAACTTATGGTGACAGTGGAGGGATTTCTCAAATTTTTGGTTTTATAATTCGGTGACAGTGATGGGATTTTTAGCTTTTACTTGATTAGTTAATAATTCGGTGACAGCAGTGGGATTTCTATCTTTTTCCACGTTTTCAGTAATTATGTATATTAGCGACGTCATTTATCAGAACCCTTAGGTCAATATAATTTGATAACAGCGGTGGTATTGTTGGAATTTGACAGCAAAGAGATTTAGAATACTTTCTGTTTGGTGACAGTGGTGGGATTTCATTAACATTCTTTAGATCAATAATTTGGTGACAGCGGTGGGAATTTTAATTTTTACCAATTAGTCAATAATTTGGTGACTGCGGTGGGATTTCTGACATTATATATTCAAAACAATGATTCGGTGACAGCGGTGGGATTCTTAGATTCTATTAGTTAATAATTTGTTGACAGCGGTGGGATTATTTCTAGTGTTTTTGATCTTGTTCTGTCTTTTATCGAATAGGTGACAGCGGTGGGAATTTTAATTTTTACCAATTAGTCAATAATTTGGTGACTGCGGTGGGATTTCTGAGATTGTATATTCAAAATAATGATTCGGTGACAGCGGTGGGATTCTTAGCTTCTATTAGTTAATAATTTGGTGACAGCGGTGGGATTATTTCTAGTGTTTTTGAGCTGGTTCTGTCTTTTACCGAATAGGTGACGCAGCGATGGGAATTCAATTCTATCCAATAATATAATTTATCCAAAGAATATTGAAAATTTGTAATGAAATAAATCTTTTAATTCCAAATCTCCCTAAAGTATATCAAAAATTATTATCAGACAATTAATATCCCATTTGCTACAAAATAGAATTGTAAAAAAAATTCCGTTAAATATATAAGTAGCCTTAGGGGTTAAGTGTGACCCCAATGTAGTACTTTACCTCGGCAGGTCGTTGATCTAACCGAATGCGAATGGTTTGTTCGTAAGTGGTAACCTAGGGCTGTCTAGTGAACCGTACCAAGTGGCCCCGAGCATTTGATGTGCTTAGGCAAATGTGGCACCCACTATATATACTGTATATATATATCGTAATATCCCAAGTGTGAGGAGGGTGGTCCAGTGGGGGGCTAGAAGAGCGTGTGATGTATTTGTAAAAAGGTGTTGGTCTGGAACTAAGAAGCGCTAGAGAGAGAGACACACACACACACCCGCTTTCTCTCTATGCCCCAAGGGAACGGGACCAACGAAAGGGAGAGACAACAGATAAAAGAGAATTGTATAAAATAGGGCTACCCCGAAACATTTGAAGGTGGTGGGGGTAATTCACCCAATGCCCGTGGGGTACATGTGTGAGGTGTAAGAACTGGAATAACGGCGTGCCAACTCCATTTTGCAAGTTGTGCGCGGGTTAAAAAAGGAAAAAGAAAAAAAAGAGAGACAGAACACCCAGGGGAAGTATGTCGCCTTCCCCTGTACTGTCAAATTTCATTTCACGCTACTCAGAACTGTGACCAGTCGACGAGATACGAATCGGCCAACACCTTCACCCTCTTTTTTTTTTCTTTTTATTTTGCCATTATACGAAATTTTTTTTTCTCTCTTCTTGCATCCTTCAAAGATAATTTTAATAAGTTAAAAACAATATATATATATATGAAAAGGAAATGTCAATTTTATTTATTTCTAAATTGGGAAAATTTGGATTTAAGCTAAAAATTTATGATTGGTTTTCCATCAGACAATATATATCTTTAACTTATATGCGCGGCCTCATGAATTTATAATTTTCTAGACTTTCCAATTTCCGTTTAATTAAAGAAGTCAAAAACCCACGTTTCGAGTTTATTCTTGAATATCCGTTCGGTCAATGTACGTTTTTTTCGGAATGATGAAAATTTTATAGACTCTTGTCTGAGGAGATCTAGTGGTATTTCTGTTAAAGTAAAGGTATCGATCGCAAAGGACCTTGGTGCGCGCCAACATTCTGGTGTTTTCACGTCGGTCTCTCGGTCGGACTCGGGGAAAATTTTTGGTACCCAGATCACGTACTAAGGGGGCAAGGACCGCCGCAAGCTCTTGCGAGACTACCCTCTCTCTCTCTCTCTGTCTCTCTTTTTCAACTCACCCTCTATCACGATTTTTACTTCACAACTCATTGTGTTGGCCGGTAGTATATAGGAGAGGCAAAAAAAAACTCTCTAAATTCGGAATTTGGTTTGAAATTAGTTACGGAAATCATTTACGAATAGAAAGAAACGGAAACGCATTTTATTGTCAAAAAGCCGGGAGAAGATAATCAGAAACTAGTTATCTGATTAAAAAAAAAAGGTTCGATTACTTTTGATGGAAGCTGCGCGCACATTATTGACGGAGAATTTTCCAATATTTCACTGCTATATACCCTTTGGCAATTTTTTCACTTTTTTTCAAAATAAAATTATTGATGTGAAAATTGGAAATTTCAATTGAAAAATGATAAAAATTCCCACCGCTGTCATTGTAAATTATTGAGTATTTGGTAAGTGTTAGAAATCCCATAGATGGCATCGAATTATGTTAAGAGTTGCGATGGAAATTCTGCTGCTGTAGCTAGTAAAGTGCTCACGATAAGAAAAAAAGATAAATATACTACTATTGGTATTGTTGATCATAAGAATGTCAAAAATCCCACCACTGTCACCGAATTGTTAAACTGAAACTTAGCAGAAATCCCACCGCTGTCATCAAATTATTATTAATTAACCGGTGGAAGCTAAAAATCCCACCGCTGGCACCGAATTATAAAAACAAAAATTGTAGAAATCCCACCATTGTCACCAAATTATTGACTAATTGATAGAAGCTAAAAATCCCACCGCTGTCACCGAAACAGTAAAATCTAAAAATCCCACCACTGTCACCGAATTAAAAACCGAATTAACTAAAAACTGTCAGAAATCCCACTACTGTCACCGAATTTGGCTTTCCGGCGAAAAATATTGCGCTGTCACCTAATTATAGATCTAAATAATATCACAACTTCCACCGCTCTCAATGAATTATTATTAGATGACACTCGTGTTATTTCATAGCTTTTTTCGATAATTAATAATTCATTGACAATAACTTAATTTTTTTTTTTGGTATTCCTTGAATTACTGATTAGATGACAGCGGTGGGATTTTCTAGAACTTTTGGACTATTTAATAATTTAATGACACCGGCGTGATTTCAGATATTTTTGGAATCAATAATTAAGCTACATCGATAGAATTTTATAGATTTTTATAGCAATTAATAATTTATTTATGTAGCGTCAGGATTTCGAAAATTTTCTGGATCTAGAATTAGTTTAAATTATTGGGATTTCATAGTTTGTTTTCAATAATTAATAACTTATTGCTAGTGGGGATGGTTTTTGTATTTTGTGGATCAATAATTAGGTGATAGTGGTGGGATATTACTAAATATTTTTCTTAGAATAGCCAATTTAGTGTCTGTGGTGGAATTTTTTATATTCTTCTGATCAATAATTCGATGACAGCTGTGGGATTGTTAATATTTTTCTAATAAACAGTTGTTATAGAATCAGAATTGGGATTTTCTGATCAGTAATTAGGTGACAGCGGTGTGATTTCTACAGTTTTTTTTTTTTTTTTTGCTATATACTTATTAATTTAGTGATAGCAGCGGGATTTCTGTTGTTTTTGAGACGAGTATAATACGGTGACAGCGGTGGGATTTTTTCTACCTTTCTAATTACTAATTTAGAGTCAGCCAGTTGAATTACTATTATTTAAAAAAAAAATCGCAACATTTTCTTTTTAAAAAATACAACAGTGACAGCGGTGGGATTTCTAATATTCTACTGATTAATTAATTAAGTGACAGCAGTGGGATTTCTAACATTCTGCGGAATAATTAATTAGATATGACAGCGGTGGGATTTTTTCTATTTGTGTTCCATTACGAACACATCGTGTCTTCACTGGTTTAAATTTCCATTTCGCAGATAAATAATTCCCTGACATATAGTGAATATAACCTTTCCAAAAAATTTTTCCCCTCGAAAATAATAAAAAAAAAAAATAAATAATAATAAAAAAACAGAAATGTGACCGTAAAAAGCATTTTGGACTTTTTAATTTCAGATCAAGAAAAATCATGTGTTATTTTATCTTTCATGAAGGAGATATTAATAAAATTATATTTGACAGAAAATAACTTGTGCGTGAATGTAAAATTGACAAGAAGCGATTATAATGCAATTTCGTGACAAGGAAATTTTTTTTTTTCAAACATCACGTCATCTCACCCCTAGAATAATGACGAAAGCTATCTATAATCAAAATACAAGAGAGAAGGAGAGAGATGTATGTCAAATCGTGGAACGTCATCTCCAAACGCAGACATTCGATCGAGCGACAGCTGTCCCAGCGTTTGGAAACCGAATTATATGCTCAAAGAATCTCTCATCTCTATTTAGATCTTATCTGAAATTTTAGTTATATGCAAACCCCGTCGACCGGCTTCGAAATCTTCATCATCATCAAACGCGATGGAGTGCTCGATTTTAATATAATGATCTAAAGTGTGAATATATATATGGATAAGCATCAAATTTCGCTAGTGAAACAAAATTACTTTTTATTTATTTCAAGGTCATTTATGTGTCAGAAAAAAATTCCTCACATTCTTTGGCATTTTTTTTGTTGTTGAAAAATAAAATTTCTTTTGGTAATTGTACCAAAAAAAAAATCTTCTGAAAACAAAAAGAAAACCCAAGAATTTTTAGATAAAAATGTTTTAGATAATTTTAGGTAATTTAGTGCCAACAAAAAATAATTTTTGAAACACTTAAAAGAAAAAAAAAAAAAATTTAGACCCTTTCTTGAAGCTATACATGGTAATTTTTTTTAATCATCTCTTGTTAATTTTTCGTTTAATTTTCTTCTTTTTAAAATTTAAATATACTTTAACTATGTAAGTGTCAATAGGGATTTATATTCACCTCTGGCAATATCTAAATAAGGGTAGAGTTATATATTTTCGCTTCTATATCAAAGTCCATTAAGGAATATTCAAATTTTCTGATGTTGTACTACTTGGTGGAAAGTTTAATTAATTTTTTACGATCCCCTCACTCTTGTCTGACGTGAGGAATTTTTCACGCTACCTTTTCTCTTTTTTTTTCTTTTTTTTTTGCTTCCAACCCTCCACAACTTTTTCGCGGGTCTCTAGCTGCAGAGTGGTAATATTTCAAGGATTCTCCTTGTCCTCAAGATATTTTCTCTCTTCTTTCATTTTCAAACTTCCTTTTCTATTTATATCTATATCTATCTTTGTTTTTTTTTCCTCGTGGTCCTCGTTGATTTTTCAAGTTATCTTAAATGGCGAAAGAAAAAGAAAAGAGGGAAAATGCCGAAACGTAAAATTGAAAAGTTTGGCGTGGCAGAGCTTTATGAGAGTTTTAGAACGTAGTAAAGCTCGACGTTATTCGTCGTTTCGCGAGTCGTTATATTTTTCTTCCGCTCTTTCTCTCTCTCTCTCTTGACGGGGCTTTTCGCGGTGAGTTTTTTGCCACTTGGTTCGTCGTTGTCGGAGGTGTTTGTCGCTCGACCAAGCACTACACACGTCCCATTCAAAATTTTACGAGTTTGTACGTAGTTTTCGTCTTTTTTCGTTTTATATAGATACACATTTTTCATCGTGGATCACATATATATATATATATGAGAGCACATAACCTCGGTTTGAACATTTCGTTTTTAAACGTCCCGCATACCTTTCCAATAAACTCTTATTTTCATGACAAAACGATTTTTATAACTCCCATCTATAAATCCAAATTGACTTTCTTTGATTTTAATGCTGATATTGAATAAACATTTACTATATACAATTGACAGCGGAAGGGATTTTTGGTTTTTTCTTAGAAAGTTATAAAAACTTGGTGACAGCGGTGGGATTTTTTGTATATTAATGGGGTGAATTAGTAAAATGGTGACAGCGGTGGGATTTACAATTTGCTATGAGGATTAACAATTCAGTGACGCAGCGGTGGGATTATTATTATTGAGTCGAAGAATGTCAAATCCCACCGCTGCCACCAAAATATTGATTTTAAAATTTAAATAAATCCCACCGCTAATAAACAATTACTGATAATCTGGAAAAAGCTAGAAATCCCATCGCTGTCATCGAATTATTATTAAACCAAAAAATGTCAGATGTAACTAAATTATTAAGTAACTAGAAAAATCCCACCGCTGTCACCAAATTATATTCATCCGAAGAATATCCAAAATCAAATGTCACAAAATTATTATATCTATAACGGTAACAGCTAAAAATCCCACCGCTGTTACCAAATCCAAAAAATGTGTTTTAAAGATCCACAACTAATACTTAATTATTACTGACTATTTGGAGAATAAATGGTAAAGATGATAATGATGACGATTTTATTGAATTTAGTTTCGTTTCATATCGGTCAGAGGAAATATTTTTATTGGCCATAGTCCTTTATCTCATAATGGGGAAAAAAGAAGGCTTAAGGAATGCTGGCTTATGAGATTCCCCCCCAAAACATAGTGACGGTGAGAGACACATCATCAGCAAAAGGGTTGATCCGCCAATGAGAATAGTATAATATATATGATCCGCTAAATAGGGACCACGCTTGAGCGATGAATCCCGCAAGACAGAATGAGGTATTGCCGGATTAGGGTGCATTATAGTTTTAAGCTCATTCTTGCTAAAAGACGCGTGGTTCTCAAACGCCTCCAAAAGGCCTTTGCAATATACTTCTCATATTATAATTTTCTTCCTTTTGTTTGAGCATCACTGGCATCACCGCCTCCAAGAGAAAAAGAGACAGAGTGCGAGAAAGGGTTGCGAACTGCCAGTGTGGAAAGTTTTTCTCTCCGTCAAAAAGAAGGGGGTGGGATAAGCATTGCTTGAAAAGAGGGAAGACGATAATAAAGTAGACTGTCCGCGCAATAAAATATATCCAAAGCAGAGGCGACGACTCGTTTAGCCCAAAGGGAGGGGTGGGGCCCTCTTCATTACCAAGTCGAAGTTCATTGCCTCAACCCTTTAGGCTCATCACCCCTTTTTTGGCGTTAGGGAGTCTCACTCTCTATATCATTGGAGAAAAATCCTCAGAACAATTAACAGTTTCAAAATGGAATGCTTGGCTTGTTCATTCACCACCTGAGATCACTCTATTTGTCCGTACACACCCCTTTGGCAATTTTATTTTACTACTTACTTTTTAATTGTGTTCATTACATTGGAATAACAGAGAGAAATTTTTTCGCCAATCTCAATTGATATCTTTATTAGAAGATTTTCTTTTTTAATTATTGGGATTTATTTTTTATGTCACTTCACTATATAATGATGAGATGAAACAAAGAATAAACGATGTTGTTTTCCTTTAGAATGAAGAAATCAGAATTATAGTGAATGTTACCAATTTATTCACTTGAAGATTGCGATAAATCCCGGCGCTGAAGATATAATTAGTAATAACTTATGGAAAAAGCTAAAACTCCCACCACTGTCACCGAATTATTAAATTGCAAAATCCCACCACTGTCACCTAATTACTGAGCCAAAAAATATACAAAATTCCTCAGCTGTCAATAAATTATGAGATGATAATTATGATTGTGATAAATCCCGGTGCTGAAGGTATAATTAGTAATAACTTGGAAACAGCTAAAAATCCCACCACTGTCACCGAATTATTAAATTGCAAAATCCCACCGCTGTCACCTAATTACTGAGCCAAAAAATATACAAATTTCCTTCGCTGTCAAGAAATTATTATTATTTATCAAAAAAAAAACTGTAAAATCTCACCATTGTCACAGAATTATTAAACTGAAAAATGTCATAAATTCCACCGCTGTTACTAAATTATTAACTAATTGAAAAAATCTTATCGATGTCACTAAAATTAGTAAAAAGCAGGATAAGAAAAGGAAAAGCATTATATTAATTTGGTGACAGCGATGAGATTGTTAGATTTTGACAGTAATGGTATTTCGACTATTTTCCTCACCAATAATTTGGTGACAGCGTTGGGATTTTTCCAATTAATTAATAATTTAGTGACAGCAGTGGAATTTCTGACATTTTTCGGTTTTTATAAATCGGTGACAGTGGTGGTGGGATTGCTTACATTCTTTAGATCAATAATTCGGTGACAGCGGTGGGATTTCTAGGTTTTTTCCAGGTTGTCAGTAATTATGTTGCAGCGTCGGTATTTATTATACAGTCAATAATTTCGTGGAATTTTTAGTTATTAACAGGTAATTAATTATAATAATAATAATTCGATGACAGTGGTGTGATTTTTAGCTTCTATCAATTAATTAATAATTCGGTGACAGCGGTGGGATTTCAAGGTTTTTCCATGTTGTCACTAATCATGTTGCAGCGTCGGTATTTATTACAGTCAATAATTTCGTGGTATTTTTAGTTATTAACAGTAATTAATTATAATAATAATAATTCGGTGACAGTGGTGGGATTTTTAGCTTCTATCAATTAATTAATGATTCGGTGACAGCGGTGGGATTACTTGTTCCAAGTTTTAATTATAAATTCAATATCATCAGTAGTTGAATGTACCACATTTTTTAGATCAAGAATTCACTTTCATATCTCTAATTACAAGCTTTATCTTCCAGTATCAATAATTAATTCATCAAATTTTCTCATTCTTCATCAGACGTCAATTCATAAATCTACAATTGTACTATTTTTAGCTTCTCCAGACCTCATGGCTAAAAATCAAGAGTTGTTCAGCCAAAAAAAATAGGAAGTTAACACAAACTAAAGAATCATTTTATATAGGAATTAGCTGATCGAAATCATATATATATTTCGGCAAAAGACAGCTCGCATTCTTTTTTGTTGAATTTACGCGCCTCGTGAACTTGCTGTCGGCTAATCGAAATCCTTGGGTGTGGTAACCATCGCGTAACCGTAGTAACCGTCGTCTTAGCAGGCATCGGCATCTGTTCGCGAAGGAATTACGAGGTAACTTTGTCTCTCCTAAGATAACGGCAGACGCCTCTCTCTGGAGTTGAGTGGTGCAAGCAAAGGACGTAGTGGAGCAAAGAGGAGTGAGTGTGTATGATGGGTGAGTTCGCAGAGGCTTGAGTTTCCATTGGGGTGGTTCTTGCGATATAAGCTCTCATCCTCTTCCGCATTCTAGCTCTCAGCATCCTTCTCTCTCTCTCTCTCCCTCTCTCACTCACTCTCTCTCTCTCGCTTTCTCTCTCAGTCACTCTCTCTTTGTCTCTCTATCTCTTGCCATCCCCTTGAGTCGTGTCCCGGTTTCACGTCGAGCAAGTGAGATGGGGGTATGAGAGAGAGAGAGAGGGGGGGGGGCAGGGGACAAGGTGCCCTGAGAGACATAGAGCATACCCACTATCACCCACAGATAGTGGTTCGGTCTCGGTGCTACGGGGTGTCGCGGGCTCATACATATTCAGCGGATGCATCACCCGACCTCCATTCCTCCCTTCTCACCCCCCCCTATCCCCCGGTCATTTATTGACCCGCCTTCCCAAAGGACTTTGGTAGAACGCGAGGCGACGAAACTTTCGCCACTCTCTCTCTCTCTCTCTATCCACTATATACACGCAGCTCTCTAACTCAAATTACAGACCAGTTTTCAAGTCCGATTGATGTTTAGACGTTTTATCAAAACTGAAAATAACCTCTCCACTTAACAGTATCGATATTTTTTTATTCCTTTTTGGATTTTCAATATTAGCAGTATATTAAATTGCTAAGTACATGAAAAATTTTTCTATAACGATTAGATAAAACTTTATCTGATGAAATAGCGATATGTTTCACTAGAACAGCGAAAGTTTTCGCTATTCTATAGAAACATATGTTGCTGTTGCAGTTATCGATTTTTTTTTTCTACAAAAAAATCTTTATCTGAAACAGCAATAGTTTTCGCTGATTTAGTAAAATATATCGCTATTCCAGTGAAATTTATCGTTGTTCCAGGTAAAGATGTTTTTTCCCGTGTTAATAAAAAAAAATCCTATTTTGAAATTTAATTTTTGAGTTTGCTATTTCATTTTTTTTTTTTTGTATTCGTGATCGTTTCGCCGACTGAATTGTCGGTGTATATGTATATGTATATAATCTTGAAAAGGAATCACGGCCCATTCAAGAAAACGTTTCGGTGTGTCTCCGCGACTCCTATGGTCGGTAATTGGTCCACTATCTGGTTAGCCGCCGTCGTCGTCGCGTTGTCCAATACGACAGACCAGGTATTTACATAATAATCCAAGCCAAAGAGGAACGACACGTAATTGATATAAATATGCCGACTCTCTCTCTCTCTCTCGGCATATGGACAAACACAGACGGACGGCAGACCGTGGCCGCTAGCCAGCAACCTGTGTCTGTCTGTATATATATATATATATTTGCTGCTTCTGCTGCTGTTACTGCTACTATTCCGTATATCCATGGACTGGCTCCGCATAACTTAGCATAAATAATAAATAATATTGTGAACACGTGCCCAACGTTAACGCGCGTGCGTCACTAATGGCTCGCATTTACTATATATATATATGTATATACCTGAATCAGTGCCTCTTTGGAATTTTGCGAATAAGAAACAAAAGATTTTTGTGCGGCTATATCTCTTTTGCTCTCTCAATCTCTTATATAGTATATGGAAAACTAATTGGCCGCTGACAATCAGAATCCTCCAGGCAGGTTATAATCATCAACTTAAAAGCCTCGTCTTTGATTTTGGATTACTTCTTGTTCTTCCATATGGGTTATAATCTTGTTTTTTTTTCGTTTATATCGTATAAATGTGCGGTAATTGAAAAATACTTCTACAAAATATAGTTGTGAATATATATATATATATATATATATATATAGTAAAAAATATTTACATCCCTTTCAATGATTATAATGATTTATTTCAAATAAAGTATATATTAGGTATACAAATTGGATCAGAATTTAAACCCAACTCGACCCTATTTTGAACCCATATTAGAATTAATTAGACCCTACCTTCGAACGATATTAAAACTATTTCAACACTACTTTGAACCTACATTTGACCTAATTCGACTCTATTCTGAACCTACATTAGGTCTCATTCGACCATAATTTAACCTAAGTTGACCCTACCTCCAAAAAACATTATAACTACTTTGACCCTACTTTGAACCTACATTTGACCCAATTCGACTCTATTTTGAACCCATATTAGAAGTAATTCGATCCTACCTCCGAACGATATTAAAATTATTTCAACACTACTTTGAACCTACATTTGACCTAATTCGACTCTATTCTGAACATACATTAGGTCATATTCGACCATACTTTAACCTAAGTTGACCCTACCTCCAAAAAACATTATAACTACTTTGACCCTACTTTGAACCTACATTTGACCCAATTCGACTCTTTTTTGTACCCATATTAGAAGTAATTCGACCCTACCTCCGAACGATATTAAAATTATTTCAACACTACTTTGAACCTACGTTTGACCTAATTAGTCTCTATTTTGAACCTACATTACGGAAAAAAATTTTTATCTGCAACAGCAATATACGTTTTTCTAGAATAGCGAAAACTTTCGCTGTTTTAATAAAATGTATATTGCTGTTCCAATGAAACTTATCGCTGCTTTAGGTGTTGATTTTTTCCGTGATTACAGGTACATCTATTGTGTACTTTGAACCATAATTTGACCCAATTCGACCCTACATTAAGCTTACTATTATTATATTAAAACCTACATTAGAATACTAATTTGACCTTATTCTTTAACTTACTGCAGACCTAATTTACTCTACATTAAAATTCCTTAGACATATTTTGATCCCTCTTTGAACCTATAATAGGTCTAATTTTAACCTAAAACGTATATAAAAAGATAATAATAAAATAAAATAAAAAGTACAAAAAAAATAGTACGTGATAACAAAAATAAATACGATTTAAGAACTGTAAAGTAGAATATGTAAAAATTAAAATATATAAAAATAAAAAAAAAATAAAAAATAATAAAAATAAATAAAATAAATAATAAATAATAAATAATAATAATAATAATAATAATAAAATAAAAATTACATATGGCTTATTGGAATATATGTGACATAAAAAGTGAGCAAATTAGAAAAAAATTTACCTTATCTACATCTTGAGAAAAAAATATGTCAGATTATATTTTCTTCATGTTCTCCATAAAAAAAAGATACTTGTTTAAAATGTATTATCAATTTTAGTCTAAAGGTATATAGTATATATGCTTCTCGTCATCAAAAAGAAGAGAAAAAAAAATGTGAGTGTCAAATCGAAAATCGTTAAAAAGAAAACAACCAAAAGAACATTTATAGGGTGTTGCATAAAATTTAAAAGGCGTCGATTGCAAGTGATCGTTTATCGATTCGACCTTTAGCTTTTCTTGTCGTGTGCTTTACGGCGATCCTACCATAAAAGCAAGTGATGCAGCCAACTAAGCGAATATTGGTTCAACGAATGGTACGAGTGCGCGCGTTCACCGAGCCGACGGCAAAGTTTCACTTCGATTTATGCGTTTCGATGGTCTCTCTCTCTCTCTCTCTCTCTCTCTCTCTTGTTTTTTCTCTGGAGCTATAAACGCTTTTGAACATATTTGAACCTGCATAAAACCTACATAAATTCTCATTCCACCCTGTATTAAATTTACATTAGACCTAATTTGACCCTACATTGAACCTTCATTAGAACTAATATGAACCTACATAAAACCTACATAAATTCTTATTCTACCCTACATTGAACTTACAGTAGATCTAATTTGTACCCTATATTGAACCTATATTAGGATTGATTTAAACTTACCTAAAACCTACATAAATTCTTATTATACCTTGTATGTATTTTAAATTAGACCTAATTTGGCACTACATTGAACCTTCATTAGAACTAATTTGAACCTACATAAAACCTACATAAATTCTCATTCTATCCTACATTAAATCTACAGTAGATCTAATTTTATCTTACATTGAACCTTCATTAAAACTAATATGAAACTACATAAAATCTAAATAAATTCTTATTGTACTCTACATTTAACCTACAGTAGATCTAATTTGTACCCTACATTGAACCTTTATTAGGATTGATTTAAACTTACCTAAAACCTACATAAATTCTTATTATACACTGTATGTAATTTAAATTAGACCTAATTTGGCACTACATTGAACCTTTATTAGGATTGATTTAAACTTACCTAAAACTTACATAAATTCTTATTATACCCTGTATGTAATTGAAATTAGACCTAATTTAGCACTACATTGAACCTTCATTAGAACTAATTTGAACCTACATAAAACCTACATAAATTCTTATTCTACCCTACATTGAACTTACAGTAGATATAATTTGTACCCTATATTGAACCTATATTAGGATTGATTTAAACTTACCTAAAACCTACATAAGTTCTTATTATACCTTGTATGTATTTTAAATTAGACCTAATTTGGCACTACATTGAACCTTCATTACAACTAATATGAAACTACATAAAATCTAAATAAATTCTTATTGTACTCTACGTTTAACCTACAGTAGACCTAATTTGGCACTACATTTAACCTTTATTAGGATTGATTTAAACTTACCTAAAACCTACATAAATTCTTATTATACCTTGTATGTATTTTAAATTAGACCTAATTTGGCACTACATTGAACCTTCATTAGAACTAATATGAACCTACATAAAACCTACATAAATTCTTATTCTACCCTACATTGAACTTACAGTAGATATAATTTGTACCCTATATTGAACCTATATTAGGATTGATTTAAACTTACCTAAAACCTACATAAATTCTTATTATACCCTGTATGTAATTTAAATTAGACCTAATTTGGCACTACATTAAACCTTCATTAGAACTAATTTGAACCTACATAAAACCTACATAAATTCTTATTCTACCCTACATTGAACCTACAGTAGATCTAATTTGTACCCGACATTGAACCTTTATTCGGATTGATTTAAAATTACCTAAAACCTACATAAATTCTCATTCTACCCTGTATTAAATTTACGTTAGACATAATTTGACCCTACATTGAACCTTCGTTAGAACTAATTTGAACCTTAATAAATTCTCATTCTATCTTACATTAAACCTACGGTAGATCTAATTTTACATTGATTTTACATCTACTTTGAACCTTTATTAGGATTGTTTTAAACTTACCTAAAACCTACATAAATTCTCATTCTACCCTGTAGAATCTCATTTTTCTCTGGAGCTATAAACGTGCGTGTGTCTGTATTAATGAATAAACGCTATATATATCAACATATATAACTCGCACTAATGACTATAACGAACTCTGTAATTATCATTTTACCTTCAAGAAAAAATTCCAATACTTTTGAACCAAATCTGATCTTTGACTTCATGCAACATCCATATCAATTTCTAAAGGTCATTGCAAAAAAAATGTAACACGCCTCTTCTTGCATTGTAACTCTACAAAAAAACCTCTATTTTTTCCACAGTAAAAAGAATCCACAGAAATTCTTCAGATTCTCGGCCCAACTAGGACCTGGTGTGGCATAGTTTGGGGACCTTCTGTTTCAGCCAGATCAAGGCCAGGTTTATTTCCACAAATACTAATAATTATTTAAGCTTTAACATATAGGTTAAAACGAACATAACCTTAAAAATCAAGGTCAAATGTCAAAAACATAGGTTTAAAGCAAACATAACCTCCAAATTCCACGCTAAGAGTAAACAACCTAAGAACTATAAGGCCTTAGTTCAAACATAACCTCAAAATTCCAGGTCATAGGTCAAACATAACTTCAAATTTCAAGGACAAAGGTCAAACATAACCTCAAAATTCAAGGACATAAAGGTCAAGGGACCGTTGGGTTTAAGATAATGTCTGTCAAAGGTAACTTCAAATTTCTCTAACCGAAAAACGAACATAACCTCAAAATTTAGTATAATATAATATATAATATGGATAAAAAATTTCTTTGACCCTTTTAATTATTTCTTCAAAAATTTTTTCCAATATATATATATATATATATACTCACTTGGAAAGATTCCCCGGAAAGTGCCCCCTGGAGGTTCTATCAGAATTTCGCCGGAACTTCCAACGTAATTCCGTCGGAATTCCAAAGAATTTCCGATGCGATTCCGACGGAATTCCGACGGAATTAGGACACTAAAATTTTTGAAAAAAATTAATCGGAATTCCGTCAGAATTCCGCCGGAACTTCCAACGTAATTCCATTGGAGTTCCAAAGAATTTCCAATGCGATTCCGACAGAGTTCCGACGGAATTCCGACGGAATTAGAACTCTAAAATTTTTGAAAAAAAATTAATTGGAATTCCGTCAGAATTCCGTCGGAATCCCATCGGAAATTCTTTGAAACATCGATAGAATTCCGACGAAATTAGGACTCTAAAATTTTTGAAAAAAATTAATCGGAATTCCGACGGAATTAGGGCTCTAAAATTCTTGAAAAAATTAATCGGAATTTCGACGGAATTAGGGCTCTAAAATTTTTGAAAAAATTAATCAGAATTCCGTCAGAATTCCGTCGGAATCCCATCGGAAATTCTTTGGAACATCGATGGAATTCCGACGGAATTACATTGGAAGTTCCGGCGGAATTCTGATAGAATCTCCAGGGGGTACTTTCCGGGGAATCTTTCCAAGTGGGTATACAATAGAAAAATGAAAAAGAAGAGCGAAACAGTGGCTTTTTGACCGGCTGTGTGTATATATATATACCTTTGGCGTGTAACCAAATGGCGATGCTAATCTTTTCGCCATGGTCCGAAGAAACGAACGAGCTGCGTGTTTCGCGCTCATCTTTCTCTCTCTCTCTCTCTCTCTCTCTCTTAGAGTTCAAGATCCAGTTTCAACAACTCTGGCCCACCCGCCATACCGTCTGCTTTCAATCCTAATACGTTTTATCGCGAATTAAGATGTTGTCGAGGGGTGAAGTGGGGAAGGGATGAGGCAAGATGCGATGTGTGTGCGCGCCTCATCTACTTCACTAGAAACGATGTGGATATCAATTCAGAAAAAGTACCTTTTTGGAACGTGGGTGCATCGTAAAAAGCAATTTTGCACACACTTTGATTTTCACCTGGTGATAAATATATATATGTGTTAAAACTACTTTAAAGCTATATCAATAAAAAAATATCTAACACTCTTCAAAAAACCATTTAAGCCAGTTAACGTTATTTTTCAAGTCGATAAAATATAGATTCTTAAACATATACTTTATTTTAGAACTAATTATCGTTTCTATTTTAAAACCAACTACATTCGACCTAATTCGACCATTTATGAATAATCTACATAACAGATAATTTATGACCTTAGCTTAAAGCTACATTAGATATATATTTCGATTCTAATTCAGATTAAATTTGACCCCAAGTTTAAAATTAATTTCACCTAATTTGACTTATTTATTGAAGGCACATTTGTTCTTATTCGACTCGTTCGTGAACCATAAATGTATAGACCAATAATTCCACCAAACTTTGAAACTTCATTAGACCTAATTCGACCAATCCTTGAACCTCATTAGACATAATTAAACCCTTCTGAAACAAATAGTAGACCTAATTTAATCAAACCTTGAAGCCACATTAGACCTAACTTGACTGCTTTTTGAATCAACAGTAGACCTAATTTGACCAAATATTGAAAATTTCTTAGACCTAAATCAAAATCTCCTTAAACCTATATTAGACCTTATTCGACCTAATTTTAAACCTACATTAGACATATACATTGAACCTACATGATTCTAATTTGAACTTAATTTGACCTTATTTGTTCTAATTTGAGCCTACTCTGTCTCTAGTTCATTCTAATTTAAACTCATAATAGACCTAATTAGACCTCAATTTTTATCTACATTAGATCTACATTGACACTACTTCACACTGCATGGAACCTCCATTAAAACTGTTTGTAACCTACATTAGGTCTCATTCTACCCTGCATTAAATCTACATTAGACCTACATTGAACCTTCTTTAAACCTTATTTAAACCTACATTAGACAGCATTAGACCTCAATTTTTACCTACATTAGATCTACATTGACACTACTTGACATTGCATGGAACCTGCATTAAAACTGTTTGTAAACTACATTAGGTCTCATTATACCCTGCATTAAATCTACAATAGAGCTAATATGACCCTACATTTAAAGATCTTTAAACCTTCTTTAAACCTTATTTAAACATACATTAGACCTGATTTCACCCTATATTTAACCGCTATTAAACCAAATTTGACACTGCATAAAACCTACATAAATTCTCATTCCACCCTAATTTGAACCTACATTGAACCTTCATTAGAACTACTTTAAACCTTCATAAATTCGCATTCTGTCCAACATTAAAGCTATGGTAGATCTAATTTTACATAGATTTTACATCTACATTGAATCTTTATTAGAACTAATTTGAACCTACATAAAACCTATATAAATTTTTATTCTACCCTACATTAAACCTACAGTAGATCTAATTTTTCCCTACATTGACCCTTTATTAGGATTGATTTAAACTTACCTAAAACCTACATAAATTCTCATTCTACTCTGTATTAAATTTACGTTAGACATAATTTGACCCTACATTGAACCTTCGTTAGAACTAATTTGAACCTTCATAAATTCTCATTCAATCCTACATTAAACCTATGGTAGATCTAATTTTACATTGATTTTACATCTACATTGAACTATTAATAAGATTGATTTAAACTTACCTCAAATCTACATAAATTCTCATTCCACCCTGTATGTAATTTACATTAAATCTAATTTGTCCCTACATTAAACCTTCATTAGAACTAATTTAAACCAACATAAAACCTACATCAATTTTCATTCTACTCTACATTAAACCTACAATTATAGATATAATTTTACCTTACATTGAACCTTCATTAAAACTAATTTGAACCTACATAAAACCTACATAAATTCTCATTCTACCCTACATTAAACCTACAATAGATCTAATTTTTCCCTACATTGAACCTTTCTTAGGATTGATTTAAACTTACCTAAAACCTACATAAATTCTCATTCTACTCTGTATCAAATTTACGTTAGACCTAATTTGACCCTACATTGAACCTTCATTAGAACTAATTTCAACCTACATAAATTCTCATTCTACCTTACATTAAACCGACGGTAGATCTAATTTTACATTGATTTTACATCTGCATTGAACCTTTATTAGGATTGTTTTAAACTTACCTAAAACCTACATAAATTCTAATTCTACACTGCATTAAACCTACATTAGACCTTTTTTCACTCTACATTTAAATGTCATTAAACCTGATTGAAACCTATATAAAACCTACAAAAACTCTCATTTCACCATTCATTAAACCTAAATTAGACCTAATTTAACCCTACATTGAACATTTATTATCAGAATATAAAATTTTCTTAATTTTTTTTTGTATTTCATGAATTGATTTCTGAGCCTGAGAGAACATATAGTGAATAATATACGTATGCCATTTAGCGGTTTGCATCTCGGTAGCATTCTAGAAGGGCGATGGCTGTTATAGTGGTTGTGGCGACGGCCAAGAACATAGCACTTCGTCGTGGCTTTTATCTGTCCTTTCTCGCTATCATATGGCGCACTTCTCTCTCGTTCTTTCCGCTTGTATAGCAAGAGATAAGACAGAAGGAGAGAGAATTCGAGAGAGAGAAAGAGACGGAGATGTTTTAGAGTATATACCCTCAAACCAGTGTGGCAACGAGACGAAGGGAGAGGGGGGAATGGAAGCCGCTAATGAGGCCGTGTGTAATTAGGGAGCTCTCGCGGCCTAATGAAGCGCTTACCAACCTTGGCTATCAACCCCTGTCTCACAATACTCTCCAACCAAAACACAAATACATAGACACATCCCACACAGAGAATTACCGCAGTCAAGCCACGACATTACGGTTCTTCTTTAGCTATAGATATATATATATATAAGAGACAACTACTTCTTCTTTCTTCTCTCTGCTTCTCACTACCTTGTGAAAGCGTTGATCACGCTTTTGCTCGACCAACGATCGAGATGAGAAGAGGAGGTTCCTTGCGGATGAAGAAGACAAGATACACCTCCGCACGACACGTTCGCTTATATTCACTTCAAAAAATCATTAGGAAATTAATTTTTAAATTGAATTAAAATTTTTTGTATACTTATTGTAGACGATAAACTTTTTTTACTTCTTTTAATTACAAATGTTATTTATTTTTAAATTTGAACTTACTTTTTACTTACAATTATCCGATAATTGAATTATACTTATTAGAGAAGAATTTAAATTATTGTAAATTCAAAATGGGATATAAAATTAGGTCTAATTTTGTCTGGAAGTGGAGTAGAATATAGTCTAATGCGTCATCAAGCAGGGGTCGAATTACGTATGATGTAGGTTCAATAGGGGTCAAATAAGGTTTACTGTATGTTCAAGATGGGTCAAATAAGGTTTGATGTAGGTTCAAGAGCGATAAAATAAAGCTTGATGTAGGTTCAAAAGGGGTCAAATAAAGTTTTATGTAGGTTCAAGAGAGGTCAAATAAGGTTTGATGTAGGTTCAAGAACAGTTCAAATTAGATCTAATGTAATTTCAACGAGGGGTCGAATTAGGTCGAATATAGGTTCAAACTAGGTTAGAATTAGATCTTATGAAGTTTTGAAGTAGTGTCAAATTAGGTCTACTGTAGGTTCAAGAAATCGTAAAATTAGGTTTGAAGGTTAAGTCGAAATAGGTCAATAAGAGATTCAATTAGGTCTAATGTAGTTTCAAGAGGGTGTCAAATTACATCCAAAGTAGGTTTAATATATAGGGTCGAATATAGTCTAATATACGTTTAAAGAAACGTCGAGTTAGGTCTGATGTAGGTTCAATATAGTTTAATATATATTGAACTTAAATACGCATTTAAATTAGAGTCAAGTAGGGCAAATGTAGCTTCAAAGTAGAGTAATAGTAGGGTCAATGTAGGTTGAATCAAAGTTCAAAACGGGTCCAATTACGATTAATGTAGGTTTAAAATAGAGACAAATAGGTTTAATATAGGTCCAAAGTAGAGTAAAAGTAGGGTCAAAGTAGTTTTAATCAAGGTTCACGAAAAAAAGTATTTACCTGAAACAAAGAAAAGTTGCCCTGGAACATCAAAAGATTTAACTGAAACAAGTAAAATTTTTGTTACTATAGTGAAACGTTTCGCTGCTCCAGGTAAATCTTCTTTTTCGTGTTGAAAAGAGGTCGAATTAAGTTTAATGTACGTTCAAAGTAGAGTCAATGTAAGTTCAAAGTAGTTTACATATAGTGTCAATGTAGGTTCAATGTAGATTAAATGTAGGGTCAATATTGGTTCAAAGTAGAGTAATATTTTGTCAATTAGGTCTAATGTATTTTCAAGAAGGTGTCACATTGCGTCTAGAGTAGCTTTAATATAGGGTCGAATATGGTCTAATATAGGTTCAAAAAGAGGTCGAATTTGGTCTGATGTAGGTTCAATATAGTGTAGAATAAGGTCTATTGTAATTATTTAATTTAATCTAACTTTAAGGTAGGTTTTTTTAAGACCTAATTTAGGGTGAAGGAGGGATCAATTAGATCTTCAGTAGGATTAAGGTAGGGTTAAATATGGCCTAATGTAGATTTATTACAGAGTCAAATAAGGTCTAATATAGGTTCAACAATGGGTCGAATTAGGTTATTACTGTATGTTTAAGAGGGGTCAAATAAGGTTTGATGTAGGTTCAAGAAGAGGTCAAATTAGATCTAGTTTAAGTTCAACGAAGTGTCGAATTAGGTCGAATGTTGGTTCAAAGTAGGTTAGAATTAGATTTTATGAAGTTTTAAGGTCGGGTTAAATTAAGTCTAATTTAGCATCAAGAAAACGTAAAATTAGATTTGAAGGTTGGGTCGAAATAGGTCAACTGTAGCTTCATTAAGAGATTCAATTAGGTCTAATGTAGTTTCAAGAAAGTAACAAATTACGTCTAGAGAAGGTTTAATGTAGGATCAAATATGGTCTAATATAGGTTCATGGAGAGGTCGAATTAGGTCTAATGTAGGTTTAATGAGGGGTCCAATTACATCTTCTGTAGGATCAAGTTAGGGTCAAATTTGGCATAATATAGGTTTAATATACAGTCGAATAAAAGGTCTAATATAGGTTTAAGGTAGGGTCAAATTAGGTCAAATAATAGTTCAAAGTACGATAAATGTAATTTTAATAATTGTTCAAAATAGAGACGAATTAGGTCAAATTTAGATTAAACGTTTAGTTTAATTAGCTTTAATGTTGGGTTGAATTTAACTTTATTTGAGTGAACGTAAAGATAATATATAGGGTCAAATAACTATAATGTAGGTTCAACGTAATTTAGAATTCGGTTTTTGATAGAGTTAAATTAGATGTTCAATGTAGAGTCAAATTAATTTTGAATTATTGTCGATTCAAATATTGAATTCAAAAAGTAGTTAAAGTAGGTTTCAGGTGTGTTCGAAATAGGTCTAATATAATTTTAACCTGGTGTCGAATTAGGTTCAATGTAGGTTTGAATTAGATAAATTTTTTAAAGAACGATCGAAGGAATTTTTTAATGTGTATATATGACCAAATTTAGATTTAACTTGCGGTCAAAGAAGGTTACAGTTGATTTTAGATATGGTCAAATTAAATCTATTATAAACTCTAATAAATATATTCAACAATTTTCAAAATCAAATATGTGATTGAAAAAAATTTTCAAAAATCAGAAAATATATATATGTGATTTTTGTGTTTTTCAATGCACCAGGAGTATTACACCGACAGCAAAGATCACGTGCGCGACGTGGTGCACTTTACAAACAGGTTTATCGGATGCATATTGGAAACAAGTTGGGCAGTTAAAAAAAATTGTCGAGACTCACAAAATGAAGGCGCAGAGTCGATATTTGGTCGATATATATATATATACACTACTACTTCTACTTGAACTTGAAAACAGACTCTTTGGGGCATCATCCTCTCTCTCTCTCTCTCTCTCTCTCTCTCTCTCTCTCTCTCTCTCTCTCTCTCTCTCTCTCTGGACAAGAGAGAGAGAGAGAGAGACGTTTCCCTCGGCAATTTCATCCTCGTCTTTCATTCCAGCACGGACAACACGAAACTCGCGTTGAAATATGCCGCCGCGTTGTGAGTTAGTTTAATATGCAAATAGAGGAAGATAACGGGTCGATTCGTGAAAAGAGTGCGGAGAGAAGGCTATAAAGTCGTGATTCCGGTAGCCGTGTCTACCCAGCCCTGTTGCACACGATCTATCTTGGGTCCTCTCTTTAGCAATAGTGTTTCACGAGAGCTATATATTGGGGGCCTTAAAGCTCCTCGTGATTGAGTGAATTGAGAGATAAGAGGTGGCCCACGCTTAATTCCTTCCTTCCCCCCCCTTTTTTTTCTTCTTAAAAAACAGCTTTTTTTCTATTTCCCCTCAACCAATGAATGATCAGAATTGAAATTTTATTTCCAGTCTTTCAATTTACGTTAGACTTAATTTGATCCTTTCTTGAACCTATTAACATTAGACCTAATTTGACCAAACTCGACACATTTTTGAACCTAAAGTAGACATAATTTAAACAAATTTGAACTTTTCTTGAATCTAAAGTAGACCTAATTTGACCCCTCGTTTATAACCTACGTTAGACAAAATTTGACCATAGCTTGAACCTACATAAGACCTAATTTTATCAAATACGACTATTTCTTGAACACAAAACAGACCTAATTTAACCCTCAATGAACCTACATAAGACATAATTTTACCCCTCCTTCAACCTACGCTAGACCAATAATTCGACCCTTTATTAAACCTAAAGTAGACCTAAATTTTGGCCACCTTAAAACTTCATTCATTTTACTGAACCTAAAGTAGACCTAATTTGACCAAACTCGACCTATTTTTGAACCTAAAGTAGATCTAATTTGACCCCTCGTTTAACCTACGTTAGACAAAATTTGACCTTTGCTTGAACCTACATAAGACCTAATTTTATCAAATACAACCCTTTCTTGAACACAAAAGAGACCTAATTTGACCCTCCATGAACCTACATAAGACATAATTTTACCCCCCCTTTAACCTACGTTAGACTAAATTCGACCCTTTAGTGAACCTAAAGTAGAACTAATTTGACCAAACTCGACCCATTTTTGAACCTAAAGTATACCTAATTTAAACAAATTAGAACCTTTCTTAAATCTAAAGTAGACATAATTTGACACCTCGTTTAAACTACGTTAGACAAAATTTGACCTTTGCTTGAACCTACATAAGACCTAATTTTACCAAATATAAATAAATAAATAAATATTTTACCCTTTCTTGAACACAAAACAGACCTAATTTGACCCTCCATGAACCTACATAAGACATAATTTGACTCCTCCTTCAACCTACGCTAGACCAAATTCGACCCTTTATTGAACCTAAAGTAGACCTAAATTTTTGCCACTTTAAAACTTTATAAAACCTAATTCAAACCCTCGTTGAACTTATATTGGACCTAACTTGCATCTCTTTCAACATAAATTTAACACACTTTAGACCTAATTGAACCTTACATTGAACCTGATTTTACTTTTCTTAAATCTAAAATAGACCTAATTTGACATTGAACCTACATTATTAACCACATCAAAGCCTAATTTAGACCTAATTCGTTATTAAACCTACAGTAGAATTCATTCGACCTTATACCTTGTACATAAATGACGCAGTTAATTCTTCCCTATATTGAACCTATATTAGACCTAATTCGACCACACTTTAACCATTATATCATCTAATTTTATTCTACATTGAACCTAAATTAGACCTAATTCGACCCCTTATTAAAACTACAGTTGAACTAATTCGACCCATTTTTGAACCTATATTAGACCTTATTCGACCCTATATTAAACATACATTAGGTCAAATTTGACCCAACCTCAATCCTACAGAAAATTTAATTTGTTCCCTTATTGAACCTAAATTAGACCTAATTCGACCCTTCCTTGAACCTAAATTAGGTCCTAATCGAGCCTATCTTAAACTTAAATTAAATAAAATACTTACTATAGAATGTACATCAAACTTTATTTGACCTATCTTGAACCTACATAAAACCTTATTTGACCCCTCTTGAACCTACATCATACGTAATTCGACCTGTTCTTTAAAACCTACTTTAGATTTCATTCGATCATTTCTAGCACCTAAATTAGGCTTAATTTGACCCTGCTGTAAGCGTTTCATTAACCTTAATTTAACCAACATATATGCGTAAAAAATATTTATCTAAAATCAACGATATGTTTCTCGAGAATAACGAAAACTTTCGCTGTTTTAGTGAAACATATCTCTCTACCAGTGAAACTTATCGCTGTTTTAGGTGAAAATTTTTGTTTTTGTTGTGATATTTTATTCATGTCAAATTTACTTTAAAAATTATTGTTTTATTTTTTTTCACTTTTTAATATTTCAATTTACTTTGTTTTATTTCTTTAAATTTTAATCTTCTTTATATTTTTGTTTCATATATATATATATATATATATATATATAAATTTTTAAATATATAAAAATTTTTATATATATATATCAAAAATAAAATATCTGCTATCCATTTAAGGAGGAGAATTTGAAACCTAAAAATTCTTCGCATGGCAATGTCGTTTTTTGTTTTTCTTGACACTGACACGCGAGATCCACTTTATATATATGTACTTTATGTGATATAATGACAAAAAAAAGAAAAAAAAGAAGCGCATTCAACATGGACACACAGCATTCAATCGCAGAGTAGAGAGATGCCAAAACGAAGCTCGCGTCGCCTCGTGTGAGCTCGTCCCTCATCCGCCATCATCACGCAATCTCGGTTTCAACGCGCGTCTCAACAAGAGATGCTCGCGTTTGGTAAAATGTGTGCATATATATATATATATATATATATATATATATATATATATATATACTCATCGCTTGCTAAAATTCATCGCTCCTTCAGGACGCCTACTCGGATTTCTGATATATATATATATATATATACACCGAGGACCATTACTTCCTAGCACACCATAAATAAAGCAAGCGGCGTTGAATTTGCCTGTTGGTAATAAATATTCAATAAACGGCCAAGATCCGTTTACGGGAACGCATTTTACCGACGTTCCGAGCTGTTTTGGACCCTCACTCTCTTTATATATGTAGAGAGAGAGGAGAGAGAGAGAGAGAGAGAGAGAGAGAGAGAGAGAGAGAGAGAGAGAGAGAGAGAGAGAAATGCCCGCGAGAATGGGGGTCCGAGACTCCTCGGGAGGGTGAGTTTAACTGCAGTTACTTACCCGCAAGAGATGCCGCAGCCAAGTTTCTCTCAGCACACGTCAGTTCGTAACTTAGGATAATGGCACCCATTCCACTAACCATTTCTGCACATCGGCATTATCGTTCCGCCTCTGTACACCTAGATAGCATACCGCACATACACTCCAATAGAGAGAAAGAGAGAGAGAGAGAGAGAGAGAGAGAGAGGGAGAGAGAGAGAGAGAGAGAGAGAGAGACGTCCTCCATTTCCGTTGACCAACCCCTTTTGACATATTCAGATCGAGAAATTATTGTCGATTTACGTTTCAATTTATTGAAACTAATTTTCTCTTACTACGTGTTTATTGAGAGGAAACTATTTAACAAATTTTTTTTTTCACTTTTTTTCCAATTAGATCCAAATAACATATATGTAAGATAGAATCAAATTAGATCTAATGCAGGATTAAATTAGAGTCAATTAAAGCCAATGTAGGATTAAAGTAGATTAAAAGTAGGGTCAATGTAGGTTTAATCGCTAGGTATCTAAACCTAAAGTAGATTTAAATTAGATTTAAGTAGGGTCAATGAAGGTTCAATGTAAAATAAATGTAAGGTCAATGTAGGATAATTCTAGGTTTAAAAGGGGGACTAATTAGGTCTAATTTAGGTTTAAATTAGAGTCAAGTAGGGTCAATGAAGGTTTAAAATGGATGAAAAGTAGGGTCAATGTAGGTTTAATCCAGGTCGAAAGGAGGTTCAAACAAGTTTAATGTAGACTCAATGCAGGTTCAAAGTAAATTAAAAAGTAGGAGCAATAAAGGATTAATGTAGGTTCAAATGAGATCTAATTAGGTCTGATGTAGGTTTAGAATAGAGTCAAGTAGGATAAATGTACATTAAAATAGATTAAAAGTCGGGTCAATGTAGGTGTAATCTAGGCTAAAAGGAGGTCCAATTATGTTTAAATTAGAGCGATGTAGGTTTAATGTAGGTTCAAAGTAGAGTAAATGTAGATTCAAAGTCGATTAAACGTAGGGTGAAAGTAGGGTTAATCTAGGTTAAACGAGGTACAACTAGGCCTAATGTAAACTAGAATCAAGTAGGTCTAATGTAGGTTTAAAATAGACTCAAGTTGCGTCAATGTAGATTCAAAGTAGATTTAATGTATGGTTAATGTAGGTTTAGGAAAATATAGGGTTAAATGAGGTGGAACTAGTTCTAATGTAGGTTTAAATTAGAGTCAAATAGGCTTCAATATAGATTCCAGGAAGAGTAACAGTAGATTCAAAGTAGGTTTAATCTAGGTCGAATTGAGGTCAAATTTTGTTTAATATATAAGTTTAAATTAGAGTGAAGTAGGTTTATTACAGGTTTAAAGTAGAGTTAAAGTAAGGTCAATTTAGGTTTAATCTAGGTTCAAAAGAATTCCAATTAAGTCTAATGTAGTGTTAAATTAGAGTCAAGTAGGTTTAATTTAGGTTCAAGATAGATATAGTATGTCTAATGTTTATTCAAATCAGGGTCGAGTTAGGTCTTATACAGGTTTAAATTTGTGTCAAGTATGATTAATACAATGTCAACGTGAAAACAAATTAGATCTAACTTAGATTTAGAGTAGAGGAAAAGTGTAGATTTAATTAATTTTCAAAATTGGGTAATGTAGTTTTAAAGTAGAGTCTTCTACGCTCAATGTAGGTTCAAGAGAGTGAGCAAAAGAGGGTTTAATGTATGTTCAAAATGAGTTTGAATTAGGTCTAATGTAAATTTAGTTTAAAGTAAAGTAGGGTCAATGTAAGGTGAATGCAAGGATGAATGAAGGTCAATGAAAGTCAATGAAGGTCAATGAAGGTTCAATGAAGGTTCAATGAAGGTTCAATGAAGGTTCAATGAAGGTTAAATAAGGTTTATACAAGGTGGGTCAAATCAGGTTTAATTCAATTTAGGGTCAAATTAGTATTAATGAATAGTAAATTAAATCCACATAAAATGTGTCGAATTAGATCAAATACAAATTTAACATATAGGGTCAAATTAGACTTATACTGTAAATTAGAATAATTTTAAAACAATTTCAATTTCAGTTGTCATTGATTACGAATATCTAATATAAATTTTTTCCAATCATCGATCATAAAATAAACCACAAAGCAATGATTTTACCAGCAAATACCTGACAAACTTAAATTCCTTGATCCCCCCCCCCGCCCCTGTTGTAAATTTCACAAATTAACTCTGTATTTGGCTACATAGTATAAAAATAAGAAAGAAGCAGAAGTTAAAAAAAATTTCTCCTCTCTTTTTTTTCTGCAAATCAATCGTGTGCTCCTGAATTATTGAAGAAGGTATATAAGGTATACAGGTTGTGTATTGGTCGCTATATATATATATATATATATGTTGGAGAATTTTGGGAAGGTCTGATCGATGTATGTCGTCTGTTGAACACAGAGAGTTAGGGGGGTTGAATGCAGTCGCGAACTCGCGAGAGTGGAGTTTCGCCGGAAACGGTCCATCACGTGACCACGTGACGGTCTGGCCTTTGTTCCGCACGATCATTAGTCTGTCAATATGCCCAAACGACGCTCTCTCTCTCCCTCTCTCTCTCACTCTCTCTCTCTCTCTCACTCTCTGTCCCTATGTATATACGCCCTATAGCCGCATCTACCTGCACAATGCCCCCATTGTCTTTCTCGCACGTATTATACACCCCCATTATATGCACCAATGTAGGCGCGTGCATGCGTGAGTGCAGCCACACACTCCATCTTTCAATTTTTTTTCCATTTTTTTTTTTTTTTACTTTTGTGTGGGACGTTTTGCGTCTAGAAAATATTTTTGCTAAATAATTTGACAAAAATAAATGTGAGAATTTGAATAGAAAATTTGTGACTTTTTCTTTATAAAGAGGTGAGGGTTAAGGTAGGATCAAATAAGGTTTAATTAAGAATAAAATAGGTTTAAGGAAATGTCAAATTAGGATTAAAGTATATCATCGATGTAGGTTGCAGTATATTACAGAAAGGGCAAAATTAGGATTAAAGGTGGTATTAATTTAAGGTTATGTAAGGTTTAATTTAGAGTTTAATTAAGAATAAACGAGGTTTAAGAAAATGTTAAATTAGAATTAAAGTATCTTTAATGTAGGTTCTAGCATGTTACAAGAAGGGTAAAATTAGGCTAACGGTAGTATTAATTTAAGGTTAAATAAGGTTTAATTTAGGGTTTAATTAAGAGTAAACGAGGTTTAAGAAAAGTTTAAATTAGGATTAAAGTATCTTTAATGTAGGTTCTAGCAAATTACAAGAAGGGACGTAAAATTAGAATTTAGATTCAATATACGTTAAGCAGAAGTTTTGTTATGATGAAACAAGAACAACAGGTGGAGGATAAATAATCTTTTTATTCAACTGTCTTCACTTTTATTTTATCAATAGAAGAAAATCAAAAATCTTTTCAAATATGATATATAGCTGTCTCTCTCTCTAGAATATGGAAGCAGTGGTTTAGCTGTTGGACAAACTTTATCTGATCTGTAACAATTAATTGAAACGACAAGCCACAGAATTTATAGCCTATATAATCTTGTGCGTTTCAACCTCCGCAGGCAAGTACGGCCTTCCAATGTAGGAACAGACAATATAATAGTGTATATTGTACTCTATAACCAATTCACCGATTCGTTATGTTGAATCGAATTTGAAGATTTTGTTAATTGAATTAAATCTCTGGGTGTTATGAATATGTAATTCCATTTTCACATTCATTTTCAATTTTACTAATTCTAACATTCTCATAATTTCATTTTTACTTTCACCTAGAAAAATTCAAGTAGAGTAATAAATTTAGGTTTAATCTAAGTCTAAATGAGGTTTTAATTAGGTTTAATCAAGGTTTAAATTAGGTTTCAGTTGGTTAGAGGTAGAGTAAAAGTAGGGTCAATGTATGTTAAAATTAAAATCAAGTAGGTTCAAGGTAGAGTAAAAATAGGCTCAATGTATGTTCAATATATAGGTTGAAATGAGGTTCAATTAGGTTAAATATACATTTAAAGTAGAGACAATGTAGATTAAAAGTAGATTAAAAAAAGGGTCAATGTAGATTTGAATTAGAATCAAGTAGGTTCAAGGTAGAGTAAAAATAGGGTCAATTTAGGTTCAATATAGGTTCAAATGAGGTTCAATTAGGTTTAATATACGTTTAAAGTAAAGTCAATGTAGATTCAAAGTAGATTCAAAGAAAGGTCAATGTAGGTTTAATCTAGCATCAAATGAGGTTCAATTAGGTCTAATGTAGATTTAAATTAGTGTCAAGTAGGGTCAATATATGTTCAAAGTAGATTAAAAAAGATTTAAGTAGATTTAATCTAGGTTCAAATGAGGTCTAATTAGATTTAATGTAAGTTTAAAGTAGAGTCAATGTAGATTTAATCCAGCTTCAAATGAGATCTAAATTGGTTTAATGTAGATTTAAATTAGAGTCACGTAGGTTCAAAGTAGTGTGAAGGTCGCGTCAATGAAGATTCAATATAGGTAGGAATGAGGTTCAATTATTTTGAATGTGGGTATAAAGTAGAGTCAATTCTACATTAATCACATGTTTGCCCTACTATGAATTTACTTTTACTCTATATTGAACTTACATTGAGCCTATATTGACCCTACATTAACTCTACATTAATCACAATTTACCCTATTTAATAACTTCATTAAACCTCCATTAGCTCTACAGTAATTTTAAATTTATCATACTATAAACTTTTATTTACTCTACATTAAACCTACATTGACTCTACATTAAACCTACATTGACTCTACATTTACCCTACATTGACTCTACATTAACCCTACATTGACTCTACATTGACTTTACACTAACATTAATCACTAACAATTAATCAGAAATATACTCTACTTTAAACTAATATTATAACTACATTGGCGTTACATTAATCACATTTATCATACTTTGAACGTCCATTAAATCTACACTGACCCTACAATGATTCTACATTACTCACAAATTTACTCTACCAAAAATTTTATTTTGAACATACATTGACTACGTAATCACCTTGTTTTGAACCTAAATTGACCCTATTTTGAACCTACATTAAGTCTACATTGACTCTTCATGTAACTTACTAACCCTATCTATTTTGAATCTTTATCAAGCCTACATTGACTCTTCATGAATCTCACTAACCCTTCTTTGAACCCTAATTGAGTCTTAAATATAGGTTAAATGTAGATTAAAAGATGGATCAATGTAGGTTTAATGTAGTTTAAAATCAGATCCAAATTGGTTTAATGTAGGTTTAAATTAGAGTCAAGTAGGTTCAAAGTTGAGTAAAAGTAGGGTCAGTGTAGGTTTAATCCAGCTTGAATTGAGATACAATTAGGTTTAATGTAGGTTTAAAGTAGAGTCAATGTAGGTTCGAAGTATATTAAAAGGAGGGTCAATGTAGGTTTAATATAGGTTCAAATGAGGTCCAATTACGTCTAATATAGGTTTAAATTAGAGTCAAGTGAGGTCAATGTAGGTTCAAAGTAGATTAAAAGTAGGGTCAATGTAGGACTAATTGTGTTTTTTTCTTTTTCCCTTCTTTTTTTTATTTAATTTCTTTTTTCCTTCCATCTTGCTTTCTTTCCTTTCTCTCTCTCTCTCTCTTGCTTTATGAGAGACTGTTATCTGGTGCGCCGATATCTCGATATCACGTCAGAGTAAAGTAACCGGGCACAGTAAGGATCACGGCGGCTGTCTAAACACACTTTAAAGATTTGAAAACGTAATGGTGTCGGGCTTTAACGAGATTTGCATGTCACGAGCGCGCATCATATATCTGGATTTAGCGCACTTTGCCCGTTGTTCTCCTCACCTCTCCCAATGTCTATTACCACCGCACGGTTAGGGGTTTTTGAAGCGCATGAAGGGGGGGTTACTTTCAGGATCAACGAAAGGATCCTCGCCTCGTCGTTCTTGTCGACGACGACAACCAACTACGACGCCTGAAGGGAAAGGAGAATGAGAATACGCGGGGACATTAACACCACCGGATTACTCAATGAAGTTGCGCGTGATTTACGGAACACGAGAGAAATGGCGAAATAATTGTTTTATTTATCGTCCTCTCTTCAACTTTTATATTTCGCAGACAAATGGAAAAAAGCAAAAGGGATAAAAAAACATGAATATAAAAAAAAAACAGTAATGACGTAAATTTTTATGGTTTTTTTGTTATGGTCAGACAAAAAAGAAAAAGATTTTAAGACCTAATATTCTACTTTACGTTTAACCTACGCGTTAGATCTAATTTAATTCCTCATTGAAACTGTATTAGAAAAAATTTAACATCTCTTTGAATGTATAATAGAATTAATTTGATTCCACTCATTAAAACATTATTCGACCTAATTCGACCACTTCTTGAACCTATCGATTAGACCTAATTTAACGCTTTCTTGAACCTCATTAAGACCTAACTTTACCCTTACTTAAACCTACTTTAAACCTAATTCGACCCTTTCTTGAACCTACATAGGATCTAATTTGACTCTACATTGAACTTCAGTTTGACCTAATTCGACCCCTTCTTGAACCAACAGAAGACCTAATTTGACTCTTTTTAAAACCTACGTTAAATCTTCTTTCCTAATTTAGCTCTACATTCAACTTTATTTTGACCATTTTGACCATTTCTTGAACCTACATAAAACCTAATTTGACTCTTCTTTAAACCTACGTTAAACCTAATTCGACCCATTCTTAAACCTATATAAAACCTAATTTGACTCTACATTGAACTTTAGTTTGACCTAATTCGACCCTTTCTTGAACCTACATAGGATCTAATTTGACTCTACATTGAACTTCAGTTTGACCTAATTCGACCCCTTCTTGAACCAACAGAAGACCTAATTTGACTCTTTTTAAAACCTACGTTAAATCTTCTTTGACCCTTTCTTGAACCTATATAAAACCTAATTTAGCTCTACATTCAACTTTATTTTGACCATTTTGACCATTTCTTGAACCTACATAAAACCTAATTTGACTCTTCTTTAAACCTACGTTAAACCTAATTCGACCCATTCTTAAACCTATATAAAACCTAATTTGACTCTACATTGAACTTTAGTTTGACCTAATTCGACCCTTTCTCGAACCTACATATGACCTAATTTTACTCTACATTGAACTTTAGTTTGACTTAATTCGACCCTTTCTTGAACCTACATAGGACCTAATTTGACTCTTCCTAAAACCTAAGTTAAACCTTATTTGACCCTTTTTTGAACCTAATTGGACCTAATTTTACCCTTCCTAGGGTTTTCTATTTGATTTTTTTTTCTTTTATCAACTTATTTTTATTTAAAATTAACTTGTACAAAAAAAGAAAAAATGTAAAACGTAAGATATGAATAAAAGGCAAAGAAACAAAATACCGCGAAACGATCGCTTTGTCTCTTGAGTCAAGAGATATTGTCGTATCTATAAAGTTGGCTGAAAACCATTTGCTCTCAGCTTTCGATCCACAACAACCAAGTCAATCGAAACGATCGACAACGCGAGCTATTTAGTAAGAACGATTCAGGTCCCTTTTTAGGCGGAGTCTTCATTGAACCTCTCTCTCTCTCTCTCTCTTTCTCTTTCTCTCTTTCTGTCTCCCGGTACAGCAAGGATCTTGATCTTCGTCAACCGCGAGGGCAAGCATTCTGTCGAGATCGTAATATAGTTGCAGGAAGAAACTCGTTCATTTCTATGTCAATGATTGATGCCAAGAATCTGATCAAAATAATTCTGTGTCCCAATGGAATGAGTAGCAGGCGAATTTAATCTTCTTGCTTTTTCTTCCTGTGTTTGACCTTTTTTTTATTATTTCATTCAAATATACCAACATTGTAATTTATTATTTAGTTTTTTATTACTTCTTTAAAAGTTTAACATTTTTTTATATTTGTTTTAATTTTTAATTTAATTTTTAAATATCAAAGGTCCAAAGTGGGGTAAATGTGTGATTAATGTAGTTTCAAAGTAGGTTCAAAGTAGAGTTATTGTAGGTTTAAAGTAGATTACTATGTTATTAATGTAGAGTCAATATAGGGTCAATGTAGGTTCAATGTAGAGCCATTGTAGGTTCAAAGTAGATTAATGTGTTACGAATGTAGAGTTAATGTAGGGTCAAAGTAGATTAATATATTACTAATGTAGAGCCAAAATAGAGTAAATGTATGATCAAAATAGAGCCATTGTAGGTTCAAAGTAAGATGAATATGTGATTAATGTAGGAATAATTTAGGCTCAATGTAGATTCAAAGGAGGTTTAAAGTAAGTTTCAAGTAGGGTAATTGTGTGATTAATTGTAGAGTCAATGTAGGTTGAAAGTAGATTAATATGTTATTAATGTAGAGTTAATGTAGAGTTATTGTAGGTTCATTCTTGGTTATCATGTTATTAATGTAGAATCAATGTCGAGTCAATGTACGTTCAAAGTAGCGCCGTTGTAGGTTCAAAGTAGGATGTATATATGTGATTAATATAGTCTCAATGTATGTTTAAAGTAGGTTTAAGGAAGGATAATTGGGTGATTAAGTATAGTCAATGTAGGTCCAACAAAGGTTGAATAGGTTCAAAGTAGAGTAAATATATGATTCATATAGAATCAATGTAGAGTTAATGTAGGTTTAAAGTAGTATAAATTTGTGAATTATGTAGAGTCAATTTAGACTCCATGTAGGTACAAACTATGTTAAAATTAAGGTAAATTTGTAGTTCATGTAGAGTTAATTAAGAGTCAATGAATGTTTAAAGTAAGGTTAATATGTAATATAGAGCCATTGTAGGTTCAAAGTAGGGTAATTGTGTGAGTAACGTAGAGTCAATTGAGACTGAATGTAGGTTTAAAGTAGGGTAAATTTATGGTTAATGTTGAGTCAATGTAGAGTCAATGTAGAGGTAATGTGGAGTCAATGTAGATTTAAGGTTGTGTTAATGTAGAGTTAAAATATAGTTAAAATAGAGTTAATGTAGAGTATATGTAGGTTCTATGTAGGTTAATTGTATGATTAATGTAGAGTCAATGTAGGCTCAAAGTAGTTTAAATGTAGAGTAAATGAGAGTATATCCAAAAATGAGTAATTAATTTAATTAATTTTATAAATTCCATTAAATTATTATTTTGAAATTACATTAATTTCCTTTCTAATTTAATACAAATCAAAAGTTCGATAAAATGACAAATATCACCTCTGATCACTTCTTTGATTCAATAAATATCAAATGACTCATGATAAATATCAAATTAGGAGGGAAAAAGAATTCAAGAATAAGATTCGTTAAGAGAAATTCCAGATCCAAAGAAACAAGACACACAACCCTATTGGGAACGATTACAGTATAGCAACGCGTGTTGGTCCCTCCTAATCGAATTTCGTCCTCCTGAATTGTCGCTTACACCTTTAGGGAGTCTAATATTTTTTTATCGCCTCTTATTTTCTCTCTCTCTCTCTCTCTCTCTCTCTCTCTCTCTCTCTCTCTCTATATATATATATATATATATATATATATATATATATATATTTCCCACAGCGATCTTATAATCTCTAAGTAAATTCTATCTCGTAATTTTCATTCCCCTCAAAAATCCAAAAGAATTAGTATATATACGTGTTTTTTTGAAATTTATTTTAAAAAAATATTTTTTCTGTATCTATATAGTTCTGTCTATTTATGTAGTACAATAAAAAGTCGTTTTAAGACACTATTAAAATTGATTGTTAATTTTTTTTAGGTATTGACTTCTTCTTCTGACCATTCAATATTGAACGGAAGCCACGGCGTGACATCCGTTCGTTTATGTGAGCGTAAAAAGGAGCGATGGTGCATGATCATAAGGAGAACAACAGATTGACGTAGGTAAGCGCTTTTGAATTGGAATAAAAAATAGAGAGATAGAGAGAGAGAGATAGAGAGAGAGAGAGAGAGAGAGAGAGAGAGAGAGAGAGAGAGAGAGGGGGGGGATAGAGTTAAGGCTCAATTTAGATTCAAAAAAGGGTGAAGATAAGGTAAGTGAGGTTCATAAAGGGTCAATATAGGCTTAATGTAGGTTCAAAGTAGGATTAATGAAGGTTCAAAAAAGGTATAGGTAGAATAAAAGTAGGGTCAATTTAGGTTCAAACCCGGTGTTCTACGTGGTCATTGTAGAGTCATTGTAGAGTAAATGTAGGCTCAATGCAGAGTTGAATAGGTAAAAAGTAAAGTCAAGGTAGGGGCAAAGTAGGTTCAATGTAGAGCCAAAGTATGTGTAAAGTAGCTTCAATGTAGAGTCAAAATAGGCGTAAAGTAGGTTCAATGTACAGTAAAGTAGGTACAAAGTAGGTTCAAAGTAGGATTAAAATAGATAAAAAGTAGGTTCAATGTAGATTCAACGTAGGGTCCGTGAGGGTTCAAAGAAGGATAAAGGTAGAATCAAAGTAGGTTTAGTGGAATACATAAGGGGTATATAGGCTTAATATAGGCTTAATGTAGGTTCAAAGCAGGGTTTGTAAGATTTATGTAGAGTAAATATAGGTTTAAAGTATGGTCAATGTCTGATTTATGTAGAGTAAATGTAGAGTAAATGTAGAGTAAATGTAGAGTAAATGTAGAGTAAATGTAGAGTAAATGTAGAGTAAATGTAGAGTAAATGTAGAGTAAATGTAGAGTAAATTTAAGATCAAAATATGTTCAACGCAGGTTCCTTGTAGGGTTAATGTAAGGTTACTCTAGAACGAATGTAGGATCAAAAAAATCTTTATTTACCAGTCACAAAACCTTCCTCAGTAAGGCGTTACAAATTTTTTCTTAAAGTTAACGTTCACGCAAGACCAGGTGTGTAAAGAGTATACAACACATTGACGTAGGTGATCGTATTTGCATTTGATACAAAAGAGAGAAAAAAGGGAAAAAGACAGAATTAGAGAGGGACAACAAAAAAGAAAGAGAGAAAGGAAAGATAAATAAAGAGAAAAACAGAGAGAGAGAGAGAGAGAGAGAGAGAGAGAGAGAGAGAGAGAGAGAGAGAGAGAGAGAAGATTAAAAAAAACGATGGAATCAGAGAGGTGAAGGGATATTTTTCGGTATATACGATCGCAAACAGTAGCGAACATTAGCACACAATCGCGAACAAACGAAAAGGATCCGAATGGTGAATGCGTCGTGCGCCTTAAGTTTGTAAGAGGATAGCGCGGACTTTTGGGTCATAGGTCAGACCGCCAACTTGGTGTGTCCCCTCTTCCCTCTCTACCCTTCTCTATTGTGTCGGCACAAAACGTTCTCAGTCCTCTCTCGATTCAAACCGAGCATTGCACCTTTGCCGCCGTCCTCCTCCTCCTTCTTATGCTCATACCCATCTCAGCAACGCGACCTCCTTTTCCAATGGCCCGCGCCCATTGTTCCATGTGCGCGCACCGGCTTCCTCGCTTACGTATATCGGTATGAAATAAACCGTGTGTGCACAATACAATTCTCGAACGGTCATTCGCTTGTTTATTTTATTTATATCCTTATGGTTTCTTCTTTTGCCGAACCCCCTACTGCCTTATTCTCTTTTTTTTTTATTCTTTCGGTGAATCGGACAAACGTTTTAAATTGTCCATGAATCTTGTAATAACCTTTGCGCGACCCTTTTATATTGTATATATATATACACATATATATGTGCGTGTATCTGGAGCATTTTCGAAGAAAAGAAATGAAAAAAAGGGATTTGGAAATTTTTGAAATCAGATTAAGGTTGAAATAAGGTTAAAGTAGGTTTTAGGTTAATCTAAGTATGTCAAATTTAGGTTGAAATAAGGTTAGATTAGGTTCCAGGTGGAGTCGAATTTAGGTTGACTTAAGGTTAAATAAGGTTTAAGATAGGATCTAAACAGGCCGAATATAGGTTAAAATAAGTTTAAGATAGGCTCAAGGTAGACTCGAAATATAGATCTAATGTACGTTAATGTAGGTTTAAGGTAGAGTCGAATTAGGTAGAATTTAGGTTCTTTCTCTTTTATTTGTCTGTTAATTTATATGACATTTAGAGTAATGTAAGGTCAATTTAGAATTAATTTAGAGTTAAAGCAGGATCAATTTAGGATTAATTTAGGGTTAATGTAGTATCAATTTAAGATTATTTGATAATTAATGTAGTGTCAACTTAAGATAAAATTCGAATTAATATAGGGTTAATGTAGGGTCTATTCAGGCTTAATGTCAATTTAGGGCATAGGTAGAGTTAATGTACAGTCAATGCAATTTTAATGTAATGTTAATCTGGAATTAAATTAGGGTTCATTTATGGAAAATTTAGAATCAATTTAAAGTTAATGTACGGTCAACGTAGAATTAATTTAGGGTTTAGCAGGGTTAATTTAGGATTAAGTTAGGGTTAATGTAGAGACAATTTAGGATCAATTAATAGTTAGTTTAAGGTCAATTTAGGATTAATTGAGGCTTAAGGCAGGGTCAATTTAGAATTAATTTAGGGTTAAGACTGGGTTAATTTAGTATTAGGTTAGGGTTGATTAAGGGTCAATTTAGGATAAAGTTAGAATTAATGTAGGTTTAATGCAGGCTTAATGTAGAGTAAAATTAGGGAATAGTTAAGGTTAATGTAGTGTCAATTAAAGATTACTTGATAGTTAATGTAGGGTCTACTTAAGATAAAATTGGAATTAATATAGGGTTAATGTAGGGTCAATTCAGGGTTAATGGCAATTTAGGGAATAGGTATGGTTAATGTAGAGTCAATGCAAAGTTAATGTAAGATTAATTTAAGGTCTACGTAGGGTCAACGCTGAGTATATTTAGGGTTAATGAAGGTTCAAAGTTGGTTATATGTCTAATTATTATAGCTTCTACGTGGAATCGAATTAAGGTTGAAAATAGGTTAAAGTATGTTCAATATGGGATTGAATTAGGTCTAATTTAAGACGTCTAATTAATGTAGGATCAGCGTAGTATCAATGTAGAGTCTGTGTAGAGTCATTGTAAAGTCATTGTAAAGTCATTGTAAAGTCATTGTAGAGTCATTGTAGAGTCATTGTAGATCAATTTAGAGTTATTGTAGATTCAATGTAAGGTTAATGTTCATTAGTAAGACGTTTACTAAATCTTTGTTTAAAATTTTTCTTGTCTTTTGAGGTTTTCGAAAAATTTTTTTTTACACAAAATTTCCTTAAATTTTGTGTCAAACCATTCATTAGATTATTATTGTCATCTGAATTTTATTTTTTGAAAATATAATTTTTTGAAATAACTATTTTTTAATGTTGAAAAAAAGAAAAAAAAAAGGTTTTCAGTGGAACTCTTTTTTTTTTTTTTTTAAGGTGTAAAATAACTTCCTAAAGTATCTCGTCAGTGTCACTGAGGCGGATACTTCTTGGCTCAGATTCCAAAAGGAAAAGCAATGGTGCAGACAATGAGGAGGTGACATGGAGAAAACGAAATTGCATGCAGAAAGATCTCTCTCTCTCTCTCTCTCTCTTTCACTCTATGGATCTCTTTATGTATGTGTAGAGTTTGAGTTGAATTTGAGTCGCGACTCACAAGGCAGGGCACGTATTCGCGCTCTGCGCAGCCCGCATAGCAAAACGCTCGCTTCACTCCTGGCCTCTAACCGACGACATGTCTGGTCTCTATAGCCCCTAGAGCGCTTCGCTTTTATGCAGACACTGACCTTCGTCCCATGCCCTGGTGTGCGTTGTCGTTGTCGTCGTCGTCGTGTTCCGAGGTAACGGGGAAAGTTTCAAATTCGGTTGCAAGGCCATACGAGGAGAAATAGTTCAACCCCGTCACCCAGATGAATATACATATATATATATATATATATATTGCCACACGACGCGTTTACAAAATCAATGCCAAAAAAAATTTATTTTGGCAATTTTTATTTTTGTTTCATTTCTCAAATTATTTTCCCCAAAAAAAATTAAACTGAGATTTATATACTTTTTTTCACTAAAAAAAAAAAAAAAAAAAATATGGAGAATTATTTTGGTCATGGACCACCCCAGAATCACAAGATGATATTTTTTGTGAAACATTTTAATTGGCCAAGGAAAAATAAAACATGTCTTTTGAAAGGGGCCACACAACGTTGAACGAGATATGCACGAATGTATCGAAAGAGTGAGAGAGAAAGAGAGAAAAGAAAAAAAGAGAGAGAGACAAACAAAACGCATCCATCGATGCGGGACTCTTTTGTATTGACAAAAACTCGTCTACACTGGCAGCAAGGAGAGTCTCATCAATCGTCAACTTCAGAGAGATAGAGGTTCTTTGGTTGTGATTTCACGAGAGAAAAAGAGAGAGAGAGAGAGAGAGAGAGAGAGACGCGACCTCGACTCCACCCCAGCTGGTCTTGAACAGTTTTCAGAACGAGCGCATCCAAAACACATAACAAAGTTAACCGGGATGTAAGACGCATTGGCATGCAACTCTCTTCAAGCGCGCAAACACTCGAATCCATGTAATGACAGCTCTCGATTCAGAAGACGCAGTTTGACCGCGATGGTTCTCTTCGGCGGATGAGAAGGAGAAAGAGGGTCCTAAGAAAAAAAAATCCACACTCCAATATGTATAATAAAATATATACTGTAAATAATGATTTTTAAAATAATTCGTCAATAATTTTTAATTCAATAAAATTTTTTTTGGAAATTTAGGTTAAAACTGGATCTACCACAGCAGTGAGGATCGATAGATGGAAAAAGTGACTTCCATATATATGAGAATGAAAATACTTAAGAAAAATTTTCATCGAGGCGAAAAGAAATTTCGAAAAATTGAAAAGACAAAATAATTTTTAACAAAAGATTGAACTTACTTCGAAACCTACCGGGAACCTACTTAGAACCTACTTAACCTACTTTAACCCATACATTTAAACAGTACTCTACATTGAATCTACATTAATTTGACACTATCTAGTTCCTACTTTAATTTTATTTCGTAAACCTGAAATTAACATTATATTAAAATTCCATTGACTCGACATTAACTCTACCTATGCCCTAAATTGACATTAACCCTGAATTAATCCTACATTAACCTTATATTAATTCTAATTTTATTCTAAGTTGACCCTACATTAACTATCAAGTAATCTTAAATTGACCCTACATTAACTATTAATTAATCATAAATTGACACTAAATTAACCATAATTTAATCCTAAATTGACCCTGCCTTAACCCTAAATTAATTCTAAATTGACCTTACATTACCTCTAAATGTATTCTTCGCTGATCCTAAATTAATATTCTAAATGGAGCGTGCATTAATTCTAAATTGGTAATACATTAACCCTAACTATACCCTAAATTGATTCTACATTAACCCTTAATCGACCCTACAGTTATTATACATTTACCATAATTGAAACTACATTAACTCTAATTTGCCTTTACATTAATCTTACAATGACTCTACATTAACTCTACATTGACTCTAAATTGACTCTAAATTGACTCTACATTGATCTTACATTAACCCTACTTTGAACCTAAATTTATTCTACTTTTTACCTAACTTGACCATATTTGGACACCTAAATCAATTCTAAATTGACCCTGCCTTAACCCTTAAATTATGCGAAATTGACTCTACATTAATTATCAATTGATCCTAAATTAACTCCACATTAACCCTAACTTAATCCTAAATTAACCCTGCTAAACCCTAAATTACTTCTACGTTGACCGTACATTAACTTTAAATTGATTCTAAATTGACCCTAAATGAACCGTAACTTAATTCCAGATTAACACTGCATTAATCCTAAATTGATACTACATTAACTCTAACTATACCCTTATTTGACTCTACATTAACCATGAATTTGCCCTTCATTAACCACAAATTAATCCTTAATTGACCCTAAATTAACATTTATTCTACATTGACTCTACATTTACCCTACGTTGACCCTACTTTGAACCTACATTTACTCTAATTTCTACCTACTTTGACAAGATTTTAACCCCACAAAAAATTTACCTATCCTAACAAAATATAAAAATTTAACGAGTTAAAATATAAAAAAAAATTTCTTTAATAAAATTCTGATAATAACTGTAAAAATTGATTAACTGCGCTATCAATCTTCAATCACTGAATATGTCATATAAACTAACAGACAAAAAAAAGAGAAAGAAGGAAAAAGTGTAGAACACGTAATTTCACTTCTTGTTTGTTAAAAACCGGATGGACAGATAAAACGTGTAAGCACTCGACAAGGGAGAGATCATCTACACAGGAAAAGAGAGAAAGAGGATATAAACATGAAACATGTAGCAGATTACTCGACGTTGCAATAATTAAAGTGAAATAAAAATCTGTCGGTCAATCCAGACACCCTCTGGCAATCGATGCTTTCATGAGAGAGAGAGAGAGAGAGAGAGGGGGAGGGGGGGGGTGTTTTTTTTAACTCCATGAGTCGACATACCGTTCGTGGCTCGCTTAGTAATAACGGGTACGTGAAAACTCGCTTTAATTTGTCAATACTTTGGGAACCTTCACATCAACAAAGAGAAAGCAATTCTACGCAAGCGCGAAATATTCAACTGTCTATGTCAACGTTTTCACGTCGTTGTCGTCGTCGTCATCATCCTCACTCTCTCTCTCTCTCTCTCTCTCTCTCCTCTTGACATGCGATTAAATGTAGATTAAACCAGACGTTAAAAAGTTTTTCGATTATATAAAAAAATTGCGAATTTATAATTTTCCATTTTATTTCCATGTTACGATTTTTTAATCTTTTTTTCCCCTCGTATTCAAGTTTTTACATTTTAATTATTACGCATTACATTTTATTTTTTTTTTACTTCTGTATTTTCAAATTTTTTACTATATCTATTTTCTGTTTTCTATTTTCGATTTTTTTAATACTACAATTTAATAATATAATTATTCATTTATTGCCAACAGTTGATTTTATTCTCTACTTCCATATTTTATTTTCCAGTTTTTATTTCTTCAAAGTTTGGTTAAGATTGGTTTAAAGTAGGGTATATGTATAACAAATGTAGGGTCAATTTAGGATTAATGTAGAGTCAATTTTAGGTATAGTTAGAGTTAATATAGTATCAATTTAGAATTTATTTATGATCAATTTAGGATTAATTTAGGGTTAATTTAGAATGAATTTAGAGTTAATGTACGGTCAATTTAGAATTAATTTACAGTTTAGGCAGGGTTAATTTAGAATTAAGTTAAGGTTAATGTAGAGTCCATTTAGGATCAATTAATAGTTAATGTAGGGTCAATTTAGGATAAATTTAGGGTTATGACAGAGTCATGTTAGGATTAAGTTAGGGTTAATGTAGAGTCAATTTAGGATCGATTCATAGTTAATGTAGGGTCAATTTAGGATTAATTTAAAGTTAGGGCAGGGTCAAGTTAGGTTTAAGTTAGCGTTAATGTAGAGTCAATTTGGGATGAATTCATAGTTAATGTAGGGTCAATTTAGGATTAATTTAGAGTTAGTCAGGGTCAAGATAGGTTTAAGTAAGGGTTAATGTAGAGTCAACTTAGGATCGATTTATAGTTAATGTAGGGTCAATTTAGGATTAATTTAGAGTTAGGGAAGGGTCAAGTTAGGTTTAAGTTATTGTTAATGTAGAGTCAATTTAGGATCGATTCATAGTTAATGTAGGGTCAATTTAGGAGTAATTTAGAGTTAGGGCAGGGTCAAGTTAGGTTTAAGTTAGCGTTAATGTAGAGTCAATTTGGGATCAATTCATAGTTAATGTAGGGTCAATTTAGGATTAATTTAGGGTTATGACATAGTCATGTTAGGTTCAAGTTAGAGTTAATGTAGAGTCAATTAGGATCGATTCATAATTAATGTAGGGTCAATTTAGGATTAATTTAGATTTATGGCAGGGTCAAGTTAGGTTTATGTTAGGGTAAATGTAGAGTCAATTTGGGATCAATTCATAGTTATTGTATGGTCAATTAAGGATTAATTTAGGGTTAAGGCATGGTCAATTTAGAAATAATTTAGGGTTAATGTAGGGTCAATTTAGGATTTATTTAAAATTAATGTATGGTTAATTTAGAATCAATTTAGTCTTAATGTAGGATTAAATTAGAGTAAATGCAGGTTAAAATAGTGTAAATTAATGATTAATGTATTGTCAATGTAATGTCCACGCAGGGACAACGCAGCGTCAACTTAGGGTTAATGTAGTATTAATGTAGAGTCAATGTAGAGTTTATTTAGGGTTCATTAAGGTTTAAAGTAGGTTAGATGTATAATTATTGTAGGCTGAACGTAATATAAATGTGCAATTTGTGTAGAGTTATTGTAGAGTTATTGTAGAGTTATTGTAGAGTCATTGTAGATTTTAAGTATATCAATGTAGAGTTAATGTAGAGTCAATGTAAGGTTAATGTAAGGTTAATGTAAGGTTAATGTAAGGTTAATGTGAGGTCAATGTACATAATCAAGGTAGAATAAAAATAAATTTTCATTCATCAGCCACGTAAATTTAAGTACCAAAGGCGTTACTAAAATAATTTTTTTAAATTTGTTCATGTCTTTTGAGGTTTTCAAAAAATCCTTTTTTTTGTCACAAAATTACCTTTTTTCTTAAACTCATTGAATATTTATTTATAGAATTCCCGGTCAATCACAGTATAGGTATAATTTTGTGACAAACATTGTAGATAATAATTTTTCTCTTGCGCACTTTTTTTTTAGATAATCTATCTTCGTTCATATATTATATATATTATATATATTGGTATGTTGCGTTAGTCCTCGCCACGGGTCAATTATCATGGTTCAAGGAAACGGCCACAAGTAATAAGTAGTCGCGTTGTCGTCGTTGCCAAATCAAAAAAGCGCATTTGTGCGCGCACTTCTTTCTGTCTCTTTTTTTTGTGTCACACTATTCCTATAACGTCTTGTCCTTGAATATCTAGAATATATATATATATATATTTATATATATGTACAAGAGCGCGTGTTTTATGTATGGCGCGAACTATCCACAAGAGAGCAATATTACTGCGAAACATCAACGACTCTCTATATATATATATACACAACATAAACGATTTCATAATCTCCGTTCGAATATATAATTCACATCCAACACACAACCAATTAGCCGTGGTTCTTTAAGGTCAGATAATCGTACGCGTGTCCATGTGTATAATTATCCGATTCCGTTGCGCGCGCGATATTATCGCAATCCTGTAAAAATGTGTTTTTCAAAAACAATAAATGACTATATTAATAATAATAATAATAATAATAATAATAATAATAAAAATATATTCTATATATTGTTAAAAAATATTTCTTACTTAAGAAACAGTAATGCCATATAATTAGGAACTATATTCCCTAGGGGCTAAAAAGATAATTTTCCTTCCTATGTAAAAATATAGCATTTTACTCCCTAGAGACAAATACTAAAATTGTTCTATTTTATAAGGCATGCGGTTAATTTAGGATTAAGTTACGGTTACTGTAGAGTCAATTTGGGGTATAGTTAGGGTTAATGTAGTAAAAATCTAGGAGTCATGTAGAGTCAATTTAGAATTAATTTAGAATTAACGTTTTGGGTCCATGTAGAATCAATTTAGAGTTAATGTAGGGTCAAATTAGAGTTAAAGTAGGATCAATTTAGAATTAAATTATGGTTAATGTTGGGTCAATTTAGAATCAATTTAGAGTTAATGTTGAGTCAATTTAGGTTTAATATAGAGTCAATTTAGGTTTAATGTAGAGTCAATGTAGTGTATTGTTGAGGTTAATGTACAATCAATTAAGGGTTCATGTAGAGTCAATTTAGAATTTAGGGTTAATGTAAGAGGTCAATTTAGAATTAATTTAAAGTAGGTTCAATTTGGAGTTAATGTAGGATAATTCCAGAATTAATTTAGGTTCTTGGGTTAATGTAGCTTCAATTTAGAATTAGTTTACAATTAAAGTAGGGGAAATTTTAGAGTTAATAAAGTGTCGATTTAAAATTAATTTACAGTTAATGTAGAATCAATTTAAAGTTAATGTAGAGTCAATTTAAAATTAATTTAAAATTAACGTAGGGTCACTTGAGGATTAAATTAGGGTTAATGTAATATCAATTTATGATTATGCAGTGTCAATTTAGAAGTAATGTAGATTTGATTTAGAGTTAATGTAGGTAGAGTAAATCTAGAACTAATTTACGGTTAATGTAGGGTCAATGTAGAATCAATTTAGACTTAATGTAGAGTTAATTTAGAATTAATTAAAGGTGAAAGCGAGATGAATTTAGGAGTAAGTTAAAATTAATGTTTAGTCAATTTAGGGTATATAGTTATAGTGTTAATGCAATATCAATGTATGATTAATACATGGTTAATTTCGAATTAATTTAGGATTAATGTAGAGTCAATTTAGTGTATAGTTAGTGTTAATGCAGTATCAATTTATGATTAATACAAGGGTTAATTTAGAATTAATTTTGCGTTAATGTAGTGTCAATTTAGAGTAGATTTAGAATAATTAAATTAAATAGACCTGAATAATAATTAATAATAATAATAATAATAATAATAATAATAATAATAATAATAATAATAATAATAATAATAATATTAATAGTAATAATAATATTAATAGTAATAATAATAATAATAGTTTTATTCACCCGATCTATCGTCACTGGAAAATTATTTCTCCTAATCAATTTTTTTTTCATTATTTTTTTTATTCATAAACAAACACGGTTCCTTTGTTCTTGCGTATAAAAATTATTTTCCCCCTCTAATAAATAGTATAAGAGGTACTAATTTCATGAAATTACATTGAAAGTGATATTTACAATCTGGATCTTTTTTTTTTGAATATGTATTGACTATACAGTGTATATATGTGAGATGTTGCGTGTTATTGAAAGATATGTGTTTGTATATATATGTATATGCAAAAGAGAAACGTCAGAGTGAGCGAGGCAACGACTTTGCCGCCCGGCGCAATTTGAATACGCGCGAATAAATGCATAATAATTAGGTCAGTTTTACTAGTCAGCTGATCCAAAGCCGGTGCGCGCAACAAACATCAGGCAAAACCAAGGGAGGTTAGGAATTCCATGTTTAACAGAGGCACACGATCCTTCGTCGTTCGAAAGTGTTTGCACGCGAATACATAACGGTACACGAAGGCGCGCTGCGAAAATATATATTATATATATATATATATATATATATATATATATATACAATGGAAGAGAAACGCGCGTGTCACCGGAAGTCACTTAACCGTCAAAATGCAAGTAAAGCCCTTTTTTTTATATACTTCTACACACCTCTTGAATCAACATCTTCCTTTTTATCTAATAACGTGCGTATTGAAAATGCATAAGTTTGGCATAAATTGAAAAATGGGGCTTTGGTCAGGGCCAAAATAGTTTTCCCTATTTGCAAAAAAAAATGTAAATATGAAATTAATTTTTCAATATGATTGTTGTTTTGTAATTTTTATTTTAGTCATCCTTTTTATAATCTATTTTCAAGTAGGGCTTACGTCGGGGCCAAAATAGTTTTCCCTATTTACCAAAAAAGATAAATAAACTATTTGAAATTCGATATATTTTAATATAATAGTAGTTATATATAATTTTTTATATTATTCATTCTATTTTTACTCTATTTTATATAAAGGCTTTCGTCGGGGGCAAAATAGTTTTCCCCACTTGCAAAAAATATAAATATCCAATTATTTGACATTAGAAATATTTTAATATAACAGTAAGTTTTATAATTTTGTATTTTAATCATCCTTTTTTTGTTTCTAATTTAAATTGGGACTGTGGTTAGAGCTAAGATAGTTTTTCCCATTTTGGAAGAAATGTAAATAATCTTGGTTTTAACATTGGACCGTATTTGAAAACAAAAAAAAAATTTTAATATACAACTAAGGCAACTCGCTCTTTGCTCGATTTTTATTTTGCTCATCGTCTTTATTTTTATTTAAAAAAGGGTCTTTGATCAGGGCAAAAATAGTTTTCCCTATTTGAAACAATACAAATAAACTAATTATTGGAAATTAAAAATATTTTAATGTGTTAGTAATTTTATAAATTCTTTATTTTAGTCGGCCTTTTTATTTCCATTTAAAAATGAGGCTTTAGAAAGGGCCAAGATAGTTTTCCCCATTTGGAAAAAAATGTAAATAAACTAAGTAATTAAAATGAGAAATATTTTACAATGCTATAGTAATTTTATAATATTTTATGTTCTTCGTTCTTTTTTTTGTTTCTATATGAAATTTTGGGCTTTGATCGGGACCAAGATAGTTTTCCTTATTTGCAAAAGAAATTTAAATAAACAAATGTTTTTTAATATTGGAAAATCTTGTAAATGAAAAATATTTTAATACGGTGGTAATTATTATATTTTTTTCATATTAGGTATTTGACCAGTATTCCTGGATGAAACTCCAAATAGGGCGTTAATCAGATTCAAAAGAGGGCACTAATCAGGGCTTCACTAGTTTTCCTAGTTTCAAAAAAATGTAAATAAACTAAATTACCTAAAAAAAAAGTTATTAACATTTGCAAGATGATCATTTTGTATATTTAAATTTCTTTAAAATAGGAAAACTGAGAAGGCCCTAATCAGTGCCCTATTTTGAATCTAGTAAACAGTTCCATTTATTGTTTCACCTGCGAATTTAATTTTTTTCCTTCCTATTGCAAAAAATTCCATTTTTCAACGGTAATACTACTTTTTCTCGCATTTTTGGAAATATTTCCTATACTATTTCGAGAAAAAATACTCGGGTCTACTGGACCCTTGGTGCCAATTAAGGGTTAATTAATTTGTTTCGGGTTTAATTTTCACCCAAGAAAACTAATTTATATTTATTTTTACTGATTTTACAATTATTAGAAAAAACATTCTTTAGGTTCAATTTTCATTAACTCATCAGAATTTCACCCAAGAAAATTTATCTATCGTTTATTTATATATTATTTACAACATATATATTGTTGCGAACTATCTGTGATTTTTGTTGTCTTTTGAGGTTTTCAATAATTTTTTATACGGTCAAAGTTTGGTTAATTTTCGTTTAAAGTAGGGTATATGTATAATAAATGTAGAGTCAATTTAGGATTAATGTAGAGTCAATTTCAGGTATAGTTAGGGTTAATATAGTATCAATTTAAAATTTATTTATTATCCATTAAGGATTAATTTAGGGTTAATTTAGTATCAATTTAGAATTAATGTAGGGTCAATTTAGAATTAATTTATGGTTAAGGCAGGGTTAATTTAGGATTAAGTTAAAGTTAATGTAGAAACAATTTAGGATCAGTTGATAGTTATTGTAGGGACAATTAAGGATTAATTTAGGCTTAAGGCAGAGTCAATTTAGAATTAATTTAGGTGTCAGGCAGAGTCAACTTAGGATCGATCAATTAATAGTTAATGTAGGGTCAATTTAGGATTAATTTAGGGTTATAACAGAGTCATGTTAGGATTAAGTTAGGGTTAATGTAGAGTCAATTTAGGATCGATTCATAGTTAATGTAGGGTCAATGTAGGATTAATTTAGAGTTAGTCAGGGTCAAGTTAGGTTTAAGTTAGTGTTAATGTAGAGTCAATTTGGGATCAATTCATAGTTAATGTTGCGGGTCAATTTAGGATTAATTTAGGGTTAAGGCATGGTCAATTTAGAATTAATTTAGGGTTAATGTAGGGTCAATTTAGGATTTAGTTAGAATTAATGTATGGTTAATTTAGAATCAATTTAGTCTTTATGTTGGATTAAAGTAGAGTAAATGCAGGTTAAAATAGTGTAAATTAATGATTAATTTATTGTTAATGTAATGTCAACGCAGGTACAATGTAGCATCAACGTAGGGTTAATGTAGAATTAACGTAGAGTCAATGTAGAATTTATTTAGGGTTAATTACAGTTTAAAGTAGGGTAGACGTATAATTATTGTAGGGTCACCTACTATAAATGTAGATTCAGTGTAGAGTAAGTGTAGAATTATTGTAGAATCATTGCAGATTTAAAGTATATCAATGTAGAGTTAATGTAGACATAGAAGAAATAGCGAATTTAAGCGAGAAAAAAAGCTCGGGTCTACTGGACCCATGGTGTTAAGGGTTAAAGAAAGGATCTATGATTTTTGTTGTCTTTTGAGGTTTTCAATAATACTTTTTTCTTTTGTTTACACTGAATTCCTTTGTCCAACTATATACTGTAGGTTTAAATTTTATATGAAATCATTTCACTTGAATATGTTGCAGCTTAAAGAAAGTTTCGAATATTTTTTTTTTGTCTTTTGAGGTTTTCAATAATACTTTTTTCTTTTGTTTACACGGAATTCCTTTGTTCAACTATATACTGTATAGGTTTAAATTTTATTTGAAATCATTTCACTTGAATATGTTGCAGCTTAAAGAAAGTTTCGAATATTTTTTTTTTGTCTTTTGAGGTTTTCAATAATACTTTTTTCTTTTGTTTACACTAAATTCCTTTGTCCATATAACTACATTTAGATCTAAAATTTTATTTGAAATCATTTCATATTTGAATGTTGTAATTTCAAAAAAAAATTTAAGATTTGTTTCTCTTTTGAGACGTGTGTTCTACAAATAGTAATAGTAATAGAAAATAGAAAATAGTAATAGAATTTTTTTTGTTCGCAACAATTTTGTAAACAAAAATAATCTATTTGGTCCATCATGACTGCGCGAATATATATAATCTGCGTGAAGCAAAATCTTACAAAAATCTAATTCGTTTCATATAGTTTAATTATATATATACCTATATTAATCCCAACAGGAAATATTTTTGTTTTTTTTTTTGTTGAAATTTCACATGTAAAACTATATGGAAAATGTTGGTTAAGTGCGTTCTGATATGCGAGAGGGACGATTGGAACAAAAAGCCTGGAGTTTTCTGGTTTTAGGGGTCGCAGTGTGGTATATGGTTGTTGGGCTGGGTTCGCTCTCGACTCTAAAGGGGGTGTTGCGAAATGGGAGTCAGAGAGAGAGAGAGAGGACAAGAGAGTGAACGAGAGGGAAAGCGGAAGAGAGAGAGAGAGAGAGAGAGTGGGAGAGAGATAGAGAGAGAGATATGTGGATTGGAGTGAAAGGAGAAGAGAGCAAGCGAGAGAGAGAAAGAGAGAGAGGTGAGAACGATCGATGTTTCACCCTCTCCACCCTCCGTTTTTGCAACCCCTCTCTCACTCTCTCTCTCTCACTCTTACTCACTCGAGCGGTGGCGGCCGTCATGGCGGCGCATGCAAATCAGCATGGCGCCGAGACGCCCTCCTCTCTTCACCTCACCCTCATGTACCCACCATTTCATCGTTCACCCCCTTCCTCTCTTACTACGATATATATATATATATATATATATATATATATATATATACCACGGACAAAACCAAACCATCGACCGACAGACAGACAGACACGCCAAGGGACAAGAGCTAGGTATTTTGTACGGCCTGTTATCGAGGTGCCTCTACCATGTTTTGAATCAGTTCCCAAATTTGTCGATATGCCATTGTCTTTTCAATCCCTTGGAACGTGTATATATATATATATATACGTATATATAATGCAATGCAAACGACAAAAAAAAAATTCCTTACATTGTCTTTATTATTCTCATTCGAAAAAAATTGATTATTATATAATTACCACGCGGAATAATTGAGAAATAATAAATTCTTTAAATTTTCGCCGTAGAAATATATTTCCACTCTGGTGTGCTATGGATATAGATTTTTAATTTGGAAAAATATAAAATGATTATAATTTTCTTTTTGAAAATGGATCAGTAGGAAAATTATAACGATTTTTCCGGCTGGTTAACTATATAAAGTAAAAAAAAAACTCGCACAAGGAAGAAATTAATTCGTGTATATTTTCTTGAGTGTTTGTCGCAAAATTATATATTGAATAATAATAATAATTATTATTCACTGGAAGTGTGATAAATTTTTTTTTTTTAAGATTTTATTGAAAACCTCAAAAGACATATATGAAACAAAATTTGAAATTTGAATCTTATGCAAAATATTGGCAACATTATATTATATGGGAAAGGAAAAAAATGAATTTTTAAATTATATTATTGATTTATTATATAATTATATGAAATTTTGGGAAAAATGTAGGACAGATCTATATAATTGAATTTTAATCAAATTATTATTTTCTAATTTTGGTAATTTTTAATTATTATTATTATTATTATTATTATTATTATTATTATTATTGTTAAATTGCTAAAAATTCAATTTTTGCCTTTTCCCATCGTTGTCAATATATTAATTGAGTTATTATATTCGAAATTTAAAAAAATTAATTATTGTAAATTTATAATTTGCTAAAAATTTTAATTTTAAATTTTTCCATTTGTTGCAAATATATTTTAGTTGCGGTTCAAAAATACAAAAAAAATTTTCTAACTATATAAATCAGTAATTTGCTTAAAATTTGTTTAGAAAAAAATTTTCTTTGAATTATGCAAATTTTTGTTAAAACAAAGTTATTTAAATATCGAACAAATTTTTGATTCTAACAACCAAATTTTAAAACAACTAAGTTTTGTTTCAATCAACACAAAAATTTTGTTCCAAAAAAATCAAATTTTTTTTTAATCAAACGCAATTTAAAGAAAAAATACTTTTTTCGGTCATTCAAAATGATAATTTCAAAATTTTCATATTTTCACGCATGCACAAATCGAGTTAGTTTTGCGCGCGCGAAGTTCATATTTACTTATGCATTGTGTATAGTATATATGTATATATATGTGTGTGTGTGTGTGTGTGTGAGAGAGAGTTGAAATGGAAAGGGTTAGAATCTCGAGAGCTCTATTTGTTTTCGTTGGACCACATAGCGTGATACGTTTGCGTAATTTCTAGAGTCCCATCCGCCTGCGGTGTGATATGGCGTTAGTGGCGACGGAATCTACCAGGCGGTATAACTCATCCGACCGTGTTCCTTCTACACTCATCTCTATATATACCACAATTTTCATTTTGGACAACGCTGTTAGAAAAAAAAATCTGTCCAAATGACGAAAAAAAAACAAATTTTTAACCATATTTAAACGAATCACAAGTATTTTTAAATAAAAATGTTTCTTTAAACAGTGGAGAAATAGAAAACTAGTCAGCGCCCCATCAGCGATGGTGTGACTAGTTCGAATGAAAAAAAAAACAAACTTCTAACCAAATAAAAACTAATTATTAGCGTTTTTAAATAAAAATATGTTTCTTTAAATAGTGGAGAAACTGAAAACTAGTCAGCGCCCCATTTGCGAGCCAAACGAGGCGCTGACTAGTAAGAATTACAAAAAACAAACTTTTAACCGAATAAAAACAAATTACAAGCGTTTTTAAATGGAAATATTTCTTTAAATAGTGGAGAAACTGAAAACTAGTCAGCGCCCCATTTGCGAGCCAAACGAGGCGCTGACTAGTAAGAATTACAAAAAACAAACTTTTAACCAAATAAAAACAAACTACAAGCATTTTTAAATGAAAATATATGTTTCTTTAAATAGTGGAGAAATTTAAAACTAGCCAGCGCCCTATTAGAGCCATGCTGAAGGGGCGCTGGCTGAATTTACCTATTTTTATTGTGACTCTTTCCTGAGAAAGTTATCATTACAGTAACCTACGTGATTGTTACGATTTTCCCGACCTTTGCTCTACATAGAGAAAACCAATTAGGGGCTAGTTAGTTTTCCTTTAAATTGCCCTATTAAAGCCCAATGAGAAAAAAAATTATAAACTTGTAGACAAGATCCACTTGTATTTGTTAATAACTTTTTTCCAACACTTTTGATGGATAAAAAAAATTAACTTAGTAACATTTTTGCCAAACAGGAAAAACTATTGCGGACCTGATCAAAGCCCCATTTTAAATAGGACACAGTAGGAAATCCTTGTATTTGTTTAAAGCTTTTTTTACAAAATACAAGAAAATTGAAATGTTAAAATTGTACTTTAGTTACATTTTTTTTCAAACAGGGAAAACTATCTAGGCCCTGACCAAAGCCCTAATTTTAATAGAACACATTAGGAAATCCTTGTATTTAATTATAACTTTTTTAACAATACTTTTTTTGTATCAAAAATAAAAAAATTATATATTTTTATCCAAACAGGGAAAACTATCGAGGCCCTGACTAATATCCGAATTAAAATAATTAAAAGTGAAAAAATACCTTGAATTAATTAATATCTTTTTTCTTTATAAAATATATATAATCTTAAAAAATTACTTTATTTACTTTTTTCCAAACAAGGAAAACTATCCAGGCCTTGACTAAAACCAATTTTAATTAGAAAAATATGAGAAAATTTCTACATGGAAAAAAATAGACAAAAATAAAATATTACTAAATTTTTCTAATTTATAATGTTTTACAAATGAAATTCATTTTTTTCGGTACAGGAGTATATATAAAAAATATATATATATATATTAGAGAATAAATTGCTATGTCGTCAAAACCAAGTCACCTGCTTGCCATTTTAATTTTGTCGATGCCATGGCGACGTCGAACGCAAGGTTCAATTATCTTATTAAGGTTATACTATGCCAGCCATGCCCGTCACGGTACACGTGCCTCCCCCCTCCCCCCACCTCCTCCCTTCCTCCTTTTGCCAACCTCTATACCTCGAAATGCGATCGAACGATAAGGAGGCGGAGAAAAGATTTTCAACGTGATATCTTCTTGGAACCTCGTGTATTTTCAAAAGAGTATATATATGAACTCGTACAATTTTCCCGAGAAAAATGTGTGTCTTAGATAAGCAAACGCAAATAATAATAATAATAATAATAATAATAATATATTTATATATATATATATATATATATATATATATATATATTGATAAAACAATTATAGAAGCATTGTTTTTTTAAGAAAATTTTTCTACTCACTTTTTTTATTTTTTTTTTTTTTTACTTTATTATCTTTTCATATAATTATTTTTGCAATTTGTTATATGTATAACATTTTTTTTTTTTTTTAATTTGTTGTTTCTTTTTTTCGTTAATAGGAAAACTTCTTTGCGGATGAGAATAACTTTTGTGTATATGCGCGCACGCGGTGAAACTTTCAATTCGCATGTGTGCGCGGTGATCACAAATAAAAACCGGTTGCATTCTATGATGATCGTCATATCGATACCCGGATATTTCTTGCGCGCAAAGAAACTCATTCACAACAACAAGAAATATGGTATAGTTTTCTTTAATAAAACGCACATTTTTTTATTCGCCTCTGTATAAAAATACAAAAAAAAATAATTTAAAAACGTCGAGAAAATTACGATAACGGGAGAAATTGGCTAAACTGGCTCTGATAGGGGTGAAATAGGGAAAACTAGTCGTGGGCAAACTAGGACCTGCTGGGGTCCCGGTTGCAATCGATTTTAATTTGGTGAAAGTGGGACTTTTTTCGTTGCCATAACCTAACCGGGGCCAAACCAGGCTCTGATCGGGCACTGGTTTTATTCGGGTTAAAGTAGGGGCGCACTTATTTTGCCTTCTTTTCCTATCTCTATATACGAGAACTTTTCTTTTCTCCCTGGAAAATGATCGGAATTATGAACAACCGGGCCCAAACTTGGCTGTGACTAGGCAACGATTTTAATCGGGCTGAAATAGGGCCCCTTTTTTTCCCTTCCTTTTCTTATATCCCTGTTATAGTCAGTTTTCCATGATTTTTCTCGTTGAAAAATAATCGGAATTGCGACTAATCGGGGCCAAACTAGGCTCTGACTATGCAACGATTCTAATCGGGCTGAAATAGGGCCCGTTATTTTCCCTCCCTTTTCCTATATCCCTGTTATAGGCAGTTTTCCATGATTTCTCTCGTTGAAAAAAAAATCGGAATTGCGACTAATCAGGGCCAAACTAGGCTCTGACCGTGCAACGGTTCTAATCAGATTGAAATGGGGCTTCTTCTGTGGCGATGACTGGTGTTCGTACAAAATATCTATACACGCATTTTTCAATGATTTTTCTCCCTGGAAAATAATTGGAATTGCGACTAATCGTGGCCAAACGGGGCTCTGTCTAGGCAACAGTTTTAATCGGCCTAAAATAGGCCTTCTATCAAGGCGTTGACCGGGTCTTGCTTCGAATTTCATAACAGAAAACTTTATACGGTTTATTTTTCATGTAAAACAATTGTAATTCCAACAAACTGGGGCCAAACTAGGCTTTGATCGGGCAACGGTTTTATTAGGGCTGAAGTAGGGCTCCTTGTGTGGCGACAAATAAATATCGTTCAAAATCTCTATACAGTCACTTTTCCGTGATTTCCCTCCCTGGAAAACAATTGCGACCAACCGGGGCCAAACAAGGCTCCGACAGGGCAACGGTTCTAATCGTCATGAAATAGGTCTCCTTTCACGGCGCCAAACGGGGTTCGTTCGGAAGTTTAACAGGGGGTTTTTTTTCATGAAAAACTATCGAAATTCTGTCAAACAAGGCTCTGACCGGGCAACGGTTCTAATCGAACTGAAATAGGTCTTCTTTTACGACGCTGACCGGGACCCTCTTAGAATTTTCTAACAGAAAGTTTTATACGGTTTTTTTCCACGTAAAACAATCGTAATTCCAACTAACCGGGGCCAATCTAGGCTCTGGTCGGGCAATGGTTATATTCGGGCTGTAGTAGGGTTCCTTCTGTGACGCTAATCTGGCCCTGTTCAGTATCTGTACACTACTAGCATTGTACCATGCTACTTCATCCCGGAAAACAATCGAAATTGCGACTAACCGGGGCGAAACAAGGCTCCGAAAGGGCAACGGTTCAAATCGGATTAAAATAGGTCACCTTTCACGGCGCTGACCGGGGCTCATTTGGAATTTTACCACGGTTTTTTTTCATGGAAAACTATCAAAATTCCTCCAATCCGGGGCAAAATTTATAAAACTTTGAATAATTTTTCAAAGACACGGCAAAGTTTTTAAAAAATTTTTGTAATATTTTTCGTTGATTTTTTTGCGATCTTAGACCCTAAGTTCTAAAATAAATAAACGCAATATATATATATATATAGATTTTACAGCTAAAATATATCGAAAATTCTCTTGCGGATTTGTCTGGATACGTATATATATATATATTCGACGAACGCGCGCGCGGGGTCTCTGGGCTAATGGCATGCAAAAGCAGCGCCCGCCGGTGTGGCTCTCTTTCCCTGACCCCCTCCAACCCCTCTTGCCATTCATCGTCCCTTATATACAGTTCGAGCTGGTCGATAAGGATTAGCATTTTTATGGGTCTATCTCGCTTACGTGCCACGGTATTTTGCATGGCACCCAGTTTCTTCTTCTGTGCGTTATGTTGTGCTTTGTTCGCACTCGCACCAAAGTAGTGCGCGTGTACGCAATGCCATATATATCTGAAAAAAAATTCTGAGTGAAAAAAATTTTTTTTTTTTATTCATTCAATTTCATTTCATTCCAAATGAATTCGAATCAATCCATTTTCAATAGAATAGAACCCCCCGTTTAGTGCCACAGAAGGAGCCCTACTTCAATAGGAATAAAATCGTTGCCCGATCATAGCCTAGTTTGGCCCCGGTTTGTCGGAATTTAGATTCTATTGTATGGAAAAAAATTCCCAGTCAACTTTCTGTTATGAAATTCTGAACGAAACCCGGTCAGCGCCGTGGAAGGAGGCTTATTGTAGCCCGATTAGCAACGTTGCCTAGTTTGAGCCTAGTTTGACCCCGGTTGGTCATAATTTCGATTAATTTCCAGGGAGAAAACTAACGGAAAACTTCCCTGTATAGAGATATAGGAAGGAAAAGAAGGTGCCTAGTTTGGCCCAGGTTAGGCAGAATTTCGATTTCCAGGAAGAAAAACCGTAGTTAACTTCTTGTCAAAAAATTCTGAACTATTCCTAGTCAGCACCGTGAAAGCAGCTATTTTTATATCGATTAGAACCGTTGCCCGGTCAGAGCCTAGTTTGGCGCCAGTTGGTAGCAAATGCGATAGTTTTTGAAGAAGGAGAACTGTCTGTATAGAAAAACTAAACAAACCGCCGTCAGCACTACATAAGAAGCCCTATTTCAGCCCGTTTTGAACCATTTCCCTGTCGCAGCCTTGATTGGCCCTGGTTGATTGCAATTGTTTTCCGAAAAGAAAAATCACAAAAAATTGCCTGTATAGAGATTTTAAACGAGAATCATTTGGCCGCACAGAAAGAGCCCTACTTCAGCCCGATTAGGACCGTCGCCAGGTTAAAGCCTAGTTTGTCCCCGGTTGATCGGAATTCCGATTGTTTTCCATGGAGAAAAACCGTAGTAAACTTTGTGTCAAAAAATTTTGAACCTGGTTTTGGTCAGCGCCACAAAAGGAGGCTTATTTCAGTCAGATTAGAATCGATGCCTAGTCAGAGCCTAGTTTAGCCCCAGTTGTACCAAATTTCAATTGTTTTCCAGAGAGAAAAAAAACCATGGAATACTGCTTGTCTAAAGATATTAAAAGGATCAGATTAGCGCCACAAAAGGAACCCTTCTATAGATCGAATAAAATCAGTGCCCGGTCTGTACCTGGTTTGGCCCCGGTTAGGTCGGGGCAATGTAAAAGGTCCCACGTTCACCAGATTAAAATTAATTAAAATCGGGGCCCGACTAGGGCCTAGTTTGACCCCGATTAGTTTTCCCTATTTCACCCCTATCAGAGCCAGTTTAGTTAATTTCTCCTATTTGCGAAATTTTCTCGACGTTTTTTAAACAGTGTTTTTCCGTCTATTTAAAATTTTTTTTCTGTACAATTTTAGTATTTCTCAATGACGCTAATTCCTCTTTCAGATAAGTATTCCAATTTCTTATTCCTCTATCAAAAAAAGAAAAATATTTCAATTTAAAAAGAAAAATTTTTTCCCATTTGCCACGTATAAGAAAATTTTTTTGGAACTGCATATATATCTCTGTGAATAGTTGGGAAGTGAAACAAAGAATTTGGGGACCCTTTTGGTTCCGCAATTTTTTTTTTCTGTCAGGGTGGTTGTCCGTGTGCGTTCGGCAGCGAGACTAATCTCCGATAGGATCGGAGCCATCAATCTAGATTATAATTAATTGATAGTGGAACCCAATCCTCCCCCTGCGGTGGGTGGCAATGGCATTCTAGAATTGGCTAAAGAGTATAGTATTTGTGAGGGTTGAGGAGAGAGAGAAAAAAAATAAAGAGAGAAAGAGAGAGAGAGAAAGCATTGACAGGGTAGTTGTGTATTGCAACGGGTATTACGAAGAGGATGCAGGGGTGACTGTCGGTCGGTCGGTCTGTCTGTTGTCGACTCTTTATCGCGCCCCCGGTGAGTCGTCTTATGCATCTTTCATGAGGCAACCATCCAAGGGGTCTATGCCGGGTCCGCGCAGTAGTCCGTAAACCGTATACTCTCTCCTCGAGTGTACAAGAGAGAGAGAGAGAGAGAGAGAGAGTTTTGTTCCACACGTGTTATATATATATATATGTGGTTGTTGTATTCTACAACGAAGAAAACATACACGAACTCATTTCAAGACAAACCCCAGCTCATTCTCAGTCTCTATATATCGAGATCATGCTCAACTCTCAGGCGAAACCTCCTTCTTTATCCTTTGTGCCAAATGACTTCATTTGGAAAAAATTCCATCAATCTTTTTTTTTGTAGTGAAAAGTAGAGAAAAATTGAATTTTGAAAATATTTTTTTCATTTTCCCCTCGGAGAAAAAAAAGGCGGTTTTGTCGGAATTCCGATTGGTTTCCGGTGAAAAAAAAACCAAAGAAAACTGTCCATGTAGAAATTCGGAATGGGTCCCCGTTAGCGCCAAAGAAAGGGCTCTATTTTAACCTAATTAGAAGCGTTGCCCTGTCAGAGCCTGGTTTGGCCCCGCGGTTTCTCGGAACTTTGATTTTCAGAAAAAAGGGTAATAAACTTCGTGTTAAGAAATTCTAAACGAGCCCCGGTTAGCGGCGTAAATGGTGGGCAATTTTAGAACCGATTAGAACCGTTGCCCGGTCAGAGCCTGGTTTGGCCCCGGTTGGTCGCGATTCCGATTGTTTTCCAAAGAGAAGAAGCATGAAAAAATGCTAGTGTCGCGATACTGAACAGGGCCTGATTAGCACCACACAAGGAGCCCTATTCGGTATGAATAATACCGATGCCTGGTCGGAGCCTAGTTTGGCCAGGGTTGGTCAGAACTTTGATTTCCAAGAAGAAAAACTGTAGTAAACTTCCTGTTAAGAAAATGAACGAGTCCTGGGTCAACACCGTGAATGGAGGACTATTTTATTACAAATAGAACCGTTGCCTGGTCACAGCCTAGTTTGTCCCCGGTGGGTCGCAATTCCAATTGTTTTTCAAGGAAGAAAAACTAGAAAACTGCCTATTAAGAAATTTTGCACGGGCTCCGTTTAGCGCCACAGAAGGAGCCCTACTTCAGGCCAATTAGCTCCGTTGCCAGTTTAGAGCCTAGTTTGTTCCCGGTTGGGTGAAATTCTAATTATTTTTCAGGGAGAAAAACCATGGAATACTGCCAGTGTAGAGATACTAAACAGGCCCCGATAAGCGCCACAGAAAAAAACCCTTTATTTAGTCCGAAAAAAACCAGTGCCCCACCAGGGCCTGGTTTGCCCCCTATTAGGTTTTGGCAATGCAAAAACTCCGATTTCGAACTGATAAAACTCGATTCTAACCGGGGCCCGACTAGGCCGGACCAGGGCCTAGTTTACCCCCGGTTAGTTTTCCCTATTTCACCCACATCAGAGCTAGTTTACCGAATATTTCCCATTTTTCTATTTCCCTCAATAAAATTAAAGAAAATCAAAGAAAATTTTTTTTGTTCTTTTAAAGAAAATTCATATACAAAATTTACAAGATTTTCGCTGGAAAAATAGGAACTTTTTTCTAAGAGGAGGGGGGGGGTAATCATACCAATTGTATGACGGGGTAATTTGCGAACAGTCGACATTGAATTTTTAATGACTTTTCGTGGAATTATTATATATTATATATTGGCATAAACGGGTTTCCTCTGACTCTATAACAATAGAGGCTACTTTGACTATCTTGTTGCACTTGTTGTCAAGATCTATCGTGGTGTAATCAGTAAAAAAAAAATTTTTTTTTTGTTGTGCATGTTTTTGTAGAATTTTGCAATGCGGACTAACGGAAAAAGATTGTAAACTGCCAAGTTGTGTGTGCGAACTTAAACTCGAAGATTTACGAGCCAGTGGTGTGTTTGTCACGACACTTTAGTTCTTGAACCTTGTGGAAAAATCATCGCCTTTAAAAACATTATTATATATATATATAGATATATATAAGTAGGTTTACTACCGCTAACATAATCTTTCGTTTCGTGCAAAAAAAAAAACACTTGTCTTTTATTTCTGTTAAACTTTTGCTTAGACCAAAATAAATAAAGCTATAAAAATAAATAAAAAAAAGTTAAAAATAATAATAATTATTATTATAACAATAATAATCATAATAGTAATAGATAATTATAATTAATTATAACAATAATAATCCAAAACTAATTTTTCTCCTAATTGTCTGTGCAGAGAGTTGCAAATCTGGCTCTGATGTGGATGAAATAGGGCAAACTAACCGGGGGAAAACCAGGACCTGGACAGACCACGGTTATAATTGACCTTAATGTGGCAGAAATGGAACTTCTTTAGTTGCCCTGACAGAATGTGGGGTTTCCTAATTTTGGCCCTGTTAGAGCCAGTATAGAACTTCTGAATAGATACTTTTATTTATGGAAAAGTAGAGAAACTTCTTTGTAGAAATTAGTTCCATTAGTGCCAGTGCAGAAAATCGCCAACCTGGCCCTGATCTGGATAAAACAGGGAAACTAATCCGGGGCCAAGCCAGGCTTTGTACGGGCACTGGTTTTAATTGGGTTGAAATAGGGCTCTATATATTTTAACCCGACTGAGGGCCTGTTTAGAATTTCTGCACGTAAAGTTTTTTTAATGACTTTTTCCCTTGGCATACAGAAAACTTGGCCTGGGTCAAACTAGGCCCTAAACGGGGTTAAATCGAGCTGCAATAGGGCCACAGTTGTGGCTTCGACCGTGGTTATAGTGTTACACACAAAACTTAGGCCTTGACAACGTGCGGGTTTATTTCTCCCTGTACCAGTAAATTGCCAACATGGCGCGAACCTGGTGGAAACAGTAGGAAATCATATTAGGGGCCAAACTAGGGACTATACTGTACCTGTACAAATAATTTTTTTTTACTTTGGCCCTAACCTGGTCGAAACAGGGAATCCTATTAGAGGCCAAATTAGGGCCTATATACCAATAAATTTCCAAGCTGGCGCTAACCTGGTCGAAATGGGGAATCCTATCAGGGACCAAAGTTGGACTTAGTAGGACCCCGGTTTTAATGGGAATGAAAAATGTTTTTTTTGTGATTCCAAACCAAATTCATGTGAATTATGGCATCCTATCTTCTGCCCTACCAGGTCTATTTCAAACCTTGGTTCAAACGGGGCTGAAACAGGGCTTCCTCTATTTACCCCGACCGAATTTAGATTTTTTTATTTGTGAATTTGCTTCTTTCGTAAAAAAATTTCGCCACTGGTATATATATTTATTTATGTTTAGGGTGGAAAATTAAAAGAAAACTAAATTTTCTGTTAGGGGGGAAAGTAGTTTTAGTTAACTTTAGTTTTAGTATTTAAGTAAAATGAACGCGTGTTAGGTATAGTTTCGAAAGGATAAACACGCGTCTTTAGCTCTCTCTCTCTCTCTCTCTCTCTCTCTCTCTCTGTGTAAAGCCTTGTCTATATATAGAGGAGCCTATGGGGTGTTTAGTGCGTATTAACGGGGCAAGGCGGACAAAAGGGGGAAGACAACTAAAGTGAAGGGGCTACGGGTTTGAGGGTCATGGGTCACAGGCGCTTGCGTGTTTCTATGGTTACCGCTATAGCAATATACGCCCCCGCACGACGACCTGGCTACTGGTTTTCCATATCATGTCGTGTGGCATCCCATCGTGACAACGGACCACATCTCTTTCTCTCTCTCTCTGCTTTTCTCTCTTTTTCTCTCTCTTAATCTATCTTTCTCTCTACCATATTTCCCCCCTTCTAAATCCAGAGAAAATTTTCTCTATTTCATATAAAGTTGACTTAACGATTAAATATATGTTACAGCTAACATTAGACACATTTGTTATCATTCTACAGGATCATTATCACTTGGACATGATTCTTAATATATCCGCATGATCATCAAAATAGACCCTCGGTTAATTTTATTTTTAGTGCAGTGTAATCTTTATATTACAAAAAAAACGACTTTTTTTTATTCCTTTAGAAGTACAAAATCAACAAGGGCCCAATAATGGCCCAGTATTGGCAAAAGTAGCACCGAATTTCGGCAGACAATACTTGGCCGAGATTATTGTGGTGTTAAAACAGTCAGCAGCCATTACTGGACCAATCTTGGCCCAATAATGTATACTTCAGCCATTAATGTGCCATTTTTGGGCCAAGATTCGTCTCATTATTTAAATAAAGTAATTTTCCACAAAAATAAATTTTCGCCATTAATGCGCCGTTATTACGCCGAGATTCCATTAGTGGCCCAGTATCCTACTTCAGCCATTAATGCGTCATTAGTGGGCCAAGTTTTGTCTCTTTAAAAAAATAATTTGCCATACAAGAAAAGAAAATTTCCGCCATTAATGCGCCATTATTCCGCCGAGATTCCATTAGTGGTCCAGTATCTATTTCAGCCATTAATGCGCCATTATTAGGCCAAGTTTTGTCTCTTTAAAAAAGTAATTTGCCACAAAAAAAGAAAACTTTCGCCGAGATTCGTTTGATTATTATGGCGAAAAAAATTTTAAGTAAAATACACAAATCTTTTGCCAATGATGCGCCATTAATGAGCCGAGATACGTCTCAACATTGGAAATCCTCAAAAGAGATTCAATAATCTAGTTGTTGAGCCATTAATGGTCCGAGGTTCGCCATCTCCATACTGGGACAATTTACCGTAATAATAGATTCAACACTTTGGCCCTCGTTGCGCCATTATTGAGCCAAGATTCGTACTATCATTGGCAAACAGAATTTCGTCATAAAAAAATTCAAAACTTTTGCCATTGATGCGCCAATATTGGAGCAGGATTCGATCCAAGTTTGGCAAATTAAAAAATTCCAGACAATCGGCGCCAATATTGGCCCAGTACTGGGACGGTATTCAACCCAAGTTTGGAATATTAGAATTTCTGAGAATCAGTATTAATATTGGCCCAGTATTGGATGGAGATTCGGCCCAAGTTTGACAAATTAAATATTCCTGAGAATCAGGGCCAATATTGGCCCAGTAATGGCGTTAGATTCGGCTGAAATTAGGCGAATTAGAACTTCTGAGAATCAATGCCAATATCGGTGCAGTAAGGGGACGAGTTGCCCACGAGTACTGGCCCAAAAATATTTGCCGTATTTCGACAGGCAATAATGGGCCAATGTTGGCACAATCCTGGCGATTCGAATTTCACCTATTTAAAAATAATTGGAAATTATGTTTTCGTTTGGAAAATATGTTTACTTTTTAAAAATAAATTTACTTTTGAAAAATAAGTTTAATTTTGAAAAATGAATTCACTTTTGAAAAATAAATTTACTTTTGAAAAATAAATTCACTTTTAAAAAAAATCACTTTTGAAAAATTCAGTAATTTTTCCTATTGTTAAATTTTAGTTCTCACGGTGAATTGCTTAGTAGTATAGAAGTAGTACTATACTAGAGAAATAAAAATCCACTTGGCAATGAAAACGATATTGTATATATATATATATATATACGTGCTCTCTCATCGGATTGTAGATTTTTTTTCTCTTTTTTTTTAATGCTGTGGGTACCTGCACACACCTACGCGTATACCTGTTTACGTTGCTGTTTATGTATAGCTATACTTCAGTATCGTACGTGCGGGCGTGACTAGCCTACGCACACTCAGAATGGCGAAATGAGACTCGCGGCGATGTATATAGAATCCAATGTCATTATATACGGTATACGGTTGACTCTATTTCTGTCGAATGAGAGAGGATGAGACACACACAACTTTCTTTGGCAAAAAAAAAAAGAAAAGAAGGAGACGAAATTTTTTTTTTCCCTCTCTACGATTATGTTCTAGCAAAAAAAAAGGGGAATTTTTTTTTTTTTATTTGGAACGGAAAAATTATTATTTTATTGCGCTTACGGCTCTGAAGTAAACTAAAGTAAACTAAAGCGAACTGAAGTAAACGAAACTATAGAAAATTAAAGTAAACTGAGGTAAACTAAAATAAATTAAGTAAATTAAAGTAATATATAAGAGTAAACTAAAAAAAATCTAGTAAAATTATTTAATATAAAGTGAATTGAAGTAATAAACAAAGTAAATAATTGTAAATAAAGGAATCTGAAGTAAATTGAAGTAAATTAAAGTAAAATAAAAAATTTCAAGTAAAGTAAAGTATATAATATTAAGTAAGCTAACGTAAATTATAGTAATCTAAAGTAAACTAAAATTAATTATAGTAAACTAAAGTAAATTCAAGTAAACTTAATTAAAGTAAACTAGAATAATAAATGTAAATTATGTAAATTAAAGTAAATAAGAGTAAACTAAAGAAATTAAAGTAAAATAAAGTAAACTTAAATAAATTATAGTAAACTAAAATAAAAAGTAAATAATAGTAAACTAGAAGGATAAATGTATAAATTAAGTAAATTAAAGTAAATAAAAGTAAACTAAAGAAATTAAAGTAAATTCAAGTAAATTTACCTAATCTAATGTAAATTGAAGTAAAACAAAGTAAATAATTGTTAATAAAAGAATCTGAATAACTAAACTAAATTATATAGTACCTAAATTAAGTAAATTAGAGCAAACTAAAAAAATTAAAGTAAACTAAAGTAAATTAAAGTAAAATTATATGATATAAGTAAAATGAAGTATTCAAAAGTAAACTGAAGTAGACTAAAATAAATTATATAGTAATCTAAAGTAAAATAAAGTAAAATTAAATAAATTATAGTCAACTCAAGTAAATTATAGTAACTTATACTTAAATAATAGAACGTAAATTAGAGAAAAATAAAAAAATTAGATTAAACTAAAGTAAACTGATGTAAACTAAAGTAAATTAAAGTAAATTATATAGTAATTTAAAGTAAAATAAAGTAAACTTAAATAAATTATAGTAAACTAAACTAAAAAGTAAATAATAGTAAACTAGAAGGATAAATGTAAATTAAGTAAATTAAGGTAAATAAAAGTAAACTAAAGAAATTAAAGTAAATTCAAGTAAATTTACCTAATCTAAAGTGAATAAAAGTAAACAAAAGTAAATAATTGTTAATAAAGGAATCTGAATAACTAAACTAAATTATATAGTACCTAAATTAAGTAAATTAGACTAAACTAAAAAAACTAAAGTAAACTAAATAAATTAAAGTAAAATTATATGATATAAGTAAAATGAAGTATTCAAAAGTAAACTGAAGTAGATTAAACTAAATTAAACTAAATCTAAAGTAAAATAAAGTAAAATTAAATAAATTATAGTAAACTAAAGTAAATTCTAGTAAATTATAGTATAATTGAACGTAAATTAGAGTAAACTAAAAAAATTAGAGTAAACTAAAGTAAACTGATGTAAACTAAAGTAAATTAAAGTAAAATAATTAAATGTAAGTAAAATAAAGTAAACTAAAAAAATTAAAGTAAACTAAAGTAAACTGATGTAAATTAAAGTAAATTAAAGTAAATTAAAGTAAAATAATTAAATGTAAGTAAAATAAAGTAAACTAAAGTAAATTAAAGTAAATTATATAGTAATCCAAAGTAAAATAAAGTAAACTTAAATAAATTATAGTAAACTAGAATGATAAATGTAAATTAAGTAAATTAAAGTAAATAAAAGTAAACTTAAAAAATTCAAGTAAATTCATGTAAATTTATGTAACTCAAAATGAATTGAAGTAAAACAAAATATACTTAACTAAATTAAAGAAAACTAGACAAATCGAAGTAAATTATCTAAATTGAAGGAAAGTCAAGAAATAGTAAACTCAAGAAATTAAAGTAAATTTAAATAATCTAAAGGAAACTAAAATTAAAAAAAGTAAATTTATGTAAATTAAAGTAAATTAATGTAAATTAAAGTAAATTAATGTAAATTAAAGTAAATTAATGTAAATTAAAATAAATAAATGTACATTAAATTAATATAAAGTAAATTAATGTAAATTAAAGTAAATTAATGAAAACTAAAATAAATTGAAGTAAATTTCAGTAAATTTTAATTAAATTAATATAAGCTATCAATAAAACTTAAAGTAAACATAATATCAATAAGTTTACCATGTTTGTAAGAATCTAGAATCGAAATATTAGTAACATACAGTGTAACCAACTAAAAAAAAAATTTTTTCAACAAATTTCGAAGAAAGAAATATTATTTTTTATTTTTCTAAAAACATATAATAAAGAAAAAAAAATTTTCTTTCCACCACCGTGTGTGTCACTATATATATATAATAAGTGGAATATGAAAGAGAAAAGTCTCTCTCTCTCTCGCCTTCCTTATTCTTTTTAGCCAATTACACAAATGGCACTTTTTTTTCTCCCAATGGAAGAATATATATACTACTATACTAAAGTTTCAAAGAAGTTGTGTGTATTATTATTATTCCGGGACCTATACACACCACATGAAGTTTACGACACACTTACACACATTTTGCCTCTGCGATTTGTTTGCCCCTTAAAGAACACCGAGCGAGCTTTACGCGTTGCTCGTTAAACACCATACTATATACACAGCGCAAGATAGAGAGTGCGGAAAAAAAAAATTATCGAAACAAAAAAATATCCCTAGAAATTCCCTAGTTGTTTAATTTATATAAAAAGACGCGATATTCGTGGATATATATATTAAAAATTAAAAGTGAAATAAATTAAAAAGTCGAGTTATCGAATTTTTGAAAATGAAAATTCGCGCCATATTATATATGCGTAAGGTAGAACACACACACACACACACATACATCTACTTTTGTATGAAATCCGTTTTTAGCGACAGATCGTAAAGCGATTTATGTATACGACCGGTTGTAACGCAGACAGTAAACGGTAAACGCACGCAGCTTGGGTTCTCTCTTTCTCTCTCTTTCTCTCTCTCTCTCACTCTCGAGCATGGTGTGCGGTTAGTTGCCGCGTAAACGACTTTATTACCCATACCAACTCGCGTGCCACCTAGTTACGCTTCAATAGAAAAATCATAAACGCGGACCCACTCTACGCTCTTTACTTTTTTTTTGTTACCCGCGATTTAAAGCTACTCTCATGTATATATATATATATATATATGACAATCTTGACAATAAAAATTTACGAATTCACAATCTGTTTCACTTTTTTTTTTAGAGAGAGATATTTCATTTGTTGCGACATATAGCAGGAGAAGAAAAGTTAAATTAAAAATTTTTTAGAGAAAAAATTCAGTTTTGCAAAATTGTATTTTTGAAGAAAGTAAATTTTTTGGGGAATTATAATTTAAGTGAACGAATAATTTAAAAAAAAAAATTTTTTTGTAGTGAAATAATGATGATTTTTGTTCAAAATTAATTTCTTTAGCGAAATAATGATTTATTTGTTCAAAATTAATTTTTGTGGCAAAAAATTATTTTTGTTTAAAACGAAATTTTTGGGGCAAAAATTCATTTCGAAAAAAACCAAATTTTTGTGGCAAAAATAATTTTTGGACAAAAGCAAAATTTTTTCGGCAAAAATAATTTTTTTACTAATAAAATATTTCTGGCAAAAAATATTGTTAAACAAAGAAAATATTTGTACAATGAGAATAATTTTGTACAAACCTAATTTTTGTTGCAAAACAGAATTTAAATTTTAAATAGGGGCAAAGGTTAGATTTGATAAGAAACGATGTAAAATTTTTTTTTTTTGTCTCTTTTGAGATTTTCAAAAATAATAATTTTGTGTTAACAAATTGCTTTAAAAACGTACAAATACTATGTAGATTTCAATTTAAATTTTAATTTAAAGTCAAATAAGTATACAAAGTAGGTTTAAATTAGTCAAAGAAGGTTCTATGTAGATTCAAAATAGATTAAAAGTAGATACAATGTAGAGTCAAAGTAGGTGTAAAGTAGGTTAAATGTAGAGTCAAAGTAGGTGTAAAGTAGGTTCAATGTAGAGTCAAAGTAGATTAAAAGTGTATTCAATGTAGAGTCAAAGAGTAGGTTCAATTTAGAGTCAAATAAGTACAAAGTAGGTTTAGTCATAAGATGTTCAATGTAGAGTCAAAATAGATTCAAAGTAGATTTATTTTGTAATGTCAAAAAGGGTTTAATGTAGAATCAATTAGGTACAAAGTAGGTTTAATGTAGTCAAAAGAGGTTCAATGTAGAGTCAAAAAAGGTTAAAAGTAGATACAATGTAGAGTCAAAGTAGGTGTAAAGTAGATTCAATGTAGAGTCAAAGTAGGTGTAAAGTAGGTTCAATGTAAAGTCAAACAGGTACAAAGTAGGTTCAATATAGTGTCAAAGTAGGTGTAAAGTAGATTCAATGTAGAGTCAAAATAGATTAAAAGTGTATTCAATGTAGAGTCAAAGTAGATTAAAAGTGTATTCAATGTAGAGTCAAAGTAGGTTCAATTTAGAGTCAAATAAGTACAAAGTAGGTTTAGTCATAAGAGGTTCAATGTAGAGTCAAAATAGATTGAAAGTAGATTTATTTTGTAATGTCAAAAAGAGTTTAATGTAGAATCAATTAGGTACAAAGTAGGTTTAAAGTAGTCAAAAGAGGTTCAATGTAGAGTCAAAAAAGGTTAAAAGTAGATTCAATGTAGAGTCAAAGTAAATAGTTGTAAAGTAGGTTCAATGTAGAGTCAATTAGGTACAAAGTAGGTTTAAAGTAGTAAAGGAGGTTTAATGTAAAGTCAAAAAGGTACAAAGTAAGTTCAATGTAGTGTCAAAATAGACTAAAAGTACACTCAATGTAGAGTCTAAGTAGGTGTACAGTAGGTTTAATGAAGAGTCAAATAGGTACAAAGTAAGTTTAAATTAGTCAAAGGAGGTTCAATGTAGAGTCAAAATAGATTAAAAGTAGATACAATGTAGAGTCAAAGTAGCTGTAAAGTATGTTCAATGTTGAGTCAAACAAGTACAATGTAGATTCAATATAGAGTCAAAGTAGGTGTAAAGTAGATTCAATGTAGAGTCAATTAGATTCAAAGTAGGTTTAAAGAGGTCAAAAGAACGTACAATGTAGAGTCAAAAAACGATTTAAGAATTTTTGTTTTTTAAGGTTTTGAATTTTTTTTTAATTTTTTGACACTAAATGTCTTTAAACATCCAATTACTGTATAGATTTCAATTTTATTCGAAATCATAGTGTTGTAGATTCAAAAAAAAAAATCTAAAACTTTTTTGTCTTTTGAGGTTTTCTAGAAATACTTTTTTTCTGAATTTGTTGTCACTAAATTCCTTTAAACGTTCAACTACTGTAGGTTTATTCAATTTTATTTAAAATCACTCGCATATGCTTTAGCTGCAAAAAAGATTATTTTTTGTCTATTAACGTTTTTAAAACTAATTTTTTCCAAAATTTTTCAACACTAATTTTCTTTCAACGTCTAAATACTTCAATTTTATTTCAAAAAACAAAAAAAAAATTTTTTTTACCTTAACACTTTTTCTTCTCCAAAGGTCCGCAAAATTTGGCTCAATTTGCGCTCAGAAATTGTTGGGACGAAAAAAAAAATTCTCCCCGCCTCTTAGATATATATATATATATACCGCCACCACCACCAAAAGTGGAAAGAGGAGTTTTTGGAGAGGGTGGAGAGAAAGATGATGGATGGCCTCTTTCCACCGCGGAAGCGCCAAGTAAGGCCATTCTGTCGTTGACGACGATGCTGACGCTAATGAGCAAAATATGAGGCTCCACCCTCCCCGCGCGCATCCTTGAACCCTCGTCACACACTTTTCCACGACTTTCTCTCCATACCACGCCATCACTTCACGTTCTCGCCGTTTCACTATTCTTCTTCTCTTCTTCTTCTTCTTTTGCCCTTCCTGCGCGACTAATATCGATTGTCCCATTCCCAGACATGAAGAATACATATATTCCAAAGAGCGCGGAGATCTAGAAACGAAAACAAAACGATTAGTAAAAATTGTTTTTCAAATCGAAAAAATAAAAATAATTAGTGCTTTCAATGGTGATCCGTTTTTAGATGCGTTTCAGTTGATGATAATGATGATGATGATGATGAAAAACCGTCTTCAGTGAAATTAATTATTTACTTAGGAGGACACCGAGTAGTTTTTTTTGCAACTCCTAAAGAGGAGTTTTGTAATGTTGGAAGGAAGGGGACTAAAGGAGAGACACAGAGAGATAGAGAGAGAAAGAGAGAGAGAGAGAGAGAGAGGTGGTAGAAAAGGAAAGTTTAAGAGAGGAGGTTGCATTAACGAGCCCTCCTCTCTGGCTTCTCCATAATTCCCATCAGCCGTCATCTCCCATGGGACCAGAGAGCCAATGTCCAAGCGTTGTGTGTCTCTCCTTCCTTTTTTTTTTTTTTTTTTGCTTTCAACAAAACGAAAGAAACGCGTTTAATTTAATTTTGTACTGGCACCTCTCTGCTCTTCAAATATTCGACGCCTTTCTTTAAAAAAAGTGTATGGTTTACGATTCCGCACAGCATCATCAGAATTTTTGTTGGAGTTCCAATAATAATTATTGGATCTCCAAGTAAAATTAGCTGCAAAAATGGTTTGTAGCTTCTTTTTCGCCAGTTGGATATAAAATCAGGGTTTGAAAGATACTGCGGGAATAACTAAAAACTACTGCGGGGTAACTAAAAATGTTTTCTGATTCGGATATGTTCTTAAAATCGACATTTCTTCGATAACAACTCCTGTAAAATTTTGCCATTTTGGAATAATAAGATTTCATGATTTTTTTGACTTCGACTGTTGTAAATGTTTCCCAATATATTCCTAAAAAGAATTTTTGGACTTCCACTTTTCTACATTTTCCTGTTTGGAAAATGTTTCTAAGATGAATTTTTGAACTTCCACTGATGCTTTAAACGTCCATTTGAGTGTTTTGTAGCTTCAAGAAAGGATATAAAAGTTTTTTTTTTGTTTTTCAAGGGATTCAGAAAGCTTTTTTTTTTAATTTCTTGACAATGAAGAGTCAAAATAGGTGAAAAATAGGTTCAATGTAGAATCAAAATAGATTAAAAGTAGATCTAATGTACGTGTAAAGCAGGTTCAACGTAGAGTCAACCTAGATTAAAAGTCGATTTAATGTATGGTGTAAAGCAGGTTCAATGTAGAGTCAATTAGGTACAAATGTAGGTTAAAAGTAGTCAAAGGAGGTTCAATGTAGAGTCAAAAAAGGAAATAGTAGGTTTAAAGTATAGTAAAAGGAGGTTCAATATAGAGTCAAAATAGATTAAAAGTAGATTCAATGTAGAGTCAAATTATGTGTAAAGTAGGTTCAATGTAGAGTCAATTAGGTACAAATGTAGGTTAAAAGTAGTCAAAGGAGGTTCAATGTAGAGTCAATTAGGTACAAATGTAGGTTAAAAGTAGTCAAAGGAGGTTCAATGTAGAGTCAATTAGGTACAAATGTAGGTTTAAAGCAGTTGAAGGAGATTCAATTTAAAGTCAAAAAGATACAAAGTAGGTTCAATGTAGACAAAATTTTTTCCCTTTAGAAAAGGAAAATCAGAAAAAAATATCTACATTCATTACGTAACATAACAAAATGATTTTAATAATATACAGACCAACAAAAAATATCTTAGTTCCTGGATCATCCTTTCTGTGGATGCACCGCATCTTTTGTGGCTTATTTACATAATGCCAGGTCTGATGAATGTATATATATATATATATATATATATATATATATTGTTGCTAAAACTAGCCCAACTATATATATATATATATATATATATATATATATATATATATATAATATATTGAAGGCGAGAAGTGAAATCCGCTGCAGGCGCCAATTAACTTCGAGGGCGCCAAAATCCATCTCGACTTGATGATGAGCTTCTTCGCCCCGAGAATGGCCTTTGATGAATAGGGTCGCCCTATAGCGTCATTGACTCTAATTGTTGTTATTGGTTATTGACCCAAAAGCAAAAAAATTTTTTTTCTTTTCAAGCCAAAATCATATATATTTTTAGAAGAAAAAACAAATTCAAAAATTTTAATTTTCTATTACGTTGCATTTGTATCAGTTATTCGATTGTATTAATTATGGTGACCAAAAAAATGACGTGGATTTTGAAGATATACTTTGCCAATTGTAATTGGAGCCAATCAAAAAAAAAAAAATGTTTCAATTACGGCGAGGAAAAAAATATTTGATCGCAAATAATTTAATTAATAATTGCGTTTAAATGTGCAACTTTATTATGGTATAAATATATGTATAAAAAAGAATTAAAATCATTTTTTTAAATCATTTTGCATATTAAATATAATAGTAATAATAGTTATTTTTTTATGAACGCGCCGTAATTGATGCACTTACCCTATATATATACGTTCCTCGAAACGTCCAACGATATATTGTAGATATCAATTTTATTTGAAATCATTCCACTTGAATATGTTGTAACTTAAGGGAAAGGGATGAATATTTTTTTTTCTTTTGAGGTTTACAATAAAAAATTTTTTTTCTAACTTTAGTGACACTAAATTCCTTTAACGTCCAATTACTTTTGATTTCAATTTTTATTTAAAATTATTCGTTGTAGCTTCAAAAAAGGATCTAAAAGTTTTTTTTTTTGTCTTTTAAGGGTTTTAGAAAACTTTTTTCTAATTTCATGACAATGTAGAGTCAAAATAGATGGAAATTAGGTTCAATGTAGAGTCAAAATAGATTTAAAGTGGATTCAATGTAGAGTCAATTAGGTACAAAGTAGGTTTAAAGTAGTCATAGGAGGTTCAATGTAGAGTCAAATAGGTTCAAAGTAGGTTGAATGTAGTCAAAGGAGGTTCACTGTAGAGTGAGAACGGTACAAAGTAGGTTCAATGTAGAGTCACATAAGTACAAAGTAGGTTTAAAGTAGTCGAAGTAGTTTCAATGTAGGGTCAAAATAGTACAAATACTTTCAATGTAGAGTCAAAATAGATTAAAAGTTGCTTCAATGTAGAATTAAATTAGGCGTAATATAGGTTCAAGGTAGATTCAATTATGTACAAAGTAGGTTTAAAGTAGTCATAGGAGGTTCAATGTAGAGTCAAAATAAATAAAAAAAAAGATTCAATTTAGAGTCCAATAGGTTCAAAATAGGTTTAAAGTAGTCAAAGGAGGTTCAATGTAGAGTCAAATAGGTACAATGTAGGCTTTAAAGTAGTCAATGTAGGTTCAATGTAGAGTCAAAGTAGATGTTAAGTGGATTCAATGTAGAGTCAAATACATACAAAATAGGTTTTAATTAGTCCTAGGAGGTTCAATGTAGAGTCAAAAAGCGATCTAAGATTTTTTTGTCTTTTGAGGTTTTCTATTAACAATTTTTTTTCTAATGTTCTTCACTCCAAATAGCCTTGCAGAATATAGTAGTCAGGAAGGACGTTCCAAAATCGAATAGTAAAAACTGCTTAGTACCGCATTAGCTTCAACCTGAAAAAATATAAATTACAAATATATTAATAATCCCATTAAGAAAATAACAATATAAGAGGTAAAATCTTTTGAAGTATATATATACATATAAAAGTAAGAGGATTTTCAATGAGGCTACATGGCAATACATTGACGAACATTTGATGTTATATATGGTGGGTGCTAACACACAGGGTTTGTTGGATATCAAAGGGGAATACGAGGGATATCAATCCCCGGATCCACCAGACTCGCTCTCTCTCTCTCTCTCTCTCTCTCTCTCTCGCAGTATATACATGTATATATACCTATTCGGGACCACGCTTTAGCAGTTCTCAACCACAAAATCCTTCGTTTGAATTTATCGCAGTCGTAACCCGACAATTTCATCTATATACACTCTCCACCTCTATTTTTAGGAATACCGCAACTTTTTTTTTTGCCACCCTCATATATATACTTTCTCTTTAAGATCATAGCTCTATATATATGTATATACAGAGAGAGAGAGAGAGATAGAGATAGAAATAACAAGAAAAATCGTTAAAAAAAGGAAGTTTCTTTTATGATTTTTAACGAGAGTTTCAATAAGACAATATATATATATAGTTGCGGAGAAAGAGAATAAAAAAACGGTCTCTTTCTACTTGAACTTTCTCATCAATAAATTGAAGTCTCAAGGTCACGCATTGTTGAGAATCTGAAAACTTGTGGCCATAAAACACGGAACATAAAACGAGAAAAATGTCTATAAGGAAAAGAAGTGAGCGCTCACAAAAACATATTTATATATTTACGATCTAGATGAAAAACTCATGTTTAATATATTGTTTTTGAATTTAGAATCACTTGTTTTTTGAAAATAGAGGCAAAAATTTTTTTTTTTTCAAAAAACGTTTTTTTAGCAATACATTTTTTAAGATTAAGGCTACGAAAATTAACTATTGGCGCAAAACTACGCTAGTAGTATATATATATAGTGTAGTACCAATTGTTATGGTAGGATTTAGTTTTTCATATACCTAACGTAATTTTAGAATTTTTTCTAAAGAAATTGAAAATTTGTTCGTGGCCAAAATCCTAGAATTTAGAAAAGTACTTTCGTATTACATATACTAAACACAAAAAAAATGTCATTTAAAAGCAAATATTCAAAATTTCGTATACAAAAAAAAAAAGAAAAATTTCTCTACATCAGAATTCGAAAAAAAAGCTTTTTGCGTCATCCATAAAATTAAGTATATATATATATATCATTTGACAAAAAAGCAGCAACACTTTAGAGATTGTAAACACAGTGCGCGAGGATTTACTTTTTTTTTACGATGTACTTTTTTTCTTTTTAATGATATCGAGTCAATGAAATTGTTTTAAATCGCTCCTCCTCGTTGTAGAGTCATAGTAGTCGCGTTGTATATATATTTTCATGTGTATGTTAAATATACACAGAGAGACCCCTTTTTTATTTGAATTTTATTGTATCCAGATCATAATTTTTGATATGATGTGAATAGCTTTTCTAATTGTTCTTTGCCATAGTATATTATATATATATATATAGTCCTCCCCCCTCCTTACCGTCAAAACATAATAAACTTGGATTCCTTTTCTCTCTCTCTCTCTCTCTTCTTTTTTTCTAACTATATGAACATCGTTGTGTGTCATCGCTTCCTCTATTTCTCTCTTTTGTCGCAAAGATGTAGGGACGACGTAAGAGAGGGGGATTGAAAAAGGGTGGAAGGGGGGGGGAGAGGGTGGTGGTTATAGGGGGTGTTCTTTCCCTCCGTGACGGAGGAGTTGAGAGTGCCGTTGAATATGCATGAGACACTGGTTTCTATCTACCGTCCTAAAAACATTCAACCCAAACCGACGACTACGACGACGACGACGACCATATAGCTTGGGCTCTTTGCGTCGCTCGCCAATCAATGTCCTCCACTATATATATATATATATATATATATATATATATATATATATATATATATATATATATAATGCCAAAGTCGAAATACAAAATAACCAGTGGCGTAGAAAACAGTGGGTCAATCTCCTGTTCTTTCGGTTTTTTGAGAAAATATATAATTATGCAAAGTGTATATTCTATATAAATATAATATGCTTTTGTCGCACTTTAGAAAAAATTATATCTTTCCTTTTACGTCGCTGAAAATAAGTTCTCAAATGCGACAAACTGAACAAATGTACGTCCAACTCAGCTGAAATTTGTTACTTTTTTTTTATTTTAGTAAGTTTCAAAATTCCCCAGCTGATAGAATTACACACTTCCCAAAAGTTAATGCGGTAATTAAAATTTTTAAGTATAGGGCAAAAATGGTCTATTTCTAAAATACTTTTTCGATTTTATTTGAAATCGTTCGGGTTCAAGAAACGATGTACGTAGTAGATTTAGGATATTTTTTTGTCTTTTGAGGTTTTCTAGTAATACTTTTTTGGTCTAAAATGGTCTGCTATTTCTAAAATACTTTTTCGATTTCATTTGAAATCGTTCGGGTTCAAGAAACGATGTACGTAGTAGATTTTAGGATATTTTTTTGTCTTTTGAGGTTTTCTAGTAATACTTTTTTCTGAATTTTGATGACACTGAATCCCATTAAATGTCCAATTACTGTAGATTTCAATTTTCATTTAAAATCATTCCCTTTGAGTATTGCGAAGCTTCAAGAATGTAAACAGTAAGGTTCAATGTAGAGTCAAATTAGTACAAATTAGGTTTAAAATAGTTATAAAAGGTTCGATGTAGAGTCAAAATAGGTTTAAAGTAGGTTCAATGTAGAGGCAATTAAGTACAAAGTAGGATTAAAGTAGTCAAAGAATGTTCAATGTAGAGTCAAAAAGTACAAAGTAGCAGGTTCAATGTAGTTTCAAAATAGATTAAAAGTAGATTCAATGTAGAGTAAAATAGATACAAAGTAGGTTTAAAATATAGTCAAAGTAGGTTCAATGTAGAGTCTAATAGGTTCAAAGTAGGTTTAAAGAAGTCAAAGGAGGTTAAATGTAGAGTTAAATAGGTACAAAGTAGGTTTAAAGAAGTTATAGGAGGTTCACTATATAGAGTCAAAGTAGGTGTAAAGTAGGTTCAATGTAAAGTCAATTATTATAGGTACAAAGTAGTCAAAGTAAGTTTAATGTAGTGTCAAAAAGGTACAAAGTAGGTTTAAAGTTCAATGTAGGAGTCAATAAAAAACGATGTAAGATTTTTTTTTGTTTTTTGAGGTTTTCAAATAATTTTTTTCTAAATTTATTGTCACTAAATTCTTGTGAACGTTCAACTATATATCGTTACCAAAAAATTTATTACATATCTCAAATAACACTGCGTGCGGACAAAATTCCCATTCAGTTAAAATTTGTTAAGGCTGTTTTTAAACAAATACTTTTTTTTCAATTTTGAAAATTCCCTTACAAAACCACAACGCAAGTAAAAATTTGGTTTTGTCCAGTGTCATTTATTTATAGAAAACTATGATGCCGTGTTGAATTTTTTCAGTGGGCCGATACAAAGTAATTACTCAGCAAAAATATATATATATATTCGCTATAGAAAAAGAAAAATCGTTTCGTAAAAAGAATTTCCAAAACGTATATATACAAAACTAAAGCAAATATTTCTTATCTCTCATATACATCAATTACATATTAGGTATACACTTCATCAAACTATCGTTTGCACGCGATTGCCTTGACCCCTACACTGGACTCGAAAATATATAATCAGATGCAAGTGAGAAAAAAATTTTCAAAGCTGCATGAAAAGGAGGTTATTATATACACAAACATTGTAACTCTCTCTCTCTCTCTTTCTCTATCTCTCCCAATTCAAAAACCATAGTGTCTGCTGCCATCTCTGGACGAGCTTACGAAATATGGTAGCCATTTTGTTTCTGGAGGTGGCCAGAAGGTCGCCGTTGTGTCGCGGCACACCCGCGCATGTCCATTGGTCTCTCCTACACGGATCTCCTTTTTGGAGTTGTGCGCGACGCGGGGATATTCCCCCACTCTCCCTTACTCTCTCTCTGTGTCTCACTCTCCCGCTGAGAGAGCAAAATACACTTGGCGCAGGGACACACGGTCATTCCCCCTCTCTCTCTCTCTCTACTCCTACTGTGTCGCCTTACACACTGTGACTCTCTCCCACCATCACAATTGCAAACAATTCCCTCCTCTATGAGTTGATTAGTGGGGGGAGGGGGTATTGCCACCCCTCTACTCATACACGACATTTCCCATACAGTTCCATAATACTCCCACTTCAGTGTCAGTCTCTGCCGCCTCCATAACCCCTTTTACCCCTTCGACCGCCCCTCAACCATTTTTGCTATCCCCACTATTCACTCGCTATTGCTCTCTCTCTGTCTCTCCTTCTTTCTCTCCTCTCTGTTTCGTGCGCACTGAACAAGTGAGTGACGATCTTCTCTCTCTCTCTCTTGCGCACTAAACTCTCTTCCTCTCTCTTGCACACTGGACTCTCTCTCTCTCTCTTAAATAGAGACTATCTCTTAGAGAGAGAGAGAGAGAGAGAGAGAGAGAGAGAGCCCTAAAGAAGAGAGAAACTATTTTCTGTCTCTCTTCCGCTCAATGCGTTGGGTAGAGAGAGACGATTTTCTTTCTCTCTCCCTCTCATGGTGCGCCCTGAAGAACAGAGGGACAATTTTCTCTCTCTGTCTCTTCCTCTCGTGCGCCCTGAACAACAGAGCGACAATCCGCCGTCATCGTCTCACCTCCACCATCGTCCCAACCAGCCGCGCCGTCACGATATTATCACTCCGTTTTACTTGCGATTTATCGGCCTTTATCAACCACATTGCCACTGAACTATTCTCTGCAGCCTCTGCTCTTTCTCTCTTACTCTTTGTTAGATCAACTTGGGCCAACTTTGAATTTCGAAGAGATCTTTTCTATATGTGTGCGTGTATATATATATATATATATATATATATATATATATATATAAAATACACGCTCTCGCGCTACTGTATACCCTATAACTGCGATGCGATCTTTAATGTAAATTTTCCCGTGTATACTTGTAAACTGTGTTTTCACTTTAAAATATATATATATATATATATAAGTTGTTGAGGACATTTCGATATCTGTAGGTATAGGTAATTTGATATTTCAGAAAAAAATGATAATACAAATTTTAGGTTAGGAATCCTATTGACGAAAGTGTAACACTGAAAAAATTGTAATTCTAAAAAGAATATCTTCTTGGAGCCTATTTAAGAGTGAAAAGTGAGCTACTAATTTAAATTAGTAAGAATTTTCACTAATTTTTAGTCACTTTTTACTAAAAGTTTTTAGTAAAAAAATTAAAAACTACTAAATCAAATAGTAATATTTTACTAAAAATTAGTAAAAATTCTTACTAATGTGAATAAGTATATATATAGCTTATTTTCACTAATCAAATTTAGAGAGCATAAGTATATATATATATATATTTAAAATTTTTTTTTTGTCTTTTGAGGTTTTCTAAAAATCATTTCTTTCTAAATTTGTTAATTGACATATACCAACTTTAAATGACCGCGTACACACTAAAAAAGAAATATTGATTTCAGCCTATTTTTGAGGCTGAATTTAAGGTGTAAACGGAGTCAGACCAATTAAAAAAGGACAGACTTATGCAAAATATATAGGCTCAATTTAAGGTGTAAACGGTTTAAGACTTTGTTTTTACTGATATACAGTATATAGAATTCGATTTTATTTAAAACTGATAATTCAATTTAAGCGTACACTGTTAGAAAATATTTTGAATTTTCTGTCAAAATTAAGATACAAAAGTATCATAATTTTCAAAATAATGTTACTGAAAGCTAAAGTCAGTTATATACTTTTAACGAAAATTTGCCAAACTTTACTTAAAAATACAAAATGTTACTGAAAATTCTAAATAAGTAACTGATTTCTAAATATATAAGATATATATATACTTTTTGTCTTTTGAGGTTTTCTAAAATAATTATTTTCTATATATATTTGTTGACACTAAATTATCCATTTAATGCGATTATATGTAAATTATAATTTTTGAAACTTGCACTCAAAATATGTATATATATAATATTATACTTTGAAACTAAAATTTATTTTCGATGTATATCGAAATTTTCGTAGTATAGTATATATCCTATTTTTTCGATACACTTCGATATTTTTATATAAATATCGATAACTTTCGGAAAAAACATATATCGATCATTCCAAAGTTTATGGATATTGTATATATATGTATAACGGAAATTTTCGAGATATAAATCACACTTTTTCGATACGTTTCAATTTTCTCGATATTTTCGAAATTCTATAACTATATATAGTTATAACGATATTTTTCAATATAGATATATATTTATATCGATATTTCCAAGGTTTTATCGATATTATTCGATATATTACTAAAATTTTCGATATATATCACGCAATTTTTCGAGAAATATTGATATATTTGAGAAATATCGTTATATACTTTTAGATATACAATTATATAACGATTTTTCTAAACATTATCAATATTTCTCGATGCGTAACTCGATTCTCGAGTTTATATCGCATTTTTTCGATATATATATATCGATATTTTTCTATGAATATCAACATTTTTAAGAAATTATCGATATTTTTTTGATATACACATTTATCGATCTTTGCAATGTCTATCGATATTGTTCGATATATATATATATATCGAAATTTTCGAGATATTTCGCACTGTATCAATATAAATATTTCAATATTATTAAAAAATATCGTTATATTTATTGATACTGATGTTGATAATCATAATAAAAAAATTTTTCATTTATATATATATTATTTCTTATATATTTATTTTTCAGAGAGTATATAAAAAACAATATAATTTCTCTTGTTTTTATAATCAACATTTGTCAAATGAAAATATATATACCACAGAGGAAAGACAAAAAAAATCACCATCAATAATTCAGAAAGCAGAAAATGAGATAATATTAAAAAAAAGAGAAATATTTAAAAATTGTATAAAAAGAAGAAAGAAAAAAAAATGTTTCCTAATTTAAAATAAAAAAAAATGAGCCGAGAGGGAACCATATACATATATATATATATATATATATATATATATACGAAGATCCACATTAAATGAAATCTACACGAAGCAAAGGATTCCAGTCTCTTTGAAGTGTCCCAAACGAAGGGATTCTATTTTATCTCGTCGACGTCGTATTTGACGTCGCTTAACATCCTGTTTCCAGTTACACGAGGTTGCCGACGAGCCATCATCAGTTCAGTCGCGCGCGCTACAGAGAGAGTGAGAGAGATGGAGATAGAGTAACAGAGCTCAAGAAAGTAGAAACCGTCCGACATAGTCTCTCTCTCTCTCTCTCTCTCTCTCTCTCTCTCTCTCTCTCTCTCTCTCTCTCTCTCTCTCTCTCTCTCTCTCTCTCTATTTATATATATATATATATATACTCGACGTCCGAGTATTCTACACAAGGAAGATAAAGACAAAGATTCCTTAACACCAAAAGAGTTAGTGAGAGAAAAAGAGATAGGCGAATAGAGCAAGAGAGAGAGAGAGCAAGAGAGAGACAGAGAGAGAGAGAGAGAGAGAGAGAGAAACTCAGAGAGAATATCGAGGATCTGATGGTAGTGTGTACGGTAGAGTGCTTTTGAACCGAGTGCAGTAGACTCACTGTGCTGCACGGTCTGGTGATTAGCGCCGCCCCCTGGGGACGGTAACCACCAATCGTTGGAGGGCGTCGCGACGCCGCCGTTGCCGGTTCACCCCACAACCACGAAACCCGCGCCACTGGTCCGTACAATCGCGGATAGTGGAATAGCACGACGAGCAAAGCCACGACAAAAATCAATCACCCACTGCTTCCTCCTATTCCCAGTATATACATATATATATTCATACTTTACACGCACACATATATACCTATATATATATACATGTACACAACTCTTTTTCCTCCCCCTCCCCCCATAGTCAATTCCTTTAAACCTTCCTCCCTTTTCCACGTAAAAAAAAACCCTCAATTTTCATCGACGTTTTCTCACAAGGTAAAATTCATATATATATATATATATATATATATATATATATATATATATATATATATATATATATATATATATATATATATGTCGAGCCTTCACCCTTTGGCGCATTTATAATGTGAAATTAAAAGAAGAAATTTTTTTACGATTTGGTAGTTTTTTTAATCGGTGGCAATAAATTTTGAATGAGCCGGGAAAAAGAAGTGCGGAAAAAAAAGATTTTTTTGAAAACCTCAAAAGACAAAAAAAATATCTTAGATCGCTTTACGGCGAGAAAATAAATATTTTATAATGTATATAGTAAAAGTATATATATGGAACTGTCAGTATAGTTTCTACGCATTTCTGTATGGTAATTTTTACTCTAGAAATAGTAAAATTAATACTATTTCCGAAATAATTTTTACTATTTCAGAAGTATAAATTTTATACTATTTTTTCGGAATAAATTTTACTATACTTCAGGAGCAAATTTTACTACTTTCGGACTAAATTTTATACTATTTCTATGCAGCTGTCAAAAATATATATATTAGGCAAAAACTGCGGACAGTTCTGCTTTTTTTTAAATAGTAAAAGTTACTTTATTCGTTTTTTTCATTTTTCTCTGTGATCTTGAATGAAAAATACATAATACTCAAATATAGAATGATTTCAAATAAAATTGAAATCTATACAGTATAGTTGAACGTTTAAAGGAATTTAGTGATAACAAATTCAGAAAAAAAGTATTTCTAGAAAACCTTAAAAGACAAAAAGAATTTTAGATTGGTTCTAATCAAAACCTAACATTTAAATGCGTAATGATTTCAAATAAAAATTGAAATTTATTTCGTTGTCCCAGTTTCCGTCTTAATTTTTGCATATACATATCTGGTATATTAAATTTTAATTACATTTTAACGATATATTTTATTCTTTTTGGAATTTAATGAAGTTGTTATAATTATAGTATAAGTAGAAAATTTTTTTTTGCAAATGTTATTTTCAAAATTGTAAACTGGACAGAAACTGATTTTCAGGTGGACGCGGTAACCTGGGACATATAACGACGATATTTAGACTTTAAAAGAATTTAGTGTCAAAACTCACTTTACAGCTACTTTGACTCTACATTCGAACCAATATATATAGTTTAATATACAGAAAATCTTCGTACATTTTAATCTTCTTTGTAATTATGTTGTTTCTTGAACCTTTAAAGACTCGAATGAAATTATTTCATATAAAATTGAAATCTACAGTATTTATTGGAAGTTTAAATAAATTTAGTGACAACAAATTCAGAAAAAAAGTATTTCTAGAAAACCTCAAAAGACAAAAAAAAACTTGGATCGTTATATATAACATACTCAAATAGAACAATTTCAAATAAAATTGAAATCTACTGTAAATTTTTGGCCGTTTAAAGGAATTTGATGTCAAAAAATTTAGATAAAAAATATTTGAAAATATTTCAAAAAAAAAGTTAAAATTACAGTAACTGCAGAAATTTCTCAACACTTTTGTTTTATATTTAAAATTTAAATTCTCTTTTACTATAAACACAAATTACATATTTTCTGTATTTAAAAAATCTGATTTTCTCCAAAAATTCTGTTTTTAAAAAACTTTCTGCTTGTAAAAATATATATTCTCTGATTCAATAGAAATTTTCTTTAAAAAAAAAAATCAGTTTTGTTAATTTTTGCTTTCTTTTAAATAAAAATACATATATCTTTTTAGTAAAAGAAATTATTTTTGTAAAAACAGAAGTATATTGAAACATTATTGCATTTACAAAAAACTTTTTTATAGTCCAAGAATAATATTAAATATTTGCTGTTTGTTTTAAAATACATAGTTTTTCATAAATAATAATTTTCAATGGTGTGAATTTTGATTTTTTACAGAAACGTCACAAGATATGAAGTGGGCATAGGACCATAGATAAAATAAATATATATATTGTTTCCCACGTGTCACCGTGCAGCAATGTTTTACGGTCTTCCCCGGGCATACAAGTAAGTTCTCTTTAAGTATATACGAGACGAGTTTCCCCGTACGATATTCCCACGATCTCACGAGCGCGTAATATCAATGCGTTCCTCTCTTAGTTCGCTCGCAACTATATATATATATATATATATATATATATTTTTTGTGGCTTCGTTGACCATATAAATATACACATTAAAAAAAAGAATTTTTTTTTACAATTTTAAATAATTTCCGTTTTTAGTATAAAATAAATGAATTTTTGAAAATCGACAAATTTAAAATTTTAATTAATTTAATTTAAATTTTAAATTCCCCTACACAATCAAAAATTTACTAATGACGCAGTACTGGCGCAGTACTGACAAATACTGGCGCAATACTGGCACCCAGTATTGGCGCCAGAGTTGGCGTAACTTTGAGATGATAACATTTTACCAGTATTAGCTACCAGAGTTGGCACCAGCACTGGTAACCACTACTGGTTCAGTACTGGCCGAGTACTGGCAGTTTTGTAATTTATTGTATACGAAAAGAAAGCTTTAACTGTAACAGAGAGATAAATTTCACTCCAGGTAATACTTTTTTGGATTAGGAAAAAGTGTGTCTGAAATTTTTAGTAACCCAAGACAAATTAAATATTAATTAAATTAGTCAACTATAACTAATTAATATTTTATTATATAAAATCGAAAACACAAAGAATTTTCATTCCTTAATTCTTATAATATATATATATATATATATATATTGCATATTATTATTTTAAAAAATCAAAAAATAAATATAAAAATATGTTTATTATAAAACCAAAGTTTTTATAATATATAAAAAAACAGTTCAGTAAAAATAAAAATCTTTATAAAATAATTATAATGTATATAATTATGCAATTAACTATTAAATTATTTTATTATTCACTTTAATTTATTAATTATTATATCAAATATAAATAAATTAACATTGAATTCAATTCAATTTACATAAAACAAATTGGATCAATTTTTGTAAAAGCTGTCCGCCATATTGGATCCGCCATTTTGAATTTTGACAAACTGATGTCAAATTCGTAATTAGCGATCCTGAAAACCCCCAAGGAACAAATTTCAAACGAATTTGATCATTTTTTTCTAATTCGTCCGACATTTTGAATTTTGAAAAACTGATGCCAAATTCGTAATCAGCGGCCTTAAAAACCCCCAAGTGATATATTTGAAGCACTTAAGAATTAGATATTAGGAATTACCCTCACAACACAAGGATATTCAGGATATCCCTGGGACGTCTTGGGGATATCCATTTGCTTTTGGCGATTCGGATATCCCTAAGATATCCTCTGGATATCCATGGACATCTCTAAGATATCCCAGGGATATCCAAACCGCCGAAAACAAATCGATATCCCCAGGACGTCCCAAGGATATCCTGAATATCCTTTTGTTGTGAGGGTAGGTATTACGAATTACGAATTACGTTAATGGAAATGAAAAATTAAATTTAAACAATCCAGAGTTATAGAATAGTGAAATACGAATTAGAAAAATAAAAAGGAAAGTAAAAATTTAAAAATAGCGCAAAGTATTAAAATAGGAATTAGATATAATTTAAAATGAAAAATTCAATTTAGGTAATTGAGAATTGTAGAGTTCTAGAGTAAAACGAATTAGGTAATACTTTTTTGGATATACTTAGGAAAAAGTGTCTGAAATTTTTAGTAACCCAAGACAAATTAAATATTAATTAAATTAGTCAACTATAACTAATTAATATTTTATTATATAAAATCGAAAACACAAAGAATTTTCATTCCTTCTTATAATATATATATTGCAAATTATTATTTTAAAAAATCAAAAAATAAATATAAAAATATGTTTATTATAAAACCAAAGTTTTTATAATATATAAAAAAAACAGTTCAGTAAAAATAAAAAACCTTATAAAATAATTATAATGTATAAAATAATTAACTATTTAATTATTTTATTATTCACTTTAATTTATTAATTATTATATCAAATATAAATAAATTAACATTGAATTCAATTCAATTTACATAAAACAAAATTAATTTACAAATTAATTCTTCACAAATATAATGATTTAATAAATAATGAATACTAAATTCCTGAAATTAATTATTAAAAAAAATTAACTAAATTATTTTTAAATTAACATTATAAATTTTTGTTTATAATTCACTTTTAGAAAAAAAAAACTGAAGAAAAACATCCAGAAACAAATTACAATAATTTTATTGGCCATTAAAATATATAAGTTTGTAGGTTTAACTATTTTTTATATAATTTCTATTAAGTAAGGATAATTATATATTTTATATTATTGATAATATAACATTTTTGCAATTTTACTTGCGATTGTATTTAATTTTTTAAATCATCAGTACTGGCTCAATATCGGCTTAGTACTGGTTTGCCAGTACTGGGATGGTGGTACTGCACCAGTACTGATACAATGAAAATACCAGTACTGGTTCAGTACACACTGCCCAGCCTCGGCAGCCAATATTGAACCAGTACTGCGCCAGTAATCAACTCTGGTATAATACTGAAATTTTTGGTTGGGTAATTTATGAATATGTACGATAACAATTATCACGTGCAAATTATGAAAATCAATAGAAATTAAAAATATAATTCTCACAAATTGCGATACACTAAATCTGAATTAGTAACAATTTTTAACTATAAATTAAAATTAGTGTCTCACTTTTCGTTATTGAATTAGTAAAATTCAACAAAATAATAGGAAAAAAATTGTTTTACTAACAAATTATGTATTAGTAAATATATTTAATATTTAATTTAAAATTTTTTAAGTAATTCAAAACCAAAAATTGCGTCAATAATTACAATTAATTCACGGAAAAAAAATTTTTTTTTTATCTATAACAGCAATATATTTTTCTAGAATAGGGAAAACTTTCTCTGTTTCAGTGAAACATATCGCTGTTCCAGGTGAACATTTTTTTCTGTGATTAAAATTTTTACTAATTAAAATTTAGAGAGTAAATTTCAATTAATATTAAAGAAAAAAAAAAAAACTAAATAATTTTAAAAAACGATTGTTTTAATTTGAGGTAAATTTATTTTTTTTGGGGTTTTTTAAAAAAAAGTTTCGATAGAGTGAGTTAAAGAGAAAGAAAAAAAAAAAAAAAGAGAGAGAGAAAGAAGATGAGATACAAAATATACGACAAACAATCTGCGCGCGAGAAGTCTGGCTCTGAATTTCATTCGATGACGCGAGGTCGCGTTCTCGACTCCCGTGGAATAACCAAACGACTCTTGTCATATAGACAGGACTATTTTTCTCAAGGACACTAAAATCAAGGATATGCCAAACTATGTATCCTTGTCAAAATGTTCATCATACGAGTTTTGAACAAATGTTCTTGAGATTTTAAATCAAAAATAATAATAATCAAAAATAAAATAATAATAATAATAATAATAATAATAATAATAATAATAATAATAATAATAGTAATAATTATCAATAATAATTTATTATTATTATTTATATTTATAGTATAATAATAATTATTGTTATTATAATTTTTATTATTTTATTATTATTCATATTTATAATATAATAATAGATATTATTATTATTTTTATATTTTCCATTATTATTTTTCTTGTTATCTTTATTATCATTGTCCATCTTTTTTTTCTACTTTTACACATATATATATATATATATATATATAAACAAAAAAAAAGGCTCTCAACTCCCTCTGACTGTGTTTCTCATTAATTTTCTATTGTTTTCTTCATGTTTTGTCGTGTTTATTTTTCTATTATTTCTCACTAAACATTTTTCTGTTAATTCTCATTATTTTTCTATTATTTTTCATTGTTTACATCATATATATCTATATATATATATATACTGATTTCTCATAATATTTTTCTTCTTCTATTATATCATTAATTATCTATTGTTTATTAATTTTTTTATTATTATTATTTTTATGTTCATTGCAATTATTGTCAATTATATTGTAATTATTTCATAAGAATGTTATCTTTTTTTTTTTTGTTTCTAAAAAACAAATAATTTTATCTTCATACTGTAAAATTTATTATTATTATTATTATTATTATTATAATTATTATTATTATTATTATTATTATTATTATTATAATCATATTTATATTATTTAATATTTTACAATTGTGTATTTTGTAGTAAAATATTATATTTATATTTTATTTTTAAGTAATTTTACATTTTATTTATAGTAATTTTACATTCTATTAATAATAATTTATTTTTTATTTTTAGTAATTTTATATTGTTTTTTTTTAATAATTTATTGTTTATAGTTTATAGAGTTTATTATAGTTTATATTATATTAATTTAAGGTTTTTTTCATTTTTTTTTTTTTTGAGGTTAGGAAAAAATTAATTTCTTTCTTTTTGTATCAAAGTATATAAAACTAATTAATATATAGAAAGAAATTAATGTTTATAGCTAATTTATTCTTTTGTATCGAATTAGTAATTTGTATCAAAAAAAAAAAAAAAAAAAAACTTAGAAAATTACTAATATATGCGTCAAACTAATATATACATCAGGGTAATTTTTATATTCCGGACCCCCTAATTTTTTTTTTTTAATTTCACTTTTATTTGTTTAAAAAACGAAAAAAATGAGATTGAAAAAAAATTTTTTAGAGGGTCCGGAACATAAAAGTCACCCTGTATATTAAGATATAAAAACTATATATATTGAAATAAAATTAATTTGAGCGAGAAAAAATGCTGGGATCTACTGCGGACCCGTGGTGTTAAGGTTTAATTATAATTTTGTTTCGGGTTTAATTTACATTAGCTCAGAAATTCACCCAAGAAAACTTATTTATTTATTTATTTCTTTTTTTTACTGATTTTCCGCAATAATTAGAAAAAATATTCTTTAGGTTCAATTTTCATTAGGTATGGCTCAGAATTTCACCCAAGAAAATTTATCTATCGTTTATTTATATTATTTACAACATATATATATATATATATATATATATATATATAACTAAATTGCGAACTAATTGCTGATTTGTCGAAATTCCAGTCTGAACTCGGACATATTTTCGTCCGAACTAATTGCTGACTAATACCATATTATTTTCGGACTAATTTGGCGAGTGCTCTGTAAACAAAATCAAAAGTTTTTACCTTCTAAATCTGAATTAGTAAAAAAGTTTACTAATTTGAATTAGTGACTCACTTTTTGCTTTTCAATTAGTAAAATTTTACTAATTATTAGTAACTTTTACTATCAATTAGTAAAATTTTACTAATTATTAGTAAATTTTACTATCAATTAGTAAAATTTAACTATAATTCTAAAGCAAAAAGTGAGTCACTAATTTAAATTAGTAAACATTTTTACTAATTCAGATTTAGAGAATAGAGATTAGAAAAATAAAAACACAAAAATATTATTAATTATTATTCCGTATAATATATATATATATATATATATATATATATATATATATATACAATATAACAAAAAATCTTGAAAATAAACCATTATTTTTTGTTTCACATTTTCCCAGAGATGGTGTCAACGTCCATCGTTTCCGGTATTTAAAGCTCGTGAAGAAGGTGCGTATACGCCTTTCTGGAATGAGGTGAACTTGGTGAAGGTGGGGGGGAGGGGAAGTTTGGTGTAAGCAAAAGAAGAGAGAAAAAAAGATTCTTTGGTATAGAACGTCATTGTTCTTGGCGCGGAACGCCGTTACATATATAAAAAAAATATATATATATATATAAAAGAACCATGGCTCAAATATACAACAGGTATATATATATATTATATATATATATATAGTCTGGGCGACCACGGCGGGTCCCATGAAAACATCCCATGCTGATAGTGATCTCCCGGCGATTAATTGGTATGACAGTGGCACGTTGCCGCCGTCGGCATATAGTCGTCCGAGGAGAGCACCGGGCACGCACGCACGCGGATAGGTTTATATATATATATATATATATATATATATATATATATATATATATATATATAAAATCTACCATACGTAGATCCACGACTCTCACGTATGGGGTACGTGGTACGTGACAAAAAGCGTAAAACGAGGCGGACGCGCACACATACATGTATATAATCACATATATATACATAGAGAGGTAATAAAAATGGTGGTGCGCCATATAGGTCGAGAGAGAAGCGCGCAAGTGTATATATATATATATGTATATACCTTATATTCTTCTATTCAAGGACCGATAAGGCAGATTTCCCGGTTACGCTGCCGGAACTCGAATGTTTTTAGTTCCGGGAAAACCCGCTACCATCATCAGAGACACCAACCACGCCAGCTACCGGAAGTTGACTTACCTTCCTTTCCCGAAAAAGCTCGCTTGTATATACTCTCTCGGCTGAGCTTTTGCACAGACGGAATATATTCTCGCGCTTTCACTCCGATGGTACATAATATCCGCGCTTTTATAAATATATCTGCACTCGATTCACCTGCATTATATAGCTCTATAAATGTTCTAAACTGAACACAATATGAATTTTTTGAATTTAAAAAAACTTATTTTTTTTGTCCCATATATATATATATATATAGTATTTTTTTCATCGGAGAATATATATATATACTTGCAAAATAGAAATTTGCTCTTTATGGCAAATTATATATATATATTTAGTAGAAAAATGAAATTTTATGTTTGTATACAACAAAAATAAATAAAATCTTTCTCTTTTAGGTAAATATTTAATGTATATAATAGTATTTCATATCTATATAAGAATTATTAAATTCTTTTTGTGAAAGAAAAAACAAAATCAACCTCAAAAAACGGACCTTACAGATATATATATATATATATAAACAGCAAAAAAAAATTTAAAGAAATATTTGCTTTAAACAACTAATTTCAAAAATTTTTAATTTATTTCATACAGAAAAAGGAATTTTTTAATAAAATTTCAGGTTTTATGGAATTTTAGAATTTTTTTATTTAGCGAAAACTATTTTAAGAATATAATAATTGCACTAATAGAGCGATTTACTGCAAGTTTTACTCATCCTCATCAAAAATTTCGAAAATCTAACGGAATTTTAAAAATCGCAATAAGAGAAAAAATTATTTTTGAAAACCTCAAAAGACAAAAAAAAAAATCTTAGGTATACTTACCTGAATCTGCAATAGACAAATGGAGTGATTTTAAAATAATTAAAATTGAAATCATATACAGTATAATTACGAACGTTTAAAGAAATTTAGTGACAACAAATTCAGAAAAATAAAGTATTTCTAGAAAACCTCAAAAGACAAAAAGAATTTTAAACCCGGCTTTCATGAAGCTACAACATTCAAATGGAATGATTTCAAATTAGGAAAAAAAAATTCATTATCGTTGACTCTACTTTGTACTTATTTGACTCTACATTGAATATATTTAAACCTACTTTGACATTACATCGAAACTATTTTACATCTACTCTTTGACTTTACATTGAATCTATTTTTAATCTATTTTGACTCTACATTAAATCTACTTTGTACCTTTTTGACTCTACTTTGAACCTCATTTGACTACTTTTTAAACCTGCTTTGAACGTAATTAACTCTACATTGAATCTTCTTTGACTACTTTAAACCTACTTTGAACCTATTTGACTATACATTGAACCTACTTTCTACCTTTCTGACTCTACATTTTACCTCCTTTGTCTACTTTAAACCTACTTTGAACATAATTGACTCTACATTGAATCTCCTTTGACTACTTTAAACCAAGTTTGAACCTATTTGACTATACATTGAACCTACTTTGTACCTTTCTGACTCTACATTTCACCTCCTTTGACTACTTTAAACCTACTTTGAAGCTATTTGACTCTTTATTGAATCTACTTTTAATCTATTTTGACTCTATATTGAACCTACTTTGTTCCTTTCTGACTCTACAATGAACCTCACTGAGAAAAAGAATTATTTGTTTCAAATATAAAGATCAGTTTAAAAGTTTTTGTTTAACCCAACACAGTTTTTATGTTTAATTATAATATATAGAAAATATTTTCTACTTTGGCTTAAAATTATTATTTGTTTGAATAATTATGTTTGATTCAAACATATTTTCTGTTTGGCTTAAACTGAAAATATGTTTAAAATTTTTATGTTTGATTTAAACATAAAAATTTATTATGAATAAATTGAAATCAACCATAATTTATGTTTAAATTAAATATATTTTCACATTGAATCAACCAAAGAAAATATTTAATTTAAACATAAATATGTTTGACTGTATAACAAAGCTATTTTAAGTTTGGGTTAAACATATTATGTTTAAATCAAACATATCGTTTTCTCAGTGCTCCTTTGACTACTTTAAATATACTTTGATTTGACTCTACATTGAATTTACTATTCAACTATTTTGACTCTACATTGAAACTACTTTGTACCTTTCTGACTCTACATTTTACCTCCTTTGACTACTTTAAACCTACTTTGAACGTAATTGACTCTACATTGAACCTCCTTTGATAACTTTAAATCAACTTTGAACCTATTTGACTATACATTGAACCTACTTTCTACCTTTCTGGCTCTACATTTGACCTCCTTTGACTACTTTAAACCTACTTTGAACCTATTTGACTATTTATTAAATCTACTTTTAATCTATTTTCACTCTATATTGAACCTACTTTGTTCCTTTCTGACTCTACAATGAACCTCCTTTGACTACTTTAAATATACTTTGATTTGACTCTACATTGAACCTATTTTGTACCTTTCTGACTTTACATTTCACCTCCTTTGACTACTTTAAATCTACTTTGACTCTAAATTGAACCTCCTTTAACAACTTTAAACCTACTTTGTAGCTAATTAACTCTACATTGAACCTACTTTACACTTACTTTGACTACATTGAATTTACTATTAAACTATTTTGACTCTACATTCAACCTATTTTTTACCTTTCTGACTCTACATTGAACCTCCTTCGACTACTTTGAACCTACTGTGTTTCTATTTAACTCTGCTTTGAACCTACTATACACCTACTTTGACTCTACATTGAATTTACATTTAATCTATTTTGACTCTACATTGAACCTACTTTGTACCTTTTTGACATTACATTGAACCTCCTTTGACTGCTTTAAACCAACTTTGTGTAATTGACAGTACATTGAACCTACTTTACACTTACTTTTACTACATTGAGTCTACTTCTAATCTATTTTGACTCTACATTGTACCTACTTTGTACCTTTTTGACTTTACATTGAACCTCCTTTGACTGCTTTAAACCTACTTTGTGTAATTGACAGTACATTGAACCTACTTTACACTTACTTTTACTACATTGAGTCTACTTCTAATCTATTTTGACTCTACATTGTACCTACTTTGTACCTTTTTGACTTTACATTGACCCTCCTTCGACTGCTTTAAATCTACTTTGTGTGTAATGGACAGTACATTGAACCTACTTTACACTTACTTTTACTACATTGAGTCTACTTCTAATCTATTTTGACTCTACATTGTACCTACTTTGTACCTTTTTGACTTTACATTGACCCTCCTTCGACTGCTTTAAATCTACTTTGTGTGTAATGGACAGTACATTGAACCTACTTTACAACTACTTTGACTTTACATTAAATTTACATTTAATCTATTTTGACTCTACATTGAACCTACTTTGTACCTTTTTGACTTTAAATTGAATCTCCTTCGACTGCTAAAAACCTACTTTGTGTGTAATTGACACTACATTGAACCTACTTTACACTTACTTTGACTACATTGAGTCTACTTTTAACCTATTTTGACTCTACATCGAACCTTTTGTGACTACTTTAAACCTACTTTGTACCTATTTTACTCTACAAATGAAGAAAAAATTATTTTTGAAAACCTTAAAAGACAAAAATACTTTCAGACTCTTTCTTGAAGCTATACACATGGAATGATTTTAAATAAAATTGAACTATACATTTAACGTTTAACTATACGAAATGTGGAATAAGTAATGTGAAATCTGTATTGTGGAATACGGAATGTGAGATTAGGAATGTGGAATCCGGATTATGGGATAAGAAATATGGAATACGCGGAATCCGAAATGTGGAATTCCAAATCTAAGATCCGGAATCCAAATTCTGTGGTATCAATAATCTGTAGGATTCGAAATCCGAATTATGAATGATCCAGAATGTGGAATTAATATGCTCCAAAATGCGGATTGTTTGATTTAAAAAAAAAAAAAAAATTTTCACCAAATAAAAAATACAATGTAGAAACGGAAATTTAAAAAAACGATCGTTCCGGAACGTTAATTTTTTTGGTACTTATACTGTGAGAGACACATATACTTATTTGTATATATATATATATATACATGTATGTTTACATGGTATTTTTTATATATGTGTAAAGGTGCAGCTGCATCGTGTCTCGTTGCAAAAGGATCCTCTCCCGATTACAGTCGCGGTTTGCGAGGTCAGTCCCAGGGGCTTGAATGGGTCTCTCCCAAAGATCGTCCCGCGCTTCGTCCACCTGCACTCGAGACGTTCACCTGCGCGCGTGCCACGAAACAAACACCGCACACACAATATCATCAGAAAGATAACGAAGATAACATATAGTGTTTATATGTGTGTGTGTGTGTGCAGAAAAATATCCCTCGGCGAATTCCCTCTTGTATATATGTATATATATATATATGTACATGTAAAGAGAAAACATATATAAGAAAAAGAAGTGAAAAAAAAAAATAATAATTACGAAATCCTTCAAACGATATCAACCTTGAGAATCGAAGTCATGCTGTGACTCGCTCCTTTAAACACTTTTCTTATATATATACATTTATAGTTTTAATGCAAAATTATACATTTACAATGTTAAAAAAATTTATTTTTGATTCAATTTTAACGCTGTTATATTTTTTATAAGGAATTATTTAATATATTATATATTATTATTTTTATATATTATTGTTATTATTATATATTATTATTATTATTACTATTATTATTATTATTATTATTATTATTATTATTATTATTATTATTATTATTATTATTATTAATATAACATACACGGAAAAAAAAGATTTACCTGGAACAGCGAATAAGGTTTCACTGTGATAGCAAAAATTTTAATTGATTCAGTTAAATCTTTCGCTGTTTCAGGCAAATCTTTTTTCCGTGTACTTTATAATATATTACTATTATTAATATTAATATAATATATAATAATTTATAATAATAATTATAATAATAATAATAATAATATGTAACAGAGAATAATTATCTGAAGAGAGTGACAGTAGCCATTTGCATATTATACAATTCATCCACTTGAGTTGCAATGTTTCTACCGCTAGAGTCCGCCACAGTATGAGTCATAATTTTTTGTATATATTATATATTATTCATTTATTTTATCATCATATTTATTTCCACTAAAAAAAAATAAAGTCTCGTCCAAAATTACTAACATTACTACTGATGGACTAATAATTTTTATGGCAAAAAAATAATTCAAAAATAATCTCTTCTTTAATTTTTTTTTTGTTTTAAATTCAGTTATTTAAGCATTTGAAAATAAAACTATTTCCAATAAGAAATTTTGTTTTCAAATTAACACATGCAAATATATTTTTTTTTACGATATACAATTAATGTTTTCAAAAATTTGTCGAAAGGAGAGAAAAAAAAAGTGCAACACGATATAATATGCAAAGTCGGTTATAAAATTTATTGTTTACAGTTATGGTCAAGCAACTCGAGTTTTAAGAGGGGGTTGGGAGGAGGGAGGATATTATGGGAGAAATGCACACGCGCCGAGAGGATTAAAAAAGAGAAATGAGCAATTGAGAAGGAAGGAATAAGAGAGAAAGAAAGAGAAAGGGATACTTGGAACACCTTGCTCGGCAGGTGCCTTATCCCAAGAGGTGCAGGCTGTGTCCCTTGACCATAAAACCACCGGCTTACGTTCTATCCTCTCTCTATATATATATATATATATATCGGAGTATCATCGTTTCCGACTCGGTACTTAAAAATATGTTAGCGAACCGGCCGGGCACATAAGCACCGTGACCTCAACTGATGATAAAGATCTTAAACAAGAGCGGACACTGCTTATTTCGTTTCGCATCGAGGAAAATGTCAGATGCTCTCAAAAGTCAGTTTAAATATGCGGGGGAAAAAAAGGGGAGAGAGGGAGACCGTGACTGTAACTCTCTCTCTCTATCGTGAAAAGCACCCTCCCGTAATTCTCTCTTGGAGTGTTGGAGACATTATATACCGTAACGGCAGATCATAACTACCCTCCCGTTTCTGACACACACACACACACACTGAGAATAATTACCTGTTTGTGCCAACCGTTAAAGTTTCAGATCCTTGTCGGAGTCAGCCAGAAAAATGTTCCTAATTTGTGTCTTGTTCATCTGGCTAATTCATATAAAGACGTCGAATATTGTTGTATCACACCTTGCTTTAATGACGGGAAAAACTATTTTTTTTTTTTTGAAAATAAGAAATCAGTTATATGAGAAGCAGGTGTTTTGTGGATATATTTGAGTAATTCGTAACTGCAATGGAAAAACACTTAACACTTTCTCGGAAGGAACCTCTAAATTAAACCCACTTAGAACCGCTTTCTTAAAACTACAACTACTCAAATGGAAAGATTTCAAATAAAATTAAAACCTACAGTAGTTGGATGTTTAAAGTAATTTAGTGGCAACAAATATGCAGAAAAAAAGTATTTCTAGAAAACCTCAAAAGACAAAAAAAAAAAATTTTTAGACGCTTTCTTGGAGCTGCAACATTTAAATGGAATAATTTCAAATAAGTAATAGATTTCCCTATTTTGACTCTACTTTGAACCTATTTGACTCTACTTTGAACCTATTTGACTTTACATTCAACGATTAACATATATATACTTTTGATCTATTTTGACTGTACATTAAACCTACTTTACATTTACTTTAAGTCTACGTTGAACCTACTTTTAATCTATTTTGACTCTACATTTAAAACATTTTACACCTTCCGTGATTCTACACTAAACCTATTTTTTACCTTTTTTTGACTCTACATTGAACCTGCCATGAAATTTACATTGACTCTACTTTAAAACTACTTTGCACTTACCTTGACTCTATTTTGCATCTATTAAACACTACACTGAATAATGAAGATATTTTACACATACTTTGACTCTACATTGGACTTAATTTTTAGTCACTTTGACTGTACAATAAATTTACTGCTTCCTTACCTTGACTCAACTTGGAACCTATTTGACTTTACATTGAACATACTTTAAACCTAGTTTGACTCTACATTAAAGCTATTTTACCTTTATCTTGACTCTACATTGAACTATGAATATACTTTATACCTATTTTACCTCTACATTAAACCTACTTGACACCTAATATGACCCTACATTGAACCTACTTTGCACTTACGACGACTCCATATTGAACCAACTTCACAGCTACTTTGACTATACGTTTACTCCACAATGCCCCTACATTGACTACTTTGTACCAATTTGACTCTACATTGTACATACTTTTAAATTACTTTCAATATACTTTAAAATTACTTTGCCCTTACCTAGACACTACATTGAACTATGAATATACTTTGCACCTTTTTTTGAATCTATATTGAACATACTTTTTAACTATTTTAAATCTACATTGAACCAACTTGACATCTACTTTGACTCTACATTCAACTAATTTTGCTCTATCTTGAATTTAGTTAGTACCTATTTGACTCTATATTAAATATTTTTTTGCACATTTTTAACTCTACATTAAATCTACTTTGACTACTTTGTACTTTTTGTCTCTACATTGAACATACTTTAATCCTACTTTGTACATTTTTGACTCTCCATTAAACCTACTTTACACCTACTTTGACTCTACTTTGAACCTACTTTACACCAACTTTTACTCTACATTGAACCTATCTTGTTGCTATTTACTCTACACTGAAAATAATTATTACCCTTTTTACCTGCTTTTCGTCTAACTTGATTCTAATTTGTACATATTGGACTCTACATGAAATATTTTTTGTACCTATTTGACTTTACATTAAACTTACTTTACAACTACTTTGCCTATATATTGAATCTACATTGTCCCTAATTTGACTCTACTTTGAAGTGATTTTGCTCTACATTAAATTTAGTTAGTACCTATTTGACTCTACATTGAACAGTGAACATACGTTTCACCTATATTGTCTCTACATTGAAGATACTTTAAACCTATTAGACTCAACATTGAAGCTACTTTACATCTACTTTACATATACATTGAACCACCTTTGACTACTTAAAACCTACTTTATACCTAATTGAGTCTACATTAAGCCTACTTTACAACTTCTTTGACTCTACATTGAATCTACTTTTAACCTATTTTGACTTTATCTTAAACCTACTTTAAAGCTACTTTGACTCTACTTTTAACCTATATTGTACCATTTTTACTCTACATTGAACCTACTTTACAACTTCTTTGACTTTACATTGAATCTACTTTTAACCTATTTTGACTTTATCTTAAACCTACTTTAAAGCTACTTTGACTCTACTTTTAACCTATATTGTACCATTTTTACTCTACATTGAACCTACTTTACAACTACTTTGTCTCTACTTCGAACCTATCTTGTACTTAATTGACTCTACAATAAATCTACTTTGTACCTATTTGACTCTACATTAAACATACTTTACAACTACTTTCATTATATATTGAATCTACTTTGTACTTTTTGTGTCTACATTGAACATACTTTAATCCTACTTTGTACATTTTTGACTCTACATTAAACCTACATTACACCTACTTTGACTCTACTTTGAACCTACTTTACACCAACTTTTACTCTTCATTGAACCTACCTTGTTGCTATTTACTCTACACTGAAAATTTACTCTTACCCTTTTTACCTGCTATTCCTCTAACTTGATTCCAATTTGTACCTATTTGACTCTACATTGAATCTATTTTTAACCTATTTTGACTTTTTCTTAAACCTATACTTTAAAGCTACTTTGACTCTACTTTTAACCTACTTTGTACCATTTTTACTCTACATTGAACCTACTTTACAACTACTTTGTCTCTACTTTGAACCTATGCTGTACCTAATTGACTCTACATTAAACTTACTTTACAACTACTTTGCCTATATATTGAATCTACTTTGTCCCTAACTTGACTCTACTTTGAAGCGATTTTGCTCTATATTGAATTTAGTTAGTACCTATTTGACTCTACATTTAAATTTTTTTCACCTTTTTAACTCTACATTAAATCTACTTTGTACTTTTTATCTCTACATTGAACATACTTTAATCCTACTTTGTACATTTTTGACTCTACATTAATTCTTCTTTACACCTATTTTGACTCTACTTTGAACCTACTTTACACCAACATTTACTCTACATTGAACCTACCTTGTTGCTATTTACTCTACACTGAAAATAATTCTTATCCTTAATACCTGTTCTGCCTATAAATTGATTCTAATTTGTACCTATTTGACTCTACATTGAACAGTGAACATACATTTTACCTACATTGTCTCTACATTGAAAATACTTCAAACCTATATTTGACTCAACATTGAACCTACTTTACAACTACTTTGTCTCTACTTTGAACCTATCTTGTATTTAATTGACTCTACATTAAATCTACTTTGCATCTATTGGACTCTACATTAAACATACTTTACAACTACTTTGACTATATATTGAGTCTACTTTGTCCCTAACTTGACTCTACTTTGAAGTGATTTTACTCTACATTAAAGATACTTTAAATTTACTTTAAAACATTAAACCTATAATTTACACCTACCTAAACTCCACATTAGAACTACTGTGCCTTTTACTTGACTCTACGTTTTACCTATTGGACATTATACATTACATATGGAACATACACTTAATACCTATTTTTATTCTATATTTAATGTTTAAATGAATTTAATGTCAAAAAATTCAGCAAATAGGCATTTCAAGAAAATCTTAAAAGACAAAAATAGCTTTGATTGGATATTGAAAAGTAGAATGTAGGTATAGGATTAGTGATGTTTTACGTAGATATGTTAAATATGGGAAGTAGTATATATATAAGAAGAAGAAGTATAGAATATTAAAAAAGTAAAAAATAAAAAGTAGGATATAAGAATCATTATTTTTTTAAAAATAACAATTCAATGATCGAAAAAAGAAAATAAAAATCAACTTTAAAATTCTTTTTGTGCAGCGTAAATTTTCTAAAAATATATCTTATTATTCTAATCAAAAAAAAAAAAAAATCTGTCCCATTTTTCTTGTCAACTTTAAAAATATGTAACATAGTATCTTTACACTCCAAGTTCACATATACACAGACACACATATTTATAAATTGAAAACATTTTGAAATCGAATTTCGAAATAATTCATTTTATGTAAAACAGTCAGCATATTTTTTCCAGAAATTTAGATTCCTCATGCCCGATATAAATCAAATGTGAAGCGACTATGTTTGTTGTTCGAAGGTTATTTTGCGAGAGAACGAAAGAGAGAGAGAGAGAGAGAGACTATGATCTTCATCTCGCGCGCAGATTCTTTAGCATATATGTATTAGGACCAAAGTAGAGTATATATATATATATATAGTAGTCAGAGCAATTTCAATATAGGTATCATCCTGAAAGATATACTTCCGGTTGATGAAAAAAATGGACTTCATTTTTTTTCTTTCTTCAAAAAAAAAAGGTTACACTCACCCTTCAATGTGAGGTCCAGTCGTCTCTCTGTTGTTTTATATATATATATATATATATATAAACAAGAAAGAAAAGAGGGTCGTTTGTGAGTGAGGGAGTCAGCCACACGGCTGACTGAATAAAAATTATGGAATACGTTGCATATAAAGTAAGTGAAAAACAGACGGAGATGATGAATTGCTCGGCACACGAGGGAACACTATGAGGAGGAGGAAAGGGGGAGGGAGAGAGAGAGAGAGAGAGAGGGATGAGGAGATAACGGGCAGCGCCATCGATCACGTGCCACGGCCGGCAATGACGCGTCTTGCTTTTCTTTCATGCCCCCCCCCCTTCTTTTTCTTCGACAGCCCTCTTTTTCATCATCATCATCATCATCATCGTCTTCTTCTTCTTCTTCTTCAAAAATTGTTTACTCCTCAATTATTTTTCTTTCTCTACTTTTTTTCTTTTTGTTTTACCAAAACCATTATGATAATTCTCCAAATGAAATTCTCAAAAAAAAAAACAAATAATTTTTTTACTTTTAATCTGTTAATAAAATAGTAAAAATAAAAAAATACTGTAAAAAAATACTAAAATTATACTTTTGGTATCAAAATTGAACCAAAAATTTATGGTATTAAATTAATATCATTTTGTTTTAGTGATAGACTATTTTAAACCAAATTAGGTGACAGCGGTGGGATCGTGTATAAAAGACTTTTCTTCTTCTTCTTCTTCTTCTTCTTCTTCTTTTTTTCGAAAACCTAATGGAAAGTCTAGGGGAAAAAATATAAAAAAAATCCCTTTTCTCTTGTGAATGAAAAAAAATTCTCTCTCTCTCTCTCTCTCTCTCTCGATAAACCAGTTTTCGCCAAGTGTAAAAGATGTAAAGGGATTTAAGCACTAAGTAAATTTTGCAAGTTTGGAGAGAAGCTATGGTGGTTGAACGCTCTTGAGGAAGAGGAAGAAGTAGAAGAAGTAGAAGAAGAAGAAGAAGAAGAGAGGTTTTCAGAGTGTATGGCAGAGAGAAGGGACGATAAAGGAAACTGGAAGGCTGGCAGTTCGAGAGTCGTGCAAAATCTGCATTTCAGACTTCCATCCGTCTGTCCTTCCGTACGATGCCATCCCAAACCTCCCACTCTCTCTCTCCCCCCCCTCTCTCTCTCTCTCTTACCAACCAGAGCTTGCTTTAGGGGTAAGGGAAAGGGGGGTGAAAAGCTTGGTCGGAGAGCTTTCGAGCGGCTCGCAAACACTCTTCGCCGTACCGACTATCTACTCACCACCGATATATATATATACATTTTAACTTGCGCGCACCTTTTACCCCAGTGTCATTCTACTTTTGCTTTCCCTTCTAGTATTTGCCTTGGAAAGAGTGCAGCGTTGCTACGATGCTATGGGGATCAGCATTTTCCAAGTATATATGTATATATTGCCTTCAAGAGGAATCGTTATTTCAACTGAATGCCTCGGCTCCAGAAGTGGTCTCATCCGTTTCTTAAAATCTCCCCCTTTCTATATCAAATAAAAATTTTGTCTCCCGTTATGTTCTGATTGGGTATTTTTTATCCACATGAATAGTAACAGAGGTTAAAACTCGCGCTCAATGATGAAAATTAGGCGCCAAAAGTGACAGAGCTATGCTGTGGAGGAAACATGCATATACCTATGAGTAAATTAGACAGAAAACGAAAGGAACCAATGTCTGCGGAGAAAAAAAAAGTGGTTTCAAGTGTGTCAACAAATATAGGAAAAAGGATTTTTTGAAAACCTTAAAAGACAAAAAAAAAATTTAGACTCTTTCTTGAAGCTACGAAATTCAAATGGAATGATTTTAAATGTGAAAAAAACATAATTTTGACATTTTTTGACTCAACATTAAGGTCACTTTGATTCTACATTAAACCTACTTTTCACATATTTTGACTCTACATTGAACCTACTTTTCGACTAATTTCACTCTACATTGAACATACTTTGACTCTATTTTGAACCAACTTTGTACTTATTTGACTCTACATTTAACCTATTTTAAACATAGTTTGTACCTATATTTTATTCTACATTGAACCTACTTTACTCTTATTTTGACTCTACATTGAAGCTATTTTACACCTACTTCAAAACACTAAAAGGAAAATTCTTTAACACTACTGTTTGACTCTATATTAAATATATACTTTGAGCACTTTGAACCTACTTTGTTCTTTTTTGTCTCTACATTGAACATACTTCAATACTACTTTGATTAAACTTTGAACCTACTTTGTACTTTTTGACTGTATATTAAACCTTCTTTACACCTACATTGACTTTACGTTGAACCTACTTTGTACTTTTTTGACTCTACATTAAACCTACTTTAATTACTTTGTACCTTTTTTAACTCTACGTTACTTTACATCCTACTTTAAGTCTACTTTGAACCTACTTTGTACCTTTTAAACTCTACGTTGAACATAATTTACACCTACTTAGACTCTACATTGAACATTATTTGAACCTACTTTGTACATATTTGACTCTACATTAAACCTACTTTGATTCTATATTGAATCTATTTTAATACTACATTGAACCAACTTTTTAAGTATTTTGACTCTTCATTGAACTGTCTTCGACTCTACATCAAATCTACTTTCAGTCGAGTTTGACTCTACATTAAACCTACATTTATTCTACATTGAAGCTACTTTGAACCTACTACAATGACTTTACTTTATACGTTATTTGACTTCTTTAAACCTACTTTACACCTACTTTGACTCTACATTGAAATTACTTTTAATCTATTTTGACTCTTCATTGAACCTACTTCTTACCTTTTTGACTCTACATTTAACCTACTTTACACAAGCTTTGGCTCTACATTTCTCCTACTTTTCACATATTTTGACTCTACATTACGCCTACTTGGACTCTACATAGAACTTACTTTTCATCTCCATAAACAGTAAATTAAACCTACTTTTTACCTATTTTGACTCTTCATTGAACCGTCTTCGACTCTACATTGAATCTACTTTCAGTCGAGTTTGACTCTAAATTGAACCTACGCAAAACTTCTTTGACTCTACATTGAAACTACTTTATACATAATTTGACTCTACATTAAACCTACTTTTATTCTACATTGAAGCTACTTTGAACCTACTACAATGACTTTACTTTGTACCTTATTTGACTTCTTTAAAACTACTTTACATCTACTTTGACTCTACATTGAATTTACTTTTAATCTATTTTGTCTCTTCATTGAACCTACTTTGTACCTTTTTGACTCTACATTGAACCACCTTTGACTACTTTAAACCTACTTTTCACCTACTTTGACAGTACACTGAATCAATTTTTTACCTAATTTGACTCTTTCTTAACCTTCTTTGACTCTATAGGATTTATTCCAATTGACCCTCTTTTATTTATCAACCCAAACATAAATATATTCGTTGGCCAGTGTCGTTGTCCTCGTCATCATTGTCGTTGGCGACGTCATTCTATATACTATATATATGAGGTGCGAGTCTCTCTCTCTCTCTCTCGCTTCGAGAAACTGGAGTTGCGGGCTTGATATATGGAAATATATGCGAAGAGACGGAGGTTCGCATTTTTCCAGGCACCGTAGCATCATTTTCAACGTTGCCCTGTGGATTCAAGCTCTCCCTCGACCCCCTTACCCCCTCCCACCATCATCCCTTTTTACCACCCGCGCCACACTTTCATCGTCAACCCTTAATGACGCGCGTCTACTCGTTAAATTCGTGTCAGAGCTCTTATCTTTTACCTCTCACTCTTCTTGTCGTCATATATGACGAACTTACGTGCACGTTAGCCGCGAGTAGAGAAAATATAATAAATCCACATTTCTCTTCACATTCTCGAAATTCTCTCAAAAAATAAAAAAAAAAAGGTTTTCCTTTTTCTGAATTTTTTTTTTTTTATAATTTTAATAAATGAGAATTAAAATTGAAACAAAAATTCCCACCGCTGTCACTGCAATTTCTTTTTTTTAATATACGCAATTAACCGTGCAAAAATTTTACCATGGGCCAGATCGGGGCCGAATTACGCTGCCCTATTAGGAAATGAAACGCCGCACCTGATTTGGAAATCCACATATTCTGGTCGCTCTGATTTGCATCCTGATCAGGTGTGGCGTTTCATTCCCTACTAGGGCCCTGCTAGGGTAATTTCTACACAGGTAGTTGCCTTCATTGGTTACAGCGGTGGGATAGCGATTTTTTTCTAAAATTATTTCAAAATCCCACCGCTGTCACCAATGAGGGTGACAGCGGTGGGATTTTTTTCTTTTTAAATAATTGCAATGCGGTTACATTTATAGATAAAAAGGAGAGAAAAAAATTTGTTTCAAGGGATTCGTATTCCCTTTAGTTGAAAATTATATATATATATATATATGGGAAAATCTCTGCTGGCTTAATCGTAACAAGCAGTGTTACGTCACGTGTGCACTGTATTCGCAAGTGGCGGAAATTAAAGTCGAGCGAACAACTCGCCCACTAACTGCTCTCTCTCTCTCTCTCTCTCTCTCTCTCTTGCGTTCCTGCCCACATCTGCGGAATCTTATTAATAAATTACTCGAATAACCACCACCGCTAATACCAACTTCCAACACGCTGAGTAGGCAGCAGTTACGGCAGTTATACATTTCCCGGTAGAGTTGTCGGCGTCCAAGCACACGGATAGCGCCGAAATACTCGACATTTTACTCTCTTTCCCTCTCACCCTCTCTGTCTGTCTGTCTGTATATATATATATATATATATATATATACATATATAAAATTTAGTTTTACTCGGTTACAGAGTATCATGTACTCGGTGTACCCATAAAGTAACTTTCAACCGAAGGGAAATTAATGTGAATTAAATTTTAAACTCTATTTGTTCGTTCACGAAATATTCAACTGTTTTTTGCAATAGTAGAAAATACCGAGAAAGGGATGTTTAGAAAAATTGAATAGACAAACAATTTTCTTTTATGGACTAAATTCATTTTTACTCTTCAATGACCTTACATTGACTCTATATCTATATTGAAACTATTTAGAACCTATTTAAAACCTGCTTAGAACTTATTTAGAACCTTTTTAAAACCTGTTTAGAACCTATTTAGAACCTATGTTGATTCGACCTTAAATTTATTTTAATTCTAAAAGTTAAATTTTTTTATACTCCTACATTGAAACATCAAACACCAACAGAAAAATTCTTTGACTCTACATTAAACCTAGTTTGATTCTACATTAATTCTATGATAATATTTCATTGATTCTGCATTAACTCTACATTGACCATACCTTGGCGCTAAATTGATTCTTTATTGACCCTACATTGATCATGCCTTGACTCCAGATTGATACTTACTTAATGCTACATTAATCATAAAAATTAACTCTACATTCAACCATCAGTACATTTATTCTATTTTTATCCTACATTACATCTGTCTCTTACCAACCTTGAACATACAATAAAACTAGATTGTCTTTATATTAAACAAAATTTTACCCTCTACCTTGATTCTATTTTGTACACATTTGACTCTACATTAAACCTACTTTAATCCTACTTTGACTCAACTTTGTACGTACGTTGAACTTATTTGACTCTACATTAAACCTACTTTACACATACTTTACACCTACTTTGACTCTACGTTGAATCTACTTTGTACCATTTTAAGTCTACATTAAATCTATACTTTGACTATACTTTGTACTTTTTTTGTCTCTACATTGAACATACTTTAATTCGACTTTGACTGTACTTTGTACCTATTTGACTTTACATTGAACATACTTTACATCTACTTTGACTCTACATTGAATATACTTTGCACCTACTTAGACTCTACATTGAACATTATTTAAATCTACTTTGAACCTTTTTATCACTACATTGAACCTACTTTAAACTTTCACCTTTCCACTACTACAATTTCATTTTTACATTTCCACAGTATCGCGCCAGTATTGGCAAAATAATAATACAAGTATCGAGGCAGAACTGGTACAAGTATCCAGCCAATACTGGCACAGAAATAGCATTAGTATTGGGCCAGTACTGGCAGAGTACTGGTACCATTATCGCGACATTACTGACACAGTAGTGGTATTAGTATCTTATCAATACTGGCACAGTACTGGTACTAGTATTTCGCAAATACTGGTACAACACTGGTAGTATTGGTAGCAGTATCGTGCCATTACTGGCACAGCACTCGTACCAGTATCGCGCCATTACTGGCACAGTACTGGTATTCGTTTTGCCCCATTACTGTCACACTACTGGTACCAGTATCGCGCCATTACTGGCACACTACCGGTACGAGTATCGCGCCAATACTGGCACAGTACTGGTATTAATTTCGCCCCAGTACGAGAACTACTGGTACCAATATCGCCTTAGTACTGAACCAAAACTGTAAGAACTGGCACACGTATCACGCCAGTACTGGCACAGCACGGGTGTCGGTATCACGGCAGTACTGGTACATCACTGGTACCAGTATCGCGCCAGCATTGGCACAATACTGGTATTAGTATCGCGCCAGTACTGGCAAGTTACTGGTACCAGTATCGCGCCAGCATTGTCATAATACTGGTATTAGTATCGCGCCAGTACTGGCAAGTTACTGGTTCCAGTATCGCGCCAGTACTGGTACATCACTGGTACCAGTATCGCGCCAGCATTGGCACAATACTGGTATTAGTATCGCGCCAGTACTGGCACAGTACTGGTATTCGTTTTGCCCATTACTGGCACACTACTGGTACCAGTATCGCGCCATTACTGGCACACTACCGGTACGAGTATCGCGCCAATACTGGCACAGTACTGGTATTAACTTCGCCCCAGTATGAGAACTACTGGTACCAATATGGCCTTAGTATTGAACCAACACTGTACGAACTGGTACCTGTATCACGCCAGTACTGGCACAGCACTGGTTTCAGTATCACGGCAGTACTGGCACATCACTGGTACCAGTATCGCGCCAGCATTGGTACAATACTGGTATTAGTATCGCGCCAGTACTGGCAAGTCACTGGTACCTGTATCGCGCCAGTACTGGCACATCACTGGTACCAGTATCGCGTTAGTACTGGCAAATCACTGGGACCAGTATCGCGCCAGTACTGGTACTAGTAAGGTAAAGCTTTAATAGTGAATGTAAAAGTAGAATAATTATTATTAAACTACTTTTAAAAAAAAATAACAAAAAACATAAAGAAAAATAATTATTACAAATTATAAATTACAAATTTAACACTACTAATGAGAAATTATCTCTACTTTGTGTATAGCATTACTATTATCATTTAAATGAAACAAAATACCAGTATAGTCATCGCTTTGGTACTTATTATTATCACAATCGTACTGTTGATTAGAGAAAAAAAAAGAAAGCGAAAGTTCCATTAACATTTCTTGATGGGACCTCAAGAGAAATTGTCAAGCAAATGCCGTGATAATATATATTTATATATATATATATATATATATATATATATATATATATATATAATATAATTTGAGCACTTTTTAAGTGCTTAACGTGTGTGCATTGGTCCGAGACGACATTTCTTAAACAACATGAATATTCATATATAAATGATATTCCTCACTGATCGGTGCGAATGGAAAAAGGAAGTAATTCCTACTGGTTGTGTATGTGAATTCTGAAAAGACAGACTCGTTTTTGACCTCTATATGTGACATGGCTAATAATGATAGAAATTTAGAACCTCTTTCTTTCTCTCTCTCTCTCTCTCTCTCTTTTTGTTACTTCCGGTTTGAATACATGAGACATCTGTTTTTGTAAAAAGGTCTTTTTGAAAAAAATTAGCATCTTTTAGGGGTTGCGCTAATGGACTTGATTTAAGATATAGAGTCAACAGTTAACTCGCTATATCTACTTCAATTATATATACATGTTTCGAAATTTTTTTTGATTCCATCTGTGTGGGAAAATTTTTATTTACTTTTTTAAAAACCTGGAAAAATTCTTTTTTAATCGATGAAAATTATTTGGAAATTTTTCGAATTGTGTCGCATAGTTATAGGTTAAATGTTAGAATTTTTAATTAAATTTGTTAGAATAACGAAAACTTTTAATTTTTAAAACTTCAAATTGTTAAAATTTCATATTTTAAATTCTATAAAGAGTTTGAATTTTTAAAAGTTTAGATTCTTAAAACTTGTAATTATTATAATTTTGAACAAGTAGTAGAATTTCCATTTTTTCGGATTTCCAAATTTTAAAAACATATAAAAGTTATATAGAATATTGTTAAAAGTTGAAAATTTTGAATTCAGAAGAAGTGTTTATAATTTTTTAAGTTTTAGAAATTCAAACATTTTGTAAGATGCTAATTTTGTGGATTTTCTACATTTTTAACACTATTCTAAATTTTTGTAAATTTAAATTTTAAGAATCGAAAAATTCGAATTTTTGAACAATTAGAAAGTAAATATGATTAAAACAAAAAGAATTCTAACTTTTAGAAATTTTAACTTTTGAGAATAAATAATTTATGGAATCTTCTATTATTTATATCTTTCATCCCACTTGGAATGATTCCCCGGAAAGTGCCCCCTCGAGGTTCTATCAGAATTCCGCCGGAACTTCCAACGTAATTCCATCGGAATTCCATCGGAGTTCCAAAGAATTTCCGATGGGATTCCGACGGTATTCTGACGAAATTCCAACGGAATTAGAACTCTAAAAATTTTGAAAAAATTAATCGGAATTCCGTCGGAATCCCATCGGAAATTCTTTGGAACTCCGATGGAATTCCGACGGAATTACGTTGGAAGTTCCGGTGGAATTCTGATATAGAACCACCAGGGGGCACTTTCCGGGGGAATCTTTCCAAGTGGGATAGAATTTCAAATTTTTAATAATTCTAATTTTTAAGATTTGAAAATTCAAACTGTTAACAATTTGAAATTTTTAGAAATTATAATTTTTTTAGGAAATAACGAATAAAATTTCTTTAAACATTTAAAAACTGTTGTTTTTAATTTTATTCAAAAAAATCATTTCATTTGCCACGGGGAAAAAAAAATTTACGTCGAACAGCGAAACGTTTCACTATATAGTAGCAAAATTTTTACTTGTTTCAGTTTTAATTCTTTTCGCTATATTCTAGTGAAACCTTTCACTGTTTCAGGTAAATATTTTTTTTTCATATGTATACTTTCTTAATCTGAATTAGTAAAAATTTTAAATAATTTCAATTAGTGACTCAGTTTTTTGCTTTTGAAATTTTATTCGTATTTCCTAAAAATTATAAGTAAAATCTAAGTAATTCAAAAGAATTAAGTGAGTCATTAATTCAAAATTAGTTGAAATTTTTATGAATTAAAATTTAGTCAGTGTTGTAGGTTTAAGAAACAATATATAAGTAGATCTAAGAATTTTTTTTTTGTCTTTTGAGGTTTTCTATAACAATTTTTTCTGTATTTATTCACACTATTTAAAATAATTTCATTTGAGTATAGGCTTCAAGATAGTGTCTAAAAAATTTTTTTTTCTCTTAAGTTTTCTAAAAATTTTTCCAAATTTGTTGACACTAAATTTCTTTAAACATCCAATTACTGTATATTTCAATTTTATTTGAAATCATTCGAACAATTTTAAATATAAATTAAAGATATTTTTGTCATTTACGTTCGAATTGTGCCAGTTATAAGGGTTAAAGAATAATTTTTTTTTTTAAAATGGTAAAAAAAATTGTTATTTCTTTGATTACTTTTTTTTTGAACACTGCGAGAAGTATTTATTCAATTTTTTTTTTTTTAAATTAAAGAGTATTGAAAATAAGTAAATGGTTGCGTAGAGGCGAAAATTCTTTTTTTTTTCTTTTGGGTATACAAAAAAATAATCAGTTCTTTTACCAGAAAACCCCCATGAAAGGAATATATAAGTGTGTGTTTGTAGGAACAGGAAGGAAAGGGGAAGGAATAAGACCATCTCCGGGAGTGTGGAGGGTAGCGGTAGCAGTTAGCACCAAAATAAAATAAGGATGAAACAAAACGAATGGCAGGAAAAATAAGTCGACCCTTATCTCGTCCTCGTCCCGTTTGGTCTATGCATATTCAGGAGGTACTCTCTCTCTCTCTCTCTCTCTCTCTCTCTCTCTCTCTCTCTCTTTATCTTATTTTTTCTCTCCCTCTGTCTCCTTCTCTCTTTCATTCTCTTCCCGTTCCTTCACAGTCGCGATTCTGTTCACCGCACCCCGTCGTTTCAAGCGATTCTCCTGGTACGCGCCGGACTCTATACTTACACCCGTTCACCACCCGCTAATTTCTAGGCTTCCTTCTTTAATTGCACCGGCACGATAATAAGACCGTCCGTGCGTATAGGTTAGGTCTGTGTACTCATTTATACCTATATATATATATATATATGTACCAACGTCGTTTACCCGGTACCGTATAACGAGGTAACACCCATTCTTACACCCCCGACCATCGTGATAATCTTTATTACTCGAACGAAAACGTCGGCAAAAGCCACTGAACGTATATATATATATATATATACCGTCGAGAGCGAGTTCCCAAAGTAAAAATTATTATTTTTCTCTTTCTTTCTTTCTTTCTGTTTCAACAAAAAAAAAAAATGTCTGAAGGCAACTAAAAAAAAATGATTCAAATTCAAATTGTATATGAAGAATTAGAATTTAATTGTAAAGCGAAACTGTCGTTTGGCGAAGAAAATTGAATGTTGTGTTGTGGTGGATGGCCCATTGTTGACGTTATAATTAACTATATGAGACTTTATTTAAGAAATATGTGGCATAGGATATAGAAAACGTTAAATTGAGAATTTTATATCCGTTCACCATATCTTTGATCCCACAATGAATAGTAATTTATTGTGAGATCAAAATAGGTTCAAGATTGAAGTTCAAGGATACAAAAATTAGGGTATCAAGGGTTAAAGTATAAATACAATCTGGAATCAAAGTAAGTTTAAAATAGATGGAAAGTAGATTCAACGTGTTGAATTAATGTAAGGTCAAAGCACGTTTGAGGTTGAAGTTCAAAGTAAGGGTTAAAGTAGCTTAATTGTAGAGTTAATGTAAGAACAAAGAAGATTTAAAGTAAATTTAAGATTGGGTCACGATAAAATCCATACAATATAGAGTCAAAATAGGTGCAAAGTAAATTCAATGTAGTGACAAATCAAGGTATAAAGTAGGTTCAATGTAGAGTCAAAGTAGGTTAAAAGTAGATTCACTGTAGAGCCAATTAGGTACAAAGTAGGTTTAAAGTATGTCAAAGGAGGTTCAATGCACAGTCAAAAAGGTACAAAGGAGGTTCAATGTAGAGTGAAAATGTACAAAGTAGGTTCAAAGTAGTCAAAGGAGGTTCAATGTAGAGTCCAAATAGGTTAAAAGTAGATTCAATGTAGAGTCAAAATAGTTGTAAAGTAGGTTCAATGTAGAGTCAATTAGGTAAAGTAGGTTTAACGTAGTCAAAGAAGTTTTAATATAGAGTCAAATAGGTACAAAGTTGGTTCAATGTAGGGTCAAATAGGTTCAAAGTAGGTTTAAAGAATTAAAAGTAGATTCACTGTAGAGTTAATTAGGTACAAAGTAGGTTTAAAGTAGTAAAAGGAGGTTCAATGCAGAGTTAAAAAGGTACAAAGTAGGTTGAATGTAGAGTGAAAAGATACAAAGTAGGTTAAAAGTAGTCAAAGGAGGTTCAATGTAGAGTCCGAATAGGTTACAAGTAGATTCAATGTAGAGTCAAAATAGTTGTAAAGTAGGTTCAATGTAGAGTCAATTAGGTAAAGTAGGTTTAACGTAGTCAAAGAAGTTTCAATATAGAGTCAAATAGGTACAAAGTTGGTTCAATGTAGAGTCAAATAGGTTCAAAGTAGGTTTAAAGAATTAAAAGTAGATTCACTGTAGAGTTAATTAGGTACAAAGTAGGTTTAAAGTAGTAAAAGGAGGTTCAATGCAGAGTTAAAAAGGTACAAAGTAGGTTGAATGTAGAGTGAAAAGATACAAAGTAGGTTAAAAGTAGTCAAAGGAGGTTCAATGTAGAGTCCGAATAGGTTACAAGTAGATTCAATGTAGAGTCAAAATAGTTGTAAAGTAGGTTCAATGTAGAGTCAATTAGGTAAAGTAGGTTTAACGTAGTCAAAGAAGTTTCAATATAGAGTCAAATAGGTACAAAGTTGGTTCAATGTAGAGTCAAATAGGTTCAAAGTAGGTTTAAAGAATTAAAAGTAGATTCACTGTAGAGTTAATTAGGTACAAAGTAGGTTTAAAGTAGTAAAAGGAGGTTCAATGCAGAGTTAAAAAGGTACAAAGTAGGTTCAATGTAGAGTGAAAAGATACAAAGTAGGTTCAAAGTAGTCAAAGGAGGTTCAATGTAGAGTCCAAATAGGTTACAAGTAGATTCAATGTAGAGTCAAAGTAGTTGTAAAGTAGGTTCAATGTAGAGTCAAATAGGTTCAAAGTTGGTTTAACGTAGTCAAAGAAGTTTCAATATAGAGTCAAATAGGTACAAAGTTGGTTCAATGTAGAGTCAAATAGGTTCAAAGTAGGTTTAAAGAATTAAAAGTAGATTCACTGTAGAGTTAATTAGGTACAAAGTAGGTTTAAAGTAGTAAAAGGAGGTTCAATGCAGAGTTAAAAAGGTACAAAGTAGGTTCAATGTAGAGTGAAAAGATACAAAGTAGGTTCAAAGTAGTCAAAGGAGGTTCAATGTAGAGTCCAAATAGGTTACAAGTAGATTCAATGTAGAGTCAAAGTAGTTGTAAAGTAGGTTCAATGTAGAGTCAAATAGGTTCAAAGTTGGTTTAAAGAATTCAAAGTAGATTCACTGTAGTGTTAATTAGGTACAAAGTAGGTTTAAAGTTGTCAAAAGAGGTTCAATGCAGAGTTAAAAAGGTACAAAGTAGGTTCAATGTAGAGTGAAAAGGTACAAAGTAGGTTCAAAGTAGTCAAAGAAGGTTCAATGTAGAGTCCAAATAGGTTAAAAGTAGATTTAATGTAGAGTAAAAGTAGGTTTAATGTAGAGTTAAATACGTACGAAGTTGATTTAAATTTAAATTAATGTAGTGGTAATGGTAAAAGTGAATTTAGAATAGTGAAAATGGAACGGTTAGGCAAAAAGTGGAAATAAAATTAGGATAATGAAAATGGAAATGAAATTACATAATCGACCTCCAGTATATATATATATATATATATATATATATATATGTAGTCTAGGTCGGGTACACTGTTTTTCTTTTCCCTTTAATTCAAGTGCAATATGTGAAGGAACCTAAGTGTTCCGACCTTGACTAAATTAACACATATTAACGGTTCATTTTTGAATAAAATGAATACTGATCCAGTAAATTTTGAGTGAATGAAAATTTATTTTTCATTCAAATTTACTGTTAGCATAAATAGAACTAAATAGTTTTTTTTGAAAACCTAAAAAGACCAAATTACCACATAGATTAATTTAGGTACTTATTAACAATTTTTTTTCGATTGGAACTAAATTTTCCGATACTGGTACCAGTACTGCCAGCGCTGTGCCAGCACTGTGCTAGTATTGGCGTGATACTAGTACTAATACTGCCAGTACTGTACCATTTTAGGCGCGAAACTGGTACCAGTATTCTACCAGTAGTGGCGCGATACTAGTAACAGTACTGGCGTGATACTGGTACCAGTATTGTATCAGTATTGGGACCAGTACTGCCAGTGCTGTGCCATTATTGGCGCGATACTAGTACGAGGACTGTGCCAGTATTGGCGCGATATTGGTACCAGTACTAGCGTGATACTGATAATAGTACTGGCGCGATGCTGGTACCTGTACTGTGCCAGTACTGGCGCGATACTGGTACTAGTATTGTATCAGTATTGGGACTAGTACTGCCAGTGCTGTGCCATTATTGGCGCGATACTAGTACGAGGACTGTGTCAGTATTGGCGCGATATTAGTACCAGTACTGGCGTGATACTGATACCAGTACTGGCGCGATGCTGGTACCAGTACTGTGCCAGTACTGGCGCAATACTGGTACTGGTAATTTTTAGTATGGTAGAAAAAAATGATTTGATTTTTTTTGTACAAGGCGAAAAAAAGGTTATATTAAGGCAAAATTCTATGAGAAAAGAGAGACGGAGAGAGAGAGAGAGAGAGAGAGAGAGAGAGAGAGGGGAAAATTCAGATGTCAGAAGGGTTCTATGCCCCTCGCGAGAGAGTTCGGCCCTGTGGTCATGCCAGCAGGAAGGAAACGCAAAATAAATATAGCGACGCGCACCAACCGAGAGCTTGGGATCGAGTACATATATATATATATATATATATATATATATATATATATATATATATATATATATATATATATATATAGTAGAACTGGAACTGGACGGCAGTCCGGCCAGAAAGATACATATTTTTAAATATTTTAGTCACGGTTCGCAATTGCCTCGTCACGCAGCCTTGCCACCTACTGCCTAGTGGCCATTACGTACCTACTACTTACCAGGGCTTCTACCTGGACATTGCGTTCAAGTATGAACGTCCCTCTCCTCGTAACACTGAGCGAGAAGAGTTCTGTTATATATACTATATATACATATATACATATACGCACCTACAGGGTATCCATAAAGAAATTTTCAACTCACATTACTCCCTTTTCTCTTTTTCATTTTTTTTTTTTTTTTTTTTTTTTTTTTTTTTTTTTTTTTTTTAATATACATGTATAAACTCTTGCTTTTTTTACCCTCTCATCTTTCTCATAATTTTAAGGTATACCGCGGAACTCTCAGGAAGAGAGAGAAGGAGAGAGAGAGAGAGAGATTCATTTTTACTTGTCAACTTGTTTTTGAAATTTTCAAATTTTAACAATTTCATATAAATTTTAAGAATCCAATAAACTTTTAGGAATCCGCTCTTTTGGAATTCTAACTTTTTAGAATTTTAATTTAGGGAATTTGATATCTTTTGGAATCTATATAACATTTTTAAGAATTTTAAGTTTTATCTAAGATTTGAAAATTTGTAAATTTAAACTTTTCATAATTCTAGTTTTTCAAATTTTTAACTATAAAGTTTTGGAAAATTCAAACAAATGGAAGTTCTTTTTTTTCAAAATTCCGTATTTCAGATTCCACATCATGGATTCCATATTTCCAATTCCCAATTCTACTTTTCACATTCCGTATTCCATTTTTCACCTGTTCCTGAGCTTTTTTTTTATATTCTCAACATATTCGCTTGAAAATCGTTACTCGAGGGTTTTCAGGGTCGCTGATTACGAATCTGGTGTCCATTTTTTAAAATTCAAAATGGCCGACGACTTTTGGAAAAACTTAACGTATTCATCTGAAAATAGTTACTCGGGGGTTTTTTGGGTCGCTGATGAAGAGTCCGGTGTCCGTTTTTCAAAATTCAAAATGGCCGATCCAATATGGCCGAAGAATTAAAAAAAAAATAGTGTTCGGTATCGCTTGAAAATCGTTACTCGGGGGTTCTTGGGGTCGCTGATTACAAATCTAATGTTACTTTTTCAAAATTCAAAATCACAGAACCAATATGGCGGATATATATTTTTTTTTAATTTGACGTTTTTACTTGAAACTCATTATTCAGGGGTTTTCAAGGTCGCTGATTACGAATCTGATATTAGTAAATTGTATTGATTTTTAATTTTTTCTGTCCGCCATATATTGGATCCGACATTTTAAATTTTGAAAAACTTACATCAAATTTGAAATCACCGACCCCGAAAACCTCCGATTAACGATTTTCAAACGAATTCGAACGATTAGTTAAAAATTCGTCCGCTATATTGGATCCGACATTTTGAATTTTGAAAAACGGACACCGGATTCTTCATCAGCGACACTAAAAACCCCCGAGTAATGATTTGCAAGCAAATATGTTTAACTTTTGAAAATTCGTCCGCCATATTGGATCCGCCATTTTGAATTTTCCAAATCTGACGTCTGTTTTTTAATCAGCAACCTCAAAAACTCAAGAATACCCAGTAATATTTAAATTAAATTAATTACTTTTTTTTGTACTGGTATACGCACTCAAATTGGCCTTGTTGAAAAAGGTGTCACGACACGACTTTTTGCGTAGACTATTAATGTGACTGAGAGTGTCAAAAAAATTAAATATTTTTTGCAATTATATTTGCAAAATATTACAATTATAATTTAGAATTCAAAATATTGAATATTCTGCTATTAAAATCTTGTTTTTATTATGAAATTTAAGCAGCTGCGGGTCCCTCGGAGTCAAATAATATCAACTCCAGACACGTGAGGGTTAAATTCCGTATTCCGGATCCTATATTCCACATTCCGGATCCAACATTGCGTATTCCATATTCCTCATTTCTTATTTCGGATTATACTTTCAGAATCTGGAATCCGATATTTTGAATCTAGAATGTGGTATTCAGAAAATGAAATGTGAAATACGGAATTTTGAAAGTGGAATCCGGAATCTGATATACGGAATTTTGAATGTGGAATCCGGAATACGGAATGTGGGATCCGGAATACGGAATTTTTGAGAGCGGAATCCGGAAAGTGGAATACGAAATTTTAAAAGTGTGATCCGGAATCTAAAATACGGAAATTGGAATGTGGAATCCGGAATTTTATAAGTGCGGGATCCGGAATCTGAAAAACGGAATTTTGAATGTGGAATCCGGAATACGGAATTTGAACGTGGAATCCGGAATTTCATAAGTGCGGGATCCGGAATACGGAATTTTAAAAGTGGGATCCGGAATCTGAAATACGGAATTTTTAATGTGGAATCCGGAATTTGAACGTGGAATCCGGAATTTTTATAAGTGCGGGATCCGGAATACGGAATCTTGAAACAGGAATACAGAATTTTAAAAGTGGGATCCGGAATCTGAAATACGGAATTTTGAATGTGGAATCCGGAATGTGAGATCCGGAATACAGAATTTTTGAAAGTGGAAACCGTTATGTGGAATACGGAATTTTAAAAGTGGAATTCGCAATACAGAATTTTGAAAGTGGAATCCGGAATTTTATAAGTGCGGGATCTGGAATATGGAATTTGAACGTGGAATCCGGAATTTTATAAGTTCGGGATCCGGTAAACAGAATTTTGAAAGTGGGATCCGGAATCTGAAATACGGAATTTTGAATGTGGAAACCCGGAATGTGGAATCCGGAATACGAGATCCGGAATACGGAATGTGGAATCCGGAATACGAGATCCGGAATACGGAATTTTAAAAGTGGGATCCGGAATCTGAAATACGGAATTTTGAATGGGGAATCCGGAATGTGTAATCCGGAATGTGAGATCCGGAATACGGAATTTTTGAAAGTGGAATCCGGTATGTAGAATACGGAATTTTTAAAGTGGAATTCGCAATACAGAATTTTGAAAGTGGAATCCGGAATTTTATAAGTGCGAGATCTGGAATATGGAATTTGAACGTGGAATCCGGAATTTTATAAGTTCGGGATCCGGTAAACAGAATTTTGAAAGTGGGATCCGGAATCTGAAATACGGAATTTTGAATGTGGAAACCCGGAATGTGGAATCCGGAATACGAGATCCGGAATACGGAATTTTAAAAGAGGAATACGGAATTTTAAAAGTGGGATCCGGAATCTGAATTACGGAATTTTGAATGGGGAATCCGGAATGTGTAATCCGGAATGTGAGATCCGGAATACGGAATTTTTGAAAGTGGAATCCGGTATGTGGAATACGGAATTTTAAAAGTGGAATTCGAAATACAGAATTTTGAAAGTGGAATCCGGAATTTTATAAGTGCGGGATCTGGAATATGGAATTTGAACGTGGAATCCGGAATTTTATAAGTTCGGGATCCGGTAAACAGAATTTTGAAAGTGGGATCCGGAATCTGAAATACGGAATTTTGAATGTGTAAACCCGGAATGTGGAATCCGGAATACGAGATCCGGAATACGGAATGTGGAATCCGGAATACGAGATCCGGAATACGGAATTTTAAAAGTGGGATTCGGAATCTGAAATACGGAATTTTGAATGGGGAATCCGGAATCTGTAATCCGGAATGTGAGATCCGGAATACGGAATTTTTGAAAGTGGAATCCGGTATGTGGAATACGGAATTTTAAAAGTGGAATTCGAAATACAGAATTTTGAAAGTGGAATCCGGAATTTTATAAGTGCGGGATCTGGAATATGGAATTTGAACGTGGAATCCGGAATTTTATAAGTTCGGGATCCGGTAAACAGAATTTTGAAAGTAGGATCCGGAATCTGAAATACGGAATTTTGAATGTGGAACCCGGAATGTGGAATCCGGAATACGAGATCCGGAATACGGAATTTTGAAAGTGTAATCCGGTATGTGGAATATACGGAATTTTAAAAGTGGAATTCGGAATATGGAATTTTGAAAGTGGAATCCGGAATATGGCATTTTGAAAGTGGAATCCGGAATTTTATAAGTGCGGGATCCGGAATACGGAATTTTGAAAGTGGAATACGGAATTTTATAAGTGCTCGATCTGGAATACAGATTTTTGAAAGTGAGATTCAGAATGAGGAATACGAAAATTTTTGAAAGTCAAAAAATTGAAAATTCGAACTTTTTGAAAATTCTTGTTTTCTTGAGTTTTACGCCGCATTATTTGCACGTGACATTTTTGTCAAAATTTTAGAAAAAACATTCTAAAATTAACGGCACCCATCAGACAAAACAAAAAAAAAAAAAAGCAAAACAAAAAATTTGTATTTTTTTTTTTTTTTTTTGTACATAAAAATGTAGATACACCCGATGGTATGGAGGATCATGTCACGCATGTTATAAGAATGCGATAAGTCGCGTCGCATCGCGGCGATGTCAGAATAAAACCATAAGGAATAAGCCTTCTCCGACAAGCGGGATAGCATATATACCAGAGCCAATGTCGGTGCCATTGTGTCGCTCGGTCCTATACTAGCAATGGCGTACATATATATATATATATATAATTTCGAAGGAGTCTCGCTAGCGTGACCTTATTCCACTAAAATATACGCGACCGGCATGCAAAACAAAAGAAGGCAACGTTGGCAACCGGTAGCTGACCGATCGGGCCCAGACACGCACCGACGCCATTGTTTCAAGAGCTGTTCACGCGTGACCAAAAGTCCCTCCAAAGAGAGTACCGAAAAGGTCAACCCACCTATTTCCATTGTCTCTCTCTCTCTCTCTCTCTCTTGTCAAAAAAAAAAAAAAATTACGTGCTTGAATTTCTAAAGTTTTTGAATTCGAAAGCGGTTACAAATTTTTTTTTTTTTTTTTTTTTTTTTCTCTAATATTCTTTTCTTCATCCTCAATCAAAAAAAAGAAGAAGATAAAGACGACTTTATCTCTATACATATACTCGAGTATACACATCTATAGAAAAAAGATTTCTTTGATTCAAATAAGTAATCAATTTTTTTGACAAAATTTTTTTCTTTGATACAAAGAAAATTTTATTTGTTTTAAACAAATTATCTTTGAATCCATAAGCAAAGAACTTTTTCATTTACTCTCTATATATCTGAATTAGTAAAAATATTTACTATAATTTAAATTAGTGACTCACTGTTTGCTTTAAAATTATAGTTAAATTTTACTAATTGTTAGTAAATGTTACTACTAATTAGTAAAAATTTTACTAATTGAGAAGCAAAAAGTGAGTTACGAATCTGGTGTCCATTTTTTAAAATTCAAAATGGCCGACGACTTTTGGAAAAATTTAACGTATTCATCTGAAAATAGTTACTCGGGGGTTTTTTTGGGTCGCTGATGAAGAATCCGGTGTCCGTTTTTTAAAATTCAAAATGGCCGATCCAATATGGCGGAAGAATAAAATAAAAAATCGTATTCGGTATCGCTTGAAAATCGTTACTTGGGGGTTTTTTGGGGTCGCTGATTACAAATCTGATGTTACTTTTTCAAAATTCAAAATCATGGAACCAATAGGGCGGATATATTTTTTTTTAAATTTGACGTAATTAGTTAAAAGTTTACTAATTGAGAAGCAAAAAGTTAGTCACTAATTCAAATTAGTAAACTTTTTTACTAATTTAGATTTAGAGAGTAATTTACAAATTTCTTTCATTCAAAGAATATTTCTTTAAATTAAAAAAATTTCCTTTTAAACTCTAAGAAGGCTTTTTTTGCTAAAAAAAAAAAAAAAATATTTTAAATGAAAGAAAACAAAGACAAAAAAAAGTGGTTTCTTTAAATCAAAGAAATCTTTTCTTTGGGTGATATAAATACATATATTAATCAGCAAATATGATTTTTGATGAATAAAACCAGAAAGTAAGGAATTATTTTTTAAAATTGTCGAGAGAAATTAAAAATATCAAAAAATTCAAATTGTTTGGAATTATAGTTTTTAAAAATTTCCAAATTTTAAATATTTAAAGTTTTTTGAATTTTTAACAAATTTAAAATTTTTACTTTTGGGAAAATCTAGTTTTTTAATAATTTGCAAATTTTAATAATTCCAATTTTTAAGAATATCAAACTTTTAGGAGTCTAAATTATTATAAGAATTCTAAGTTTTGGAAATTTTAATTTATATGATAAATCTCTAAATTTTGAAATCTATAAAGTTTAACAATTCTAAAGTTTTAAAATTTTACAAAATTTGAAAATTCGAACTTTTAAATAATAATTTTGAATTTTTACAAATTAGAAATTTTAAAAATTCAAACAAAATGAAAATTTTAAGTTTTAATTATTCTAGTTTTTTAAATTTTCAAATTTTAACCATTTGAAGTTTTACAACTTTTAACAAATAGAAAATTTTAAGTTTTGAGAATTTTAGTTTTTGAAATTTCCAAATTTTAACAATTCCAAGTTTTAAGAAACCCCAAACTTTTAGGAATACGAATTTTTATAGGATTTCGAACTTTTGGAAAATCTATAACTTTTAAAAAATATTAATTTATGAAATCTCCATTTTCTGAAATCGTTAAATTTTAACAATTCTAAGTTTTTAGATGTTAAAATTTGAAAATTCGAACTTTTACCAATTTTGACATTTTTTGCAAATTAGTAGTTTTTGGAAATTCTAATTTTTGGGAATTCTACTTTTTGACAGTACAAAATTGTGTAAAATTTGAAGTTTAAAAAGTTGAAAATTTTAGAAATTCAAGCAAATTTATTGAAAATTAAATGCTGTTGGTAATTTAGTTTTTAAATTTTTTTCCAAATTTTAAGCATTTGAAATTTTGGAAATTCGAATAATTGAAAAATTTTAACTATTTTACCTTTATTAAGATTCCGAACTTTTAGAAATTCGAACTTTTTGGGGGGTTTATAACTTTTGAGAATTCAAATTTAAACTTACTAACAACATGTTAAGTTTGAGAAAATAAAATATTTAAAAATTTGAAATTTTGAAATTCTAATTTTTTTCTGTAATTTTGTCTATCGCTTGTAACAGTTCTATAACTTTTAGAAATTTGAAAGTTTTAAAATTTGAAAATTTGATTTTTTAAGTTTGAACTTTTAGAAATTTGGAGATTTATAAAATTCTCTCTTTGTGGAATTTTTTTTTTTTTTGAAATTTCCAAATTTTAACTATTCACATTTTTAAGACCAAAATTCAGTCATCTAGGTCAAAATGTCAGAATTTTAGAAGAAAAAGAAAAAAATTGAGTTTATACTATTTTTTTTTTTGCAACTTAAAAAAAGGAAAATATATTTCTAGTTAAAAATTAACATATTTCTTTGCGGAAAAAAAAGAAAATTTTAATGAAAACTTATAAATTATGATTTGATTTATTTTTATAATTCCCTGGACGCAGACTTTTCACGGAGCGCAAAGCTTCTGATCAAGGACCTTAACTTTGAGTTTTTTCGAGCGAAAAACACGCAACCATTTTTATTTGAAAATAAATATATATATATATATATATATTTACACGCAGCGTGTTTATTATCTTGAATTTCGCATCCGACGGCTAAACTTCTCCCGTGTATATATATAGTTGACGCATGCAGTCAGGAAGTATGACGAAGAGAAAAACATGGAGACCGAGTGAACGAAGGACACAAGAGCCGTGACGCAGTTGGATGTACGGATTAATTAACGATAAGGCTTCTAATGAGCGGCAGGTGAACCATCGACTTTTTTTCCACGCGCGCAAACCTTAAGTTTCTCTTTCTCTCTCTCTCTCCCTATTTTTATCTCTTTCTCTCTATTTTTCTCTTTTTCTATTTTTAATAACACTAATTTTTGGAAATTTAAAATTTTAGAAAATAAAAATTTTCAAGATTTGAATTTTTAATAATTTTCAATATGTAGAAGATTTAGAAATTCGAATTTTTGATAATTTCATTTTTTGGAATTTTCAAAATTTAATCATTACAGAAGTTTTAGAAATTTGAGAAAATGAAAATTCTAATTACAAAATTTGAAAATTCGAACTTTTAGGAATTTTAGTTTTTAATAATTCCCAATTTTAACAATTCCAAGTTTTAAGAATCAAAATTTTTTATTTTGGAATCCGAACTTTTGGGAATTTTAATTTTTAAAATTTCCAAAATTTTAACAATTCCAAGTTTCAAGAATCCAAACTTTTTGGAATCCAAACTTTTGGGAATTCCAATTTTTTCAAAATTTTAATTTATAGAATTTTTATTACTCGGAATCTATAACTTTTAATAATTCTAAAATTTAAGACATTATAATTTGAAAATTTGAACTTTTAGGAATTCTAGTTTTTGAAATTTTTCAAATTTTTAACAATTACAAGTTTTAAGAATACAAACTTTTTGGAATCCGAACTTTTGGGAATATTTTAAATTTACAGAATTTTTGATTTAGGGAACTGAAGTTTTACAAATTTTTACAAATTAGAAGTTTTAGAAATTCTAATTTTTGAAAGTGCAAAATTTTTAAAAATTTGAATTTTTTAGAAATTAGAAAATTTTAGAAATTCAAACAAAATGAAAATTCTAAATTTTCTCTATTCTAAATTTTGATAATTCAAAAATTTTAACAATTCTAAATTTTAGGATTACAAAATTTTAAAATTCGAACTTTTAGGAATTCTAATTTTTTAAATTTCCAAATTTTAACCACACTTAAAGGTTTAGAATTGAAAATGATTGGAAAGTCACGAACAAATTGGAATTCTAACTTTTGGGGATTTTAATATTTTGGAATTTCCCAGTTTTCACAATTTTAAATTTTAACAGTCCAATTTTCAGAAATTCGAACTTTCAGAATTCAAAATGTGAAAATTCGAATTTTTGCGTATTTTAATATTTTGGAATTTCCCAGTTTTTACAATTTAAAATGATAACGATCCAATTTTTGAAAATTCAAACGTTACGAATTCAAAATTTGAAAATTCGAACTTTTAGGAATTTTAATTTTTTTTTTTAAATTTCCAAAATTTTAACAATCCAATTTTCGGAAATTCGAACTATTGAGAATTCAAAAATTTAAAAATTCGAACTTTTAAAAAAATCAACTTTTAGAAATTCAAATATTTTAAGGGAATTTTAAATGTAGAAAATTTTTGTTTTTGAAATTTCGTAATTTTAACTATTTAAAATAGCATTTGCAATTTTTATCTCTAATATATGTTTTTATAGATAAATTGAAAAAAATTCTTAAAAAATTCAAAAACGAAACGGTATACCAACTATTTTTTTTTAAAAATAATTCTCTTTCTCTGTTTTTTTTCTCTCTCTTAAAAAAAATAACTTTACAGTATGTTTAAGAAAAAGAAACGTTAGAAATTTTTTTTCTCCTCTTTTCATTAAAAATCTTCATGCATTATACAAAGACGAAAAATATAATTCCTCCAGTGAGAGGAGAAAAAAAAAAAACAATTCACGTATGTCCTGTTATGGTGTGAGAAAAAAAAAATTTCTTTCGATTTTTTATTTTTTCCTCTCAATATATATATATATATATATATATAGATATATACAGGTGACAAAAGACAAGGAAGGTGTCACGTCTCGTGAATTGTGGGCCACGTGACGAAGGCGTGAGCGAGGTGCGACGCGTCGCAATGGAACAATGCCATCGGACTTCTTCGAGAAGGAATGTCACTTTGCCGCACCTATTTTCTGACTTTTTTTTGATCTCCGGTTTATTTTTTTTTTTTTTTTTTTTTTTTTTTTTTTTTTTTTTTTTTATTAGTCGAAAAATTCATTTTTTCCCATAGTTATAAATAATTCCGTGTAGAAATTAGCACAGTTTGTTCCATTTTGAAATAGGGCTATGACAAGGGCCAAACTAGTTTTCCCTTTTTGAAAAAAATGTAAATATACTAAGTTTCTATTATCTTTGTGACAAAAAAAAATATATTTACCATAAAAAAGGAATTTTTACAGTAATTTTTTATTTTTATTATTTTTTTATTTTAGGGATTTGACCAGATTTCCTTGACAAAACTCCAATGAGAGTTTCTTTTACTAGATTCAAAAAAGGGCACTTGTCAGGGCCTCACTAGTTTTCCCCTTTTTGCATATTTATAAATAACACCTTGCGGAAATTGCCTCTTTTTATCCAATTTAAAATGGGGCTCTAGTTAGGATTTCGATAATTTTCCCTGTTTTGAAAAAAATGTAAATAAATTAACATTCTACTGGTATTTTTTGTAAAAAAAAAATATATTTACAAGAAATTCCCATTAAAAGGGTATTTTTATACTAGTTTTTTTTTAAAATTTTTCTCTTTTAGGGATTTAGCCAGAATTCTTTGGCAAAACCCCAAATAGAATTTTCACTAGTTTCAAAATAGGGAAAATATCCTGATCCTTATCAAAATAAGGGCCTCATTAGTTTTCCCATGCGGAATTTTTCTTACTCTATTCTATTTAACATAGCTATGACTAGTGCCTTCCTAGTTTTCCCTATTTGACAAAAAAAAAACAAATAAACTATTTTTCTACTAACACCTTCGGTAAAAAAAAACTATATTTACATTAAAATGAGAATTTTTGTACTAGTTTATTAATTTTTTCATATTAGGGATTTGGACAAAATTCCTCGACAAAAACCCAAAAAAGGTTTTCACTAGTTTCGAAAAAGAACGCTGGTCAGGGCCTTTTTAGTTTGTGTTGCAAAAATTTCCACCACTCTCACTTATAAAAAATGGGGGTTTTTTTTTATAAGGACCTGGATAGTTTTCCCTATTTCGAAAAAAAATTTAAACTAGTTAATAATTAGTTTATTTTAGGGATTTGGCCAGAATTTGTAGGCAAATTCCTAATTTGAATTTTCACTAGAATTAAAAATATAGAATTGGATCAGGACTCTACTATAGTTTTTCCTATTTATTGTCATATTTTTTACCCTATTTAAAATAGGGCTATGCCTATAGGGTCTCCCTAGTTTTCTTTATTTTAAAATGAATGTAAATAAACTAAGTTTCAATAACTTTTGTTTATAAAATATATTTACAATAAAAAAAAGAACCTTTATTTTTTAAATAATTTTTTTATTTTATGCCTCTGATCAGAATTCCTGGACAAAATCCCAAATATCGTTTTCACTATAGTTTTAAAATAGAACGCTAATTTTTCCGTTACGAAAATTTGCAATTTTCATTTATTTTAATAAGAACCTGTATATATATATATAGTTTTTCCTACTTTGAAAATAAATAAAAATTTATACTATGGCGTTTCAATATAATTTTCTATTTTAGGGATTTGACTAGAATTCCTGGGCAAAACCCTAATTCGGATTTTTATTAGTTTCAAAATAGGGCACTGATCAGGACCTTACTAGTTTTCCTAGGCAAAACCGCTAATAGGGCCCTAGTTAGTTTTCCCTAGGAAGAGACAATATGATAGGGAAATCGGGTCAGAACCCTATGTGGTCTTCATTTTAATTTCTGTTCACATTTCAATCGGGAAATAAATCATTGAAAAATGTGAAACTTGTTTTTGAAAATGATAATAAAAATTTATATCTATATAGAGAAAAATAAGTAGTTTCCCTTCAAGTTGATAGACAACTTCCGACAAGTGATTCTTCATAAAAAGAGTACCATCTCAATATATATATATATATATATATATATATATATAGGTCTATATAGCGCCGAAGCATGAAGGAATTATAAGCTTAGTATACGCACAAGTAGTCCACCTGTATAAAATATATACATATATATATATACTTTCTTCATTGAAGGGGAATTAATTTTTCGTATATAAATCCACGCGGGAAAAAGACAGAACGGGGCTACCCTTATAATTATTATTTTTTTTTTTTATAATTGCTGACACTATAAGCTCATTCGCCTTGATTGACGTCATTAATATGAATTATTTTATTAAGTGTGATTCATTGAATATATGATTAGGTTGATTTTGTGTTCGAAATTAATGTTAAATTATTATTCTTAAAACTTAAAATTTTCATTTAAATATGAATTTCTAAAAACTTTTAATTTGCAAAACTTCAAAATTGTTAAAAGTTCGAATTTTTAAATCCTAAAACTTAGAATTTGTTAAAATTTATAAATTCCAAAGTACAATATGTAGAGATTTCATAAATTAAAATTCCTAAATGTTAGAATTCATAAAAATTTAGATTCCTAAAAGTTAGTATTCTTAAAAATTGGAATTATTAAAATTTGCAAATTATAAAAAAATAAAATTTTCCCAAAAGTTAAAATTTCTATTTATTAGAATGTTTCAAAACTTTAAATATTTAAAATTTAGAAATTTCAAAGGAATTCCAAGCAGTTTGAATTTCTGAAATTTTTAATTCACGATACAGATAATGTATTATAAATATATATGTTTTTTTGAAAATTGTGTTTCCTCTTGACCATTTTAATAAATAATTCCTAACATTCTGATTTCATTTATGAAAAATCAATTATTGCCTATACAGTAAACTTGAGGTCATCTTAAAATTTCCGCCATTACAGTAAGCTTACACAGTAAGCTCGTGGTAAGTTTACATGGTAAGGTTGTGGTAAGCTTACACGGTAAGGTTGTTGTAAGCTTACCGTAAGGTTGCTGTAAGGTTCTATGTAAACATAGAGTCCCACTTGAAAAGATTCCCCGGAAAATGCCCCCTGGAGGTTCTATCAGAATTCCACCGGAACATTCAACTTAATTCCGTCGGAATTCCATCGGAGTTCCAAAGAATTTCCAATGGGATTCCGACGGAATTCCGATTCATTTTTTTTCAAAATTTTTACAGTCCTAATTCCATTGGAATTTCGTCAGAATTCCGTCCGAATCCCGTCAGAATTCCGTCGGTATCCCATCGGAAATTCTTTGGAATTCCAATGGAATTACGTTGGAAGTTCCGGCGGAATTCTGATAGAACCTCCGGGGGGGGGTGGCATTTTCCGGGGAATCTTTCCAAGTGGGATAATATGAAAATATATTAAAAATAATTATATTGTAATATATATTATATTAGAATTTTTTTTTTTTAAATAATATATTTGGTAAAGTACTTCATGAATCCCAATAGGGTTTGTTAAATAAAATTTACTGCGCAGCCGAATGTGCCATAGAAAACAACTGCGCATAAATATTGATAAAATTTATTTTTTTTTGATAACATTCTATGTTTACAGTAACCTTACAGTAACCTTACAGTAACCTTACAGTAACCTTACAGTAACCTTACAGTAACCTTACAGTAACCTTACAGTAACCTTACAGTAACCTTACAGTAACCTTACAGTAACCTTACAGTAACCTTACAGTAACCTTACAGTAACCTTACAGTAACCTTACAGTAACCTTACAGTAACCTTACAGTAACCTTACAGTAACCTTACAGTAACCTTACAGTAACCTTACAGTAACCTTACAGTAACCTTACAGTAACCTTACAGTAACCTTACAGTAACCTTACAGTAACCTTACAGTAACCTTACAGTAACCTTAAAGTAACGTTACAGTAACCTTATAGTAACCTTACGGAAAGCTTACGGAAAGCTTACAATATCCTTACAGTAACCATACAGTAACGTTACAGTAACCTTACAGTAACCTTACAGTAACCATACAGTAACCTTACAGTAACCTTACAGTAACCTTACAGTAACCTTACAGTAACCTTAAAGTAACCTTACAGTAACCTTATAGTAACCTTACGGAAAGCTTACGGAAAGCTGACAATATCCTTACAGTAACCATACAGTAACGTTACAGTAACCTTACAGTAACCTTACAGTAACCATACAGTAACCTTACAGTAACCTTACAGTAACCTTACGGAAAGCTTACGGAAGGTTACGGAAAGCTTACAATATCCTTACAGTAACCATACAGTAACCTTACAGTAACCTTACAGTAACCATACAGTAACCTTACAGTAACCTTACAGTAACCTTACGGAAAGCTTACGGAAGGTTACGGAAAGCTTACAATATCCTTACAGTAACCATACAGTAACCTTACAGTAACCTTACAGTAACCTTACAGTAACCTTACAGTAACCTTACAGTAACCTTACCGTGTAAGCTTACCACAATCTTATCATGTAAACTTACCACGACCTTTCTTTGTAAGCTTATACCTTATAGCTTTACTGTGTAAGCTTACTGTAATGGCGGAAATTTTAAGATGACCTCAAGTTTACTGTAGGTTTACACGGTAACCTTAAAAACCCTACAAATATCCTTACAGTAACCTAACAAGCAAGAAGCCGTACTATGTGGGTAGTGTATTGAAATTAGCTATAATTATTTATCTACTGCAAAAAAAAAAAAAATAAATAAAGTTGTACACGATAAACAAAACGTGGTCCACTGTTGACTATACATTCCTCTGTATTCTATAAACAAAATAGTATTCAAATAATAAATGATGATAATAATATATACAGTATGGAGACAAAATTATGACTCTAATTTCAAAAGCAAATATGTATATATAGTATATCTAGTGTAAGAAAGAGAGAGAGAGAGAGAGAGAGAGAGAGAGAGAGAGAGAGAGAGAGAGAGGCCTTTGCCTTCTTCATGTTTATTAATGTCCTATATCGATTCCACGGATTCACTTTCGTTTCATCGCTAGACAGATAATGAAACTGACCTAGGCAAGGTAGTAATATACATATAGTTGGAAGTGTGCGTAAGCATAATAAGTATGCACCGTCTTTTCCAGCAAGTAGGGTAACTGTATTCGTGGCTCTTAAAGGTCGTCTACATTGTCGTTTGATATCAGAGGGAAAAAAAAGGAGAGAGAGAGAGAAAAATATCTAGAATCATTATTACTGAGAGAGACAAAAAAGGGAGAGAGAGAGAGAGAGAGAGAGAGAGAGAGAGAGAGAGAGAGAGAGAGAGAGAGAGAGAGAGAGAGAATAGGAGAGAAAAAGAAAACAGAGAGAGAGAGATTTGTAGAGAAAGGGAGAGAGTGTAAGAAGAGAAAGGAGAGGGAGAAAGAGAGTAAGAGAGAAAGAGAGAGAGAGGATCCACTACTGGCATACGCAAGGAGCCGGCAACTTGTTAATTATTAATCAGCATGTTTAATTCATATAGCGCGCGCCGGCTGTTTGTTTCCTTGATGTGCTCCTAAGGTCCCCAGTATATACACACATTTATATATCTACACATTTTATATATATATATATATATATATATATATATATATATATATATATATATATATACTAAACGTTAACCACAAACCAATGTATCGGTAAAGGAAGATAGATGCTGTAAAGGTGGTTTTGTATATAATATATACATGGTATATAAAGAGCGCAACTCAAGGAATGGAAGATATAGATAGAGAGATTTTGATGAAGCAATGATTAACGTGTTTTGTTGTTATATGCTTTCTCAAGTCCCACATATATATATCTAAGTATAAGTGTAACCGCATCTTCAACACGCTTCCTTGATACTTATTCACTCTTCGTGCATCGTTTAAATATGTATATATTATATAGATATATATGCAATCCGCAAGGTCGTTTTGTCTTTTCCTTTACCATCAAATTAACAATGGATTTATTCATTTCATTAAACATTTCTCCGAACTGTTAATTTACAATAGTTGAACAAATTTCGTAATATTCTGCGTAGAGATTTTGATAATTTTTTATAATTATAATAAAAGGAAAAAAGAAATAATAATAATAATAATAATAATAATAATAATAACAATAGAAAAATAATAATGATTCACTTGGAATTTGTAAATAATAATTTCCAATGAAATTTTGTTTTCATTTAAAAAGAAAATTCAATAAAAATTGGAGCAAACATGAAAAGAGTCCCTCTATATATATATATTAGAGTCCGGAGGAATTTATGATAATATAATTTTCGGCAAAAAAGCGGACGGAAATAGAAGAAATTTCCTTGTGGGATTCCGACGGAATTAGTCTATAGTAAATTTTGATAAAATTCCATTTTTTAAGTTGTAAATCCAAGGGAAATTAGAGGAAAAATTTGAAAGAGTCCCTCTATTTGAGTCCGATGAAATTTTATTGATATATAATCTTCGGGAAAAATATGGACGGAAATAGAAGTAGTTTCCTTAGAACTAGGGCGGAATTTTGTTTTTTTTTTTAAAGAGAAAATTCGAAAGAAACTGTGTCAAAAATGAAGAGTCCCTATTTGGGTCCAATGGAATTTTGATAATTTAATTTTTGGAAAAATCCGAACGGAAATAATAAAAGTTTCCTTGAGATTCCGACGGAATTAGTCTATAGTAATTTTTAACGAAATTACATTCTTAAGTCGAAAATCAAATGAAAATTAGAAGGAAAATTCTAAGAGTCGCTATTTGAGTCCGATGGAATTTTGTAGATATAATTTTCGGCAAAAGAACAGACGGAAATGGAAAAATTTTCTTTGGATTAGTACAGACTAAATTTTTCTACGACAGTAGTTCGAATTTTAAAGAGTAAATTCGATCGAAATTGGAACTCTAAATAAAAAGAGTCCCATCTATTAGAGTCCAGTGGAATTTTTGGAATATAATTTTCGACAAAATGTGAAAGGAAATAGAAGAAGTTTCCTTAAGATTAGAACAAAATTTTGTTTTTGTTTAAAGAGAAAATTCAATTAAAATTGGGACGCAAAATGAAAAGAGTCCCTATTTGGGTCCGAGGGAATTTTGATAATTTAATTTTTGGAAAAAAGCAAACGGAAATAGAAGAAGTTTTCTTGAGATTCCAACGGAATTAATCTATAGCAATTTTTAACGAAATTACATTCTTAAGTCGAAAATCAAATGAAAATTAGAAGGAAAATTCTAAGAGTCCCTATTTGAGTCTGATGGAATTTTGTAGATATAATTTTCGGCAAAAGAATAGACGGAAATGGAAAAATTTTCTTTGGATTAGTACGAATAAAATTTTCTTTGATGGAAGTTCGTATATTGTATGGAGGAAATTCGATCGAAATTGGGACGCAAAATAGAAAGAGTCCCACCTATTAGAGTTCATAGGAATTTTTGGGATATATGATTTTCGACAAAAATTCTAATCTTTCTTATAATTAAAATGAAATTTTGGTTTTGTTTAAAAAGAAAATTCGAAGGAAATTGTGTCAAAAATAAAGAGTCCCCATTTGGGGCCGATGGAATTTTGATAGAAGAAAAGAACGGACGGAAATAGAAGAATTTTTTTCGGATTAGTACTGACAAAAATTTTCTTCGACGGAAGTTTGTATTTTCAGAAGGAAATTCGATAGAAATTAGGACACAAAATGGATTTTGCTTTCATTTAAATAGAAAATTCGACGAAAATTAGAAGGAAAATTCTAAGAGTCCCTATGTGAGTCCGAAGGAATTTTAATTATATAATTTTCGTCAGAAAGAACGGACGGATATAGAAGTTTCTCTGATATTCGGATTGAATTACTGTATAATATAATTTTTCACGACATTCCATTTTTAAGGTGGAAAAATATAAATAGAAATTAGAGGAAAATATTGTAGACAAAATTTCTATGAAAACAAAATTTCCGTTGGACTCATCGGGGACTCATTGTGGAAAATCTTTCTTTTCAAATGGGAAGCAAAATTTTTTTATTTTCCAATACGAAATCCCTATAGGATTTCCACAAGAAGACAAAATCCCTATGAAAACAAAATTATTCGAGACACTTCAGGGACTCTTTGTGGAAAATCTTTCTTTCCAAAAGGGATGCAAAATTTTTTCAATTTTCATACACGAAATCACTAGAATTTCCGTATATAGTAAACAAAAATCCTATACGAAAACGAAGTTTTGTTTGGACTCTTCAGGAACTTTTTGTAGGAAATCTTTTTTTTCAAATGGGAAGCAAAACTTTTTTATTTCCCTACACGAAATTCCTCGGTTTTTCGCATATATAAACAAAAAATTTCTATGAAAACTATTCTTCGAGATTCTTCAGGAACTATTTCTGGGAAATCTTTTTTTTCAAATAGGACGCATTTATTTTTTGTACACAAAATTCCTATGAAAAATGAATTCTTCGGGACTCTTCAGGGACTCTTACTGGGAAATCTTTCTTTCCATAAGGGACGCAAAATTTTTTCAATTTTCGTACACGAAATCACTAGAATTTCCCTATAGTAAACAAAATTCCTATATGAAAACCAAATTTTCTCTGGGGACTCTTCAGGGACTCTTTCTGTTAAATCTTTCATTACAAATGGGACACAAAATTTTTTTTTTCCCTACACGTCATCGCTCGCACGAATTATTCGATTCTATCGAAGCGTCATATATATATATAGATATGTATAAAAAAATATAGTTTTACGCTGATGACGTGTGTGCCGGGCATTTTGTGTATTACATTGTAGGGTGAGAGTTTTGTGCCACTATCAAGAAAGGGGGGTGTTTATGGGTTTATTATACGATCCTTTTGCTTATATATATATATATATATATATATATATATATATACAGTCCACATACGTATGTACGAGAAAAATACAAGCATCACGCGATATATCGTCATAAGGAGAAGAGAGAGCAAGAGAGAGAGAGAGAGAGAGAGAGAGAGAGTTGCAAAAGGGAGTTGAATGTTTGCGTGCCACTACCGTTGCGGATGAAACGCGTGCACGGGGCGCGTTTCCTTGCGGGCGTCCCGTACCCGTCGACTCGCCACGGTCGTCCATAACACGCGCGGGACCATAAAAAATATCCATGGAGTGAAAATAAATCTAACCTATCCAGCAACGGCCGCCCCTAACCGTGTGTATGTATGTGCGGTAATAGAAACGAATGGCCCGGGAAGAAAAAAAAAGCACGTAAAAGTACCAGTTCCTTTTTTATGAATTGTCTTTCGTATATATATATATATATATATATATATTGTATGCGAAACACTTTTCTTGTCATTGACAATTTTTTTTTTTAATTGTTTTTTTTTATTTCTAATAGCAAACGGTTTTTTTTTCTTTCTTTTTATTTCTGGGGGACAATTATATAATTCCATTTTCATTCCCATTTCCACTTCCATTTTTTCTAATTTTCCTTCTCATTTTCATTTTAACTTTGACTTCTTCCAATTTTTGTTTCCATTTCCAATTTTTCTAATTTTCATTCTCATTTCCATTTCTACTTTTTCCAATTTTTTTCCCCATTTCCACTTTTTCTAATTTTGATGCTCATTTCCACTTTCTCCAATTTTCATTCCCTCTTCCATTTCCACTTTTTTCAATTTTCAATTTTATTTCCATTTTCAGTTTTTCCAATTTTCATTCCCATTTCCATTTCCAAATGTAAGGGTAATAAAAATTAGAAAACTTTTTCTAATTTTGATTCTCATTTCTATACTTTTTTCAATTTTTTTTCCCACTTCCACTTTTATGATTTTCTTTCCCATTTCCTCTCCATTTCCACTTCTACTTTTTTAAATATTTATTCCCCATTTCCATTTCCACTTCACCTTTTATAATTTTCATTTCCACTTTCACTATTTACAATTTTTATTTCCATTTCCACTTACTCTTATTCCAAATTTTTTTTTCCCACTTCCACTTTGCTATATAATTTTCACTCCCATTTCGACTTTCTCCAATTTTCATTCCCACTTCCATTTCCACTGTTTTCAATTTTCAATCTCATTTCAATTTTCATTCCCACTTCCATTTCTACTTTTTTCAATTTTATTTCAATTTTCAATTTTTCCAATTTTCATTCCTATTTTCATTTTCTCTTTTTCCAATTTTCATTTCCACTTAGACTTTTTTAATTTTCCAAATGTAAGGGGAATAAAAATTAGAATACTTTTTCTAATTATGATTCTCATATCTATACTTTTTTCAATTTTTTTTCCCACTTCCACTTTTCTGATTTTTATTCCCATTTCCTCTCCATTTCCACTTCTACTTTTTTAAATATTTATTCCCAATTCCATTTACACTTCACCTTTTATAATTTTCATTTTCATTTCCACTTTCACTATTTACAATTTTTATTTCCACTTCCACTTATTCCAATCTTTTTTTCCCACTTCCACTTTTCTAATTTTCACTCCCATTTCCACTTTCTCCAATTTTCATTCCCACTTCCATTTCCACTGTTTTCAATTTTCAATGTCATTTCAATTTTCATTCCCACTTCCACTTTTTTTAATTTTCATTCTTCTTCTATTTCTAATTCCACTTATTCTAATTTTCCCAATGTAAGGGGAATAAAATTTAAAATTTTTTTTCTAATTTTCATTCTCATTTCCATTTCCACTTTTTCTAATTTTTTTCCCACTTCCATTTTTCTAATTTTCATTTCCATTTCCAATTTTCTCTTTTTTTTATTTTCATTTCCATTTTCAGATCTACTTCCTCCAATTTTTATTTCCACTTCCACTTTTTCTAATTTTCATTTCCACTTCGATTTTCACTTCTAATTTTTCCAATTTTTATTCCCCCTACATTGGGAAAATTAGAAAAAGTGGAAGTGGAAATCGATGAAGGAATAAAAATTAAGAAAAGGGAATGAAAATTGGATAAAGTGGAAATGGAAATGATAATGTAAATTGAAAAAAGTGGAAATGGAAATGAGATTGAAAATGTGAAAAAGTGAAAATGGAAATGAGATGAAAAATTAGAAAAAGTGGAAATGGAAATTAAATTACAAAATCGACACCTTTTTTTTAATTTTAATTTTTTTTTTTACTAATCTAACAAATGACAATCACAAAATCATCGAATTTTAAACACAAATTCGTAATTACTAGTAAAAAACATATGGAAAGTTTCCACAGTAGTTTTTTGAATTCTTTAATTTTGAAGAAGCTTTAGGAGTAAAAAAAACTATTATTTTTTGGTTTTTTTTAACAAAATTTTAACAGCTATCAAAATGCCAAGTTAGGAATTTCAACCTTTAATTCATAATCTGTGGAGTCGTTGATTACAAATTTATTGTCTGCTTTTAAAAATTCAAAATGTCGGATCCAATATGGCGGTCGAAAAAAATTTAAAATCACTTGGATTGAAATAAAATTTGTTACTCGGGGGTTTTTGGGGTCGCTGATTTCAAATCTGAAGTCAGAAATTAAAAATCCAAAATGGCGGATCCAATATGGCGGGCAAATTTTTAGAAAGTAATTGAATTTGCTTTAAAGTCATTACTCGGGGGTTTTTGAGGTCGCTGATTGCGAATTTGTAGTTAGTTTTCAAACATTCAAAATGGCGAATCCAATATGGCGGACGAATTTTTAAAAAGTGATTGAATTTGCTTGAAATTCGGGGTTTTTTTGGGTCGCTGATTGCGAATTTGTAGTTAGTTTTTAAATATTCAAAATGGCAAATCTAATATGGCGGACGTAAAATTTAAAATCTGTCGGATTTGTATAAAATTTGTTCCTCGGGGGTTTTTGGGGTCGCTGATTACGAATCTGAAATCAGATTTTAGAAATTCAAAATAGCGGATCCAATATGGTGGACGAATTTTTAAAAAGTGATTGACTTCTTTTGAAACTCGTTACTCGATGGTTTTTGTGGTCGCTGGATTACAAATCTAAAATCTGTTTTTGAAAATGGCGAATCCAATATGGCGGACGAAAAATTAAAAGTTACTTGGATTGAAACGAAATTCGTTACTCGGGTGTTTTTGTGGTCGCTGATTACGAAACAGATGTCAGATTTTCAAAATTCAAAATGGCGGATCCAATATGACGGTTGAAAAGATTCAAAATTCATAGAATCTGCAAATATAGTAAATGTAAAATTGAAAAATTAATCGTATTTGCTTCAAGTTTGTTACTGGGTTGTTTTATGGGTGGCTGATTATAAAAATTCAAGTAACAATTTTAAACCAAAATCTAAAATTTTACAAAATTTTTGACGCTTTATTGGAAAAATTATTAAAATTTTTGAAAATTACTTGTATAAATAAAAGTTTCTCCCAATAAAATGTATAATTAAACTAAAACATTTCAAAAAAAAAAACTAAAAGGACAAAAGTGGAAAAAAGTAAAGAAGAAGAGATAAAAATAAAAAAAAACCTATGTACTCTCTCTTGATAAACAGTCAACACTGCGTCATCCAATCAAATCGAGTACGTTGAGAGTTTAAGAATCGGTTTTCTCTTCTCTGGCATGCGGTCCATGGCGAAGGAAAATGTTATTGAGAATAGATAAGTGAGGTCGAGTTGAGAGAGAGAGAGAGAGAGAGAGAGAGAGAGAGAGAGAGAGAGAGAGAGAGAGAGAGAGAGAGAGAGAGAGAATTGGAGTTCGGTGGTTGAAAGAGAAGCTGGAGGAGTGAAAGAGAGGAGTAAAGGGAGGATATTCTGCAGTACACGCGGTTTGAGTTCATTGCGCGAGTCATCAGTATCCATAAGCGATGAGTTACCCCACGCTCGGCACCCTCCGAACTGCCTTGAAAGGTATCGGGTTGAGCTGGGTAGGTCGGGATGAAAAGGGAGAGGTGAGGTGGGAGGAGGGGGTGGTGAGGAAAAGGGTGAGTTCAGGGTGGGCACCTGGTTTGCTTGTTCGTCTCTTACCCTTCCAACTCTCTTACGAAAACGGGGGCGTGGGGGGGGGAGGGTGAGGTGGTAGCACTGCAAGCGGTCGTCGCTGAAGGACGAGAGAGCACAACCAAAGAGGGAAAGGGTGGTGGCTGATTTTCTTAGGTCAACGTATAATGAAGCCTTCGAGATGGGAGAAACGCGGACACCAAACTCACAACCCCCCCCCCATCCCTAGACCAATCCCCGGGCCGCCTTACTCTTGAGCCTCCCCCCTTCTCCTCAATGTCGAAAGCCAACCCCGAGGAAGCTTTTCAGAAAGTGTGTGTATATATAGATTCAACCAACCAAGTTTTGGTACCACTACATGGCGTCAGTGATGCCAACCTATATATATATATATATATATATATATATATATATATATATATATATATATATATGCTCTCAACGCCAACAACCCCCCGCCCCCCTTCACTATTCTAACGGTTTCTTAGGAAATTGTTGAAATTTTTGTTAAAATTTCTCAAAAGTTGATATAAAAATTAATTTGCTTAAGAAAGGGTGTTTTAATTATTTGAAATTTTGGTTGGAAAGTTTTTTTGTTAATGTAGAATTTTTTGGGGAGTTAATAATTAGGGGAAATTGGTATTTTGTTGAGTTTTTTTTGGCTTTGTTGTATTGTTGTTTTTTTGTTTTGTTTTCTTTTTCCTCTTCTTGTTATTGTTTTTCATGATTTTTTTGGATTTTTTCACTTGTTTTTCTTTTTCCACTTTATCTTTTTGAGATTGATATTCTATGTATTTATTTTCTTTATTTTTTTTCCTACTCAAACTTTGTTTTTTCTCCTCTTTTTCGTCTTCTTTTTTCTGTTCTTCTGGGCTTTTATTTTCTTTCCTTTTTTCTTCCTTCTCCTTTTCTTCTTGATCTCTTAAGCTTCCCTTTTCTTTATTTTATCCTCTTGTAACTTCATTTCTCCTTCTCCTTCTCCTTCTCCTTCTCCTTCTCCTTCTCCTTCTCCTTCTCCTTCTCCTTCTCCTTCTCCTTCTCCTTCTCCTTCTCCTACTCTTCTTCTTCTTCTTCTTGATCTCTTAAGCTTCCCTTTTCTTTATTTTTTCCTCTTGTAACTTCATTTCTCCTTCTCCTTCATCTTGATCTCCAAAGCTTCCATTTCCTTTATTTTTCTTCCTCTAACTTCATTTTCCCCTTTTCTCCTCTTCTTCTTCTTTATCTTCTAAGCTTTCATTTCCCTTATTTTTTCCTCCTTTAACTTCATTGTTCCTTCTCCTTCTCCTTTGCTTCATTTTGATCTTCTAATTTTCCATTTCCATTATTTTTTCCTCCTCTAAATTTATTTTTCTTTCTCTTTCTACTTCTCTTCTTCTCGATCTTTTAAACTTCTATTTCCTTAATTCCTTTTTTCTCTAACTTCATTTTTCCTTCTCCTCCTCGTCCTCTTCTATTTTTATCTCCAAAACTTTCATTTCCTCTATTTCTTCCTTCTTTGACTCCATTTTTCTTCCTCCTCCTTTTCTTCTTGACCTCTTAAGCTTCCTTTTTCTTTATTTTTCCTCATCTAACTTCATCTTTCCTTCTCCTTCTACTCTTCTTTCTGATCTTCTAAGCTTCCATTTCCATTATTTTTTCCTTCCCTACCTTCACTTTTCCTCATTCTCTTTGTCTTTTTCATGATCTTCTAATAATGATAGAATGATAGGAATAGAAAGAACCAATTACAAATGTCAAAGGAAAAACAAAAGATAGAGGGTGAAAAAAGAAGCAGAGAAAGAGGGAATAAAAAAGAAACAGATAAAGAAAAAGAAGAAAAGGAAGTAAGAAAAGGAGAGGAAGAAAAAATATATGTAGAAAAAAGAAGGAAGAGAGAAAAGTGAAAAAAGAGGGGAAGAGAGAAAAATATTTGTGGGAAAAGGAGAAAAAAGTAGGAAAGGAGAAGAGAAAAGAAGGAAGGGAGGTAAGTCAAAAAAGCCCAGGAAGAGAAAACAATATTTGTGAGTAGAATAGAAAAAATAAGGAAGGGGAGGAAGAGAGAGGAATTGGACAGTAGGAATTAAAAATGTGGTCATAAATAGAGGAAAAATAAAAAAAAGGAAATAAAAAAAAGGAAGGATATGAATGGGAAATGGGAAGTGAGAAAATATAACAACAAAATTAAAAAGTCAGAGATTGAAAAAGAGATAGAGGAAGAGGAGGAAGAAGAGGGAATTAAAGTAAAAGAGGAAGTGTAAATGAAAGTGTAAAGGGAAGTAGAGGGGAGAGTATAGGAGAAAGAGGTAGAGAAAGAGAAAGAGTAGGAAAAATCGGAAATATAAGAAAAAAAGGAAAGAATTAAATAATAAAAGGAAAGGCATGTGAAAAAAGATCAGAGAAAAGAAAGAGTCCAAAGATGAAAAAGAGGGAACAATAAAAAAATTTCTAAAGTTAAAGGAGAAAAAAATATAGAATGAGGAACACGAAGAGTAGTAGGTGATGAAAGAAAAACAGGAACAGATGAAGGAAGAGAAGAAGTAGAAAGTATACACGAATAAATGAAGAAAGACGAACAAGAGAAAGCAGAAGGGAGGATAGAAATAGAGGAAGTGAAGCAGGAAAAAGAGGAGAAGGAGTAGAAATGAAGGAGATAAAAATAGAAATAGTGAAAGAGAAGGAGAAAAAAAGAGAAATAGGAAAAGAAAAAGGGACAAGGGAATTAGGTAAGGAGAAGTAGTTAGAGGAGGATTAAAAAGGAAGAGGGATAAAAGTAGGATTAGAGAAAGTGGAATAGGAGGAGTAATTAGAGGATGATTAGGAGAGAAGGTAGATAAAGGTAATCATAGAGAAAGAGGAACAGGAAGAGGGTCAAGTAAAGGAGAAAACGAAACAGGAGAATAAAAAAGAACAGGAGAAGTAGGAAGGGAGAAGTAATTAGAAGAGGATAAGGAAGGGGAGCAGGTAGAGAAGGAGAAAAGGGAACAGGAGAAGGAAGAAGAATAAAAAATTAGAAAGGGAGGAGTAAAAAAAGGAGGATTAGGAAAAGGAGCAGGTAGAAGAGGAGTAAAGGGAACAGGAGAAGAAGAAAATCAGGTAGGGAGGATTAATTAAAGAAGGATTAGGAAGGAAGGGAGGTAATGGTAGGAATAGAGAAAGAGGAAAAGAAGGGCTAGGAAGGGATGAGTAGTTAGAAGAGGATTAGAAACGAAAAGAGATAAAGGTAGGAACAAAGAAAGAGGAACAGGAAGGGGAGCAAATAAAGGAAGAGAATCAGGAACAGGAGAAGGAAGAGAATTTAAAATGAATTTAGAAATAAAGGAAGAGGAGCAGAAAATGAAGAGAAACAGTAACAGCTGTAGGAAAAGGAAGGGTAGGAAGAGGAAGAAGAGGAAGAGGAGGTATAGGGCGAGGAGGACTAGAAAGAGGAGAAGGAGTAGGAGGAAATGAAACTAAAAATGGAATACGAAAAAAAATTACGAAAGTCAAAGGAGGACATTGAAAACTAAAGAAATAGAAAAGGGAAAAGAAGAAGACACAGGAGAAATAGGAGAATAAAAAAAATATCCAAAGGAAAAAGAGAATTAAAGACAAAACAAAAACAGAAAAAGATAAATAAAAAAAAAATTATCCCCCTTTTTCTCACGCAACTTTTCATTTTTCCATTTCTGTCTTCCCCACATGTTTTCTCACTATTTTCTTTTGATCTCTCCCGCTGCTCTACGGGAGTATACTTTTCGCAGCTCAGTTTGTATAGGCTCTTCTCGAAAAAGGTGCAGTGTACATATATATATATATATATATATATATATATATATATATATATATATATGATGCACACACATGTCTCTCTCTCTCCCCCCCTCTCTCTCTCTCTCTCTCTCTCTCTCTCTCTCTTTTTCCCTTTTAGAGAGATGGACTTCCACGTCCAAGAAGTGCGAGTGAAACTCAGCACGAAGCCGCGAGGGGATCAAATAAAGAAAGAAATTGTTAGTTCTCGCTGTTTTAAATTACCATTTATTACGACACATAAACCCGGCAGTCCTATACCAGTCGGCCATCTTGTTCTACCCCGTGAAAAGACGTATAGGGGGTGGGAGAGAAAGAGAGAGAAAGGGTATCTTTATATCTCATATACTGTATCCTTCTCTTTTTTTTCTCTGCTATATAACGTCGTTTATTCTTTTTTTTCATCCTCTTCTTGAATCCTATATACGCACTGCAGAAGAAGAAAAACCCATAATGATCATTACCTCCGGTATAGTGACAAGTGAGCTCACCGATCCTGCACAGGAAATGGTCACAGATAACGCTGTCACAACCATTTTTATATCATGACGAATAGATCATCTTCCGCTCCCTCAAAAAAAAAAGTTGAAGAAAATATTATTCTCATTCTCTTATTCGTTTGTCAAATATATATTTTATATATTCCGTTCAATCCCCCTGGACTAACGGGAGAGGGAGGATGGAATATTTTTTCACGATAAAAGGAGAGAATGAAAAATAATTGAAAAGAAGGAGAAGGAGGAGGAAAGGGGTAAAAAAAATTCCGGTGCATAATTAGAACAAAAAAGTAGATAAATATTTTTTTTTTTTTAATGAGGTGAGGGGGAGAATTTTGAGAAATTGAATTCCAATTTCCACATCCATTTCCAATTTTTTCTAATTTGTACTCCAATTCATCTTTTTTCAATTTCTATTACAATTTACATTTCTTGTTTTTCAAATTTTCCGTTCCATTTTCATTTTCACTTTTTTCATGTTCCATTCCCACTTAAATTTCCACCTCTACTGTTTACAATTTTCATTCTTATTTACACTTCTACTTTCTCAAATTTCAACTTTTTTATTTTTTATTCCCATTTCCACATTCTCCCATTTTTATTCCCATTTCCACTTTTCTAATTTTTATTTTTCACTTCCATTTCCACTTCATTTCATTTCCATTTCCACTTCCACTTTTTTTAATTTCCATTTCCACTTCTTTTATTTTTTATTCCCATATCCACATTCTTTAATTTTTATTTACACTTCCACTTTTCTAATTTTCATATCCACTTTCATTTCCACTTTATTGCATTTACATTCCCACCTCCACTTTTTCCAACTTATACTTCTATTTTCACTATTTTCAATTTCCACCTCCACAATTAACAATTTCCATTTCCATTTCTATTTCCACTTTTTGTTATTTTTCATTCCCAATTCCACATTATCACATTTTATTCCTATTTCCACTTTATTTCATTTACTTTTCCACTTACACTTTTTTCTAAATTTTACTCCGATTTCCACTTTTTCAAATATCCAATTCAAGATTTTCTAATTTCCATTCTTCTTCCACTTCCACTTTTCCGATTTCCATTCTTCCTTCAATTCCACTTCCAATTTTTCGACTTCCATTCTTCTTCCATTTCCACATTCACTTGTTCCAATTTCCATTCTCACTTCCATTGAAAAAGTGAGAAGTGAAGTAGGAATAGAAATTGGAAAAAATGGATGTGGAAATGGAAGCGAGAATTGGAAAAAGCAGAAGAAAAAGGAAAGTGGAAATGGAGATTGAAGAAAAAGGATATGAGAATAGAAGTGTAAATTGAAAGAAGTGGAAGTGGACAAGAAAGTAGGAGAATAAATTGGAAAAGTATAAGTACTGCTATGGAAAAGGCAGTGGAAATTAAAAAAAGTGGAAATTAGAAATTGAAGTAGGAATGGATGTGGGAATGGAAATTCGAAAAAATTAGAAGTGGAAATTGAAAATGAAAAGGGGATGCAGAAGAAAAAGAAGAATCAGAATGAGAAAAAAGAGAAGAAGGAGAAGGAGAAAGAGGAAATGGAAGCGATGAAGGAGAAAGAGGAAAAACAGAAGAAGGAGGAGGAGGAAAAAGGAAGAAGGAGAATGAGGGGGAAAATCAGCAGAAGGAGGAGGAAGAGGAAAAAGAGAACAAAGATGTGAAGGAAGAGGAGGAGAACAAGGAGAAGAAGAAGAAGAGAAAGGAGGAGGAGGAAAAGAAGGTTAAAAATGAGGAGAACAATAAAAAGTAGAAGGAGAAGGAGGAGATGAAGGAGAACAAGGAAAAGGTGAAGCAGAAGAATGCGAAGGCGATGAAAAATAAAAAAGTGAAGTGGAAGAAGAAGGAGGAAAACAAGGAGATGAAGGAAAACGAGGAGGAGGAGAAAAAAATGAAAAGGGAGAAGTGGAAGGAGTTGGATTAGAAGGTTGAGAAGGAGGAGATAAAGGAGATCGAAAAGAAGGAGAAGATGTAGGAGGAGGAGGGGTCAGAGGAGAAAAAGAAAGAGGAGAAGGAGGAGATGATGGAAAAGGAGAACAAAGAGAAGAAGGAGAAAGAAATTGGTAAAAAATAAAACAAATTCCAATGAAGAATTAAAAAAAAGTAAATAAATATATTTTTTTGTAGAAAGGAAAACTCAGAAATTGAAATTCCCTTGTGCCTTTTGTTGAATAAAAGTTCCTCTTTTCAAAAAACCTGATGATGAAAAGAGAAAATCAAGAAGAAGGTGAAAACGCTTAAAAATAACTCAAATTCCAGTGTCTAATTCCAAAAAAATTAAATAAATAAATTTTTTTCGAACTGTGTAAAACAAAAATTGAAATTCCCTTGTGGCGATTGAAACAGCAGTTGCTCTTTTCGAAGAACCTTAGAAGGGTAATAAAAAAAGGATAGAGAAAGAGGCCAAAATGCTCTCTAATACTCTCTTTGAAAAGGCAATACTCTCGTACCCAGTACTACCAGTTACGATGGCTTTTTTATCCCACCCCCTTCGACAAAATTCCCCCAACCTCTCTCCCCCTCTCTCTCTCTATCACTCTCATGGATATTCTCAAAAACCTATATGGACAGGGTACAGACCACTCTTTCATATATCGAGCGCACACAGCTCGTCTATGTGGAAATGCGATCACTTAGAAGCAGCCTCGAGTATAATTCGGGCCGCCTCGATTCTCTCACATATATATGTGAATCTCTGTTCGTATGTGTGGATCGTATATATATTTTTTTATTATTGGCTCTCTTTCCTTTGGCAAAAGGGGGTTGTGGGTGGAGGTTTCGATAGCTGACCACTCGATCTACCAGATCTGAAGCTTTCTTTTTCCCTTCTTTCATCATATATATATATATATATATATTTCACTATATATGTGTGATCTTGGTACCATCGTGTGTGTTTTCGCATTGCTCGTTTTATTGAGTGTGGACGCAGAAGCGATCCTCATGTTTTTACATCGAGGCAATTTTTCTATCTCGCCCCGTTGCCTCGGAGAACATCGCTTTTCGACCATCGGTTCGCTACTCTTTTCTCTACTTTCGTACGCCTCGATGCTTCTCGGCAATGTCCTAAAAAGAGAGAAAAAGAAAAAGAGTCTTATTCTCTCTTTTTCTCTCTCTCTCTCTTTTTGCACGACTGAAAACTCGAGAAGCTTTAACGACAAAATCATTCGGGATCAGCGCCCTCCACTTGACCATAAAAATATACTTTTCCCTCCCACAAAAAGCCAACTAAAATATGGCCAACTAAAAACTTTTATATCAAAAAATATTTTCACTGAACAACCCTTCTTAGATATATTTATCTTTTTTATTTTCTTAAATGTCGTTTTCTTTTTATTTATTTTTTATTTTCTTTTTCTTTATACTTTATTAATTCTTTTTGATGTACTTCCTTCTTTTTTGACTTTAACTTTTCCCTGCGCGAATCCCCACTATTTTCCATTTTCTTGTAGGTATTTTAACTAACCTAACCTTGTCAAAACTTGGGTTGGTTACACTTGGCATGGAATGACCGATCCCTGTCAAAATTTCTGAATCAGCGGCGGCGGCGGCGAAATCTTTTTATAATATAGAGTGATAATAATAAAAATTACTATTCTTTATTAATTAAATTTTCTAACTCTTTATAATCCTCTCATTCAAATTGAAAAAGAGGGCAAGTGTAAATGTACGAGAAAGGTAAATAGTAAAAAGATGGAAGAGAAGAGGAAAACTTAAGGGTAGAGGAAAAGAAAGTATTTGAAGAAGAGAAGGAGGAAAAAGAGGAAAAGGAGGAGAAGGAGGAAAAAGAAAAGGAGAAGAAGGAAAAGCAGATGGAGATGGGGGAGGAAAAGAAGAAAAAGAGAAGAAGGAGGAAAAGGTGAAGGCTAAGGAGAAAGTAAGAGAAAGAGAAGAAGGAGGTAAAGGTAATGGTTGAGGAGAAGAAGAAGGAGATAAAGGAGAAGGAGAAAAAAGAAAAAGAGAAGAACGAAAAGCAGAAAGAGATGTGGGAGGAGAAGGAGGAAAAGGTGGAAGCTAACGAGGAAGTAGGAGAAGAAGGGAAAAGAAAAGAAGGAGAAAAAGGTAAGGGTTGAGGAGAAGGAAGAAAAAGGAGAAGAAGAAGAAGATAAAGGAGAAGAATGAGGAAAAAGAAAAGAAAGGGGAAGGAGGAAAAGGTGAAGGTTAAGGAGAAAAAGAAGAAGAATGAGAAAGAAGGAGAAGGAGGAAAAGGTGAAGGTTAAGGAGAAAAAGAAGAAGGTAAAAGTTAAGGAGGAGTTTAAGGTTAAGGAAGGAGAAGAAGGGGGTGAAAGAGAAAAATCAAAATAAGGAGATGGAGGTAAAAAAAGAGAAGAGGATAAAAAGTAGTAAAAAGAGAAGAAGGAGAATAAGGAGGAAAAAGAGAAAAAGGTGAGGAAGGAGGAAAAAGTGAAGGTTAAGGAGAAAAAAGAGAAGGTAAATGTTAAGGAGGATATTAAAGTTAAGAAGAAGGATGAAAAAGAGAAAGATGAGAAGAACGAGATGGAGGAAAAAGAGAAGAAGGGGAAAAAGGAGAAAAATGTGAAGGTTAGGGTGAAAAAGGAGAAGGTAAATGTTAAGGAGGACGTTAAAGTTAAGAAGAAGGATGAAAAAGAGAAAGAGGAGAAGAAGAAGATGGAGGAAAAAGAGAAGAAGGGGAAAAAGGAGGAAAATGTGAAGGTTAGGGTGAAAAATTAAAGGTTAAGGTAAAGGAGGAAGTTAAGGTTAAGGAAGTAAAAGAAGGAGGAGAAAGAGAAGACGGAGGAGAAGGAGAAAGAGGAAAAAGGGAAGAAGGTAAATGTTAAGAAGAAGGAGGAATAATATAAGAAGGTGAAAGTTAAGGAGAAGGAGAAGAAGAAAGAGGAAAAGGTGAAGGAGAAGAAAGTAAAGGTTACGGAGAAAGAGAAGAAGGAAAAAAAGAAAAGGAGAAGAAGTAGGAGAATTTTTTTTGCAAATATGTAAAACAGAAAATTTCAATTAAAGAAGTAAAAATATTTAATGAAAAATTTTAATCAATTCCAAATATGTACTTGATTCCGTTTTTAATTTCCCTCAAACCAATAATAAAAATATTCCCCAAAAGTAAATATACGAATATCACAAAAACACTAACTCCAAAAACAACTTGTAAATATCCATTTTATACTTATATTTAATTAAAAAAATTTTTGCCTCAAAATTTGGAATAACGATACAAAATGTCTGGCGTCAGTTTCTTATTATACCTGGAGACAATATATTCTTTATGTCCATAAAAAGAAACTCACTGCGCGCATACCATTATAAATAAATTTAAAAATTGTCCCCAATTTGTTTTTTATCAAAAATGTGTAAATTCAAAAATGTCACGAGTTTTAATTTTTTCTTTTCTCCACGAATCATATACAAAAAACTCAAGTATAGAAAGGTTGAAGGTTGGAAAGGTGGGGAAAAGAAAAAAAGTTATGGTATCCATTCTTGGGAAGATTGTATGAAGGGAAATTCCTCGATTAACTGGCGCGCGGACGGAAGACGAAGAGGTGCGGTGGGATGCAAATGACGCGTTTAATAAAGTGTCGCGCTCAGCCGGCATTTGAATATTGTAGCATATTCACTTTTCTCATCGAGCAGATGCTATATATATATATATATATATATATGTATATATATATATATATATACATATATATATATATATATATATATATATATATATATATATATATATATATATATATATATATAGAGAGAGAGAGAGAGAGAGAGAGAGAGAGAGAGAGAGAGAGGGGGGGGGGGAGTTGGATATACACACTGGTGATGTTGATGTCTTTGGGCTGAGGCGCTAGTGGATAACTGGAGTTAAGGATGATGCGTTTCGTGGTATAGAAGGAGGGAGGGGGTGTACGAGGATTTGAAGGAAAGGTAAAGGAGAGGGGGGCAAGAGAGGATCAGGATATCCAACGGTACAGTCCGAGATGGCGAATCGCACCTTAGCTCATGCATGATTCAGTCGCAGTATCTCATTTCATCTGGTACCTTTTGCTAAACTATATCTCCTAATGGTAATGCTATTCTGCCGGCACACATATCTCTTTATATTACGTGGGCTGACTTGCTCCTCAACTTTTCACGTTTGCCACCTCCTAAAACCAATGAAAATCCCTTTCCCCCTTTAACTTCTCATATATATATATATATATATATAGTATTTCCCTCTTCTTTACCCTCGCACACACCCTTCTCATATCACTTTTTTTCCATTTCCCTTATCATTGTTTCTTTGAATGTTTTACTTCTTTTTTTTTGTTTGGTGATTTTTACTATGTGCGCAAGTGAAAATCACTTTCTTCCCTTGTTTTTTTAATGAGTTTGTTTTCTGCGGTGTTTTTTCTTCTTCTATTATACACTATATCATTTTTCTGGCTTATGTGTCCCTTCTCCTTCTTTTGTTACTCTTCATTTTCTTCTGTTTATTTTTTATTATTTTTGGTTCATTAATTTGTGCTATAATTTTCGTGTTTCTTATTTTACTCCTTCTCTCCATCTTTCAATTTTTGTACTTTCTATGTTAGGTGTATTCCTTACCTTTCTACTTCACTTCTTCCTCTTATACTCTTCGTGAAAATTTTTTTCTTTCTCTTTCTGTTTATCTTCAGTTTTCTAGTTTTTATTTTTTACTCCCCACTTTTAATATCACAATTTTTGCCTTTCAATTTTTACTTTTCACTTCCTACTGTCCACTTCCTAATTTCCACATTTCATATTCCAATTTCCACCTCCTTCTTGTTACATACCACTTTTTATTAACAAATTTCCACTTTTCATATCCAACTTTACAATTCACAATTTCCATTCTTACTGACAACTTTTCATATCCCTAATTTTACTTCCTAATTTCCACTTTTCATACCCGAGTTTCCATTTCCCGATTTCCATTTTTCATTTTTCCTATCCCACTTGTTTACTGCTTAATTTCCAATTTTTATATTCCACTTTCCAATTTCAACTTTCAAATTTTTACTTCCCGTTTTGGTATCCAAATTTTACTTCCTTATATTCTTTTTCCATATTCCATTTTCCACTTCTCAATTTCTACTTTTCATACCCTACTTTTTCCTTCCTAATTTCTATTTTTCATATCCTACTTTCTACATCCTAATTTTCACTTTTCGTATCCCAATTTTTACATCCTAATTTCCACTTTCCATATTCCATTTTCCATTTTCCTTTTTCAAATTTTCATTTTACATAACCCAAATTCCACCTTTTACTTCCCACTTTTCATATCCTACTTTTAAATTCATACTTTCCGCTTACCATATCCCATTTTCCAATTCCCATTTTCCACTTTCCATATCCTATTTTCCAATTTTCATATCTTACCTTTTTTTATTTCCTAATTTCCATTTTTACTTCCTACTTTTAATAACCGACTTCAATATTTCCACTTTTCACTTCCCAGTTTTCAAATTTTTACTCCCATTTCCATTTTTTTAATTTCCATTTCCAGATTTCCCGTTTTCCATTCTCAGTACGATTTACTCTTTCATTTTTTAAATTTTTAGTCTTACTTCTATTTCCACTTTTTGCAACGTTTACTCCCATTTCCACTTATCACCTTCTACTGAAAATTTTCCACTTCTCATATTCTACCTTCCATTTTCTTTTTCCACATCCCACTTCATTTTTCAATCAATATTTACTTGTGATAACCCTTTGTAGGTATTTTACTAAAATTGGAGATAGAAAGTTGGAAATGGAAATTGGCAAGTGGAATGTGAAAAGTTAGAATTGAAAAGTAGGAATTAGGAGGTAGAAAGTAGGATAGGAAAAGTGGATAATGGGGATGTAGGATATGAAAATTGGGAAGTTAAAAATGGAAATTTGGAACGGGAAAGTTGGATATGAAAAGTGGAAATTGGGAGGTGGAAAATAAGATTTGAGAAGTGAAATTTAAAAAGCGAAAATTGGGGCATGGAAACCGGAAATTTGGAAGTAAAAAGTAAGATATAAAAGGTTAAAAATGAAAATTGGAATATGAAATGTAGAAATTAAGAAGTAAGAAGTAGGATATCAAAAATGGAAATTGTGAAGTGGAAATGGGATTTTGAAAGTTGGAATTATTAAGTAAAAATGGAATATGAAAAATGAGGAAGTAGAAGGTGGAAAGATGGATATGAAAATTAAAATTGAAAAATGATATGGAAAGTGGAAAGTATGAATTAAAAAGTGGAATACGAAAAGTGGAATGTGGGATATGAAAAGTGGAAATTGGAATATGGAAAATTGAAAATGGAATATGGAAATGGAATATGGAAAATGGAAAATGGAATATGGAAAATGGAAATTAGGAATTGAAAATTAGGATCCAAAAAGTGAAAATTGAGATGTGGAAAGTAGGATTTGATAAATAGAAATTAGGAAGGACAAAATGGGATATGAAAAGTAGAAATTTGATATGGAAATTAGGAAGTTAAAGGTGGAATATGTAATGTAGAAACAGTAAATTTCTCTTTTCCATACTAATTCGACGCTAAGTGAGTGTCATCGTTATTTTAGACCCTAAAAAAGCCTCTCCTTTTTCATAATAAATTCAACACTAAATGAAAAAGCATCCTTTTCCTCGTAATTTAAAAAAAAACAGAAATACCATATCGAATTTTTTTCTTCCTCTCTATTTATTTTCAATTTTCACTTGTCTATTTTCTGATTTCTGTTCTTGCATAAAGAATTCCTTAAATTTTCCATTTCAGTTTCCTCTATGATTTTTCAGCTTTTGCCAGTGGATTTGTGAAAAAAGAAAAATTGCACCTGCAGCAATGGAGGGTGCACCAAAAAAAAAAAAAAAATAACAGTTTGAATTTGAAGAAGAAGAAGAAGAAGTAAAAGGGGTGAAGGCGGGCGTCCTTCACAACGCTGGAGGTGGTTTTCTACTATAACAGTGAGATGATGGTGGGAGCACTTATGCATTTATGCATTCGTATTTCCGCGGTCTCCCAGCACACCGAAGCGGCTGTAAGAAGTCGTCGCCGTCTTGGGTCGTCTCCCGCACCAAAGTATAACGGTACCGAAAAGCCTCTCTTTCTCTCTCTCTCTCTCTCGTTCTCTTTTTCTCTCTTTCTCCTATATATATATAGAGAGAGAAAACGAGGAAGGGAGAGGAGAGGATTTCAGTATAGTGGGAGAGCAAAAGTTGCTCTGGAATAATAATACACGTCGCGGCTCTCGCTCTAGCGAAGGGAAAAAAAAAATCTGAATACATGAAACGTAATGACGAGCCGAGGGTAAGCGGCTTGCCTCGCTTTTGCCTCTCTTGGTTCGCCAACATCCCACGTGGATGCAACCAACACAAATATATACATACAAACACACACACTTATATATAAAGCACCGGGTAGATCAACTCGAAACATCGAGTTCGGAATCTATGATGTCCAAAAGATTTCTCTCTCATACATATATATATATATATATATATATACACACAATCTCGACGCTCTGAATCTTCGATCGATTTATCGACATGTCTGAAATATTAACGAGCACGCGGGAAAAGATGAGTCTTTCAAAGATAATGATGGAGGTGATAGTGAAAAATGGGTTACGAAAGTTTGCGGTAGCTATAAGGATTGAAGAGAATTACAAGAGAGAGAGAGAGAAGAAAAAACCGAGCTCGGGGAATATTATTATTATTATATAGATACTAGGGGGGCTATGACCCCCTGCCAATCCCCATTATTTTCCATTTTAATATGCTTAATTTTTTAACGGCTTGCAAGCATTAAAATTATTAAAAATTTTTTAGTAATTTTGAGGTTATGTTCATTTCTTGGTTAGGGGAATTTAAGGTTTTGTTTGTTGAACATTGCCTCATAATCAAAGGTGCCTTGACCTATGTCATTGAATTTTGAGGTTATGTTTGATCTACGATCTTGGATTTTGAGATTATATTTAACCTCTATGTCCTTAAATTTTGAGGCTATGTTTGACTTATGATCTCGAATTTTGAGGTTATGTTTGACCTACGATCTTGAATTTTGAGATTATGTTTGAACTATAAGGCCTTGAATTGTGGCAATCTATGACCTTAAATTTTCAGGTTATGTTTGACCTATGGCCTGGAATTTTAAGGTTATGTTTGAACTAAGGCCTTGAATCCTGGAAACCTGTGCCCTTGAATTTTGAGGTTAGGTTTGATCTATGACCTTAATTCTTGGAGACCTAGGACGTTGAATTTTGAGGTTATTTTTGAACTAAGGAAATCTTGAAAACTTGAACCTCCATTTCGACTTTTTTTCAATTCCACTCACATTTCTATTTCCACTTCTACTTTTCCTCATTTCTCAAAAGTGGAAGTGGAAATGAGAAAAAGTGGAAGTTAAAATAGAAGTAGTAATGGAGATTAGAAAAAGTAGACGTGTAAGTAGAAATTATAGAAAAAGTGGAAGAGGGAGTGATAATTAAAGTGGAAATGGAAATGGGAATTAAAATTAGAATCAGTGAAAGTGGAAGTGGAAATTTTAAAAAGTGGAAATGGAAATGAAAATTAGAAAAAGTGGGAGTGAAAATGAGTAAAAATGGAAATTGTAGAGGAAAAGTGGAGTAGGAATTAAAATAAAAAATAGTGAAAGTGGGAGTGGAAATGAGAAGAAGTCGAAATGAAAATGGAAATGGAAATTAGAAAAAGTGGGAATAAAAATAGAAGTGGGAATAAGAAAAAGTGTAAGTGGGAATGGATGTTAGAAATAGTGGATATGGAACTGGAAAGGAAAATGAAAATTAGAAGTAAAAATGAGAATGAAAATTAGAAAAAGTGGGAGTGGAAATGAGCAAAAGGGGAAATCAAAGTGGAAATGGGATGTGGGAATTAAAATTAGAAATAGTAGAGGTGGAAATGAAAGTGGGAAGGGAAATGAAAATTAGAAGTGGAAATGGAAATGAAAATTAGAAATAGTGGAAGTGAAAAATGAAAGTGGGAAGGGAAATGAAAATTAGAAGTGGAAGTGAAAATGAAAATTAGAAAAAGTAGAAATGAGAAAAATTGAAATTGGAATGAAAATTGGAAAAAGTGGAAATTGAAGTGGGAATTAAAATTAGAAATAGTGAAAGTGGGTGTGGAAATGAAAAATAGTGGAAATATAAATGGGAGTGGAAATTAGAAATGTTTAAATAAAAATTAGAGTGTAAATGAGAAAAAGTGTAAGTGGGAATGAAAATTAGAAATTGTGGTAGTGGAAATTAAAGTGGAATTGGAAGTGAGAATTAAAATTAGAAATAATGGGAATGAAAATTAGAAATTGTGGAAATGAAAAAAAGTGGAAATGTGAATAAAAATTTTAAAAAATTGGCAGTGGAAATTAGTGGTAGTGGGAATTAAATTTAGAAACAGTGGAAGTGGAAATGGAAGTTGGAAGGGAAATGAAAATTAGAAAAAGTGGAAATGGGAGTGGGAATTAAAATGAAAAATAGTGGAAGTTGGTATATAGAAATGAGAAATAGTGGAAATAAAAATGGAAGTGGAAATTAGAAAATGTGGAAATAAAAATTGGAGTTGAAATGAGAATTAGTGTAAGTGGGAATGAAAATTAGAAATAGTGTAAGTTGTGAAGGGTGAAAGTGGAAATGAAATGGACAAAATAATGAATTCAACGCTATAAGTAAGAGTGAAAAAACAAAATCCCCCACCCCCCCAACAAATCACAAAAGAATTAAACATTCAATTACATAAATAATTTCCAAATGACAACTCAATATCAACGAAAAAGATAAAAACAATTTTCAAACGATGAAAGATTGTTTAAAAATTGAGCAAAGAAGGAAGGAAGGAAGGAAGGAAGGAAAGGAAGGAAGGATAGATATATAGATAAAATGGAAGGGCGCCGTCGTCGTAAGAGACCTGCACCGTGGCTCCGCCTATCGGCGCGCCGCCTCGCGGTGGTGAATACATTTAGCCTGGTTAGTTTACAAATGAATACAGCGATTGAAGCAACTTATAATATCAATGTAACCTGCTGGTGTCTCACTTGCACGAATGGAACAACCCCTCAGCAACCGTCTCACTTTCACCTAGATATGTATATCTATATATATATAGTATATATAATATATATATATAGACTCTCTCTCTCACTGGGTTTTGCCTCCATACAGAATGGCCATATTAACTTGATAATTAGCTTGGTTATACGACTTGCAGATGAGGAAAGACTCCGGGACGGACGTCGGCTACCCCTACACATCCAGGGTGGGGTTGCCAGTGTTCCTTTAACTCCTCGACTATCCTATGCTACACGGCAAAAGGCTCTCTCCTTTCTCCTCTTCGTCGTATACGTATTGGAATATATATATATATAGAAAACCCTTAGTTCGTATTTCCTCTCCCTGTTCTTTACCAGGAATCCGAGGTCGTCGTCGTCGTCATCGTCGACGATTTCAAGTCTCTCTATACTTTTAGAATCCCTTTGGACGTCTTTATCTCTCTCTCTCTCACTCTCTTTCTCTCTCATTCACCCGCGCCAAGAATTTTATCCCGCGTCGCGCGAATACAACGTGGTTCACGTCTCCTTCGGCCCCCTTTTCGTGTGCTCCGCGGTATAATTCGTCTGGTAACTTACCATTTTAAATTCGCTAGCTCGCCATCGTCATGGTGCTTCATTCTTCTCGTGTCTGTGCCGCGATCAAGACGAAAAATGAAAATCGTGAATTTTTCCCCGCGTTTCTATTTTGTTATTACTTTTTTTTCCCACTTCTCCAAGAAAAAATGGAGTAAAAAAAAAAAAAAACAATTATCACGTGACGTGCGAGCATTGAAAAAAAAAAAGAATCAGAGGTGATGGGCGAAAATTGAAAAAATATATACCACGTGACCAACGAGCATTGAAAAAAGTACCATGTGACCGGCGAGCAATGAAAAAATGGAACCACGTGACTTGCGAGCATTGAGAAGTATAGTACCACGTGACGTGCGCGAGCATTGAAAAAAATACCCCATAATTGACGAGCATAGAAAAAAATGATGTGCGAGCATAGAAGAAAGTACCACGTGATGGGCGAGCATAGAAAAAAATACCACGTGATGGGCGAACATAGAAAAAAGTATATCACGCAATGGGCGAGCATTTGAAGAAATACCACTTGACATACCATCATTAAAAATAAAATACCACGTGACAGGCGAGCATTGACAAAAAAAAAAATAAAAAAATACCAAATAATGGACGAGCATGCGGAAAATAGTACCACGTGACGTGCCATCATCAAAAAAAAATATATATATATATATATACCACGTGACGTGTGAGCTTAGGAAAAAAGTATACCACGTGACCTCTACGATCATTAAAAAATATCATTGGATGGACGAGTATAGAAAAAAAAAGACCACTTGACGTACCATCATGGAAAAGAAAATACCACACATGATTTGGCGAGCATTGAAAAAATATATACCACGTGGTATAGGCGAGCATATCGGAAAAAAAAGTACGTGCGAGCATGGGAAAAAAATACTACCTAACCTACAATCATTGAAAAAATATCATTAGATGGTCGAGCATAGAAAAAGAATACGACATAATAGACGAGCATAGAAAAAAGTAGGACGAGCATTGAAAAGAAAAAAAATTATCACGTGATATAGGCGAGCATGGAGAAAAAAATATTACGTGACCTACGATCATTGAAAAAATACCATATATATATATATGGAATCGACGAGCATAGAAAAAGAATGATATAGAGACGATGAGTATAGAAAAAATGTACCACGTGACGGACGAGTATAAAAAAAATATCACACGATTCAATAAATCATCATTCAAAGTTAAAAAAAAAACAAAATTAAACTCAAAAATAAAACGGTGGATATTTTTCAAAAAAAAAAAAAAGGTAAGTTTTTTTTCTAAATAAAAAATATTTACCGGCGGGACGAGGGGAAAATAAAAACAAAAGAGTAAGGGAAAAAAAATTGTCTATACAGATGGCGTTCATAGTAGTTTGACAAACATGGCGGACATATATTATAGTATATAGTCTCGGTGTACTTGACAAAAAAATTTAAATTAAAAAAAAAATAAAATTTTTTTTAAACGTCTTTACTCTGCCGCGGTATTCTCAATTATAATCCGCGAATACAAAGTGTAAAACCGTAGAGTATATTATAATATTATATATTATCTTGGAGATGACTGGCATTGAAAACCATCTTCAGACGTATGCGACACCCGCCTCTCTCTCTCTCTCTCTCTCTCTTGCTCTCTCCTCTCTATGACTGGAATACACAAGATGGCCGCCATCTTTAAATCGTCGTTGTCGTTCCCTTCCCTCCCCTCTCTCTCTCATACCCTTTTTCACTTAACAAGATTATATTACTATTATATATTATATATTAATGTTTTGAACCTGTGATTATTTTTTTTTTTTTGTAATTTTTTCTTGTTATTTTATTTTTTTTCGGTAATTTTTTGTTGTTAGTTTATTTTTTTCGGTAATATTTTGTTGTTAGTTTATTTTTTTCGGTAATTTTTTGTTGTTATTTTCGGGTTTCTTTTTTTTTTTGTAATTTTGTAATTTTTTTTTTGGTATTTATTTTTTTTTGTAACTGTTTATTGTTAGTTTATTTTTTTTTGCAATTTTTTTTTTGTTATTTTCAAGGTTTTTGTTTTTTGTTATTATTTATAGATTTTTATTTATTTATTTTTTTTTTTTTTGTAATTGTTGTTATTTTCAAGAGCGTGGGAACAAATTTTTTTTGGGGAGTAGAATTTTGATATAGTACACTTTGCAAGTATTTGCTTTAAAACTATATAGGGGAATACTGCCACCCCCCCCCCCCTTGGCTCTACCGCGGTTCCTATACGCTATACTTGTTATTTTTATCTTAAAAAATCGTTTGCTATTGTTATACAATTTTACAGTTTTTTTTTTTTTTTTTTTTCATTTTGTCATATCACAGTAAGATTAAATAATTTTTTTAATACAGTGAAGTGATCCAACGAGAGAAGTGACCTTACATTAAAAAAAATTTTAGGTTATGTTTATATAGTAATAGTTTTACCTTAATAAAGAGTTTCTTTTTAATTGGATAAAATAAAAATTAGTTTTTATTGATTAGGGAATAATTTGTAAATGCATTATTATTATTATTATTTCCTATCGAAAATTGACGGCAGTACTGGCACGATACTGGTACCAGTACCTCGCCAGCAGTTAACTCTGTCAATTTTTGGTAAGGTTATTATTATTATTATTATTATTATTATTTTATACTTTTATTATTATTATTACTTTTATTATTATTATTACTATTATTATTATTTTATACTATTATTATTATTATTATTATTATTATTATTATTATTATTATTACTATTATTACTATTATTATTATTATTACTTATTATTATTATTATTATTTTTATTATCAGGTATTACTATTATTCAGAAAAAATATAATTTTTTTGAAATTTGCGTTGTACATGTCAAAGAAAAGAGGATAAAAAAAACAGAAAAAAAAGAGTCAAATCGTGTGTTCACGTACTCTTGGGAACAATTTGATGTGCCACTGTATAAAGTAGTTTATTTAGATTTTATTTGAATAAAAACCTTGTCCCGTGTACGTGACGGCACGTTTATCGCATCACCCGACGCATCCTCGTTTCACTCTTCTCTGCCTTTCACATCCGATAGTTCTTCAACTAAGATATATATATATATATATTTATATATATTTATTTCAATCTAAAACAATTTTACCATTGAAAGTTGTGTGCCACTTAAAAAAAAAAAATAAATAAATAAAAAATAATCCAAGGAAAAGAAAAACAAGGAAAAAATGAAAAAAAAATACTGAAAACCAAAAAAAATTAATCTTATAATACTTTTTTGTTTTTAATTCTCATTTATTTTATTTTTATTACACAGAAAAAAATGTTCACCTTAAACAGTGATAAATTTTAGTGAAACAGCAAAATATTTCACTAAAACAAAGAAAGTTTTTGCTATTCTAGAGAAACATATCACTGTTCCATATTTATAAAGATATTTTTTTTCCGTGTTTTTAATGTTATTTTCAATTTTTATTTTATTTTTCAATAACATTGTCAATTTAAATTTTTATTTTGTATTATTATTATTATTATTTTGATTTTTTGTTAATTAATTTTTTTCACAATTTTAAGAGAAATATTTTTAATTAGAAAATAATCCTCTTAAATATAATAAAAAGAATTTTTTTGCCTAAAATTTTATAGCAAAAATATACGTTAAAATAACACAAATCCTCTTAAATGAAGAAAATATTTTTTTTTTCAGAGAATAAAATCTCAAAATAAAAAGAATAAAAATTAATTTATTTTTATAAAAAAAAAACGCTCCGTATATGACAAAAAGATAAAAAAAAAAAAAATGTTTAAATTCGTCTAGAGAAATGCCTGTAAAGTTGGTAGTCATATATATATATATATATATATATATAAATATAGAAACGCGATGGTACATAGTCCGTGAAATTTAGCGATGAAACAAGTTCGATAATCCATTGTCAGAGTTGGGAGAGTCTCTCTCTTTCTCTCTTGGGAGGGAAAAAAAAAACAAGAGAAAAAAAAATATGGCTGCCTTATGTCTCGAGAGTGCGCGACGCAGGACGGAACGAAGAATAAGTCAGGGCACTCAGCGTGGCTAATTGCTCGAATCATTAAGAAAAAACATGAAAACTAAAGCCCGCGGACTACAGTGGGAAGCAGCAGATAACAATCGCCTTCGTCTCACCCATAATGAAAATAATCACGGCAGCGCCCGTAATAATAACTACGTTTTAGCCTGACTTACGGCAGTTAGTTATACTGTGCCAGGTATACATATATAGTATATATATATAGGAATTCACTCCCGTTGTCCTTCCTCCTTTCGATTGTCAAGAAAAAAAGGGGGGAAAAAAAAAAAAATTTTTTTTCTCAATGTTAGAATTTTTTTTAATACTCGCGGTATAATTTCTTTAAATCCTTGGGAATTTATTGCTTGAAGCTAATTGAAAATTAATTACAAATAGTTGGCAAAAAAATTCAGTTTGTTTGCCCTTTTAACTCTAAGAGCGTTTAAGAAGCGTTTTAAGTACGTTTAGGAACGTTTAAAAGCGTTTATTGAGCCTTATAAGAGATTCTAAAAATATGTATAAAAAAGAAAGTTAAAAATTGCATTACAAATGTTTAGGAAACAAAAATATAGTTTTTATGCCTCTAAAAGCGTTTAAGGAGCGTTTTAAGTACGTTTTGAAACGTTTCAAAAACTTTTATTGAGCGTTACAAGAAAGTCTAAAAACACTCGAAGAAAATTCAAATTGCATTACAAATATTTAGGGAACAAAAATCCAGTTTGTTTGCTCCTTTAGCTTATAAGAGCGTTTAAGGAGCGTTTGAGTACGTTCAAAAACGTTTGAAAAGTAATTATTGAGCGTTAAAAGAGATTCTAAAAACACTTAAGAAAAATGCAAAATAGGTTACAAATATTTAGAAAAAAATTCAGTTTGTATGTTCCCTTAGCCTCTAAGAGCGTTTAAGGAGCGTTTTAAGTACGTTTAGGAACGATTAAAAGCGTTTATTGAGCCTTATAAGAGATTCTAAAAATATGTATTAGAAAGAAAGTTGAAAATTAGGTTACAAATATTTAGGAAACAAAAATATAGTTTTTATGCCTCTAAAAGCGTTTAAGGAGCGTTTTAAGTACCTACGTTTTTAAACGTTTCAAAAACTTTTATTAAACGTTTCAAGAAAGTCTAAAAACACTCGAGGAAAATTCAAATTGGATTACAAATATTTAGGGAACAAAAATTTAGTTTGTTTGCTCCTTCAGCTTATAAGAGCGTTTAAGGAGCGTTTTAAGTACGATCAGAAACGTTTGAAAAGCGTTTATTGAGCGTTAAAAGAGATTCTAAAAACACTTAAGAAAAATGCAAAATAGGTTACAAATATTTAGAAAAAAATTCAGTTTGTATGTTCCCTTAGCCTCTAAGAACGTTTAAGGAGCGTTTTAAGTACGTTTAGCAACGTTTCAAAAGCGCGTTTATAGAGCGTTTAAAAAGAGTAAAAAAATAGTTGGAAAAATTCAAAATAGTTTACAAATATTTAGAAAAAAATTTAATTTGTATGCTCCTTTAGGTTTCTGAGAGCGTTTAACAAGCGTTTTAAGTACGTTTAGAAACGTTTCAAAAGCTTTTATAGAGCGTTCCATAAGAGAGTCTAAGTATACTTAGAGAAAATAATTTAAATGGATTACAAAAATATACTTACAAAAAAGTCCAAGTAGTTAGATGCTTCTTTAGTGTCAAAGAGCGTTTAAGACGTGTTTCTAAGTACGTTTAAAAACTTTTCAAAAGCGTTTATTGAGCGTTTTAATAGAGTTCTAAGAACGTTTTTAGAGACTTAAAAAAACGCTGTAAAATCTTCCTAGGGCAAGTTTAAAAAAATGAATTTTTACCTTTTTTTCTAAGAACATTTAAAAAGCGTTTTATAAACCTTTAAGGGACGTTTAAGAAGCGTTACAAGTAAGTTTTAATAAAGAAAAAAAGTTTCACTTCTTTTGCTCGAAAGAGGATTTAAAATCACATTTTAAAGAGCTTTTAAGAAGCGTTATAAGAACGTTTAGTAACGTTTGAAAGAAGTTTAGAGAACGTTTCAGCAGCGTTTTTAGAAGTTTTTGTAAAATTTTCAGCGTTTTAGGAACGTTCTTAGATCGTTCTAGACGAAATTGAAGTGCGCGTGAGTAAAATTACAATAGCGTTAAAATAACGATGAGAGAACGTTAAAAGAACATTAAAAAATAGTTAAAAGAGCGTTTAAAAAACATTTTAAGAGCGTTGTAGTATCCTTTTCAGAGCGTTTTTAGCAAAATTAAAGAACGTTTTAATTCGAACGTTTTTAACATCGATTTAAAAACGTTCTAAAAGCGTTTAAAAAGCGTTTCAAGAGCGTTTTAGAAAAATTTCAACAACGTTTTAGAAGAATATTATGAGCATATTAGTAAGATTTTAAAAACATTTTTAAATAATATTCAAAGTACTTTTAAGAAGCGTTTCAAGAGCGTTTGAAGAGCGTTTAAGGAACGTTTTTAAAGCGTTTCAAGAACGTTTTGAGAGTTTAAGGAACGTTTCTAAAGCGTTTAAGTATTATTTCAAAAACATATTATCAACGTTTCAAAAGCGTTAAATATAAAAAAAATTCCAAAACCAAAAATTATCAAAATGCATTCTCTCCATTTTCAAAATTTAATAATCGAAAATAAAAAGAAACAAAAATATATAATCATAATTAAACGGCGATAATCGTTCAAAAGAAAAGAAGTAAATTAGACATAATAGCGTTATTACATTGTCGATGTTTATTAGAATTAAAGTCAAATAACGCAGCCGGTAACGAGTATATATATAGTGTGCGTATATGTGTGTTTGCGACGTTGGTCCGCCTGCAGCTTCAGGTGGCCCTGGTGGTGCTTTGACTTTCCTTTTGAAATATCCATCAGGGGTGCATACATTAATTTTGTTGCCCCCTTATGTACAGCACCCACACCCCTGAGGCAGGTGCTATTCACAATATAACGTCAAGCACCGCGCGTACACCATTACCACCACAACAACGGCAACAATAATAAAAAAAATTCCCCCTACTTCCCCCCCCCCCTATGTTATCAATTTTTATTGTACTTGAAAATTTATTTACCCTGTCTCATTAGTCAGAGAAAAAAATTTTTTTTTTTTATCTTTTCTATACAATCTCATTCCGAAACATTTTTACATGGTTTTATGGTATGTGAATAGTTTTATATATATGTCAACTTTCTTCAACAACGAAAAAAAAAATTTATTTTTTAATAATTAGACCATATTACCCCTGCTTTGGACAATTTTACCCCATTACTAGAATTATTATACTACAAAATTTTTTTAAAACGTTACTTTACTGTACGAGACAATTTAAATTAGATCATTTCACCCCGCAATTTAATAATATTATTCCTAACATGAACCATTTTACCCCTGATTTGGATAATTTTGCCCCGTAATTGAAACTATATGGTAAAATACCATACAGTTTCTTATTAAAACAGTTGCTTTACTCTTAATGTACCATTTTACCCCGTATTGGCATAATTGTATCCCTAACTTGGACCGTTTTACCCCTGAATTAAATAAATTTAGATTGTGTATTTAGATTATTTTAGGTTACAATTTTTTTTTAAAAACTGTTGCATATCTCTACATGACAATTTAAATTGAACCATTTTACCCCGTAATTGGATAATTTTATTCCAAACTTGTACTATTTTACCCCTGAATTGATTAATTTTACCCTATAATTGGATCATTTTACCCTCCAAAATTAGATTATATTATTTTACACTTTTTTATTAAAACAATTTCTTTATACTGCAATTTACCAAAAAATTGTATCATTTTACCCCATAATTGGATAATTTCATCCATAAATTGTGTCATTTTACCCCTGAATTTGACAATTTTACCCCGTAATTATAGATTATTTTACCATATTGTTCCATATTAAAACAGTTACTTTACTCTACAATACAACTAGAAATTGCACCATTTTACCCTGTAATGGGATAATTTTATTCCTAACTTGGAACGTTTTACCCCTGCCTCTAAATTAATCAATTTTACCCCCCAATTGGATCATTTTTATCCAACAATTTTTTTAATTGAAGCTTTATTTATATACAGGACAATATAAAGTAAACCAATTTACCCCGCTATTGTCTAATTTTATCCCTAACCTGTACCATTTTATCCTTGAATTGGTCAATTTTACCCCATAATTTTTGAAACGGTTGCCTTACGATACAAGATAATCCAAAGTAGGCCATTTTACCCCATAATTGGATAATTTTATCCCTAATTTGGACCATTTTACCCCGTGATTTGACAATTTTACCCCAAAAATTAGTTTTAAAATCGTTTTTTGCATTTTTCTACCGAATAAAAATTTTTATATTCTTCATCCTCTCATTGAATTTGCGCAATATTCATATTTTAAATTGGTACAAAATGAAACTTTTAGTTCCCGAGAGCGATATATACATATATTTATTAATTGTAGAGGAAATAGTGTTATAAATTTCTTATAATTATTTTAATTATGTGTTTGTCGAGTTATAATACGTGATTTTCCTTAAATATATAGATGCGCGCGTAACAAGTGAAATATTCTCGCAGCGACGGATAAAAAATGATGATGAGAGTATATAGAAACACACACGTGTGTTTGCGCTTTCTTTACCGTTTTTATAATATAAATATTCAATGAGTACAAAAAAAGTACATTTGAATGTAAAACTTAATTTTTATGAAAAAAAGGATATTTTATTAAAAACTAATTTTGTAAGCCGATAAATTGTTTCAAAATGTATTTAAAAAAAAAAATTAATTTTACAACAATTTAGGAAAATATTTTTTAACTATTCTAAATATTTTATTTAACAAAATTGAAAAAAAAAATTTCCAAATTATTCTATTTTTTTTTTAAACCAATTTAAAATTTTTCTAATAACATTCTATACTATAATTTTTGTACCATTTTGAAAACGTAATAAAGTACGTTTCAAAAACGTTTAAACAACGTAATAAAGTACGTTTAAACAACGTTTAAACAACGTAATAAAGCACGTTTAAACAACGTTTAAGCAACGTAAAAAAGTACGTTTAAACAACGTTTCAATATTATAATAAAGTACGTTTAAACAACGTTTCAATATCGTAATGAAGTACGTTTAAACTACTTAGGAAGTACGTTTCACCAAAGTAATAAAATACGTTTAAACACCGTTTTAACATCGTATAAAGAATGTTTAAGGAACGTTTTAAAGAACGTTACAAAACTATTTAATCAACGTCTATTTAACCTTGAATCAATGTTTAAAAAGCATATAAGCAACGTTTAATGAACGTTTAAACAGCGTATAAACAACGTTTAATTAACGTTTAAACAACGTTTAAAAATTTTTTTTCAACATTTCGCAAAAAATAAGTAAATAAATACATCAATTACTTTATCCTCTTGCGCACAATATATTTTAAACGCTGTGATTAATTCATTTCTGCATAATAATGTAAATTGTATACATATATAAAATATACAAGAGGGGTAATCCCATAGAGTCATCAAGTTTTCACGGGGAAATTTGAATGAACAATTCAAGCGCATGTCAGAGAAATATTCCCAGTAAATCTTTCCAAGTGAATTTACGTAACGGGTATATATGGCAAGAAGATGTGTATATATATGTATGTGTATGTAAGCCTCGGACAGAGAGGCGCCGCAATACGATAATGCGATAACACCAAGTGTCCCCTTATTTCTCCTTTCCTCTCTACAATTCTTCGCCCTCTCCTCCCTCTCCCTCTCTTACCCTACAAATGTACTCCCTTTTCTCCTCAGAAGACCAGCCCCCGAAGAGCTTCCGCCATTGTCCTCGTTCCGATTGTTGCTCTGCGGGGGCGTTAACATAACAATACGTAAATTCATGCTTGTCGTACGTGTGTGCGTACTCTCTCTCTCTCTCTATCTTTCTCTCTTCTTTTTTAATGTTACAATTCTTCTCTGGAATTTCCAAGATTTAAGATTACTCGCTTTTTTGATTAAAATCTTGAAAAAAATTTTTTTATATACTTCAAGATATGCGAAAAAATTTTTCTTTTCGAAAAAAAAACAGTTTTTCTTTTTCTTCTTGGGAAATTGGTTCATTTTACCCCGTATATATAGGGTAAAATTGTCACTATTGTTAAATTGTTTCATTGATAAAATATAAAAGGCAACTGTATTTAAAATGCTTAAAATAGTAACTGATTTGTTTTAGAGAGAAAATAATTTTTCTTTCATTTAAAAAAGTTACTTAAACGCTCTTAAACGCTGATAATAAACGCATTTACATTTAAAGGACAATTTAAAGCCATCGTATGTTTTAGTAAACCGTAACTGAAACAAAAGAAGCGTTTTTTAAACATTAATTGAGAATATACGTTCTACTTGAATAACGTTTAAAAGGGATAAAGAAACGTTTAAAGAATGTTTAAGCAACTTTCGAAGACGTTTACAAGTTTTAAGAACGTTTTTGGAACATTTTAACAATGTTTTAGTAACGTTTTAGAAGTATATTTTAAAAATCAATTGAAAATATACGATTTACTTGAATAACGTTTGAAAACATTAAATAAACGTTAAACGATCGTTTTAGAAACCTTTCGATAATTTTCAATGTTCCGAGAACGTTTTTAGAACGTTTTAACAACATTTTAGGAGCGTTTTAAAAGTATTATATTAAAAATCAATTCAGAATGTACGATTCACTTGAATAATGTTTAAAAACGTTACAATAACGTTGAGAAAACGTTTTAGAAACATTCTGATAATTTTCAATGTTCCGAGAACGTTTTAACAACTTTTAAGTAGGGTTTTAGACGTTTCTTTATAAAAACCAGTAGAAAATATTCGATTTCCTTGAATAACGTTCAAAAACGTTAAACAAACGTTTAAAGAACGTTAAAGAAACTTTCTAAGAATGTTACCAGTTCTGAGAACGTGTTTCGAACGTTAGAACAGCGTTTTAAGAACGTTTTAGAACTATTAAGGCAACTTTCATGAACATCGTCGAAAGTAGGAATTTATACAAAGCGTTTTAGAGACGTTAAACGTTTAAGAACAGTTTTAAGAGCGATTACAAAGCGTTTCAAGAGTGTTTTAGGAACGTTTTAAGAGAAATTTTAATGGCATTTGAAAAGCATATAAGATGCGTTTTAAAAATGTTTTAATAGCGTTTCAAGAGAATTTATGAAGCGTTTAAAGGGTGTTTAAAAAGCGTTTAAAGATCGTTTCAGGAACGTTTCTAGAGCGTTCTAGAGTGTTAAGAACGTATTAGTAATGTTTATAATGTGTTTAATGAGCTTTATGAAAGAGTTTAAATAGCGTTTAAAGAGGCTATAAGAGGCGTTTTAAGACCGTTTAAGGAACGTATTAAGAGCGTTTAAGAAATGTTTTGAGTGCATTTAGGAAAAGTTCTCAGATAATTTAAGATAAGTTTCAAAAAGCGTTTAACGATATTTTTATAGGTGTTTTTTAAAGTACGTTTTAAAAACGTTAAAGGAATATTCTAAGAGCTTTTAAAAAAAAGTTTCTAAAACTTTTAACAAGCTTTCTGAAAGCGTTTAAATAGTCTTAAAAGAGCGTTTAAGAAGCGTTTTAAAAACGTTTAAGGAACGTTTGAAGAGCGTTTAAGAAACTTTCTAAGAGCTTTTAAAAAAAGTTTCAAAATAGTTTGAGCTTTTTGAAAGCGTTTAAATAGCCTTCACAAAGCGTTTAAGAAACGTTGTTAGAACGTTTAAGGAACGTTTTAAAAGCGTTTTAGGAGCGTTTGAACAGCGTTTCTAAAAACAAAAACATTTTTCCTCACAATCAAAAAGTCAACGTGAAAAATTGAAAGAAAAAAAATTGTCTAAATCTTAAAAAGTTGCAAAAAGCACTTTTGAGAGACTTAGTAAAAATTCTTGCCCTAATTTTTCACGTAACGATAGAAAGCGCGTTGTAGAATGCGTATAACGTTTCTTTTTTTTGGCAATTCTTGTTCGAAGACTTTTCGTGGAATGAGACGGGCGCATTTAAAGTGTGTCGCGCTATATAGATAGTAAAAGCAGGAGTTTCACCCCCCTACCGTCCCCCCCCTCATCCAATGGAACGTCCGGGTGGGTTGTGAATATGCAAATGTAATTGATATTACTTTTTAAATATTCCGGGTTCCCTTGTCCTGTTGTTCGTTTGTCGCTAGAGCCAGAGGGTGCGCCTGCTTTATACACTTTACTCCAAGTGCCTTTTACCCCCCCCCTTATTCCCCCTTACCTAAAATAGCTTCTCACCCCCCACCCTCACCCTTTCCACAAATGCCATAGAACAAGGTAATTAATAGGCTCAACCAAATCTTTCGTACGTTTACGCGTAGTATAAATACGATTTTCTTACGATAATGAATAAAAATATAATATAGGAAAATTGTTGGTAAATTTTACCCCATCACTAAAGGGGTTATGATAGACAATAGAAATTAATGAAATGAAAATATATTTTAGCAATTTAAAAAAAAATAATAATTATAATTTGTAATTATGTTTTTGAAATATTTACAATGACATTTCTTAATTTAATGTAAATTCCCAAAAAGAAAAAGATTTATTGAGCAATGACTGTATGTTCTTCTACCTTGGATGGTCCATTATACATATAATATATACTTTAGAAAACATTTGCCGCATGTGCCCGATTTGGACGACGGAATTCAGGGGAGCACACGCTTTTGTCTTGCAACTAAATTAATGACCGCGTTCCTTGTCTGCGGGATAACGTTGTGCTTAACTGCCCCCCCCCTCCACTCCAACCACAGCGTGTGTCTTTTCTAAGTTTTGTATAAGCACGCAAAGCATTCTGTAAAGTGTCATATGATGCCGCTGTTTGGAATAATTATTATAAATCGTTTAATAAATCTTAAAATATTATAATTGTTTTTGAATAATGAAAAAAAAATTTTAAATATACTAAAATAAAAAATTTATACTCTTAAAAAGTTGTAAGAAATTTTATGAATGTTTAGTGTCAGTATTAGGAACGTTTTTTAAAGCGTTTCAGAAGAGTTTTAGGAACGTTTTTGAAGCATTCAAAAAACGTTTTTCGACAGTACTAAAAACGTTCTAAAAAACATTTTGAAAACGTTCAAAAAACGCAGAAAAAATTTTTGGGACGCTTAAAGAACGTTATAAAACCTTTTACAATTGTTCCAAAGCAGTTTTAGAAACGTTTTTAGAACGTTTCAAGAGCGTTTTAGGAATGTTTTAAGAACGTTTTTGGAGTATTTAAAGAATATTTTTAGAAAGTTCTTAAAACGTTCTATAAACGTTCAAAAACGTTAAAGAAACGCTGAAAATTTTTTACGACGTTTTATCAACTTTTAAGATGAATCATAAAAAAAATTTATAAATTTTTTATTAACAAAAAAAATTTTATACCAACGTTTTAGAAACGTTTTAATTCACTTATCGGTTTAGAACGTTTCAGAACGTTTTATGAGCGTTTTAAAATCTAATAGAACACTATAATAACGTTTTAAAAGCGTTTAGTAATTTTTACCCTAGAGAAACGTTTTCAGAACGTTTAGGAGCGTTTTCAGATTTAATAAGATTCTTACAAACTATTTTGATTGCGTGTTAAGAACGATTTTAACCTTACAACAGCGTTTGGGAAGTGTTTCAAACGCCTTTAACGCTTTATAAACGTTATAAGAACGTTCTTGGAGCATTTTAAGAATAAATTCTGCAATTAGACAACGTTTCAAAAGCGTTTTAACAACTTTGATACTTAAAAACGTTTGAAGAACGTTTTTAGAGCATGTTAAGAACAAATAGTACGTTTTAACAACGTTATAAAAGCGTTTTGACGTGTTCAACGCTTCAGAAGCGTATCATGAACGTTTTAAGAGCGTTTTTAAAACAAATAGAACGTTTCAACAACGTTTCAAAAGCGTTTTTACAAATTTGATGCTTTCAAAACATTTTAACAACGTTTTACGAAGTTTTTAACGAAAAACGTTGACAATACACAAAGAAAACGTTGAATTTTCAAAACGAAAAGATTTTTACTAATGAAATTGAAAAAATTAGAAATAAAAAAGTAATTTTAATTAATTATAATTATATAAAAAAAATTATATAATAGAACTTTTTATTCAAAAGAAAAATCGTCAAAAAATATACCTTTTTTTTGCTACAAAAATTGTGTTCACATTCATCCCTTATATATATATATATATATATATCTCGCGATGAAAATTGAATTGCAAACGAGCGTGCATTATTATTATCAGTAGTGTGCGGCGAGTGACTGATTTACTTTTCCGCGACCTCCAACGCTAATTAACTTTCCGAACGTAACGGAATTATATACTCCACATTTTCACCAAGTTAGACGGAAAGGGAATAGGAGGGGTATAGTCATATATTTTTCAGTGAAAAGTCTACTTTAACTGAAGATAAGAGCGTTATGCGTATTATCAACACAAAAAAAAAAAAAAAAAAATCTGAGAGTAAAATATAATTACATGCGTGCTGTGCACTATTGCATCGCGTGTCCCATCAACAGTTCAAATATTGCATATTCAAATATTACGCGCGCCTATATGGAAAAATGAAGAAGAGGGACGACTAAAAAAAAAAAATAAAACACAACAACAAATGTTGACGTGACTGCGTACAGTGATTTTAATCTTTAGCGCTTGATGTACAAGTTTTTACTGATGTATACACACATTTTGATAAGAGGGCAAAAATTGTTTTTAATATTCTGCGTGAGATTTACACATATATAAATGTATATATATACATTTTGATTACATCTTCATTGTACGGCAATTCGCTTTTATTGTTTGTTTTTTGTATCCAGTAAAAAAAAATCGAGTAGTATTTTGTTAATTGTTACAAGTCGAAAAGTAATATAAATTTTTAACTATCGTTGCTTCAAGAAAGTTTTAAGAACTGTTATGAACGTTCAGAAGAAGTTTTAGAAACGTTTTTGCAACGTTTCAAGAGCGTTACAGAAATGTTTTTAGGATATTCAGAAGCGTTTTATGAACGTTTTTGGAGCACTTAAAGAACGTTTTGCAAAACTATTAAAAACATTCTAAAAACGTTTAAGAAACGCTAAAAAAAATTGGCATTTTAAGAACTAATATAACGTTTTAACAGCGTTTTCAGAACCAATATAACGTTTAAACAGCGTTTTGAAAGCGTTTTAATGCCTCTAACGCTTTGGAAACGTTTTAAGAATATATTTTTAGCGTTTCAACAACTTTAATACTTTAAAAACGTTTTCAGAACGATTTAAGAGTGTTTTCAAAACAAATGACACCTTGCAACAACGTTTTAATAGCGTTTTAACAACTTTCACACTTTAAAAACGTTTCAAAAAGATTTTTAGTGCAATTTAATAATAAATAGTATTATCTAAGAACTTTTTTAGAGCGTTTTAACGTCTCTAACGAATTAAAAATGTTTTTAAAATTATTAAGAAGGTTTTAAAAACTTATAAGATTTTTTTACAATGTTTTAAAGACATTTTAAGAACTTATAGGACGTTTCAACAGCGTTTTTACAGCGTTTTAATGTCTTTAACACTTTAAAAACGTTTTAAGAACGTTTTAACACCGTTTTAATATCATTTAAATGTCGTTAACACTTTAGAAACGTTTTAAGAACACGTGGAACGTGTTAACAGCGTTTTAGAAGCGTTCTAAGAACCAATATAACGTTTTAACAGCTTTTTGAAAGCGTTCAAATGCCTTTCACGCTTTAGAAGCTTTTTCTGAACGTTTAGGAAGCGTTTTAAGATCTAACAAAACGTGTTATTAATGTTTTAAAAGCGTTTTGAAAATCTGTATTACGTTTTAACATCGTTTAGAAAGCTGTTTAATGTTTTTAATAATTAGAAAACGTTTTAAGAATGTTTTAGGAGCGTTTTAACAACGTTTTTGAAGCGTTTTAAAAGCAAATAGTATGCTTTAACAATGTTTTAAAAGCGCTTTAACATATTTAACGTTTTAAGAACGTTTCTAGAGCGTTTAAGAACAAATAGTACGTTTCAACAACGTTTTAAAAGCGTTTTAAGAACTAATATAACGTTTTAACAGCGTTTTGAAAGCGTTTTCATGCCTTTAACGCTTTCAAAATGTTTAATGAACGTTTTAGAAGCATTTTAAGAACAATTACTATATTTTAACAACGTTTCAAAATCGTTTTAACAACTTTGATGACATAAAAACGTTTTTAGAGCGTTCTAGGAACAAAAGTACGTTTTAATGATGTTTTAAAAGAGTTTCAACAACTTTGATGATTTATAAACATTTTTATAACGTTTTACGTACTTTTTAGTACTTACTTCTTGAAAAATCGCTAGCATTCCAAAATCATTATTGCTTCTAATACAAAATTAGTATCATTTCCTTTAATTATTTATTACTGCCATTAATATAATAAAAACCTTTGTAATATTTTTATAGCTGCTTCAGCATTGTTATCATTTTTCAATTCCTAGTAAAATCATTAAAAATTTAATATTATTTCTTAACTTTTTGATTGTTTTGAAAATATTTTATTTATACATTTGTCAAAGTATGAGACAGAGAAGCATAAATACATTGCCTCTGTGAGAGAAGTATGTTCGATAAGATTCATGCTAATAAGTTTTCCCTGAATAATTGTGTATAAATGTGTGTATGTATGTGTGTGTGTTTATAATATGAATGCAGGTAAAACAACTTGCAGTATAGGGTATTGTATTGCTAAACAAGGTAAATACACGAGAGATCATTGAAAGCTATTCAATTAAGGTGAGAGAGTGTTATATGTACATATAGTCGCACAGCAGAGACCCGACGGGCACACACTCTATATGGGACGTTTTACACTTTATACGCGTCGTAATATACTTCCCATTATATTGTTCTAATAGGAGTTATATATTTACAAAATAAAATTTTTTGGATAATAATAAAAATTTATGAAAATATTAATATATTACATTTGCCAATTTTTTTTTAGTATTTTATTTCTTTAAATTTTCATTTGGCAGAATTTTTATTTGTTCATATTATAATTTAATTTTTAATTTTCATTAAATGAATTTTTGATGCTACTATAATTTTATGGTTAATGCTACTAATAATTAAGATAAAAAAGAAAATTATTTTTCTTCATTTATTTATTTTTATTATTTTTATCCTTCATTTTATTTAAACAAATAAAAATTTGAAAATTCTATCCAATGAAATTTTATAAAATAAAAATTCTAATAAATTAATTTTAGTCTTTATATGTCTCAAATAAAAAAATAGTAAATGTAAATACCTATTTACATTTTGTCATTTTTTTATTTTCCAAAAAAAAAATTTTCTATTCATTAATAATTGTGAAAAAAAAAAATTTTTTTTATTGATAAACTTAGAGTATAATTTGAACGAAATAGATATGTATTTATATAAACGACACACTCACATATATTATATATATATATATATATATAAAAGTATATATAGTGAACTTATAATGCTAATTGAAAGCAGTGTATGGAATGTTCATTAAGCGATGAAATTACTTGGTAAACATTGTTAATGTAATGATTAACAGGCCATCAATAAAAATGGGCACATTATACAAAAGTTATCATGATGTTAATCTATGTTGATGAGGGAAAGTAAATATATATATATATATATATTAATATAGATACTTATTTACATACGGAAATTATCATAACTTGTGAAGCCATTGGACTCCGTAATTGACGTGTGTTCGAAGAAGAGCAACACATATATATTGCGAAATCGAGGGGAATTTATATATCAATATTGTACAATTGATTATAAGGTAAAAATGTGTGTTTTTTTCTTCTTCTTTTTTAAATTTGTATTCAGTAACACGAACATTAAATGTGACAATTATTTGTCGATTATTTTAAAAAGATAAAAAATTATAAATATATAATAGCATCGGATATATAATTTTTGATTATATATTATTTTAGCTATAAATAAAAATAGCATTGACGATCATTAGTTGTCAAGAAAAATGTATTTGGTGGTAAAATTTTACTACCAAAAAGTAAAATGGTACAGACATAGAAGAGAAAAACTGGAAAAATATGTTTACACAAAACGGATTAAATCTGCACGAAAAGAGACAAAAAAAACAGCGTTTTAACAATTTTAACGCTTCAGAAATATTTAAAAAAAGTTTTAACAGCGTTTTAACGTTTTTGAAACATTATAAGAACGTTTAAACAGCGTTTTAGCAGGGTTTTATAGAATCAAACCTTTTAGAAACATTTTAAAAATGTTTTAAAAGCGTTTTAACGTTTTCGAAACTTTTTAAGAATGTATTAATAGCGTTTAAACAGGGTTTTATAAACTTTAACGCTTTAGAAATATTTTAAAAAGGTGTTAACAGCGTTTAAACGTTTTTGAAACATTATAAGAACGTTTTAACAACGTTTCATCAGCGTTTTAACAGCGTTTTATAAAGTCTGCCCTTTCAGAAACATTATAAAAACATTTTAATGTTTTTGAAAGATTGTTAGAACGTTTTAACAGTGTTTTAACGTTTTAGAAACTTTTTAAGAACGTTTTAACAGCGTTTTAATAGCGTTTAATAAATTCTGACCTTTTAGAAAAACTTTAAAAACGTTTTAACGACGTTTTAACGTTTTTGAAACATTATAAGAACGTTTTAACAGCGTTTTATCTGCGTTTTAACAGGGTTTTAACAGCGTTTTATAAAGTCTGCCCTTTTAGAATCATTATAAAAACATTTTAATGTTTTTGAAAGATTGTTAGAACGTTTTAACAGTGTTTTAACGTTTTAGAAACTTTTTAAGAACGTTTTAACAGCGTTTTAATAGCGTTTTATAAATTCTGACCTTTTAGAAAAATTTTAAAAAGGTGTTAACAGCGTTTAAACGTTTTTAAAACATTATAAGAACGTTTTAATAGCGTTTTATAAACTTTAACCTCTTAGAAACGTTATGAAAACGTTTTAATAGCGTTTTAACTTTTTAGAAACTTTCTTAGAACATTTTAACAGCGTTTGAATAATGTTTGAACAGTATTAAAATGAACAACATTTAAAATTACACAATAACGGGGTAAAATTTTACAAATGTGCGGATTAAAACTGAACAAACCTGGAGTAACTTTACACAAAACGGTGTAAAACGTTACGAATTGAGGATGGAACTGTACAAATAAGGGTTAAAATTACAAGTAACGGGGTAAATCAATACAAACATCGGGGTAAAATTATCTATATACAATTTTTTGAAATATTGAAAAAAATTAAGAAAACGATTATTAAAAATATAAAAATTGGAAATAAAAAAAAATTTCCAATTTTTCGAAGGTAATTTATAATTAAATATAAATATATATAAAGAATTAGGTTGAAAGTTGATCGTTACCGCCATATTCCGTGGGTGGTAATGACACGGTGGCAATAATAATAACGGCAGGCAACGCATCGCGTGCGACGGCGAATCGCATGGAATCGGGGGCCGTCTCCTTGACAAGCGGGTGTTTAATTGGCGTTGAAACCAACGGTGTGACGGGAACACCATATCGTGGCGTCGCCCGAATGCCTGAATCCTATATATATATATATATATATATATATATATCTACTATGGGGATTCGCCATCGCCAGTGCGTTACCACGGGGAACCCAATAATTACCTGTGGCACGCAACTGCTTTATATATATATATATATACTATTCAGTTTAGATTTACTGGTGTTAAAACTTCGTCCTGTACAGACACGACAACTATAAAACTCTCTTACAATGTATTTTTCATTTTAATTGATTTTTATTATACATATATCTAACTTTCTCTCTCTTTCTCTCCATCTTTCAGTTCTCTTATTCTTTTAATTAAAATTAAAATAATTCCGCTACTTGTAATTATGACAAATTATTTTGTTTCTTGCATATTTTATTTGAAAAACAATAAAAAAAGAAATAATAATAATAATAATTATTATTATTAATATTATTATTATTATTATTATTATTATTATTATTATTATTATTATTATTATTATTATTATTATTATTATTATTATTATTATTATTACTATTATTATTATTATTATTATTATTATTATTATTATTATTATTATTATTATTATTATTATTATTATTATTATTATAAAATAAGAAGAAGAAGAAAAAGAATGAGAAAAGTCTTTTGTTGTAATTGATAAATTTAAATTGATTTGTAAAAATTTTTGTTCCCGCGCACTTTAAAACGTCTATTACAAAGTCTAGTGGCTTTTACGAGTTATGATAATTTCTATATGGAAATTAATGTATTAATATACTTTCCCTCAACAAGCGGAGATTAACATCATCATCATCATCATCATCATATAACTTTTGTATAATATGCCCATTTTTATTGATGAGCTGCTAATTATTACGTTTAGAATAATTAGAATGTTATTGCTTAAGAAATATGATGTTATATGATACCGATACATATATACAATATATATAATATACATTGTTAGCGTAAATTTTGATATACATTGTTATAGTTTTTTATATTAAAATTAATTGATTGTAATAGTCATTTTTAAAGCCACCGATGAATTTGGTTTCTATAATAATGATTACTGATATATTGTATTTTTGATAGAAAAAGATTCTAGAACGTTAACGTCTTTGAAATGCTGTTAAAAATGTTCATATAAAGTTTCTAAAATGTTAAAACGCTCTTAAAACGTTCTTATAATGATTTAAAACGTTTAAACGCTGTTAAAACGTTGGTAAAACGTTCCTATAATGTTTCTAAAACGCTGTTAATACGCTGTTAACATGTTCTTATATTGTTTCTAAAACGCTGTTAAAACGCTGTTAACATGTTCTTATAATGTTTCTAAAACGTTACAACGCTGTTAAAACACATTTATAATGTTTCTAAAAGGTTAGAAATTATAAAACGCTGTTAAAACGTTCTTATAATGTTTCTAAAACGTTAAAACGCTGTTAAAAAACGTTATTCAAATGTTTCTAAAAGTTCAGAGTTTACTAAACGCTTTTAAAGCGCTGTCAAAAAACGTTCCTGAAATAATTCTAAAAGCGTTAAAATTATAAAAACTGTGTTAACTTATTATTAAAATACTTCTGTAGCGTTAACGTTGTTAGTTACTTGTTAAATTTAATTTCCATTTGTTTTTATCCAGTTTTAATTCCGTTTTGCGTAATTTTACCCCAAATTTTTTTTAGTTTTTCTCCTCTATGTGTGTACCGTTTTACACACAGTGTTTAAAGACTTTGCTCCATAATAGTTTGACTCACTATTGATAAGGTTTTACTCTGTTTCGTTACTGTTTTACCCTTTTACATTCAATTTGTTTGGTTTTACCAGTTTTCATAAACTTTTTACCCCGTTTTTAGTAATTTTACCCCGCATTTTTTCAGGTTTAACCTCTATTTGTACCGTTTTAACCCCGTTTTGTTTAATTTTGTCCTATTTTCGTCTATTTTTATTTTCACGTTTATTCTGTTTTGCCCAGTTTTGCTTAATTTTATCCTGTATATGTCCAAATTTAAACCCCCTACGTTTGTATCCTTTACTACTTTATTTAATGCAATTTATCATCGTTTTTTGGTGGTTTTACCCCAATTTGTGTAGTTTTACCCAATATTTGTCTAGTTTTACTGTCTATTCGCGCCATTTGACCTAGTTGGATAAAATTTCATTCAGTTTTACCCCCTATTTGTATGGTTTTACCCACTATTTGTAACGTTTTACCCTTTTTTTGGATAATGCTCAATATTTGTTTATTTTTACACCGTTTTAATACAATAATACCTGTTTACTTTTTTTAAAAAAATTTATTCTTGTTTATATCCCCAATTCGTACTGTTTTACCCCGTCCATGTGCAGTTCTACCCCTATTTCGTGGTAAAAGTACCATCATTGTTACTCTATTCCAATTACAATATTTTTTTTGTACTCATGTGCTTACACCGTTTTACCCTGTCCATTTGCAGTTTTACCCCTATTTTGGGGTAAAAGTATCATAATTGTTACTTTGTACCAATTACAATACTTTTTTTGTATCTCATGTGCTTATACTTGTTTTGAATTTCAATACAACTAATAATGAACAATGTATGTAACAATAATAATGAATGAGAGCAAATAAAATATCGTTTATGAGCCATGTTTCAAGGGCCATATATATATATCTACATACAATACAGTAACATCCCCCTTAATTCACTAGTTAGAGAGAGAGAGAGAGAGCGCGTAGAAATACTTGGGTATGCAAATATCCGGGGTCGTTTAATAAATAGGAACACGTGCAGAAACGATTCAATCCAAGCGACGGAAGTCGAATCGTAAACTGGTCTTCCGGGTGACGCCATTAAATGCTCTTGAGCGCGGGGTTAAAAAAGAAAGAGAATGAAAAAAAAATCGATGGCCTATTCGAGTATAGAACGACATCTCAATAAATTAGCTTTAAGCCTATATAGAGTTGTGTATAGGCTGGCAAGTTTTCAACCCCCCCCTCCCCCTCCAAAATACACCCTTTTGACAATCAACCACCCGCGGCGCTGATTCAAACGAACCCCCTATGTGTCTCGTTTTGGAATATAGTTTTAATCATTCTTAGCATTAGCCATATACCTTTAGGGGACCTTTTAAACGATCGTCACCGTTAAATCGCCTTATTTCAAACACCATCGCTCTATTAGATTGTAATCTTGAAAAATTAAAAAAAAAAAAAAAAACATGAATAAGTTTTCAATTAAATTAGAAAAAAAGGGGTTGAAGAAAAGGATTTTGAATCATTTTGAATTGTTTGCTGTGAAAAGAAGTTTGTTTTTTAAAATTATAGGCTAAAAGTGACAATGATGGTAAATAATTGAAGAGTATTGGTTCAGAACTGATAATATTTTTCCAGTATTGCCAGTATTTCCAGTACTTCCAGTATTTCTAGTACTTCCAGTATTGCCAGTTTTGCCAGTATTTCCAGTATTTCCAGTTTTGCCAGTATTTCCAGTACTTCCAGTATTGCCAGTTTTGCCAGTATTTCCAGTACTTCCAGTATTGCCAGTATTTCTAGTACTTCCAGTACTTCCAGTATTTCCAGTATTTCTAGTACTTCCAGTACTTCCAGTATATCCAGTAGTTCCAGTACTTCTAGTATTTCCAGTATTTTCAGTACTGCCAATACTTCCAAAATTTTGTTGTGTACTCGCAGTATTAGTTCAGTATTCGTTAGTAATTCATAGTAATGGCTAAATACCTTTAGTATTGTGTCAGTACTAAAAGTATTAATTTTGTATTAACAGTATTAACTCACCAGAGACTATATTGCTATATCAAAAACGCAATTCCTTCATCAGTGACAGTATTCGTTCTGTATACGCTATTGGTTTTTCAAAGACAATATTTGTTCAGAAAAATCAGTAGAGACAGTATAATAATAGAATATGTATTTGTCATAAAGAGACAGTAATTGTTCAGTAGAGACAGTATTTACTCAACAGATACAATATTTTTTTAGTATACACAGTATTCCTTTTGGTTGGACAGTACAGACTTAGCACAGACAATATTTATTTTGCAAAGACAGTATTTCTTCAGTATAGACAATGTCAGTTCATAAGAAACAGTAATTGTTAAGCATAGACAGTCTTACGTCTGGTTAGACAGTACAGACAGTACAGACAGTACAGACAGTACAGACAGTACAGACAGTACAGACAGTACAGACAGTACAGACAGTACAGACAGTACAGACAGTACAGACAGTACAGACAGTACAGACAGTACAGACAGTACAGACAGTACAGACAGTACAGACAGTACAGACAGTACAGACAGTACAGACAGTACAGACAGTACAGACAGTACAGACAGTACAGACAGTACAGACAGTACAGACAGTACAGACAGTACAGACAGTACAGACAGTACAGACAGTACAGACAGTACAGACAGTACAGACAGTACAGACAGTACAGACAGTACAGACATTATGGACAGTGTAGACAATACTACTTCTGTAAAGACAACAGTTTTTCAGTACATACAGTATTGGTTCAAAAGAGACAGTATTTGTCCATAAGAGACAGTATTTTTTAAGCATAGACAGTATTTCAGCGTAGACAGTATTTCCGTGGCACAGTCAGAATAGATTTAGCACAGACAGTACAGCTTGTTCAAAGACAGTATATTTCTGTAATACAGACAGTATTAGTTCAAAAGAGACAATATTTTTCAGTAGAGACAGTATTTGTTCATTACTTATCATCAATATCGCTTTATTTATTAATTCTATCAAAAGAATTGATTTCCTACTCGCACTATTGTTTCCATATACATATATACATAAATAAATGTGTGAATCATAAATTACAAAACGAATAACAGAAAAAATTAACAAATGAATATATTTCTTTTTTTTCTCATTTAATCTTTATGTAGGGGCGTCACTTTATAATTTTCTTATCAAGAATAAAAAAAAGGAAGAAAAAAGAAAAAACATTTACAGTATACGCAGTGGTACTTTATGTACTTGCAACTTTATGAGAGAGGTCTGCTTTTTATGATGTATAGTAATTCAACGGGTTTTAGTGAGGGGTGGGGTGAGGGGGGAAAGAAAATCAGGATATCCTGTGTAATGCGTATTCGTATCGCGACGTCAACATGAAATAAAAAATGGCAACGACATGTAGGTCGAGAAGTAACAATAGGCGATAGTGAAAACAGGCTGTGCGTGTTTCGATAAAAAAAAAAAATAAAATAAAAAAATAAACGCCATCAAAATGCCACATACACGCACATATACATTAACAAAAAAAAAAAACGAAAAGAAAAGAAAAAGCTTTTGAGAAGTACGATAATTTTTTCTATTATAACTGATATATAACTATAATTTTCTGAGAGATCATCTCTTTTTGTTTTTTTTACACACACTATTTGTACCGTTTTACCCCTTTTTGTGTAATTTTACCTCATATTTTTCCAGGTTTCCTCCTTTATGTTGTAATCTTTTACCCCGTTTTGTGACATTTTACCCAATATTTACACAGTTTCCTCCTCTGTGTTGTACTGTTTTACCCACTTTTAATAAAATTTTACTCCAAAATTTGTGTGGTTTTACCTACTGATCGTATAGTTTTACCCCGTTTTGTGTAATATTACCCCGTGTTTGTATCATTTTTTGCCTTTTTAATACAATTTTACCCCTTATTTGAGTGGTTTTACCAACTTTTAGTAACGATTAACCAAGTTTTGTGTAATTTTACCCCTGTTTTTATTTAGTTTTCCTTCTCTACATTTGTACCTTTTTACCCCGTTTGAAAAGAGTTTAGCCCCATATTTGTGTGGTTTTACCCACAATTGGTTCAATTTTACTTTGTATTTGCCCTGTTTTACCCTTTATGTTTCGTGCCCTTTAACATCCCAGTTGTGGGGTTTTCTCTCTTATTCGTACCGTTTTACCCCGTTTTGTGCAATTTTACCTTATGTTCATCCAGTTTTACCCCATATTTTTGTATATGTTTATCTTTATATTTACCCAATTTCCTCCTCTGTTTTGTACCCTTTTACCCCATTTTAATAAAATTTTATTTCCAAATTTGTGTGGTTTTACCTACTGATCGTACAGTTTTACCCCGTTTTGTGTAATATTACCCAGTGTTTTTATCGTTTTATGAGTTTTTAATACAATTTTACCCCTTATTTGAGTGGTTTTACCAACTCTTAGTAACGATTAACCAAGTTTTGTATAATTTTACCCCTGTGTTTTTTTCAGTTTTCCTTCTCTACATTTGTACCCTTTTACCCCGTTTGAAAAGAGTTTTTAACCCATATTTGTGTGATTCTACCTACAATTGGTTCAATTTTACTTTGTATTTGCCCTGTTTTACCCCTTATGTTTCGTACCCTTTAACTTCCTATTTGTGCGGTTTTCTCTCCTATTCGTACCGTTTTACCCCGTTTCGTGTTATTTTACCCAATATTTATCCAATTTTAATCTTCCCTGTTTGTATCTACTTACCCCCTTCTCATGTAGTTTTACCCCTTGTTTGTGTGGTTTTACCCCTACTTTTCGTACTGTTTTACCCTGTTTTGTGTAATTTTACCCCATGTTCATCCAGTTTTACCTCATTTTTTTTGTATCTGTTTATCTTTATCCCCATTTAATGCAAGTTTACACTCTATTTGTTAGTTACACTCTAGTTTTTCTCGCTATTCGTATTATTGCTTTACCCCATTAATATGGAGTTTTACCCCTATAATTGGGGTTAAAAGTACCAGAATCATAAAATTACTCTTTTATTTCTGTTAGGTGATTACAAAAATTACCTTTAATTTTTTGATAAAAAAATTATGGAATTTTAATTTTGGTTTAACACTATTTAAGGTGATAGTAATAATGGAAACAGAAAAGAAAAAAGGAGACAAAAAAAGAGAGAAAAAGAGAGAAATGTGAACAACCATGACCCTGAATGAAATTAAGAGATCAAGTATAAGAACTGAAAATCACACGATCTAGGATGTAGAAGGCCCTACTCTGTTAGGGTTTTAAAGCGTCGAGTGGCACGCGATTAAAGTTACGATTCGGGTCTTATCTAAAATATACTTGGAGCATGTAGGTACGCAGGTAATAAAGCGTATACGGCGTGGGCTATTAATGGCTGCAAATGCACACACACAAAACAACGTGTGATGGGAATCTTCAGAAGCATTAATTTTCAACTGAAACGATGAGAGAGGTTGTCGATTCTCAATTTTAAAGATCCTCGTTAAGTCAATTAACATGATATTAAAACGACATCAGATAGATATATACATATATCCATTTAAACTTCAAAACAAGAATATAAAACGTATTTATATCTCAGTGGGTAGAAATTGCGAATTAAAATCATTGTTTTGTTTTCGTTGTGTTAACATTTTTTTTGGGTAAAATTTTTTTAATAAATAATATGCAAATACAATACTGATATACCAATTATGATTATGATTTATGCAGATAATGCTATATAATAATGATTGTAATCATAATGTGGATAGGTGAATTAAAAAAATATGCTCCCTTATATGAATGCAAACGATATGCAATGTTAATGATATTGAAATGCTAATGTACAGATGCTTATCATATAAATAAAGATACAGATGTTGCTGATGAAGATAGAGATTTTTATGATAAAATGGAAAGTGTTAATGATGAAAGCAGTGATGCTAATAATGATTATGATGATAAAACAGATTTTAAAACTTACGGATTATGATATGGATTATATAGTCATATATGGATGCTAATGATGTAACTATACAAATAAACTCTAGTTTTGCAGATGCTGATAATAAAGATATACAGATATGCTAAAGATGTGGATGCTAATGATTTTGATACTAGTGATGTTAAAAAAGATACAGATGCTAATCAAGAAAATGCTAATGACAATAAAACTAGCCAAAATCGTACAAATATTTACGAAAATTTTGCTAATGATACAGAAGTTGATGATACAAATGCTAATTAAAATGAAATTTTACCAAAACCGTACTGATATTTAGGAAACAGTTGCTATTAATACAGAAGCTGGTGATACAGATGCTGATAATACTGATTCTAATAATGCAGATACCAATGATACAGATGCTAATAATACAGATGCTAATGATACAGATGCTAATAATGCAGATACTAATAAACCGAATACTAATGAAAATTAAACAAATCGAAATCGTACTAATATTTACGAAACTTTTTCTAATGATACAGAAGCTAATAATACAGATGGCAATAATACAGATGCTAATAATACAGATGCCACTAATACAGATGCTAATAATACAGATGCCAATAATACAAATGCAAATAATACAGATGCTAATGATACAGATGTAAATAATACAAATGCTAATAAAAATTAAACTAATCAAAATCGAGGTAATATTTATTAAACAATTACTGTTGGTACAGAGACTGATGACATGGATGCTGATAATACAGATTCTACCAATAATACAGATTTTAATAATAAAAATGCTAATAAAAATGAAATCAATCAAAATCGTACTAATATTTAGGAAACGGACGCTATTAATACAGAGGATGATAATACGGATGATAGTACGGATGATAATACGGATGCAAATAATACTGATGCTGAAAACACGGATGCTGATAATAATATAGATTGTAATAATGCAGATGCTCATTCTGAAAATCTACATGATAATAACAATAATGATACAAAATCTTAAACTACAGATGTTTATGACATGAATACTAATAAAACGAATTTAAATAAAGCAGGTACATTTAAAACTAATGCTAAAAACCCAATAATAATAAAGCAAATGCTAAAAAAGCAGATGCTAATAATAAAGATGCAGATTCTTAAGCAGTATGTAAAAGCTACAAATGTGATTTTAATGGCCATACATTTTACCGACGCTATTGTTAAAAAAGTCGATAATAATGAAACAGTAGAATGACGCAGATGTAGCAGCTAAAGAAGAAGATTTTGATGCTAACACTATTAGAAATTTAAAGGATGTCAACAATCTGGTTACTTAAGCCTACACTAACCAAACAGATACTGATACTAAAGATACAGATCCCAATAGAGATGAAGATGTGGATGCTAAAGCTTCAAATGAGAATTTAATGGATATCCATATTCCGGATGATAATACTAAATTAAGTCGATACCAACAATGCAGATGCAAATAATGCTGCTGACTATGTAAATGAAAATGGGGATTTGGATACTAAAGCTACAAATGTGAATTTAATCGATGTCCAAAATACTCCTACTGCTGATAAAACCGTTGCTGTTAATAAAGATGCAGAGGTTTATGAAGATGAAGATTCGGATGCTGAAGCTACAAAAGGGGTTTGGATGTCAATACCACAGATTCTGATAGCAATACAGCGGATACTACCAAAGCAAATGCTAATAAATATGCAGATTTTGGATGTTAATGTTTTAAATTAATTTGTTATCTATAATACGGATTTTAATAGAACCAATACTAATAAAACCAACTCCTATTGATGATATACAGCTACAGGTATAAATTTAGTTGTGAATAATATGCATGCTTCTAAGAATGAAGATGCTGATACTAAAGCTACAGATGTTAATTTAATCGATGTCCGAAATAGGAATGCTAATTCTACTGTAAAAGATGCTAATGACAAAACTGCAAATGTTAATGAAGATTAAGATTCAGATGCTGAAGCTACAGATGAATTCACTGAATGTACAAAATCAGATGCTAATTCTAAAACAGATGCTAATGGTAAAGATGCAGATGTTAATGAAAATAGATTCGGATGCTAACGCTATAAAAAAGATTTTAGTGAATATCACTAATGCAGACTGATGCTAATACAGCAGATACTAACAAATCAGATGCTATTAGATGTAAATTTAATGAATGTCAATAATTAACCTGCTCATAAGGATGAAGATTCTAATTCTAAAAGCTACAGATGTTAATTTAATCGATGTCCAAAAAAACGGATGCTATTTCTACTAAAACAGACGCCAATACAGATTCCAATGCTAATAATTCCGATACACAATTAAAACAGATGCTAATGTTGATGAAAATACAGATGCTAAAGCTACAGTTACGAATTTGTAATGCATGTCTATAGCTTTAGCTAATTGGATTTTGTATAGGCTAATTTTTAAAGAATTACTAATGAAGATGCAAAAGCTACAGATGCTTATTATTATTAATAGAATTATGACAAGTTTCTTAAATCTTTTGTCGAATAAATTAAGGAAATATTTTTGAACATATTAAAATTAAAAATAGATATATGTCAGTTTGCAAATAAAAAAAAAATAATTATTATTTTCGACTTATTGTCGTCGTCATCATTTTCAATCGAGTCAAGAGGAAGTAATTGTTATGGTCCGCAGCGAAAGCCAGACGATTGTATAGCTGATTTTGGATCAGGATGAACAATGCAGATTGTTTTAAAAAAGAATCGAGACAAAGGGTCGAGAGAGAGAGAGAGGGGGGGGGAGAGGTGGCATCAACCCGCATTGCGGAACGATGCGCAACAGCTGCACCTGACACGTCATTTGTGAGGAATGTATCAGCACCGCGACGATACCTAATTATTATTCTACGGGTACAAGAGAGTCCTCGTGCAGTGTTTGTATGCGCACACGTGCGTTTTCATACCTATCTGTTTGTATATGTATAAATATATATATATATATATATATATTGTTTTGTATATCTGCGTGAGCTATTTGTCTTATGGAATTGACGATTTCGCACTTTCGACCATATGAAAAACGGATGCGTTCTAAGATCACAATGCGAAGAAACAGTTCTGGCAAATAGCACACACACACAAATACATACTTGTTTTATATATATATATATACAAAACAAGTAGTTCAACAACATCTCCTAATGATATATTGTCGACATCACAAAAGACAAACCTGACCTTCCATCACGGTCAACCGCGAATCTAGGCCAACCCTGCGTGTAATTTCCTAGTTAATTATCCTCTTCCTCTAAATATGCCCGCAGTTCTCGACAATCTAAACAATTGACGGAGAGATAAAAAAAAAAGACTAATTGTATAATTATATATATATTTATATAATACGAAAATTTGATTTGTAAAAATTACCCTCAGCAGTGTTACAAATTGTTTAGTATTTTTAGATATTAACTTCGAATTGAAGGTTTTTTTTTGCCTTCACTTTTGGGGTGGAAATAAAGTACCCTACTTGATCCAAAACGGAATCCGCAAATTTTTTTGTTGAAAGGTATATTAGTTTCTTTTTTTTTTTTTTGCTAATTGTATCCATTTATTGCATTGTAAAGTAAATGTAGTTTTAAATGTGGAAAGTGTGTAAAATTGAGAGAAATTTGAAAAAAAATCGAATCTTTTAGCTCAAAAACTGACTGCGATATGACTGACGCAAAAAACCGGTTTTTTTCGGTAATTTTAGTAAAAAATCCGGTACTTTTTAGTTTTTTCAGTTTTACGCTTGGAGTAATTATTTTTCGAAAAAAGTGGTCAATAGAAAAGTTAGAGCTGACTAAATTCCTCAAAATTTGCAAAAAAGAAGAATGTTATAGCACCAATAGTTTCTAAAATACAGTCCCTCAAAGTTGATCTCTTTTTTTCCTAAAATCGAGAAAATCCGGGTTTTTTGTGGAAGCTATATCTCAAACAATTTTTGAGCTAGAGGGTTCAATTTTTTTTTAAATTTCTCAAAATTTTATAAACTTTCTTTTTTCTTACCACTAATTTTACGGTAAAATGTAATGGGAGGCCAGAATTTAAAAAAAAACTGATTATTTGCACATGTTTCATAAAAAATTTAGCTTTCTTCGGTTGGAATTTGTTTCTCCAAATTTAGATATTTTATTGCTACACCAAAATAAATAAAATAAAATTGTGCTTTGATGATAGAGTGCAAAAATCCGAAATTTTTTTATAAAAATTATACTGAAAGTTAGTTTTTTTAAAATTATCACTACCCCTTATTTTTTACCGTAAAAGTAGTGGTGAGAAGAAAGAATGTGTATAAAATTCTGAGTAATTAGAAAAAAAATTGAACCCTTTAGCTCAAAAACTGACCGAGATATGAATTAGGCAAAAAACCCGGTTTTTTTTCAGTAATTTTAGCAAAAAATCCGGTACTTTTTAGTTTTTTGAGTTTTACGCTTGGAGTAATTATTTTTCGAAAAAAGTGATCAATAGAAAAGTTAGAGCTGACTAAATTCCTCAAAATTTGCAAAAAAGAAGAATGTTATAGTACCAATAGTTTCCAAAATAAAGTCCCTCAAAGTTGATATATTTTTTTCTAAAATCAAGAAAATCCGGGTTTTTTTACGGAAGCCATATCTCAGACAATTTTTGTACTAGAGGGTTCATTTTTTTTTCAAATTTCTCAGAATTTTATACACTTTCTTTTTTCTTCTTACTACTATTGCGATAAAATGTAATGGAAGGCCAGAATTTGCAAAAAAAAACTGATTTTTTGCACATTTTTTAAAAAAAATTTGCAATTTTCGTTTAGAGTTCGTTTTTCCAAATTTAGGTTTTTTTATTGCTACATTAATGTAAAGGATTTGAGCAAAAAATAAAACGGCAATTAAAAGTTACAGTGAAGTTTGCATTGTTTTTCTACTAACTTGACTAATCGAAATCAGAAAATTTTTTATGAAAATTCTGCAGAAATTTAGTTTTTTCCAAATTCTGACCTCCCATTATATTTTACAGTAAAAATAGTGATAAGGAAAAAGAAAGTGTATAAAATTCTGAGTAATTGGAAAAAAAATTGAACCCTCTAGCTGAAAAATTGTTCAAGATATATGACTTCTGCAAAAACCCGGTTTTTCTCGATTTTAGGAAAAAAAGAGATAAACTTTGAGGGACTGTATTTTGGAAACTATTGGTGCTATAACATTCTTCTTTTTTTGCAAATTTTCAGGAATTTTGTCAGCTCTAACTTTTCTATTGATCACTTTTTTCGAAAAATGATTACTCCTAGCGTAAAACTCAAAAAACTAAAACGTACCGGATTTTTTTCTCAAATTACCGAAAAAAAACCGGTTTTTTGCGTCAGTCATATCGCAGTCAGTTTTTGAGCTAAAAGATACGATTTTTTTTTTCAAATTTCTCAGAATTTTACACACTTTCTTTTTTCTCACCACTACTTTTACGGTAAAATATAAACAGAAGGCAATTAGTAGTAGAAAACTAATTTTTTGTAATTTTTATAAACCAAAATTTGCAAATTTCGTTTCTCCAAAGTATTTTATTGCTACAAACAAATAAAGGGTTTTAGCAAAAAAAAAAATTATGATTCGAAGTTCCAGTAGTATAGAGTTTGTAGCCTGCAGTAAAATTTACATATATTATTAAAAATGATTTCAACAAAAATAATTTTTTTAGTAAACAAATCTATAATCAATTTTCATCATTCACACATTATTTTGTATATATTTTTTAATTTTCCACTTCCTTTCTGCTAATAAAATAATAAACTGTTTAATTTGAAGCAGCAGAAAAAAAATAGGAACAACAAGAAACCGATTTATTCGAAATTCCCGCAAGTGTTTGAGGTAATTAAAACAGCACTTAAATTATGATGGCTAGTGAGTTAAAATATGCACCATTAATTTTCCCCTGGACATAAAAGTCATACTTTAATTAAGATCTGGTAAAGTATTGCGTTTTCTTATGGCAAAAAAAAAAGAAAGCTTTATATATATATATATAAAAGAATATAACGTTCAATAAGTTTTATAATACGGAGGAATTTTGACAAATAGAAAGAAATATATATATATATATATATATATATATATATATAATAGCATGTGTTATATGGGGAGTCAGTGGCTTGAAAATTAGCCTATAACAATCATTCATTCTAACAAGCGTTTCCACGCTAGGCTGAAGCTATATATATATATATACATTCGAATGAGAGAATTTTTTTGCCAACCCCTTTTTTTTCAATTCTCCTTTTGCTTTAGCCGCTTATTAGACCTTCAAGAAACGCAAAACATTGCTCGCGCGCAGCTTCTCATTATTATGAGTTAATGAGTATAGTAGATCTAATCGGCGATGGAATCGAAACTTCACACCTGAAATAACATCATTTGTTTCCCTTTCCGTGTTGCGTGAATTTAAAAAAAAAAAATTACTATATATATGGGCAAAAAAAGAACCTCCCCTGAATATAGAAATGTCAATAAATGCGCGTTGAAGATAATGTAATGTGAAACTTTAATGTTATTTGCGTCACGTATAACGCGAATGATCGATCTACTTATGGCGAGTGGGTGAATTAACGGGACGATCATGTCCCAAGAGATTTCTGAATTAAATCGTCACTGTCCGTTTCATTGAGGAGTCAATAAATTGAATTAACTGTATAATTTTATATATCAGGTCGACTTTAAAATGACGTGCAGTCCCACTGGTATTACAACAGATGAAGGGATCTGGATCGGACGTATATATTAAGAATCATATTGAATAATAATAATGGATGATTTTTTAAAATTAAATCCAGGGAAAAATTTAAAATTTTTAAAAACCATAACATTTACTTCCTCTTGACTCAATTGAAAATAATGACGACAACAATAAATCATTTTTTTCCTATTTATAATTGCCATATCTATTTTTAATTTTAATATGTTCAAAAATATTTCCTTAATTTATTCGGCAAAAGATTTAAGAAACTTGTCATAATTCTATTAATAATAAGCATCTGTAGCTTTTGCATCTTTATTAGTAATTCTTTAAAATTAGCCTATACAAAATCCAATTAGCTAAAGCTATAGACATGCATTACAAATTCGTAACTGTAGCTTTAGCATCTGTATTTTTATCAACATTAGCATCTGTTTTGATTGTGTATCGGAATTATTAGCATTGGAATCTGTATTGGCGTCTGTTTTAGTAGAAATAGCATCCGTTTTTTTGGACATCGATTAAATTAACATCTGTAGCTTTTAGAATTAGAATCTTCATCCTTATGAGCAGGTTAATTATTGACATTCATTAAATTTACATCTAATAGCATCTGATTTGTTAGTATCTGCTGTATTAGCATCAGTCTGCATTAGTGATATTCACTAAAATCTTTTTTATAGCGTTAGCATCCGAATCTATTTTCATTAACATCTGCATCTTTACCATTAGCATCTGTTTTAGAATTAGCATCTGATTTTGTACATTCAGTGAATTCATCTGTAGCTTCAGCATCTGAATCTTAATCTTGATTAACATTTGCAGTTTTGTCATTAGCATCTATTACAGTAGAATCAGCATTCCTATTTTGGACATCGATTAAATTAACATCTGTAGCTTTAGTATCAGCATCTTCATTCTTAGAAGCATGCATATTATTCACAACTAAATTTATACCTGTAGCTGTATATCATCAATAGGAGTTGGTTTTATTAGTATTGGTTTTATTAAAATCCGTATTATAGATAACAAATTAATTTAAAACATTAACATCCAAAATCTGCATATTTATTAGCATTTGCTTTGGTAGTATCCGCTGTATTGCTATCAGAATCTGTGGTATTGACATCCAAACCCCTTTTGTAGCTTCAGCATCCGAATCTTCATCTTCATAAACCTCTGCATCTTTATTAACAGCAACGGTTTTATCAGCAGTAGGAGTATTTTGGACATCGATTAAATTCACATTTGTAGCTTTAGTATCCAAATCCCCATTTTCATTTACATAGTCAGCAGCATTATTTGCATCTGCATTGTTGGTATCGACTTAATTAGTATTATCATCCGGAATATGGATATCCATTAAATTCTCATTTGAAGCTTTAGCATCCACATCTTCATCTCTATTGGGATCTGTATCTTTAGTATCAGTATCTGTTTGGTTAGTGTAGGCTTAAGTATCCAGATTGTTGACATCCTTTAAATTTCTAATAGTGTTAGCATCAAAATCTTCTTCTTTAGCTGCTACATCTGCGTCATTCTACTTATTCATTACTATCGGCTTTTTTAACAATAGCATCGGTAAAATGTATGACCATTAAAATCACATTTGTAGCTTTTACATACTGCTCAAGAATCTGCATCTTTATTATTAGCATCTGCTTTTTAAACATTTGGTTTATTATTACCATTTTCTTTTTAGCATTTGCTTTATTATTATTGGGTTTTTTAGCATTGGTTTTATATGTAGCTATGCTTTATTTAAATTCGTTTTATTAGTATTCATGTCATAAACATCTGTAGTTTAAGATTTTGTAACATTATTGTTATTATCATGTAGATTTTCACAATGAGCATCTGTATTATTACAATCTATATTATTATCATCATTCGTGTTTTCAGCATCAGTATTATTAGCATCAGTTTTATCATCCATATTATCATCCGTATTATAATCCGTATTATCATCTGTATTAATAGCGTCCGTTTCCTAAATATTAGTACGATTTTGATTGATTTCATTTTTATTAGCATTTTTATTATTAAAATATGTATTATTGGTAGAATCTGTATCATCAGCATCCATGTCATCAGTCCCTGTACTAACAGTATTTGTTTAATAAATATTACCTCGATTTTGATTAGTTTAATTTTTATTAGCATTTGTATTATTTACTTCTGTATTATTGGCATCTGTATTAGTGGCATCTGTATTATTAGCATCTGTATTATTGGCATCAGTATTATTAGCTTCTGTATTATTAGCTTCTGTATCATTAGCTTCTGTATCATTAAAATTTGTATTATTAACATCTGTGTCATTAGCAACTGTATCATCAGCTTTTCTATCAATAGCAACTGTTTCCTAAATATCAGTACGTTTTTGACAAGTTTCATTTTAATTAGCATTTGTATCATCAACTTCTGTATCATTAGAAAAAGTTTTATAAATATTAGTACGATTTCGATTTGTTTAATTTTCATTAGTATTTGGTTTATTAGTTTCTGTATTATTAGCATCTGTATCATTAGCATCTGTATTATTAGCATCTGTATCATTAGCATCTGTATTATTAGCACCTGTATCATTGGAATCTGTATTATTAAACATCTGAATTATTAGAATCTGTATTATCAGCATCTGTCTCACCAGCAACAGTTTCCTAAATATTAGTACGGTTTTGATAAGTTTCATTTTAATTAGCATTTGTATCATTAACTTCTGTATCATTAGCAAAATTTTCGTAAATATTTGTACGATTTTGACTAGTTTAATTTTTATTAGCATTTGTATTATTAAAATCTGTATCATTGGCATCTGTATCATAAGTGTCTGTAACATTAGCATCTGTATTATTGTCAAATCTGTATTATTAGGATATTTGGTTTAAGCATCTGAATCTGAATTTTCATTAGCATATGGATTTTTAGCATTAGCATTTGTAGATTTAGCCTTTGTATTATTATTGTCATTCACATCTGTATGTTTTAATATTTAGTATCTGTATGTTTATTTCTAACGCAACTATTAACATCCACAACATCAGTATTATTAGTATCCGTAACCAAAACGTATTATCGCTTCTATCATATTGTCGTTGTTATCGCAATAATTCATTTCTTTATAATTGTCATCAGCATTTGGATTATAAGCATCTATCTCATTAGCATTTTTGTTATTTGCATCTTTATCAGTGTTATTAGGATTTGTACAATTTTCATCTATATGGTTATTATCAATTGCCTCTGTATTATTACCATACACAACATTATTTTTTGTGTCAACAACAATAACAACAACAAATACTACTATAGTTATAAAACTATACTAGTAGTGGTAGTATAGTATAGTAATAGTAAAGTATAATAATACTATAAGTATTACCATAAACTCTTTATAGTATTAGAAGTAGTAACGCAATTACCAAATGAAAGTATTTAGTAATGAGCATAACGGAATTAAAACTCTAAATATATATTCGTACTTTTGAAATCCACCGCGCAGAAAGTTGCGGTAAATTCAATGAGAACGTTCTGTTTTCTAAAAAAAGAAAAAAAAAATCATCACAAACAACAGGAATTGAAAATCATTTGACGGTTGAAGGTGTAGGCTGCACGATGATTGCACTGATTCGCAAAGAAATCGTTTATTCCCACGAGAATATATATATATATATACGTATGGCTCATCACGAATTGCATGACAAGATGTTGGGTATATAATATATATCTATTGTATATATATGTGTGTGTGTATTGTTGGAAAAATACAGCGAGCGTAACGGGCCGACATATAGTCTAGCCTAGATCAAACCCGTAATCATGATATAATAATCCTTGATCACGGAAGATACCTGCACATTTTCCCCGGAATCACTGCTATTCACAAGAAAGATACTTCAAGGCGGGGGTTGTTTCAAAATGCCCTTACTATCCGCTAACATGCGATCTTAACTTTTATATCGTCAGTCTCACTTTCTGAACACCCCTTTTTTCACTTCGATATAGTTTAATGTCTTAAATATTTACGTACAATAATTATATACTATATATATGACATTAATTAATTATTGTTATAACTATGCTTAATTTATATATTATTGATTTTATTAATGTTGTTAATTTTATAAATCCAAAATTTTTGTCAGTATTTTAAATCGCATAAACACAAATACATTAAGTATATTGTCTAATTTTAGTTTAGTATCTTGATTAATATTTGACCAGTACTTTGAATTAAACTTGGACAGTGTATTGACTCACTGTCGGACAGTATTTTGAATCATACTCGGACAGTTTATTGACTTATACATTTCGACAGTACTTTGAATCAAATTCGGACAGTACTTTAAATCAAACTTGGACAATATATTGACTTACCTTTGGACAGTATATTGTATCATACTTAAGCAGTACTTTGAGTTACTTTGTGACAGTATTTTGAATCAAATTTGGAAAATACTTTGAATTAAACATGGGCAGTATATTTACTTACATTAAAACAGTACTTTGAATCATACTAGGACAGTTTATTGACTTATACATTTCCACAGTACTTTGAATTAAATTCGGACAGTACTTTGAATCAAATTAGGACAGTATTTTGAATCAAACTTGGACAATATATTGACTTACCTTTGGACAGTATATTGTATCTTACTTAAGCAGTACTTTGAGTTACTTTGTGACAGTATTTTGAATCAAATTCGGAAAATACTTTGAATTAAACATGGGCAGTATATTTACTTACCTTCGAAAATTATATTGAATCATTCGGAACCAGTACTTTGAATCAAATTCGGACAGTACTTTGAATCAAACTTGGACAATATATTGACTTACCTTTGGACAGTATATTGAATCATACTTAAGCAGTACTTTGAGTTACTTTGTGACAGTATTTTGAATCATACTCGGACAGTTTATTGACTTATACATTTCGACAGTACTTTGAATCAAATTCGGACAGTACTTTAAATCAAACTTGGACAATATATTGACTTACCTTTGGACAGTATATTGTATAATACTTAAGCAGTACTTTGAGTTACTTTGTGACAGTATTTTGAATCAAATTCGGAAAATACTTTGAATTAAACATGGGCAGTATATTTACTTACATTAAAACAGTACTTTGAATCATACTAGGACAGTTTATTGACTTATACATTTCCACAGTACTTTAAATTAAATTCGGACAGTACTTTGAATCAAATTAGGACAGTATTTTGAATCAAACTTGGACAATATATTGACTTACCTTTGGACAGTATATTGTATCATACTTAAGCAGTACTTTGAGTTACTTTGTGACAGTATTTTGAATCAAATTCGGAAAATACTTTGAATTAAACATGGGCAGTATATTTACTTACCTTCGAAAATTATATTGAATCATTCGGAACCAGTACTTTAAATCAAATTCGGACAGTACTTTGAATCAAACTTGGACAATATATTGACTTACCTTTGGACAGTATATTGTATCATACTTAAGCAGTACTTTGAGTTACTTCGTGACAGTATTTAGAATCAAATTCGGACAGTACTTTGAATCAAACTCGGACAATACTTTGAATCAAATTAGGACAGTATTTTTATTAACATTTGGACAGTATATTGAATCATACTTAAGCAGTACTTTGAGTTACTTTGTGACAGTATTTTGAATCAAATTCGAACAGTACTTTGAATCAAACTTGAACAGTATATTTACTTACATTGGGACAGTAATTTGAATAATACGGACGCAGTACTTTGACTCAAATTCGGACAGTATATTGACTGACTTGCGGACAGTACTTTGAATCAAATTGGGACAGTATTTTGTCTTAATCTTGCTAAAGTATTTTGAATCAGCACTGCACTATAAATCAATTTTCTCTTTTTTCCCCCCCTAATTTCTTCATTTCTGTTGAAAAGAAAGGTTTATAGTAATCAAAATTTTAACTTATATTTTGAAAACAAAAATTTTGTTTAATTAATTTGTGTTAAAGCGATTAGTGTACATTGTTTAATATTGAAATTTTTAATTTAATTATACGCACTAGAGAATTTGAGAGAATGAAAAAATAGTTTGCAAACGATATAATGTGTATTATATATATATATATTTATATATATATACAGGATGGTGTATAAGCTTGGCATGCATCACTCGCCCCTTGAAGCGAGTCAAGAGCCATCTATGGAATTACCTCAATGATTAATGGTATGGCTGAGTTCTTCCTCTTTTGTTCCCCTCTGAGCCTGGACGAGGCCAGAGCCCTGGCACCTTCGCTGGCCCACCTTTGTATGTATATATATATATATATACGTGTACAAATACACACGACGCGACGGTTGCCATTCGCGAGCGAATTGTTCGACAGACGTGTAAAAAAGTTCACAATATTCGACCCGCCCCAACGAACCTGTCTGTCTACCTGTCCATATATATATTTTTCTAACGTAGCTCTACCAAGTACCTTTTCGTTCGTACTATATATATATATATATATATATATATATATATATACAAAAGATATGTATCCATTCTAAATAAGTCGTAGAACCATCACACGAGCCACACAATCCTTTTTGATTAATTGCTCGATTAAATTCCATGTGGACAGGAGGGACCCTGATAATGGGTCCGGTATGCGTGACGAATCTACAAAATGGAAGCAATCGATCGTGTCATAATAGATCTTGAGAAAGAGCCACTGTATGAGTATGAAGGAAAAATCAATCACAAAATCTTTTTTTTCTTTTCTCAATGCAACGATGTATAATCTAGATATCTTATGATGATGATGATGATTAAGATGATTTTGAAAAAGATTTACCTTCAAAAGCATACCTATGTCAAAAAGGAAAAAGTTTTTTTTTTTTGCCTATGAAACATTGAATATTTAACGGTGCATCAATTTTAAAATGTGTCTCATTATACATTTTTGAACAAGAATGAAAAAAAATAATTTTTTTTTTGTTTATAATTTAGATAATAGTTTGAGTCAGGTGAGAAATTTTACTTAAAGACAGTATCTCGGGTTAAGTAAAGTATTTTAATTAAATAACACTAATAAGACTCAAAGACAGTACTGTGAGTCAAAGACGCAGTATTTTGACTCAATGGCAAAATTACATGTAAAAGGCAGTACTTTGGGCGAGGGACAGTATATTGACTCAAAGATAGTATTGTGTATCAAGAATAGTATATTGACTCAAGGACAAAATTAAGAATTGTAGCCAGTACTTTGGTCCAAGGACAGTATTTTGACTCAAAGATAGTACTTTGAATCAAGAATAGCATATTGAGATAGAGAAAAAATTACTAGTAAAAGCCAGTACATTGGATCAAGGACAGTATTTTGATTCAAAGACAGTACTTTGAATCAAGAATAGCATATTGACATAGGGAAAAAATTACTAGTAAAAGCCAGTACATTGGATCAAGGACAGTATTTTGACTCAAAGATAGTCCTTTGAATCAAGGATAGTATATTGAATTAAGGACAGTACATTGAGTCAACTGTACTATTCTGACTCAGGGGCAGTAGTTTGCATCAACGATATTATTTTGACTAAAGGACAGTATCCCGTGTTAAGTAAAGTATTTTAACTAAATAACACTAAAACGACTCAAAGCCAGTACTGTGAGTCCAGGACAGTACATTGACTCAATGACAAAATTACATGTAAAAGCCAGTACTTTGGGCCAGGGACAGTATTTTGACTCAAAGATAGTCCTTTGAATCAATGATAGTATATTGAATTAAGGACAGTACATTGAGTCAACTATATTATTCTGATTCAGGAGCAGTGGTTTGCATCAACGATATTATTTTGCCTGAAGGACAGTGTCTCGTGTTAAATAAAGTATTTTAACTAAATAACACTAATACGACTCAAAGCCTGTACTGTGATTCTAGGACAGTACATTAACTCAATGACAAAATGACGATTCAATGTAAGTACTTTGTGCCAAGGACAGTATTTTGACTTAAAAATATTACTTTGAATCAAGAATAGTATGACAAATTACGAGTAAAACCTAGTACTTTAGTCCAAGGACAGTATTTTGACTCAAAGATAGTACTTTGAATCAACAATAGTATTTTGACTCAAAGTCAATAATTCGCGTTAAGTAAAGTATTTTAACTAAATAACACTAATACGACTCAAAGACAGTATTGTGAGTCAAGGACAGTATTTTGACTCAATGATAAAATTACGACTCAAAGCAAATAACTTTGTGCCAAGGACAGTACTTTGCCTCAAAGATAGTAATTTTAATCAAAGATAATATACTGACTCAAGGACAGTACTTTGAGTTAATGATATTATTTTGATTCAAGGACAGTATTTTGAATCAACGATAGTATTTTGACTCAAAGACAGTACTTTGAATCTAAGATGGTATTAATAGTCAACGACAGTAATTTCTCTCATTGAAAATTCTTAGATTTCTAGTTAGAAGGTTGGTTAAAAAAATTGTACATTTTGAAAAAAATTTTTACTCAACAATAGTGTTAAAATTCAAGAAAAATTCTTGAACGTAATGAAAGTATCAACGGACAGTATTTAAAATTAGGAATAGTATTTAGACAGAATAAAATTTTTAGGTCCAAAGAGTGATATTTACTCACAAGGACAGTACTGAAGACAATTTTTTAAACTCAAGGACAGCATATTGATTCAAAGACAGTATTATGATTCAATGACAGTACTTTGACTCCTAAACAATTTTTTATATTGTCGATAGTACTCTGAGTGAAGAACAGTAATTTAACTTATAGACAGTACTTTGAATTAAAGGAAGTATTTTAACTCAAGGACAGTACTTTGAATTAAACAGTATTTTTAATTGCAGACAAAATTACAAATTAAGGTCAATTTTTTTTACTAATGAAGAGTATTTTGAATTGTGGACAGTATTTTTTACTCAAGGACAGTACTTTGAGTCATTGACAATATTTTAAAATTGTAGACAGTATTTTGATTCAAGGACAGTGATTTGAGTCATAGTCATGACGTTAAATTAAATACTGTTCTTAATACTAGACTGTATTTTTTCTTATGAAAAGTATTTTGAGTCATGGACAGTACTTTGATTCATAAACAGTCCTTTGAATTATACATTATTTTTAGTTGTAGACAAAATGATACCTTAAAAACAGTTTTTTTATACTTTGTATAAGGATTATTTTAACTATTAAGGACTGTAGATTGACTCAGAGACAGTATCTTGACTAAATGATAATACATTGAGTCATGGACAGAATTTTAAAGTAGGTATAGTATTTTTAAATATAGACAATATTTTGACTCATTTACAGTTTTTCATAACTGAACAATGCTTTGACTCCCATGTTTTTGAATTATAGACAGTATTTTGACTGAGGGACAGTACATTGACTCGAAGACAGTATTTTAATTCAAAATAAATTTTCAGACATTAAATGGACTTAAAAAAAATACTAAAGAAAAATAAAACCATTTTTTTCAATTAGATAATTAAAAAAATTTCTCTACATATAATAACCCATTTGGAAAGATTCCCCGGAAAGTTGCTCCCTGGAGGTTCTATCAGAATTCCGCTGGAACTTTCAACGTAATTACGTCGGAATTTAATCGGAATTCCAAAGAATTTCCGATGGGATTCCGACGAAGTTCCGACGGAATTCCGATTAATTTTTTTTTTTCAAAATTTTTAGAGTCCTAATTCCGTCGGAAATCCGTTGGAATCCCATTGGAAATTCTTTGGAACTCCGATGGAATTCCGATGAAATTACGTTGGAAGTTCCGGCGGAATTCTGATAGAACCTCCAGGGGTCACTTTTACGGGGAATCTTTTCAAGTGGGTTGAATCAAACTAGAACAATATTTTTACTTACATTTGGACGGTATATTGAATCATAGTTAAGCAGTATTTTGAGTTACTTTGTGACAGTATTTTGAATCAAATTCGGACAGTACTTTGAATTAAACTTGGACAGTGTATTGACTCACCGTCGGACAGTATTTTGAATCATACTCGGACAGTACTTTGAATTAAACTTGTACAGTGTATTGACTCACCGTCGGACAGTATTTTGAATCATACTCGGACAGTACTTTGAATTAAACTTGTACAGTGTATTGACTCACCGTCGGACAGTATTTTGAATCATACTCGGACAGTACTTTGAATTAAACTTGTACAGTGTATTGACTCACCGTCAGACAGTATTTTGAATCATACTCGGACAGTTTATTGACTTATACATTTCGACAGTACTTTGAATCAAATTCGGACAGTACTTTGAATCAAATTTGGACAGTACTTTCCCACTTGGAAAGATTCCCCGGAAAGTTGCCCCCTGGAGGTTCTATCAGAATTCCGCTGGAACTTTCAACGTAATTCCGTCAGAATTCAATCGGAATTCCAAAGAATTTCCGATGGGATTCCGACGAAGTTCCGACGGAATTCCGATTAATTTTTTTTTTCAAAATTTTTAGAGTCCTAATTCCGTCGGAAATCCGTTGGAATCCCATTGGAAATTCTTTGGAACTCCGATGGAATTCCGATGAAATTACGTTGGAAGTTCCGGCGGAATTCTGATAGAACCTCCAGGGGTCACTTTTACGGGGAATCTTTTCAAGTGGGTTGAATCAAACTAGAACAATATGTTTACTTACATTTGGACGGTATATTGAATCATAGTTAAGCAGTATTTTGAGTTACTTTGTGACAGTATTTTGAATCAAATTCGGACAGTACTTTGAATTAAACTTGGACAGTGTATTGACTCACCGTCGGACAGTATTTTGAATCATACTCGGACAGTACTTTGAATTAAACTTGTACAGTGTATTGACTCACCGTCGGACAGTATTTTGAATCATACTCGGACAGTACTTTGAATTAAACTTGTACAGTGTATTGACTCACCGTCGGACAGTATTTTGAATCATACTCGGACAGTACTTTGAATTAAACTTGTACAGTGTATTGACTCACCGTCAGACAGTATTTTGAATCATACTCGGACAGTTTATTGACTTATACATTTCGACAGTACTTTGAATCAAATTCGGACAGTACTTTGAATCAAATTCGGACAGTACTTTGAATCAAATTTGGACAGTACTTTCCCACTTGGAAAGATTCCCCGGAAAGTTGCCCCCTGGAGGTTCTATCAGAATTCCGCTGGAACTTTCAACGTAATTCCGTCAGAATTCAATCGGAGTTCCAAAGAATTTCCGATGGGATTCCGACGAAGTTCCGACGGAATTCCGATTAATTTTTTTTTCAAAATTTTTAGAGTCCTAATTCCGTCGGAAATCCGTTGGAATTCCATTGGAAATTCTTTGGAACTCCGACGGAATTACGTTGGAAGTTCCGTCGGAATTCTGATAGAACCTACAGGGGTCATTTTCCGGGGAATCTTTTCAAGTGGGTAAACAAATGATTAAAAATTAAAATCAAAATTTAAATAGAATTTACTATTATTGATTACAGTTATCAATAACTCACTCGTCAAGAAGTTATTTTAACTTGGACTTTTATATATATACATATACACATACTCATGATGGTTTATAGAAGCAAAACCAAAAAAAAAAAAATGAAAAAAAAAAATATATATATATACAAAAAAGAAAAGAAAGACACAGCTCACCTCGTGGACGAGGTAGAGAGACACTCATGGAATACGTAAAACGAAAGAGAAGAGAATCGCGAGGTTTACCTCAAGGAATATATAAGAAAGAACGAGAGAGAAAAAAAGCGCAAGAGAGAGAGAGAGAGAGAGAGAGAGAGAGAAAAGGGCGCGCGCACTGAATTTTTTGCGATTACTCGCGCCTTTTATTTGGGCCAGACAGGAATTCGGCTAAATGCATTGATTGAAGTCCGGACATCGATGGGACGTGGCCGGTGGCCATCATCGTGCGTCTTTGACGTTCGGAGTCGAAAGGAATTTTTTGCTCACAATCCAGTCTTTAAAGGGCGCTCGATATATAGAAAGAATTGAATTGGTAAAGGGGGGTAAAAGGGGGGGGGCGAAGAGGGTAAAAAGGGGTAAAGGGGGTTAAAGAGGGGTAAAAGGGATAAGGGGAATTGGGACTTGTGAGGGTCCCCGCTCTTATTCTTAAGGAGAAGAGAGAGAGGAGAGAGAGAGAGAGAGAGAGAGAGGCCCGTTCTTTATTGTGACGAGAAGAGATGTCCAATGTAACTAGCGCGGTTAACAGCGATTCCTTCAGCAAAACTGCAAGCGGCGACTGGCTTTTCAATTAGCTTTCATGGACTTTAAGCTACCCGCAAACAATCTCTTCTCTCGTCACATTGCCCCGCACGTTCTCTTCTTTTAAAAGTCTCTAACTCAACGAAAAAAAAAAAAAAAAAAATGTGTCGCTAACGAGTTTTCTGCGCTCTCAACTTTTGCAAAGGAATTATAATTGATTCGTCGTTGTCTCCCCGCACCCAAATGAGAGAAAATAATGGAGAATTAGAAATTTTTTCAATTTTTTGACAGAGACGAATTAGTTTATATATATTTTTTTTTTTTATTGTAAATGTTGTATTTCATAATTTTTTGTGACAAAATACTGGCGAAATTTTTGATTTAAAATAATGTTTTTTTTTTTTTTTTTTTTGATAATGTAGAAATTTAAGTGTAAAAATTAGTTTGGCTTGAAATTAACTGTAAATATTGTCTAAATTTTTTGCTTTTCTTATATATATATATATATATATATATATTTGTAAAAATACTGTCCCGTTTATTAGTGAATTTTCATAGGAGACAAAGTACTGTCGAATAATTAAATTTTTTGTTAAATTTAATTAAACGTTAAGTTAACAGTACATTGAATCAAATGCAAATTATTCAATTATGAGGACAGCTCTTTGGCTCATTAGAAAGTTTAGTATAAGTAATTTGGACAGTACTTTGATTTAATATACTATATGTGGAAAGTAAGTGTTAATTACGTAGAAAATAATTTCAATCACAGAAAAATATTTACTACACACTGTGGACAGTAAATTGACTCAAAAATCATAATCTAACGACTCGACAGTATTTTAACTCAAAATTAAAATTTATTTTTTACTACAGACAGTATATTGACTCAAAAAGCATAGTCTATCGAATTGACAGTATTTTGACTCAAATTGAAATTTACTTTATAATGCAGACAGTATATTGACTCAAATAAAAAAAATAATTAGTTAAAAAATGGACAGTACTTTGACTAATTAGAAAGTTTAGTAAATGATGTAAATAATCATAATACTATCTGTGACAGTACTTACCTAAAGTAAAAATAATTTTTACAATTGAATATACTGTCTATACAATTCAAAATATTGTCTATGAGTTAAAGTACTGTCCTAAAGTCAAAATACTGCTTATAATTCAAAATTTTGTCCACGAGTCAAATTACTGTCCTGGAGAAAAAATACTGTCTAGAATTAAAATACTGTCCTGGAAGCAAAATGCTGTCTAAAATCAAAAATACTGTCTATAGGTTAAATTATTGTCTATGAGTTAAAGTACTGTCTTTAAGTCAAAATAATGTCTACAATGAAAAGTTCCTTTTGTCAAAGTTAAAATATTTTCTATAATTCAAAATACTGTCTATAAATTAAAATACTGTCCGCGAATCAAATTACTTTCTAGTATTAAAAATACTATTTAATTTAATGTCCTGTCTACGACTCAAAACACTGTCCTTGAATCAAAATAATATAATTGAAAATACTTTCCATGACTCAAAGTACTGTTCTTGAATCCACCTACTGTCTGCAAATAAATGTACTGTCCTTAAGTCAAAATACTGTCCATGATTCAAACTACACTAACTGTGAGCTAAAATATTGTCCTTGACTCAAAATACTGTCCATAACTCAAAATACTGTCTTCGAGTCAACGTACTGTCTTGAAGGCAAATTATTCTCTAGAATTGAAAATGCTTATTAAATGAAAATACTATGTATGAGTCAAAGTATTATACCTTAATTAAAATACTGTCTGTGAGTAAAACTACTGTCCATATATCTATTCTTGCAAGTGAGAGAATATATTGTCTAAATTTAAAAATACTATCCACTGCAAAGTTCTGTTTCAGTCAAATTACTGTCTATAAGTCAAAGTACTGTCCAAATACTATATACATATATAATTTAAAATAATCTTTTTGTGTAAAATTACTGTTTTTCGTCAGAACATTTTCTAGTAGGAAAAATTCTGTTTAATTGAGAATACTGTCTATGACTCAAACTACTGTTCTTTACTCAAAATACTGTCTGGAATTAAAAATACTGTCTTTGATTCAAAATACTGTCTATGACTCAAACTACTGTTCTTCAGTCAAAATACTGGATGAAATTAAAAATACTGTCTTTGATTCAAAATACTGTCTCTGACTTAAACTACAGTTCTTCAGTCAAAATACTGGCTGGAATCAAAAATACTGTCTGTAACTCAAACTACTGTTCTTCAGTCAAAATACTGGCTGGAATTAAAAATAATGTCTTTGATTCAAAATACTGTCTATGACTTAAACAACTGTTCTTCAGTCAAAATACTGGCTGGAATCAAAAATACTGTCTATGACTCAAACTACTGTTCTTCAGTCAAAATACTGGCTGGAATTAAAAATACTGTCTTTGTTTCAAAATACTGTCCAAGAGTCAAGATGCGATAAAAATTTCTATTAAATTAAAATACTCTCCTTGTATTTAAATAATCCTTTAAAATTCTCAATATTTCTTTAGTGTTTTTTTTTGCTAATAAAATTGTTGAATATATAAAAACTGTCTATGGGACAGTATTTTGAACCAAAAAATAATAAAATAATAAATTATAATAATAATCCAAAAAATAATAAATTTTCAATAACATTAATTAATTTCAAAAAAAAATTGAGATATGATTTTTTTTAATTACTCCTAATGGAGGCAGTGTTTGGTCAATGTTCAAGAAATAAAATTGACAGAAAAATCATTTTTTTTCATGAGCAATTGATTTTAAGAATTCTGGGCGCGAGCCGCAGATGCTGTGCGTGTATCTTGAAAGAAACCTGCGGATGTGTGATTTGGATCTCGAAACAGTCAGTCAGGGAGCCACACGAGAAAGAGAAAGAAGAGTCAAAGGAATAAAGTAAAAGACGAGAGAGAATAGAGCAAGAAAGAGAGAGAGAGAGAGAGAGAGAGAGAGAGCGAGAGAGAGAGAGAGAGAGAGAGAGAGAGAGAGAGAGAGAGAGAGAGAGAGAGAGAGAGAGAGAGAGAGAGAGAGAGAGAGAGAGAGAGAGAGAGAGAGAGAGAGAGAGAGAGAGAGAGAGAGAGAGAGAGAGAGAGAGAGAGAGAGAGCGAGAGAGCGAGAGAGAGAGAGAGTTGAGAGTCCCGAGATTTATTTGTCGGGGCCTTAGAGCGCGGCAAACTCTTGCATTGCCATGGGAGATGTCCGCAAAGATAGAGAGTACGAGAGCAGGAAGCACATAGCAGAGGCTCGTTGACTCTCAATGAAAGAAGCAAAACGGGAGTCTAAAATTTTAAAATACTTTCTGGTTCCATGCAATTTCCATTCCCTCCTCTCCGCACAAGCCACTTCACCCCACTCAACCCTTTCTCCTCACCATTTGACAAACTCGAGATCACGACACACGCAAGGGGATTGGGGACTGATGCCTTGACTTTGAAATTCCATCTCTGACATTTGACAAAGGAGAATAAAATTTATAAATAGAATTCCACACAAAATGAAACGAAATTTTTATTTTATTTAAATAAAACAAATTTTATTTCTTTAAAATATAAAAATAATAAAAGAAAAAAATTTTATTTTGTTCAAATAAAAAAAACAAAAAAAAAATTTATTTCCTTAAAATAAAAAAAAAAATAAAAATTTTATTTTATTAAAATAAAAAAATTTTTTTTTTTTAAATTTACCCCAAAAAAAGGAAAATTATTATTTCAAATTTTTTTTTTTTTCAAAAAATAATTAAAAAGAGCAATTTTTTTTGACCGAAAAATAATAAATAATGGAAGTGTGAAAAAAAATGAAATAACATAAAGTTATAGAAGGTCAATGTCTTCTTGTATATGTGTATTTCTCCGTGAGAACTGAGCATCGCACGCGGGCTTAATATCTCATTGTAGGGGGAAAAACAATGACAATGGTAAATGAAGCAACAATCTTCTTTTTTTTCTCTCATAATTACAAAATTGATTAATTTGTCTTGAAACTTATTTATGAAATTGCACCTCAAGTAGGATATATATATAATTGTAAATTTAATTGGGTGCATTATCCTTTTAGTATATATTAATTGGAAGACAGTATTTTATCTTGAAAATAGAAAAAACAATCATTTAATTTATAGACAGTATGTTCAATTGTAAACAGTACTTTGACCTTAGGATAGTACTTTGATTCAAGGACAGTACTTTGACTTAATGTCAGTACTTTGACTCAGGGACAGTACTTTGACTCAAGAACTGTACTGTGACTCAGGGACAGTACTTTAACTCAGGAGTCCTTTGGCCTAAGAACAGTATTTTGCCTCAAGGACAGTATTTTGCCATAAGGACAGTACTTTGGTTTAACAATAGTACTTTTACTCAAGGACAGTACTTTAATTCAACAACAGTACTTTGACTCAAGAATGGTACTTTTACTTAGGGACAGTACTATGACTCAAGAACGGTACTTTGAATCAGGGACAGTACTTTGACTCAACAGTACTTTGGCCCAATAACAGTATTTTGATTAAAGGACAGTATTTTGCCATAAGGACAGTACTTTGATTCAACAACAGTACTTTGACTCAAGACCTGTACTTTAACACAAGAACAGTACTTTGACTCAAGAACGGTACTTTGACTCAGGGACAGTACTTTGACTCAAGAACGGTACTTTGACTCAAGGACAGTACTTTGACTCAACAGTACTTTGGCCAAATAACAGTATTTTGACGCAAGCAGAGTATTTTTCCATAAGGTCAGAACCTTAATTTAACAACAGTACTTTGGCTCAAGAACATTATTTTGTCTCAATAACGGTACTTTGACTCAAGGACAATACTTTGATTCAACAACAGTATTTTGGCTCAAGAATAATATTTTGAATCAAGAACGGTACTTTGACTCAAGGACAGTACTTTCACTAAACAATACTTTGGCCCAAGAACAGTATTGTGACCCAAGGACAATATTTTGACTCAAGGACAGTATTTTGACATAAGGACAGTACTTTGCTTTAACAACAGTATTTTGTCTCAAAAACAATATTTTGAATCAAGAACGGTACTTTGACTCAAGGACAGTACTTTGACTAAACAATACTTTTGCCCAAGAACAGTATTGTGACCCAAGGACAATATTTTGACTCAAGGACAGTATTTTGACATAAGGACAGTACTTTGCTTTAACAACAGTACTTTGGCTCAAGAACAGTATTTTGTCTCAATAACGGTACTTTGACTTAAGGACAGTACTTTGACTCATAAACAGTACTATGACTCAAGAACGGTACTTTGACTGAAGGACAGTACTTTGACTCATGGACAGTACTTTGATTCAAAGACAGTACTTTGATTCAAAGACAGTATTTTGACCAAAGGACTTTATTTAAATATCAGACAGTTATTAAATATACTAAAAACTGACAGCCAGTAAATTTAAAAATATTTCTCGTATCTCTAAAAAAATGTAGAAACAATTACAAACGCTGTTCCTCCTTTACTAATTATACATAATAAAAAATTTATTACACTCACAATTCTATATAAACTATGAATTTAATTATGAAAATAATTTACTGTGTTTATTTTTTTTTTTGTGTGATTCATCAGAACACTTTTAGGGCATCGTCTTTTGCTCGTTAGCCAGAAAACTAGAAGGGGCTTATGCTAATTTTAAGCAGCCACCTTACCCCCCTTACCTTATTTCTCTCTCTCTCTCTCTCTCTCTCTCTCTCTCTCTCTCTCTCTCTCTCTCTCTCTCTCTCTCTCTCTCTCTCTCTCTCTCTCTCTCTTATTATCACAGTTGATTCCTTCCTAAAGCTATTAGGCGATCATCTCGGATTATCTCGCGACTCTTATCCTCTATATACTAATGTGCTCTCGAAATTCGGCGTTTCTAAGTTTTCTCCTGCTGTCCAAAAGAAGAAGGGGTCGAGAATACCGGAAGCTCAACTTCGCCCACTTTACAACATATGGAAATTAGAATTGATGCTGAAGGGAAGGAATAAAAAAAAAATGTTGAAAATCTCCCGATTCGTTTATAGACTAAATTTTGCGCACTATCTTCTATTACTTTTTTTCAAAATTCAATAATAATTTATTCATTTTAATATTTTTTAATGCTACAATATATGAGAAATTGAATTTTTTTTTAATTTACATTTTGTTACTATTTTTCAAACTCAAAAGAAGAAAGATTCAATTAATTCGAATTAGGACAGTATAAAAGGGAGAGTATTATTTTGACTTAGTGGATTTGTTTATGGACAGTACTTTGACTTATAGACAGTATTTTGACTTGTAGACAGTATTTTGACTTGTAGACAGTATTTTTTACTTATAGACAGTATTTTGAATTTTATGGATAGCAGATTAGTCAATGGACAGTATTTTGCTTTATTATAATTATAATTATTAACTTATAGACATCAGTTCTTTGACTTATAGACAGTATTTTGATTTGTAGACAGTATTTTGACTTATAAACAGTATTTTGAATTTTGTAGTTTACAGATTTGTCTATGGACAGTTTTTTTGCTTTATTAATTATAGTTTTCTACTTGTAGACAGTACTTTGATGTATAGACAGTACTTTGACTTATATACAGTATTATGACTTGCTGTACTGTACTGCGATTCAAATAGACAGTATTGAAATAAGTCTATTTTTTAACAGGTTTTTAATATTAATAGAATTATTAAAAATTACCGTTCAAACTTAGATAGTACTTTTAATAGATTTTTAACAGTAAATAATCTAAAATAAAGGAATTTAACTGTTTTTTTTTAAGTTACAGAATCTTTATTAGAATTTAAAAATAATTTAAATTCTAAATAAATTTCCTTCAAACTAAATTTTTAAATATTCTTTATTATAAATATGAATTTAAATTTTTCAATTTTTTTCCATAATTGACATTTTTGAAATTAAATTTATTGTTAAGAAGTCAAAAAAATGTTGTTTATGATTTCTTTTTTCAATGCTGCTATAATAAGTGTTAACATTCTTGAGCGAGACATTCACACCTTGGGTCATTTTAAGACCTCGTTTATTACCTCTTCCTCTCTATATATATATATATACACACACGAGAGGCACACGTAAGGAGACTTTAAAAACTGCAGCAAGTTTGCGATTGATTTATACTTCCGACAGCTATAACGAGTTCACGACTCACCTTCGCAACATCACGTCAATATTCAGTTCTTTTTCCTTATTAAAAATGTATCTTTCTATTTAAAAAAAAACAAAATAATTTGTTAAAAAAATTTATTTTACCGTTTATTTTTTCAAAGTATGACAAATTGGGAATATTAATATTCGTTAGCAAAAATTGAAAATCCAAAAAAATGTTTTCATATTAAAATACTGTTAGTATATTAAAAACATTAGGAGTAAAAACAGAGATCTTAATTAAAAATACTGTCTACAAGTTAAAAAACAGTTTCAATTTCAAGATACTTTATTGTAGTCAAAAATATTTTCGAACATTCACGAAAAACAATAATTGAGTCAAAGTACTGTCAATGAGTCAAAGAACGGTCCTTGATTCCAAATACTGTCCATAATTCAAAATATTGTCAGTGAGTCAAAGTATTGTCCTTGAGTCACAATACTGTCCATAATTTAAAATACTGTCAGTCAGTCAAGGTATTATTCTTGAGTCAAAATATTGTCAGTGAGTCAAAGTATTGTTCTTCAGTCAAAATACTGTTCATAATTTAAAAGACTGTCACTGAGTCAAAGTATTGTTCTTGAGTCAAAATACTGTCTGCGATTTAAACGACTGTTTGATTTAAAACATCTTCTAGGACTTACAGTACTGTCCTTGAAGCAAAATACTCTCTATGAGACAAAGTACTGTTCATATAAGAAAAACTGTAAACGAGTCAAAATATTGTCTACATGTTAAAATATTATCTGTTTTAAAATTCTGTAAAATACTGTTTAATTGAACATATTATTCTTTGCTCAAAATACTGTCCATAACTCAAAATACTGTCTTTGAGTCAAGGTACTGTTTTTAATATAAATTACTCTCTATAAGTCGAAGTACTGTCCTTAGGTCAAAATACTGTAAATAATTCAATATAATCTTTCTGTTTAAAATTACTGTTCTTCGTCAAAACCTTGTCTAGTAGTAAAAATACTGTTTAATTGAGAATACTGTCTATGACTCAAACTACTGTTCTTGAGTCAAAATACTGGCTGGAATTAAAAATACTGACTTTGATTCAAAATACCGTCTAAGAGTCAAGGTACTGTCCTTGAGTCAAATTACTGTTTATGAGTCAAAGTACTGTCTTTGAATTAAAATACTGTCTATGAGTCAAAATACTGTCCAGGAGTCAGAAACTGTTTCTGAGCCAAAAATTTTTTCTACAAATAAAAATACTATTTATAAGTAACAATATTAACTAGAATTCGAAATTTTGTTGAAAGTTTCATCTCTATTAAGTCAAAAATTCTACCAAATTAATGTTATAGTTTACCACTAAAATTGGAATAATTTATTTTGTTTAAAGTCAAAATCTTCAACATGTTATTGCTGTATTTAAGAAAAAAATTCAACATTAATAATTTATTCAATACATCCTGTAATTTTTGAAGTTTGAGAAATGTTTTTGTAATTTTCTTTTTTTTGGCGTTTGTTTGTAATGTTCGACAACAATAAAACGAAAGTGTGTGTATGTGTGTTTTTTTTCCGAGGCGAGAAAAGGCAGGGCGGATATATGATAATTAGCATTTCTTACGACGCGCCCAGACAAACCATTGTCAGACAAAACTCGCTCCGAATACATTATTAAAGTTTTAACGTGACGAATTTGACACGGCAATGACTCGATCGTTTTGTCCCGAATTGACTAGGACACCCGCCTTTAGTTTATACATACCACAAATATATGCGTGTATATTTAAATATATATACCTATGTTTGTACAAATTATGACAAATTTTTATATTCTAAAATATATGTAGAAGAATGTAGTTAAGAATGGACCACGTTTTTGTTTTTTGTGTAATAATTTTTTATTGTGTTAATAATTAGCTAACTTTCATCTATCATTGGATAGGTAGTGAGAAAAGCTACAAGTTACATGTATTTAGAATTTTTTTACTGTCAGAGAAAAATTTTTCAGATTGAAGACAGTATTTTGACTACTGGACAGTTCAGTGACTCATGGACAGTACTTTGAATCAAAGACAGTACATTGACTCATGGACAGTACTTTGAATCATAGACAGTATTTTTAATTATAGGTAGTATTTTGACTCACGGACAGTACATCGACACAGAGACAGTTTTTTTTCTCTAGGACAGTACTTTGACTCGCTGACAGTATTTTGATTCGAAGACAATACTTTAAAACATTAAAAGTACTTTAAATTAAACCTTTTTTATAATTTTAGACAGTATATTGACTCATGGACAGTAGTTTGACTCATAAAAAGTACTTTGACTTGTAGGCAATATTTTGTCTCAAATACAGTAGTTTCAGTCATAGGCAGTACACTGAAATTAAACAGTAATTTCCACTATAGACAGAATTATTTCTCAAAGACAGTTTTTTTTTAATATAAACAGTATTTTGACAGAATAACAGCACAATAAGTTATAGGCACTATATTGATCCAAGGACAGTACATCGAGTCATAGACAGTATTTCAAATTATAGACAGTATTTTGACTCAAAGTCAGTACATTGACTCATGGACAGTACTTTGAATCATAGACAGTATTTTTAATTATAGGTAGTATTTTGACTCACGGACAGTACATCGACACAGAGAGTTTTTTTTAACTCTAGGACAGTACTTTGACTCGCTGACAGTATTTTGATTCGAAGACAATACTTTAAAACATTAAAAGTACTTTAAATTAAACCTTTTTTATAATTTTAGACAGTATATTGACTCAAGGACAGTTCTTTGACTCAAAGACAGTAGTTTGACTCATAGACAGTAGTTTGACTCATAAAAAGTACTTTGACTTGTAGGCAATATTTTGTCTCAAATACATTAGTTTGAGTCATAGGCAGTACACTGAAATTAAACAGTAATTTCCACTATAGACAGAATTATTTCTCAAAGACAGTTTTTTTTAATATAAACAGTATTTTGACAGAATAACAGTATAATAAGTCATAGGCAGTATATTGATCGAAGGACAGTACATCGAGTCATAGACAGTATTTCAAATTATAGACAGTATTTTGACTCAAGGACAGTACATCTAATCATAGACAGTTTTTTTTACTCCAGGACAGTATTTTGACTCGCTGTCAGTATTTTGTTACGAAGACAATACTTTAAATCATTGAAAGTACTTTAAAATAAAAAGTATTTTTAATTTTGGACAGTATTTTGATTCGAGGACAGTTCTTTGACTTATAGACAGTACCTTGACTCAATTATTGTTTTTCCCGAATTTTAGGCAATTTTTTGACTGTATGATAGTATCATGAATTAGAAACTATATTTTAAATTTTCGACAGTATTTGCAAATTAAAATCCCTATTTTGACTGATAAAGTTTTTTGTTATATTAATAGTATTTTAATATGGAACCAAAAGTTTGATTTAAAATTTTTTTCTAACAATTATTAATGTTGTCAAAATCTGTCACACGTTAAAAAAAGAGTAAAAATATAATTCCCAAAAAAATGTTAAAATTTTTAAAATTTTATTCGAAAATTTATTTTAGTTTTTTTAGTTATTAAAATTATTTTCTGGTTTGTATTTGTTCTTTCTAAGTGTAAGTCAATCTCTCTCTCTCTCTCTCTCTCTCTCTCTCTCTCTCTCTCTCTCTCTCTCTCTCGCTATATATATCAAGGGGAAAAAATAGAAGAACTTGAAAGCCGGAAAAGATGTTTCGAGACTGACGTTTTCTGATCTAATTCCATCATGTCGATAAGATCTTGAGCATCGGTTAGTAGCCGGATCGAGATCGTTTTTCGTAGCAATGCGATAAGAGAGGTAAAGCTACTTGCCTCGTTTTTCTCTCTCTTTCTTGCGCTCTCTTTCAGGTCCTCTCTTCTACTGTCGACTCTTATTAAGTGGTACTAATTATCAATTCCAGCGTTTCCATCTAACGGACACACCGGTCTTTAAAGTATATATATATAAGAGTATAGTTACTCCTTGAGCTAAGCATCAACGTCTTTAGTTCTATGTATATATATATATATGTTGTATATTATAGAAATGATGCAAAAGGGTTTTGCCAGCACGTACCTTTTCTGCTTCCTTTCTCGCGAGACAAAACTCAAGAGAAACTCACGTCCCGTGGGAACGTGGTTCGTCGTCACGCGCATTGAAAACCATACAATTTGAGTCGCAAAGTTTTTGTCTTCGTTTCAAATCACTGGATCAACAACTCATTTTAGAAATTCTCATAAACTTAGCGAATAAAAAAGAAAATGTTTGATTTTTATTATTTTCTACACTTGAACTAACTTCACAGTGACATTCAAATGTATTTTTTTTAAAGTTGCTTTAGATTTTAAAAGATTTTTCAATTATGAGTCAAATTAATTGCAAAGTTGAGTCAATATACTGGCATATTGAGTCAATGTACTGGCAAAGTGAATCAATATACCGACAAAGATGAGTCAAATTACTGGCTAAGTGATACAATATAGTGGGGACAATATACTGGCAAAATTGAATCAATATACTGGCGTATTGAGTCAATGAACTCAGAAAGAGAATCAATATATCGGCAAAGTTGAGTCAAATTACTGGCTACGTGGTGCAATATAGTTAAAACAATATAATCTAATATGCTGCTCAATATATTGGTAAAATATGATATAATATACTGGCAATGTTAAATCAATTTACTGTCAATGTTTGGTCAATATACTGGCTATGTTGAAAAAAATCTTCCCACATGATTTTAAATACTGGCACAATGTGTCAATATACTGTCAAGTTTGAGTTAAAGTACTGTCTACAGTAAACTCAAAAATACTGGCTAGTTTGAGTCAAAGTACTGTCTACAAGAAAAGAAAAAGTACTATCAAGTTTGAGTCAATGTACTGTCTACAGTAAAGTCAAAAATACTGGCTAGTTGGAGTCAAAGTACTGTCCACTTTGAAAGCAAAAATACTGACAGAATTGAGTCAAATTACTGGCTACGTTGTGCAATATAGTTAAAACAATATAATCTAATATGCTGCTCAATATATTAGTAATATGATATAATATACTGGCAATGTTAAATCAATTTACTGTCAATGTTGGGTAAATATACTGGCTATGTTGAAAAAAATCTTTCCACATGATTCTAAATACTGGCACAATGTGACAATATACTGTCAAATTTAAGTTAAAGTACTGTCTACAGTAATGTCAAAATACTGTCCGCTTTGAGTCAAAGTACTGTCTTCAATAAAGTCAAAATACTTTCAAGTTTTAGTCAAAGTACTGTCTATAGTAATGTCAATAATACTGGCTAGTTTGAGTCAAAGTACTGTCTATAATGAAGTCAATATACTGTTAAATTAGAGTCAAAGTACTGACTACAATGAAGGCAAGAATATAGGCAGGTTTAATTCAAAGTACTGTCTGTAGTAATGTTAAAATACTGGCTAGTTTGAGTCAAAGTACTGTCTGTAGTAATGTCAAAAATACTGGCTAGTTTGAGTCAAAGTACTGTCTATAATAAAGTCAATATACTGTCAAATTGGAGTCAAAGTACTGTCTACAATAAGACAAACTGGCAATACTGGCAAGTTTGATTCAAAGTACTGTCTACAGTAAAGTCAAAAATACTGGCTAGTTTGAGTTAAATTACTGTCTACAATGTAATCAAAATATCATTAAAGTTAATTCAAAATACTGTCAATAATTTTCTAATCAGAGGTAATTCTAAATGAAAGTACTGGCAATATTAAATCACGGTATTAGCTAATTTAAATCAAAAACACTGTCAATATTGAATCATTGTAATTTTAAATTTTCTTTAATTTACAATGTCAGTAAATTTTAAGTCAATATTTAATTCTACTTTACTACTTTTTTATATTAATATATTAAAAACATTTTTTAAACAAAAAAAAAATAAATTTTCCCACTATTGTGGGAAATAATAAATTAAACAATAATGAATTTCTGATTTTCCATCGTTTTTAATATCTCAAAATTAAATAAACATTTGAAATCATTAACATTCACTGTCTTGGAAGATTCACCATGTCGAGTTTATATAATGGAATGTCTTGAATCTAAAATGTCTTAAATTTTAATTAAAACCAAAAACCCCTTTTGCATTTAATCGAGAAAAACAAATAATAAAAAAAAAGCAAGGAACGAAAAAGAAATTGTAATGAATGACATCTCGTAAATATGACCGAGAACAAAATTAACTTGGAGCTTCAAATACCATTAGATTACTTTTCGTATATAACAAGCATAACGATAAACATCGTCAACAATAAAATGGAAATCGTAATTGCGGCAACATATATATATATATATATATATATATATATATATATATATATATATATATTTCGACCGGGTATAGGGCAAGACAAACGTAAAAAAGAAAAAAATTAATGTGAACACCTTATACGTAGTTGCGCACATGTAACGAGTATGGTGAGGCTTAACGACAAACCAGTTTCAAGGGCCGGTCGCATTTTACCTTTGCAGAAGTATATAGAGCCTACGATGCTATCTTACCGGGCAATTAATTAATTAACAGATCGTATTCCTTTCTCCGAAGAAGAGTAAATAAATCCCGTGGGAGTTTCTTTATCCCTCGGGTCAAACCGGTGAGATGGACTACCAGTGAATAAGTTGAAAAAATTTTGTAACTTGAGAAAGAGAGAGAATGAGAGAAGTTCCTTCTCATCGCGAAAAAGTTTCCCGTGTGCTGTCAATCTGGTTTTCATTTTACGAAATCGATTTACTGGAATTCGATTTCGATACCTGCGCTCTCTCAGTTACAAAATATTCTCTTGCATCAGATATATATATATATATATATATATATATTGATATATTTGTAATAAACATTTTTCTAATTGTGTTGTACTTTTCAAAGTTGGATTCTCCTTTTTTTTGTCACGCAAAATTTTAAATACTTTTTTTGGAATTTTTTTCATATAATTTTTTATACTTTTTTAAAGCTACTTTGATAATAAAAATACTATTTATATTTAAGTAAATAAGTTTACTTATATAAGGCAATATACATTTTGCACTTGATAAAAAATAGTGTCCTTATCTGAGTCAATAAACTGTCCTAATTGAGGAATTCATGAGTCCTAATATGAGTCAAAATACTGTCCTTTATGAGACAAAATACTGTTCTTATCTGAGTCAATATACTGTCCTAATTGAGAGATTAATATAAGTCAATATACTGTCCTAATCTGATTCTAAGCCAACATAATTTTCAAATTTAAATAAAAAATATTGTCATTATCTGAGTCAATGTACTGTCCTAACGATAGTTAAAATATTATTCTAGTGAGTCAGTATACTATATTAACATTTGCTAAAATATTGCTCGTATCTAAAGATTAGCTATGGACAGTATTTTTACTGGATTAAAGACAGTATTTTAAGTTACGAATGGCCAATATATATATATTTGGTTAAAGACAATGTATTGACTTATCAGTACAATATTTTAAACAGAATAATGCCAGTACATTGACACATATAAAAAGACAGTATTGTAACTTTAGTAAAGACAGTATATGGACTCACATAAAGACGGTATTTTGACTCTTATTAAGAAAGTATATTGACTCATATTAGAACAGTATTTTGACTCATATTAAAAAAGTATATTGACTCAGATAAGGACAGTATTTTGTCTTATATAATGACAGTATTTTGACTCATATTCGGCAGTATATTGACTCATATTAATCCCTCAATTAGGACAGTATTTTGACTCAAATAAGGACAGTATTTTGACTCATCTGAGGACAGTATTTTGACTCATATTAGACAGTATATTGACTCATATTAACCACTCAATTAGGACAGTTTATTGACTCTTATAAGGACAGTACTTTTTACTCGAGTACAGGCAGTATATTGACTCATATTAAGAAAGTATATTGACTCAGATAAGGACAGTATTTTGTCTTATATAATGACAGTATTTTGACTCATATTCGGCAGTATATTGACTCATATTAATCCCTCAATTAGGACAGTATTTTGACTCAAATAAGGACAGTATTTTGACTCATATTAAGAAACTACATTGACTCTTATGAGGACAGTATTTTTCTTATATAAGGACAGTATTTTTACTCATATTAGACAGTATATTGACTCATATTAGGACAGTATTTTGATTCATATTAAGAAAGTATATTGACTCATATTAGGACAGTATTTTGACTCAAATAAGGACAGTATATGGATTAAATAAGAAAATAATTTTAACTCAAGTGAAGCCAGTATACTGTATTGAACAAATACAGTATTTTGACACAAATTAATAAAATAAAGCCAGTATTTTAATTTTATTTTTAAGCCAGTATTTTAATTATATTAAGACATTAATGAAGACCTTATTTTTCTAAAAAAAAAACTGTCAATAATATTTATAATTTTTTTTCTACTTCATTTAATCATTTCATTTAATGTAAATTATATTCTTTGATGGAATTGAAACAAGTAAAAATACCATTTAATTTAAATCTGAAATTTTATTAAATTGCAATCTGATGGGGCAAAAGAAAAAGATGCGACTCATCATTTTTCTGAAACGAACATAAGAAAATGTCTCTCCCGTATACGCAAAGAGAAACGCGAATGTGAACGTGATGCGACAGGAGCAGGAGATTGCAGTGAACATATATATATATATATATATACCTATATAGTTGGACCGTTATGGACTGTTGCGGACGAGACACTCGCCCACGACTCCATACTGCGTAAAAAACAAAGCGACACGCGAAACTATGCATTGTCCTGGACAAGGAGAAGTCCTGAATTACAATGGGGGCCCAGCAACAAAATGGTACCTGAGTTTTATATACCGGTTTCTAAACTTCATTCGTCTCTTAAATTCGAACAAACATTTCATTAAAAAAAAAAAACAAAAAAAAAACACAAAAATTCAACTTAAAACTAAAAACATCTCTCTGTTTCGTGGAAACACTCATTTTCAAGTTACGATGGAGCAAGTCACAAATTAAAGGGATTCAGTAATCGTGGAAAAAAAATTCGAATTTCTAATTAATGGAATGACTGTATTTCATCGTGAACAGGGATGTTTAAAGTAAGACATTATCATGTTTGACATTTATCAAATTTTTGTTGAGACATAGTATGTAAAATATAAAGACTGATATCTAAATTATTATTTATAATAAGACAATACATTTTTTGACAGTATTTTCAAATCCACAAATATATATTTATTAAATTTAATTTTAATTTTTTTTTTGGTCAAAATTATTATTTTTTGCATTACTAATTTTTGTATTAAAATAAGAATATTATTGATAAGGATTACAGACAGTATTTTGATTCATAAACAGACTCAAAATGAGTCAAAGTTCAGTCCTTGTCTATGTTATTTCACAGTTTTCATTCGAGTCAAAATACTGTCTTTATCTAAGTCAAAATACTGTACCTAGATGAGTCAAAATACTGTCTTTATCTGAGTCAAAATACTGTTTCTAGATGAGTCATTATACTGTCTTCATCCGAGTCAAAATACTCTCCCCAAATAAGTCATTATACAGTCTTTATCTGAGTCAAAATACTGTACCTAGATGAGTCAAAATACTGTCTTTATCTGAGTCAAAATATTGTACCTAGATGAGTCATTATACTGTCTTCATCGGGAGTCAAAATACTGTCACCAAATAAGTCATTATACAGTCTTTATCTGAGTCAAAATACTATACCTAGATGAGTCAAAATACTGTCTTTATCTGAGTCAAAATATTGTACCTAGATGAGTCATTATACTGTCTTCATCAGAGTCAAAATACTGTCACCAAATAAGTCATTATACTGTCTTTATCTGAGTCAAAATACTGTCCCCAGAAAGGTAATTATACTGTCTTTATGTGAGTCAAAAAAGTCTTTAACTAAATTAATGTACTGTCTATACTCGGGTTAAAGTACTGTCTTTATTTGAGTCTTACAAGAGTCAAAATACTGTCCTCAAATGAGTCAAAAAAACTAAAATTAGCTGAGTCAATTTAATGGATTTACTTGGGCAAAGATACTGTTTTTATTTGAGTCAATATACTGTCCTTACCTGAGTCAAAATACTGTCCTTAAATGAGTCAAAGTACTAAAATTATCTGAGTCAATTTAATGATTTTACTATGGCTAAAATACTGTCTTTATTTGAGTCAATATACTGTCCTTATCTGAGGCAATATACTGTCGTAATCGGTGTCGAAATTCTGTCTTTATTTGATTCCATATACTGGCCTTACTCGGGCAAAAGTACAATCCTTATTTTATTCTCGCCAAAGTCAAAATACTATCGTTATTTTTTAATTTGAGTAAAATTACTTTCTTCTTTTTGAGTGAAAATACTCTCCTGAAATGAGTATTTGATACACTGAACTTAACTGACTCAAATTACTGTCCTTATCTGAGGCAATATATTGGCTTCACTCTGGTCAAAATATTGTCTTTTCGTGAGTCAAAGTACTGTCTTTTCGTGAGTCAAAACACTGTCTTTTCTTGAGTCAAAATACTGTCCTCAGAACAATATACTGGCTTTACTGTGGTAAAAGTACCGCCATTATTTGAGTCAATATACTGGCTTTATTTGTGTCAAAATATTATCTTTATTTGAGTCAAATTACTGTCTATATCTGGTTTAAAATACTGTCCTTATCTGAGTCAATATACTGCCTGTACTCGAGTAAATAATACTGTCCTTATGTGAGTCAAGAGACTGTTCTAATTGAGGGATTAATATGAGTCAATATATTGCCTAATATGAGTCAAAATACTTTCCTCATATAAGACTAAATACTGTCCTTATCTGAGTCAATATACTGTCTGTACTCAAGTTAAAAATACTGTCCTTATGCGAGTTAATAAACTGTCCTAATTGAGGGATTAATATGAGTCAATATACTGTCCTTATGTAAGACAAAATACTGTCCTTATCTGAGTCAATATACTGGCTTTACTCGTGTCAAAATATTATCTTTATTTGAGTCAAATTACTGTCTATATCTTATTCAAAATACTGTCCTCAAATGAGTCACTATACTGTCTTTAACTTACTTAAATTACTGTCATTATCTGAGTCAATATACTGGTTCTGCTCGGGTCAAAGTACTGTCTTTTTCAGTCAATATACTGTCCCCGTTTGAAAATATAATATTTTCATTTGATTTAAAATACTGTTCTTATTTTAGTAAAAATTCTGTCCTTATTTTTGTCAAAATACTGTCTTTTATACAGTAAAATAATGCCTCGTTCTAAATTGAAATAGACTTTTTATCTCATCGAAAAATTTTATTAAATTTTTTTTATCAAAATACTGTCTCAATAAATTTAGAAATCAGAGCTTAATAACAATAGTAATACTATTACTTATAGTTACAATTACAGTAATACTAGTAATTATTATTATTTTTTTTATTTAATTAAAACAATGCAAATTTTTACAAAATTATTCTTAAATAAAAAATGAAATAAAAAAATTTTAAATATAACAAAACAAAATTATGACATTAAAAAAAAACTGTTCTATGTTGCACACAATTAATGAACAAAAGAATGAAGTTTTTTTTCTTTTCTTTGTTTTTTTTTTTTTTGTTTTTTTTTTGTTAAGAGTTTTGTGGTGAAAAATAATTCAATTTAAAAGGTCAAAATACCGTGAACACGCTAATAACGGTTATTTGAAACTTGACTTCTGAAAAGTAGTTCTCGCCCAGGTGCAAACGTCGAAAGATGGAATCTCATGCGCTCAGCGCGATAGACACACCAAGATGCACCTGTCAAGGAAAAAGGCAACAATTTCGTTTTAAAAAGATGAGCTATCCAAATTGGCTTGTACTTAAGAAATTAGGGGAATTGACTACCCGTAAAAGCATCCGTAACCAAAAAAATAAATAAAAAAAATAACACACTTGTAAAACTAGAGGGATTATTGCGGTATAAACAACAACAAAAAAAATACTTTGATATTTTTTTTTTTATTTTGACAAACATCTGTCAAAGTGTCGAGTGAGAAATTAAATATCAGTCCGTTTTTTTTCAACGACTCGTTGATTTTAAATTTAAATCAAATATATAATTATTTTTTTAAATTTATTAGTTTTAATGTTTGTAAAAAATGAATTAAATCAAAATACTGGCTAAAAGAGGAAAAATATTATTTTGATTAGAATTATTATTGTATTTGTATTTAAATACTGTCTACTATTAATATACTGTCCATATATTTTATCATGCATTGTGAGAAAAATGGTTCTTAAATTTTAGGTAATACTATGATTTTAACGTAATAAAAGTATAAAAGTTGTTTTGAGTCAAAATACTGGCTCTTTTTTTAGTCAAAGTACTGTCTGACTCAAAGGTAAAAACATACTGTCAGTTTATAACAAAAATACTTTTTTGAATAATATTAAAATAGCGTTTGGCAATATTTTCCAATCATAATACAAATTACAGTAAAATACTGGCGGTATTTTAAATTAATGTACTGTCTGTATTTTGAGTCAAAGTACTGTCTGTATTCAGTAAACAACATTCTGTCCGTTTCTTAAACATAAATTACTTTTTTGATAGTATAAAATTACAATTAGAAGTATACTGTTATCATCATGTAATTAGAGTCAAAATACTGTCCGTGTTTTCTTTTGAGTCAACGTACTGTCTGCCTCAATGTGGACAAAATAAGGTTCACATTTTGTTGAAATAATTTTTTAGTAGTATCAAAAAATTATATCATCGACGAATTACAGTAAAAATAGAAATAGCCTTATGAATTACGAATTAGAGTCAGTATTTTGAGTCAAAGTACTGTCTGATTCAAAGTAATAAAATACTGTTTTGTTTATATCTGAAATACTTCTTGAATAATGTTAAATTGGTGCTTGTGCAGTATTTTCCAATCATATACGAATTACAGTCAAAATACTGGCAGTATTTTGAGTCAAAGTACTGTCTGTATTTAGTAAACGAAATTTCGTCCGTTTTTTAAATATAAATTACAATTTTTTGAGTATGAAAATACTGTTAGGAGTAAACTGTTGTCACCAACGAATTTGAGTCAAAATACTGGCTGTGTTTTCTTTTAATTTAAAGTACTGTCTGACTCAATATAAACAAGATACTGTCCAGTTTTTTGCTAAAATACTTCCACAATAATGTAAAAATAGTATTTAAAAGTTTAGTCTAATGATAAAAAATATTATTGTAAAATTACTGGCGGCATTGTGAGTCAAAGTACTGTCTCACTTAAAAATAACAAAATACTGTCTGTTTAAAAGAATTTTTTGATAGTATGAAAGTAGTATTAACATTCGTGTTATCATCGAGGAATTACAGTAAAAATAGTATAGTCGAGTCAATTACGAATAAGTGTCAAAATACTGACAGTATTTTGAGTCAAAGTACTGTCTTACTTAAACTGAACAATATACTGTCCTTTAAAAAACTAAAATATTTACTGAAAAAAAAATGAGAATAGTGCTTAAAATTATATACTAATTAGCTATGATTTAGAGTCAAAATACGGACAGTATTTTGAGTCAATATACTGTCTCACTATCCGTTTAAATAATGTCTTATTTTAAACTAAAATAATTTTTTAACAAAATAGTGTTTGAAAGTATAGTATAATATTTGACTAATTCGAGTCAAAAGAAAGACAGTATTTTGAGTCAAAGTACTGTCTGACTCAAAGTGAACAATATACTGTCCGTTTTTAAATTGAAATACTTACTGATCAATGTGAAAATACTGTTTACAAGTACAGTATATAGTCATTTACGAAACATAGTCAAAATACTGGCAGTATTTCAAGGGTAAATTTTTAAAAAATATTTTCGAAAATAAATTTAAGCAGATCTAATTTTTGTTTTTATTTAAAATTGGCAATATTCTAGATAAAAAAAATATTTTAAATAGAAAAAAAATTGTTACCAGCTTCAATTTTTGTCTCAATTCACAAGAGGATTCTATACACTTCAATATATATATATATATATATATAGATCTCATTATTGTGACCTTCTCGTTCGACTACATCATCATTCATCAATCAACGTTAGTTACATGAAAAAAAAAATTACGCACATATATATGAAGTATTAGTAACAGTTTGAAGTTTGTCCATGAAAAGAGAAAAAAAAACAGAAATATAAAACGGCGATTTTAAAATGACTCTGTTACACGCTCGCTCGGACTTTCGTCCTCGAAATCTCACCTGCCTATACGATATGGCTTACCCGTAACACTTTCGTAAAGATACGCTTATCAACAACGTCGATCTTTTTTTTTCTTCTTCTTCTTCTTCTTTCTTTCATGACCACAAGACACAAGAGCTCCCTTTGGTCATTCCAAGTAGTGTAATTTATCGTGCCGGCTGAATATACCAATGAGAGACAAATGTTCAAAAACATTTTTCAAAAAAACTTCTTACTATAATAGTGTATCATCATTTTTTCCAACTTTGTTCAAGTTCCAATTTCATACATAAAAAAAATGTTTGTAACTGCAAAAAAAATTCAAATAAAAAAATTAAAGCAATGTCTTGTTAATTTATAGATGAAAATTATAACTTTAACTAATAATTTAATAAAAAAAAATTTTATTTTTATTTTGCAGATATAGAGCAACTATTACTACTGTTCAATATTGTGGATATTCGATAAAAAAGGGTAAGATTTTGTATATTTAGTCATCGAAATAAAAAATTTTACGAGGATACATGATTAAAAATTATTTTTATTTGATGCATTATTAATAAAAAAAATATAGTATTTATTTATTTTTTTAATTTTTAGTCAAAATATAATGTCCTAATGAAAAATACTGTCAAAATACTGGCTTTATCAGAGTCAAAATACTGTCTTTAGATAAGTTAATGTACTGTCTTTATTTGAGTCATTATACTGTCTTTATCTGAATCAAAACACTATGCATATCTAAGTCAAACTACTGTAATTATTAACATCTTACCAGAGTCAAAATACTGTTCTCTGATGAGTCATTATACTGTCTTTATCTGAGCTGAAATACTAACTTTATCTGAGTCAATATACTGGTTTTACTCGGCTCAAAGTACTGTCTTTATTTGAGTCTTATTAAAGTCAAAGTAGTGACCAAAGATGAGTCAATATACTGTCTTCATCTGGGTCAAAATAATGCCTTACATGAGTCAATATACTGGCTTTACACGGGTCAAAGTACTACCATTATTTGAGTCAATAAACTGTCCATATATGAGTCAATATACTGTCTTTACTCGGGTCAAAGTACCTTCTTTATCTGAGTCAAAGTACTGTCTTTATTTAATTCTTACCAGAGTCAAAATACTGTCCTCTGATGAGTCATTATACTGTCTTTATCTGAGCTAAAATACTAATCTTATCTGAGTCAATATACTGGCTTTACTCGGCTCAAAGTACTGTCTTTATTTGAGACTTATTAAAGTCAAAGTGGTGACCAAAGATGAGTCAATATACAGTCTTCATCTGGGTCAAAATAATGCCCTTATATGAATCAATATACTGGCTTTACTTGGGTCAAAGTACTACCATTATCTGAGTCAATAAACTGTCCTTATATGAGTCAGTATACTGGCTTTACTCAGGTCACAATATTTTCTATCTAAGTAAATATACTATCTTTATTCGGGTCAAAATACTATCTTTATTTGAGTCAAAATACTGTCTTTATTAACATCTTACCAAAGTCAAAATACTGTCCTCTGATGAGTCATTATACTGTCTTTATCTAAGTCAAAATACTGTCCTTATTTGAGTCTATAAACTGGCTTCATCCTGGCAAAGTACTGTCTTCATTGGAATCTTACCAAAGTCATAATACTGTCCACTGATGAGTCTTTTATCTAAATCAAAATAATGTCTTTATATGAGTCAATATCCTGGCTTTACCAGAGTCAAAATACTGTCCTCTGATGAGTCATTATACTGCTTTGGTCTAAATCAAAATACTGTCTTTGTATGAGTCAAAATACTGTCTCTATTGGAATTAAAATACTGTCCTTGAGTAAATGAATATACTTGTTACATTAAAGTCAAAAATACTGTCTCATTCCGAATCAGAGTACTGTCCTTCTGTAAGTAAATGTAATTGTTTATTTCGAATCAAAATACTGTACAGTACTTTTACTCAAATTCGAACAGCATTTTCATTTGAATTAAGACAGTATTTTATCTAAATTGGGACAGTATTTTTTGACTCAAATTCTGTCAGTATTTTAATTTAATTTTAAACAGTCTAATGTGACTAAAAAAATTTGTATTTTGACTTAATGAATACAGTATGTTTTTTATTAAACTAGGACAGTATTAAAATAATTTTTCAATAAGAATATTTTTTTCATAATATCAAAATAAATTTTTTTTATTTGTAAAATCTATTCTTTTGACAATTGCGAATAAAATTTTATTACCTATACCTGCGGCTCGGTGAAATATTATCGTTTAAGAAATATTTTTTTTTTTTTTCAAAGCACATAAAGTCACTTATTTTTAGTGAAAGAAATCCTAATTGGCTCGTGACTTACGAAATCGAGTAGTCAAGATTTATTGAATACCTAAGAAGAGAGGGAAAAAAAAGGATTGCTATTATAGGACAAACGGTAAATTACGATTGCGTGAGGGGCGTAAAGAGGGGTTTTTTTTTCATCATCATCATCATCATCATCATCAACATCATCATGATCATCATCAACAACGTAATACTCTCTTGCGCGGGCCCTTGTGCAACGCGAACTCAATCTCACCTTCAAATTAACGCAATTACTCGCTCCCTCACCTAATTATCTAACAAATGGAATTATTATTATTACACGCCATATAGTGTCTCTAATGAACGTTATTAATTGCTTTATGATTTTCCGATAAAGCACACGGCCGTAATCAAGTTATTATCCCACGTCTATATGGTAACTTGTGTGTTCGCAAACACACAAGAGAAGATTGGTATAAATGAACTTGCGCTGAAGTTTTTTTTTTTTTTTTTTTTTTTTTTTCTTGCTCCGCTAAAAGATCGTAAATAATCAAGACTCTTCTGTTCCACATTTTTTTCCCAACGGGCCTTTTGTTTCTAAATTAGTCTCAACTACTTGTGTTCATATTAATAATAATTAAATTTACACACGTTAGTATTATATCAGTTGTGTGCTTGATTTTCAATTGGAATTTTATATTCTTCACTAAATATTGTGTTTAAATTACTAAATTTAATAACATTATTTTAATTTAAAATATATGAAAATATTTTTGATTAGATGAAAAATTGTAATTTTAGAATAAGAGATTATTTTAATGTAGAAAATAATACTTTATTTGGTTTTAAGTAAGGACAGTATTTTAATTCAAATGATGACAGTATATTGACTCATAAAAGGACAGTATTTTGACTCAGAGAGAGAGAGAGAGAGACAGTATTTAGAACCTTAGATAGGATAGTATATTGACTCAAATACAGACAGTATATTGACTTAGATAAGGCCAGTACCTTGACTCAGATAGAAACAGCATTTAGCGTCTTAGATAGGACAGCATATTGACTCAAATGAAGACAGTATATTGACTTAAATAACGACAGTATTTTGACTCGGAAAACGACAGTACTTTGATGCAAGTAAAGACAGTATAATGATTCATCTAAGGACAGTATTTTGACTCTGGTAAGACTCAAATAAAATTAGTACTTTGATCCGAATAAAGCCAGTATATTGACTCAGATAAGATTAGTATTTTGACTAGAGCAAAGCCAGTATATTGAGTTAGATAAAGACAGTATAATGACTCGTATAAGGACAGTATTTTGACTCTGGTAAGACTCAAATAAAGGCAATACTTTGACCCATGTAAGGCCAGTATGTTGTCACAGATAAGGATAGTATATTGATTCTAAAAAAGACCGTACTTTGACCCAATCAAAGCCAGTATATTGACCCAGATAAGGACAGTATTTCTCTCAAAATAAACCAGTATTTTGCCTTAGATAACGACAGTATAATGACTTAAATAAAGATAATATGTTGAATCAAGTAAAGACTGTATTTTGACTTAGATAAGGACAGTACTTTGACCCTAGTAAAGCCAGTATATTGACTAATCTGAGGACAGTATTTTGACTCAATTAAAGACAGTACTTTGGCCCGCGTAAAGCTAGTTTTTGACTCATTTAAGGGAGGTATTTTGACTCTGGTAAGACTTAAATAAAGACAGTAGTTTGACGCATGTAATGCCAGTATATTGACTCAGATAAAGACAGTACTTTGATTCTAGTACAGACAGTACTTTGAACCCCTGTAAAGCCATTATATTATCTCAAATAGAGACAGTCCATTGACTTAAATAAAAGTAGCATAATGATTCTAATACAGACAGTACGTTGACATAAATAAAGACAGTATTTTACAATATATTTACTCATCTGAGGACAGTATGTTGACCCGTATGCAACAAGTATATTGATTTACACAAGTACAGAATTTTGACTTAAATAGAGACAGTATTTTGAGTCAAATACAACAAGTATTTTAACTCACATAAAGACAGTATTTTGACAACAGTATTTTGACTACAGTATAGACAGTATTTTGAGTCAAATATAAAGAGTATATTAACTCACATAAAAACAGTATTTGTTCAACTGTATAGACAGTATTTTTGATTACAGTATAAACAGTATTTTGACTACAATATAAACAGTATTTTGAGAACAGTATAGACAGTATTCTGACAAAACTATGGACAGTATTTTGACTACAAGGTAGATAGTATTTTGAGAAAAGTATAGACAGTATTTTGACTATAGTATAAACAGTATTTTGACTACAGTATAGACAGAATTTTTGACAAAAGTATGGACAGTATTTTAACTACAAGGTAGATAGTATTTTGGGAAAAGTATAGACAGTATTTTGACTACAGTATAAACAGTATTTTGACTACAGTATAGACAGTATTTTGACTCACAACTCTTTTATTTTACTCTTTACTCTTTTACTCTTTTACACATAAATACTTCTTTTTTCTGTTTAAATCATGACAAATTTTGTTACACACGAGATATAATTGAAACAAGATGCAAAATTGTGATTTAATAATGGATTTTTTTTTTCATAACACCTGTTTTATTTCTTTTGATACATTATAAACATAGTTTTATCGCTATGAGATTCTCTCTCTCTCGGAAGTATATATTATCGTGGTTTGTATGTTTTATAAGCGTGGAACGAGAATTTTTCACTTGGCTTTTTTTTCAATAACGAAAAGGTATATATATACTCTCATTCGTAATGGGTCCCGACGGCAGCGGTGCGGCAATGGTATTCGCGCGCATAGTTTCCCATAAAAACGAAAGAATTGACTTGAAAGCTTGTTCGCGCGTTTACTATATAATATTGTACAGATATATATATATATATATATATATATATATATATATATATATACTATGCGGGATTATTGTTTTGCTTTTGTGTCGATCGTGATTATTAAAATTATACGATAACTGCATTTAATATACTTTTATGTTCAGTCACGCATACAAATTCAAGTAATAGGCTCTAGTATAATTTTCTTTTTTTTTTTTAATTTTTTTTTCTCTCTAATGGTCTTGATAATCGACACTTTTTCTATATATAATACTCACTCTGCAATCATTTTAGCAAATTATTATTACACATTTTGCTGATTATTAATAACCCGTGAAATAAAATCATTGTTAGCTTGTACTTTTGATTTTATCGTGTATATATGTGTATATATTTAATATTCACTTACGTGAATTAACTGTTATTTTCGTTTGTAATACTGTTAGTGCAATTAAAGTTTTCATTTCAATTTTCATATGGTAATTATAATTAGATTTCGATTTTAATGACGATATTAATTTAAATAAGAACATTTTAAAAAGTATTTTAAAAATAGATTTTTTTTAAAATGAAATAAAGACAGTATTTTGTTGCAATTTAAGTGAGAAATTTATTTAAATAGAGATAATATTTTGACCAGTATTTTTTACAAAAATATAGACGATATTTTTATTTGAATTAGTAGACAGTATTTTGACCCAAAAACAGACAGTATTTTGACTCAAAAAAAGACAGTATTTTGACTCATTTTGTGACAATATATTAATATAATGTATGATAGAATTTTTATTGAAATTAGGACAGTATTTTTAGTCAAAAGTTGGCAGTATTTTGATACGGGTAATGACAGTATATTGATTTAAATAAAAAAAGTATTTTGACTCGAATAAATTCATTTTCTGAGGAAAGTATTTTGACTCGGGAAAAGCCAGTCTATTGAGTCAAATAAAGACAGTGTGTTGACTTAAATAAAGACAGTATTTTGACTCGGGTTAAGCCAGTATATTGACTCAAATAAAGGCAGTACTTTGACTCTGATAAATTCAATATTATTTACTCATCTGTGGACAGTATTTTGACTCTGGTAGACAGGATTTTGACTAAAATATAGACAGTAGTTTAATACGAGTAAAGCCAGTATATTGACTCAGATGAGGACAGTAATTTGTCATAGTTAAAGACAGTATAGTGACTCACTTGAGGACAGTATTTTGACTCATCTGAGGACAGTATTTTAACTTTGGTAAGACTTAACTAAAGACAGTATTTTGACTCAGTTAAATAGAATAGTGACTCTTTGAGAACAGTACTTGGACCCGAACAAAGCCAGTATATTGACTCAGTTAATGCCAGTATATTGACTCAAATGAAAACAGTATTTTATTACGAATAAATTTACTCATCTAAGGACAGTATTTTGACTCTGGTAAAGCCAGTCTATTGAGTCAAATAAAGACAGTGTATTGACTCACATAAAGACAGTATTTTGACTCAAATCGGAATATTATATTATTTTAAATATTAACAGTATTTTGAATTGTATTTTAACTCAATTTAAGTTTATTGTGACTGCACCAAAAAATAGTACATTGAGTTAAATTGGGACAGTATTTCTAATCAAATTAGGACAGTAATTTGATTTAATTTAGAACATTATTTTGACTAAGTTAAAGACAGTTCTTTGACTTGATTCTTAACAATATTTTGTAATCAAATTAGGACAGTATTGTAAGTAAAATGAGGACAGTACTTTGACTCTAATCAAAATACTGTCTCTATTTCTTTACAATTCTACATTTTTATTTTTTTTCTCTTTAGAAATCAAATTTTTATTTTTGATTCCTTTGAATTTAATACGTAAACATTTTCAACAGGAAAAAATGTTTATTTTATTCAATCGTTCACTATAAAAAAAAGATAAATTAAAATATTTAATGAAGACAGAAAAAGCGTTGAACCTGAGGGTCGTCGTATAGCTTCGTTTGTGACCTTTTCACCTTGATGTCTAGATGCAGGTTATATATATATATAGATATTTAAGTTTTTAACGTCCAATGACATCCTGGACATCTGTTGGAAAGAGTCTCTCTATCTCTCTCCTACGTTTTCTTCTTTATATTTTGCGTTCATTTTTTTCTCTATTTTTTTTTTTGGTAAAAAAAAGAATATCGCGCAATAAAGACCCAAGTCGCATAATATGGCCGTAACGGCTTCTGATATTTGCCGTTTTATGTAAGCCCCCACTTATAGGGCGCTTCCCATATTAAACGTTACCAAGAATTACGAGGAGATCTCCCAACCAACGTGGACCTCGAAATTGAGTACCATCTCGTATATATACTTTCCAAACTAGAAATTTTCCAAGATTAAACACCAACGGCAGCAGTAGCAGCAGCAGCAGTATGGCATAGAGACGCATCGCGGAGATATTTTACAAATTCATGTCTCACATTCACTTTTTTTCTTACTTTCTCTTATATTCATAGATTAGAGAAAGAAAAAATATTTTTTTTTTTTTGCTTGTATAGAAAAAATTGATGAGTTAGAGTATTTTGTACAATATTAATTATTATTAATTATAATAAAGTAATTAAGAATAAATTAATTAATTATGTCAAAATACTGTCCTAGTACTGTCTTAATTTGAGTCAAAAATACTGTCTACGATCAAATCAAAATACTGTCCAATTTTTGAGTCTCTAATACTGTCTTAAATCAAATCAAAATAATCTTCCAATCTGAGTCAAAAAATACTGTCTATATTGCAAACAGAATACTGTCTGAATTTTAGTCAAAAAATATTGTCCTCATTCTAAAGCAAAATACTGTCCTAATTTGAGTCAAAAATACTGTCTATATTCTTAGCAAAACTGTCTACGATCAAATCAAAATACTGTCCTATTTTTGAGTCTCTTTGAGTCTTAAAACAAATCAAAATAATCTTCCAATCTGTGTCAAAAATACTGTCTATATTGCAAACAGAATACTGTCTCAATTTTAGTCAAAAAATACTGTCCTCATTCCAAAGCAAAATACTGTCCTAATTTAAGTCAAAAATACTATCTATATTCTTAGCAAAATACAGTATTAAATTGAGTCGAAAATACTGTCTATATTCAGATCAAAATACTGTCTAGTTTGAGTCGAAAATACTGTCCACATTCCAAAGCAAAATACTGACCTAATTTAAGTCGAAAATACTGTCTATATTCTTAGCAAAATACAGTATTAAATTAAGTCAAAAATACTGTCTACGATAAAATCAAAATACTGTCCAATTTTTGAGTCTCTAATACTGTCTTAAATCAAATCAAAATAATCTTCCAATCTGAGTCAAAAAATACTGTCTATATTGCAAACAGAATACTGTCTGAATTTTAGTCAAAAAATATTGTCCTCATTCTAAAGCAAAATACTGTCCTAATTTGAGTCAAAAATACTGTCTATATTTTTAGCAAAATACTGTTTTAAATTATGTCGAAAATACTGTCTATATTCAAATCAAAATACTGTCTAGTTTGAGTTGAAAATACTGTTCACATTCCAAAGCAAAATACTGACCTAATTTGAGTCGAAAATACTGTCTATATTCTTAGCAAAATACAGTATTAAATTGAGTCGAAAATACTGTCCACATTCAACTCAAAATACTGTCCTAATTTGAGTCGTAGATACTGTCTAGATTCAAATCAAAATAATATCCTAATCTAAATTCGAATATTGTCTGCGTTTTTTGTGAAAATAATTTCTAAACCGAAGCAAGACAGTATTTTGTATCAATTTCGGACAGTATTTAGCTAGTAAATATTGACACAGTATTTTTATCATTTTCTTTAGCAGTGTTTTGATTTAAACTTTAATTGCAATTAATTTAGTATTACATTTTTCAATGTCAAAATATTTTTTTTTTTTCGTTATTAGACTTGAAAAAGAAAAAAAAAACAAGATTCTTTCAATTATTATTCAATACACGGAGAAAAAGGAGACACAATTAGAAATATGAAAAACTGATATGTGACAGTTTTAATTGAGAAGCAGCGTATAATGTGAAGTTATTGAAGACTTTTAAGTTGATTCGCGACGCGTTTTCCTGTCAATAAACACACAGTATCATGAAGTCGCAAGTTTCTCACTGAGAAACTCCAGGACTGATCACTCTATTTATGGATTAAACAAAAAATCATTATTGACGAGATACCAAGCAAACGTTCTTGTCCCTTTTATACTTTTATATAATGATAATAATAATAAAAATAATAAAAATAATAAAAATAATGAAAATAATAATAATTCACTCTTTGTGTATTTGTCTGAGTTTTATCAATTATATTATTTTCTTTTATTCTAAAATAGAAAAATAATAAATATTGTCATATATATATATATTTATTGTAAATGTATTGACAATACTTTTTTTTAAGATAAATATATATATATACAATAATGAAAACTCAACCAGTTTTTCTTTGGCTTCTTCATATTGGTTAAATATATATATTGAACTCTCAATGAAACGATATAGTCGTGTGTCATTAAATGATTACCTAATCGTGAGTTATGTTCGTAACGTTTGATTTACAAGAATGTTGAAGCTATGCGAACACTGACCCTTCTATTTGTGTTTAATTACATGATAGACAACATAACTGCAAATTAACTGATATCTAACAAGCATTTAGTATGTGGTTTGGTAATTAATAAAATGATTCTATGAATTATTACACAATTTTCACAAAAAAAAGACAAGAAATAAAAAACTGAAAAAGAAAAACGAAAATAATAATAACAAAAATAATATTTGGAAAATTCTGTCTGCTTTTCAATTAAAAAAATACTGTCTATAATATAATCGAAGTATTCTTTTTGTAAGAATAAAAAATACTGTCTACTATACTGTTAAAAAATACTGTCTATGGTATATTTAAAAAAAACTGTTCAATTTCAATCAATATATCCAAAAGTAAGGGGAAATACTGTCTAAAGGTAAGTTAAAATATTCCTATAAAAACTGAGTCAATATACTGTCCAAAAGTATATAGAAACATTATCCTAGGGTAAAGTAAAATATTAAAAGTTGAGTCAAAATACTGTCCAAAGGTAAGTTTGAATTTGGTTAAAATCTGATTCAAAATACTGTCCAAAGGTGAGTTTGAATTTTTGTTAAAATTTGAGTCAAAATACTGTCCAAACGTTAGTACAAACATTTTCAAAAATTAAGTACTGTCCAAATTTTAATTAAAAAAGAAAGTTAATGTACTGTCCAAATTTTAGTCAAAATACTGTCTGAAGTAAGTTAAGACATTGTCAACAGCTAAGTTAAAATACTGTGTACAATTTAGTCAATATACTGTCGAAAAGTATCGAGAAATATTGTCCAAATGTAAAGTAAAATATTTTTAATAGTTGAGTCAAAATACTGTCCGAAGGTAAGTTTAAATTTGATTAACAGCTGAGTCAAAATACTGTCCAAACTTTAATCAAAATACCATCCTACATGTGGCCGAAAAAACTGTCTAGTATTGAAAAAACAATTTTGTAAAAATACTCTTTATTATTGAGTCAAAATACTGTCCATTGTTGAGTCAATATTCAAATCATTATTCAGTTAAAATACTGTCTTGTATTGAGTTAATATACTAAGTACGTTTCATTTAAATAAATATGTTTACTATAATGTTGGAATTCGGCGCCTTATTTAGTTGAAATACTGTCTGAACATTAGTCATAATACAGCATATTATTGAGTTAAAATACTGTCCATTGTTGAGTCAATATTCTGATGTGGGGACAGTACTTACAGACAATATTTTAAGTCAGCTACAAAAAGAGCTTTTATTTTACGCAGAGACAGTATTTTGAACAATTAAGTATTAAGGAAGTAGTATAATTTTACTTGCTGCCAGTATTTTATGCAAGCAGGGACAGTACTGTAGGTTTTTGACATAAAGTATCTTTACTGATCCGTGGACAGTACAATACAGACAGTATTCTTTCTCAACTATGGGGAGAACTTTTATTTTACATTCAGTCAGTACTTTGACTCACCAATTTGGAAATACTCTTATTTTACTTTTAGACAGTATTTTGACTCACCTATTAAAAAATAGTGTTATTTTATTTACAGACAGTATTTTGACTCACCTATTAAAAAATACAGATATAGTAGTTTCCTATACTACCTAATAAAATACTTAAAATACACTTTTATTTTACATGCAGACAGTATTTTGACTCACCTACTAAAAAATACTGTTATTTCATTTACAGACAGTATTTTGACTCATTTATTAAGGAATACTTTTATGGGGAGAACTGTCATTTTACATTCAGACAGTACTTTGACTCACCAATTTAGAAATACTATTATTTTTTCTTGTAGACAGTATTTTGAGTTAACGATTGACAGTACTTTTTTGACAAGTAGTTTCTGAATTATTGTATAGACAGTACTCACAGGCAGTATTTTGATTCATCTATTAAGTACTATAATTTTACTGGCAGCTGGTATTTGACATGGACAGTACTGTAAGTTTCTGTCAGGAAGTATCATGACTGATGGGTGGGCAGTACTTACAGACAATATTTTGAGCCAGCCATAGATGAGAAATTTTATTTTACATACAGACAGTATTTTGACTCATCTATTAAGAAATACTTTTAAATCCATACAGACAGTATTTTGACTCACCTATTAAAATAGTTTCCAAATTTTAGTAAATTTACTATTAAAATGTAATTAAAAATTTTAACCAAAAAATAATTCTAAATATTTTCAAAAAAAAAAACTGAGTCAAAACACTGTCTAACAGTAAGTGAAAAAATTTGTTGCAGATTCTAATTTAAATAATATTCTTATTTCAATTATAATTTTTTTTTTTTTTTGTTAATTAAGTCGAATTTTTTTTTCTCTATTAAATATAATTTTTATGTTAATAAAATTTCTTTGAACAAAATATTTTTTTTTTCAAATTTAATGGAAAATAAAGAAGAAAAGTTTTGGAAAAAGGAAAGAATTTTTATTTTGCAAAGAATCTCATCGCTTGAGAACGCAGTTTTACAACCTGTTCGCGTCGTCGGTAAAAGTAGTAAGACATATTCATTTTTCAACTCTCTTCTTTACGCGACAACCGACATTCTTAAAGGTATTATTAAACTACAAATTGCTGGACATATTTACATTTAGATTGTTACGAAAAACTTGAAATATACACAGACATTTAGTATATATATATATATATATATATATACATATATGACATTTAATAATATAGCCAGCGAGTCTTGAAAAGAAGAATGATAAATATGTTTTAATATATAATTGTTAACTTCAACGTTAAAAATAGGTATATGCTGCAAACAAATTTTTTTTACCCCTTTTTTTTATCAAAATATCGTTTTTAAAAGTTATGCAAATTAAAAGAAAAAGGATTATTTCAATTTTAAAAAATGATTTTTTTTATTAATAAATTATTTTATTATTATATATTTTATTAATAATGGGAAAATTATAGGATGTCAAACAAAATGTTTAAAGTAAATAATTTTGAAAATATTAAAATTAGCGTATTTGTGAGTCGAAATAAAACTCACTGTTGAGTCAAAGAGCTGCTCAATATTGATTCAACATACATTTGATTATTTAGTCAAAATACTGTCCTTCGTTGAGTCAAAAAATTCCCCAGTGTTAAGTCAAAATACTTTTCATAATTAATTTAAAATACTGTTTTTAATTGAGTTCAAATACTTCTGACTATTTAGTCAAAATACTGTCCAGTATTGAAAAAAAATACTGCTGTCTATTTAATCAAAATACTGTCCATTACTATATCAATAAACTGTCCGGTATTGTGATAAAATATTATTGACTATTTATTCAAAATACTATCATTTATTGTGTCAAGATTCTATCCACTATTTAGTCAAAATACTATTTACTATTATTTTAATATTGTCTGCAGTATTGTTAAAGATTTGTATAAAAATTAGTTACTCAAAATACTGTATAACAATTACTTGAAATACTGTCTACTATTAAGTTAAAATACTGTCCATTATTCAATCAAAATATTGTCCAACATTTGGTTAAAATACTAACTAATATTATGTCAAAATACGATCCACTATTTACTTAAATTAATATTTACTCAAAATACTGTCTACTATTTAGCAAAATACTGTCTTCTATTTATTAAAGCATACTGTAAATTTTTAACAAAATACTGTCCAATATTGAGTAAAAATACTGTTTATTATTTTCCATTACTGTGTGTAGTATATTTTAAGGTCTGTATAAAAATTAATTACTCAAAATACTCTAGTATTTAGTTGAATTATTGTCTACTATTAAGTCTAAATACTGTCCATTATTTAGTCACAAAACTGACCAATATTGACACAAAATACTGGCCAATATAGAGTCAAAATACATTTCACTATTTACCTAAAATACTTTTTAGTGAAAATACTGTCTGCTATTTATTAAAAATACTGTCCATTATTGAGTCAAGAAACTGTCCAGTATTGAGAAAAAGAATTACTGACAATTTATTCAAAATATTGTCGATTATTGAATCAAAATACTTTCCATTATTGACTTAAAATACTGTCCAATATTGAGTCAAAGTACTATCAACTATTTAGTCAAAATACTTTTTACTCAAATACTGTCTAATATGAAGTGAAAATACTGCTAATTATTGAGTCAAAATACTGTCCAGTATTGAGTCAAAGTACTATTAACTATTTAGTAAAAATACTTTTTACTCAAATACTGTCTACTACTGATTGTGAGTCAAAATACTGACAAGTATTGAGACAAAGTAATATCAACTGTTTAGTAAAAGTACTTTTTACTCAAAATACTGTCTATTATTAATTTAAAATACTAATAATAATTCTGTCATAAAACTGTCCACTATTAAATACAAATACTTCTTTTTACTGTGTCAAAATACTGTCTATAATTTAGTCAAAATACTGTTTACTATTAAGTAAAAATATTGTTCAGTATTTAGTCAAAGTAATGTCTACTACTAATTCAAAATACTATCCATTACTGTTTGAAATTACTGTCTTTTATTGAATAAAAATATTGTCCATTATTCAGTCAAAATACTGTCCAGTATTGAGTCAAAGTAATATAAACTATTTAGTACAAATACTTTTTACTCAAAATACTGTCTATTATTAATTTAAAATACTGATAATAATTCTGTCAAAAAACTGTCCACTATTAAATCAAAATAGTATTTATTATTGATTCAAAATACTGTCTACAATTTACTCATAATACTGTCTATTATTTAGTAAAAATACCGTTTAGTATTTAGTCAAAATAATATCTACTACTAATTGAAAATACTGTCCGTTACTAATTGAAATTACTATGTCTATTATTGAATAAAAATACTGTCCATTTTATGCAAAATAATAATAAAACTACTATTTTAACTTTCATTTCACAGTCAAAATTTTTTTACCCATTGAATCTATTTAAGTAAGAAATTAATATAAATAAAATTTGACCAGAAAAATTTTTATTTTATGTTTCCTAATTTTTACAATTCTACTGCATTAGCACCTAGAAAAAAAAGATTCAAACAAGCTTTTTTTAAGACTTTCAACGATATTTTTGCCTCCTTCGATAAAAGGATCCCAAAGTGAGATATATATATATATATATATATATATATATATATATATATATATATATAGAGAGAGAGAGAGAGAGATAGAGAGAGAGAGAGAGTGGATGAGAGCGAACCAGGCGAATCGGATATAGCGATTTGTTCGGAAAGCAATATAGCCCGGCTACCGTTTCGCGAGAGGGTGAGGTTTTTAGAGGAAAGGGGGGCAGGGAAAGGGGTTGGGGGGGGGTTGGGTTTCACAGATAGGGTATGGTGCTTTTCCTGAAATTTGCATGAGGTATTAAAGCGCGGTGGCTGCGGGGTTTGCCAGTGAGCGGAGTTCCTGTTTGCCGACAGCGACTGTCGAGGATCAAAGGACCATCTCCAACCTTCCCCTTTCCTCTTATTCCATCTCTTCATTCCTCGTATCTCTCATCCCATTTGAAATATAAGCGGGTCGTCGTCGTAGTCGTTGTCGTCGTCAGAAATCGTTGAGATCCTTATGTAGAAAGCCTTCATCACACACAACCAGAGAGGAACCAGAGAAATGACAACGAACCTTGGATCTTCATTTTGCTTTTGTCGTCGTTAAACCGTTTTGAAAGACATTAAATACAGGATGATCAAAAATTTTACCGAAATAGAAAAAGAAATTTTGTTTTGAAATTGTTTTTTTCTTTTTTTTTTTTTTTTAAAAAAGTTGATTTACAATATTTTTTTTAAATGAGTCAAAATACTGTCTGTTTTAAATTAAAATTACTGTTTATAGTTGAGTCAAAATACTGTCTATGAGTACTGTCCAATACAACAGGCAAGATACAACTTTTCGCAAAAAATGGTACTGTCTATGGTTAAGTCCAAATACTGTCTATAAGTCAAATAAAAGTACTCTTTAAAAAGTAAGTTAAAATACTAAGCATAACTAAAATATCAGTATTTTTTAGTACGCGAGTCAGAATACTGTCTGCATTTAAAGTAATAGTACTGTCCATATCTAAGTCAAAATACTGTCTATGAGTACTGTTTATGCATAAATAAACTATTTCAATAAAGTACTTACATAGTTAAGTCAAATTACTGTCTACAAGTAAAATAGTAGTATTTTTAATAGATGAGTCAAAATACTGTCTCTGTATAAAAAAAGTACTACTATCAAAATATTGTCTGTACGTACTGTTCACGCATCAGTCAAGATACTTCCTTTCAGAAACTTTCAGTACTGTTCATGTCAAATACTAGCTGCCAGTAAAATTATAGTACTTAATAAATAAATCAAAATACTGCCTGTGAGTACTGTCTATACGTTAATTCAGAAACTACTTGTCAAAAAAGTACTGTCCACCGTTAACTCAAAATAAATGTAAAATGAAAGTTCTCCCCATAAAAGTATTACTTAATAAGTGAGTCAAAATACTATCTGTAAATAAAATAACAGTATTTCTTAGTAGGTGAGTCAAAATACTATCTGCATGTAAAATAGAAAGTGTATTTTAAGTATTTTACTAGGTAGTTTGGGAAACTACTATATCAGTATTTTTTAATAGGTGAGTCAAAATACTGTCTGTAAATAAAATAACAGTATTTCCTAATTGGTGAGTCAAAGTACTGTCTAAATGTAAAATAAAAGTGTATTTTAAGTTTTTTACTAGGTAGTATAGGAAACTACTATATTAGTCTTTTTTAATAGGTGAGTCAAAATACTGTCTGTAAATAAAATAACACTATTTTTTAATAGGTGAGTCAAAATACTGTCTAAAAGTAAAATAAGAGTATTTCCAAATTGGTGAGTCAAAGTACTGACTGAATGTAAAATAAAAGTTCTCCCCATAGTTGAGAAAGAATACTGTCTGTATTGTACTGTCCACGGATCAGTAAAGATACTTTATGTCAAAAACCTACAGTACTGTCCCTGCTTGCATAAAATACTGGCAGCAAGTAAAATTATAGTACTTCCTTAATACTTAATTCAAAATACTGTCTCTGCGTAAAATAAAAGCTCTTTTTGTAGCTGACTTAAAATATTGTCTGTAAGTACTGTCCACACATCAGAATATTGACTCAACAGTGAACAGTATTTTAACTCAATAATATACTGTATTATGACTAATGTTCAGACAGTATTTCAACTAAATAAGGCGCCGAATTCCAACATTATAGTAAACATATTTATTTAAATGAAACGTACTTAGTATATTAACTCAATACAAGACAGTATTTTAACTAAATAATGATTTGAATATTGACTCAACAATGGACAGTATTTTGACTCAATAATAAAGAGTATTTTTACAAAATTATTTTTTCAATACTAGACAGTTTTTTCGACCACATGTAGGATGGTATTTTGATTAAAGTTTGGACAGTTTTTTGACTCAGATGTTAATCAAATTTAAACTTACCTTCGGACAGTATTTTGACTCAACTATTAAAAATATTTTACTTTACATTTGGACAATATTTCTCGATACTTTTCGACAGTATATTGACTAAATTGTACACAGTATTTTAACTTAGCTGTTGACAATGTCTTAACTTACTTCAGACAGTATTTTGACTAAAATTTGGACAGTACATTAACTTTCTTTTTTAATTAAAATTTGGACAGTACTTAATTTTTGAAAATGTTTGTACTAACGTTTGGACAGTATTTTGACTCTAATTTTAACAAAAATTCAAACTCACCTTTGGACAGTATTTTGAATCAGATTTTAACCAAATTCAAACTTACCTTCGGACAGTATTTTGACTCAACTCTTAAAAATATTTTACTTTACCTTTGGACAATATTTCTCGATACTTTTGGACAGTATATTGTGTAAATTGTAGACAGTATTTTAACTTAACTGTTGACAAAGTCTTAATTTAGTTGAGACAGTATTTTGACTAAAATTTGGACAGTACATTAACTTTATTTTTTAATTAAAATTTGGACAGTACTTAATTTTTGAAAATGTTTGTACTAACGTTTAGACAGTATTTTAACTCAGATTTTAACAAAAATTCAAACTCACTTTTGGACAATATTTTGACTCAGATTGTAAGAAAATTCAAAATTTATCTTTGGACAGTATTTTGACTCAACTTTTAATATTTCACTTTACTCTGGGACAATGTTTCTATATACTTTTAGACAGTAATTTAAATTAGCTATTCACAATGTCTTAATTTACTTGTGACAGTATTTTGACTTAGTTTTTGGACAGTACATGAAGTTTCTTTTGTGTTTGAAAATTGGACAGTATTTTAACTCTATTTAAAGTAATATTTATGTAGTTTTTAAAGTTATTTTTGGACAGTATTTTTATATATATTATGGACAGTATTAAAATTAAGAATCGAACAGTATTGAGAATAAAATTTAGACAGTATTCTTATAACTTATATATTGGTAACCGGAAGAAAATTTTATTCCTTTATAACTAAAATGAGAGCGTTTATAGATAATTTTTTTTTTTTTTTTTTTTTTTTTTTTTTTTGAAGTCAGATAATTGCAGTTCGTTAGGCGAAATTTAAAGATCCTTTTATATGGCTCTATATAGAAATGTGGGTATGTGTGCGTGTGTATGTTGTGGATTGTTTATGCGGCGAGGCGCCGTATATATTGCAGGAAAGCGTACATACGCGTATCAGGCACGATGAATATGTATACCTTAATTCGCGGGACTAATTGAATAATTTGTAAAACGCGCGAGAGGGCTCTCCTTTTCTCCTCCTGTCTATCTTTTGCTCGCACACTCGCTCATTCGGTTTTGTGGCCAAGCTTTTTGCATTCCCCTTCTTCAAAACCAACATTTCGTCCCCTCCCCTCCTTTTTCGCGTCCTCATTCGCATCGCTCGACTAAACTTTTAGCAACTCACTACTGAGAGAGAGAGAGAGAGAGAGAGAGAGAGAGAGAGAGAGAGAGACTCGAGTAAACCCCCCTTTAAACTTTTGAGAGTCCTGCCATCAGAAATGATAACCATGCGCGCCGTCCAGACAAAATGCTATATGGTATGGCGATACCTTGCACGAAATGCGGTTTGGAGTTTCGAGAACGCGTTATAGACATCTTTACGCACCTCGTGAATCATTCCAAGTCGAAATTCACAACACGCATTCGACAAAGTTTTCACATTGACTCAACGACTTCGTTCTGTCTCTCGTTTTTTTTTTTTTTTTTTTTTTTAAATTTTTATCTCCCTTTTTGACAATTCAATTTTTCCATTATTTTTTAGTATAGAAAACTCATGTTTTTTTTTTAAATTAAAAATCACAGGCTAAAGGCGAATATTGGTAACAAGTAAATCTAAGTTTAAATATTGTCCCAAAAATAAAGGTAAAATACTGTCCAAAAATAAGCTGAAACATTATTAATATCTGAGTCTAAAATACTGTCTGAAGATAAATTAAAATTTTCTCAATAGTTGAATCAAACTATACTGTCTCCAAAATTAAATTAAAATATTTTCAACATAAAAAACAAAATACTGTCCGAAATTAATCTAAAATAATTTTGAGAAGCCTAATTAAAATATTTAATATAATATTTAATAATAATTTCAAATATAAGGAAAAATATTTTCAAAATGTAAGTCAAAAGTACTGGCCAAAAGTAAAGTTAAAATATTAACAACAGCTGAGTCAATGTACTGACTAAAAAATAAATAAAAACATTATCAACAGCTGAGTCAAAATATTAACAATAGCTGAGTCAAAGTACTGGCTAACTGTAAGCCAAAATAATAACAACAAAATGGAGACAAAATACTGTTTAAAAAAAACTTTAAATTTTGTCAAAAGTTAAGTCAAAATACTGTCCAAAGGTAAATTAAAGTATTGTCAACATCTGCGTCAAAATACAGTTCAAAAAGCATATTAAAATTTTGTCAACATCTGAGTCAAAAATACTGTCCAAATTTAAGTTAATCTATTGTCAAAAAGTATAATAAGAAATTAAATTATTTTCTCAAACTAAACAAAAATGTTTTCAAAACCTAAGTCAAAATGCTGTACACAAGTGAATTAAAATAATAAAATACTGCCATAATATGAGTCAAAATACTGTCATAATATGAGTCAAAATACTGTCATAATATGAGTCAAAGTACTGTCTACAAATCGAATTAAAATATTGTCTGTCTTTTGCAGTCAAATTACTGCCTATAAATTAAATCAAACTACTGTCTGCATTAAAGTCAAAGTACTGTCTAGAAATTTAATGATCAAAATACTGTCTAAATTTGAGTCAAAGTACTTTTTTTCAAAATATTGAGTGAAAGTACTGTCTGCATTCAGGTCAAAATACTGGTTAGAAATTGAATCCAAATACTGTCCAAATTTGAGTCAAATACTGTCTACAAATTGAGTCAAAATACTGTCTGTATTTGAATCATAATACTGTCTGGTAATTGAATCATAATACTGTCTACAAGTGAGTTAAAGTACTACCTGAATTTGAGTCAATGAACTGGCTACAAATTGAGTCAATATACTGTCCAAAAGTGGGTCCAGTAACAACCAAATCTAACTCGAAATACTGTCCAAAAGTAAATTAAAGTATTGTCAACATCTGCGTCAAAATACTGTCCAAAAAGCAAATTAAAATTTTTTCAACATCTGAGTCAAAAATACTGTCCAAAATTAAGTTAATATATTGTCAAAAAGTATAATAAAGAATTAAATCATTTTCTCAAACTAAACAAAAATGTTTTCATAACCTAAGTCAAAATGCTGTTCACAAGTGAATTAAAATATTATACTGCCATAATATGAGTCAAAATACTGTCATAATATGAGTCAAAGTACTGTCTACAAATCGAATTAAAATATTGTCTGTCTTTTGCAGTCAAAGTACTGCCTACAAATTAAAACAAACTACTGTCTGCATTGAAGTCAAAGTACTGTCTAGAAATGTAATGATTAAAATACTGTCTAAATTTGAGTCAAAGTACTTTTTTTAAAAATATTGAGTGAAAGTACTGTCTGCATTTAGGTCAAAATACTGGTTAGAAATTGAATCCAAATACTGTCCAAATTTGAGTCAAATACTGTCTACAAATTGAGTCAAAATACTGTCTGAATTTGAGTCATAATATTATCTGGTAATTAAATCAAAATACTATCTACAAGTGAGTCAAAGTACTACCTGAATTTGAGTCAAAGTACTGGCTACAAATTGAGTCAATATACTGTCCAAAAGTGAGTAAAGTAAAAACCAAATCTAACTCGAAATACTGTCCAAATTTAAATTAAAATACTGTCCAAATCAAAATTTAAATAGCGATGAAATTGAAGTAAAATAATGTACAATAAAAGTTAATACAATACAATAAAAAAAATAAAACTGTTAATTTTGTGCGTTAGTTGTCAAAGGGTGATAGAAAACTTCTTTTTTCAGCCAATTACATATATATGTATTTACTATGAAGAAAGAGTAAAATTTTTTTTGATAGGTTTTCGTTTTTCTTTTTTATTCTTGTACTACTTTTTTCTTCTTCATATTCTTCTTCTTCTTCTTCTTCTTCTTCTCGTGCCCTTTTTCATCTCCTTTTTCTTCATCGTTCTATGAAAAAAGGAGAATTTCCAACAAAAGCGAGAACAGCTTTTAAACACGCTAAGCAGTTATGCATAAAACTCTTTTGTTTGATAACCAAAGTTGAAAGGGGGATAAAAGTTTTTATTGCAACGGATGTGTTTGGAATCCATGAAAAGTTTTTTCAACACACCAGTTTTATATATATAAAGGCTGAGGGAAAAGTTGTGAGTAATGGATTTTCAAATGCGTGTCGCTGTGTCCTTTGACGATCGGCTATTTGTCGCAATTGTTATTCAAATTCATAAAATTGCCATGGATATAATATTTCAATTCTTATATACATATATTATTTCAAGTAAAAAAAAAGGGAAAATAATTAGGAAATGTGGAAAATTAATTTCCTCCTACTTTGAAATTTAACGAAAGAAGACTTTTTAAAGTTATTTTATAATTTTGTTTTGAGTCAAAATACTGGCTAACAGTAAGGACAAACATTACCATCAGCTAAGTCAAAATACTGTCTAAAAGTAAGTTAAAATAATAATAATAATAACAGCTGAATCAAAATATTGCCTAACAGTAAGTTTAAATATTTACAAAAATTAAGTTAAACTTAGACATAGACAGTACTTTCATTTTACATACAGACAGTATTTTGACTCATCTATAAAGGAAGTATGGTAATTTTACTTACAGACAGTATTTCGACTAAACCTTGGACAGTAATGATATTTGACAGGGTTCATCTCTACTGTTATGTAGACAGTACTTACAACCAGTATTTTGACTTAGATATCGACAGTACTTTTATTTTATACAGAGACAGTATTTTGACTCACCTAATAAAAATATTACTCGTTTACTTACAGACAGTATTTTGACCTAACGATGGAAAGTACTTTTTACCAAGTTGTTGCTTTATTGATCCATAGACAATACTTACAGACAGTATTTTGACTTAAATATGGATAGTACTTTTAATTTAACATACAAACAGTATTTTGACTCCAATAATACTGAAAGATATAATTCTACTTGCAAACACTATTTTGACTTAATTATGGGCAGCAATTTTTAAACAGGAGTATCTACAATGATATATGGACAGTAGTTTGACTTATGAATTAAGAAATACTATTATTTTACATACAGACAGTATTTTGACATAAGCATAGACAGTACTTTCTGGACTAGTAGTTTCTATTGATGTGTAGACAGTACATTTAGACAGTATTTTGACTTAGATATTGACAGTACTTTTATTTTACAGGCACACAGTATTTTGACTCGATAATTCTAAAAACTATAATTCTACTTACAGACAGTATTTTGACTCTGTAATACTAAAAACTATAATTCTACTTACAGACAGTATTTTGACTCAACTATATACAATAAATTTTAATTAATGTATATAGAGTATTTTGACTCATAGCTTTGGTACTATAAATTTACTGGCAGCTAGTATTTGACTCAAGTATGGACAGTACTGTAAGTTTCTGACAGGAAGTATCTTGACTGATATGTTTGGACAATACGTACAGAGAGTATTTTGATAGATGTTCTTTTTTATACAGAGACAGTATTTTGACTCATCTATTAAAAATACTACCATATTACTTATAGACAGTATTTTCACTGAATTATGGACAGTACTCTTTTGAAATAATTTATTGAAACATGTACAGTACTCAAAGGCAGTATTTTGACTTAGATATGGACAGTACTTTTACTTTTCAAGCGGACAGTAGTTTGACTTTATTAATACTACAAACTATAATTCTGCTTATAGACAGTATTTTGACTCAACTATTGCCAGTACTTTTTTGGACAAGTAGTATGTTGATCGATGTATGGACAGTATTTCCAGACAGTATTTTGACTCAATTTGAAAACAAATTTTTCATTTTTCACCTCGCAGACAATACTGAAAGTGAAAATTAATGGAAAAAAAATTTATTCTCAAATTGAAATAAAACTGATGGATTTATTTGATAATAAAATATAATGCCTATTCAATCTTGAACGTCCAAGAAAATAATATGCCTTAAATAAAATTGAAATCAAACATAATAAAGAATGTGAAATGTGAGACAGTAAATAAATTCGTGTTATTTATTGATTTAGGTGTTGTTTAAGTTGAATTTATAAATATTCTGCGTGAACTGAAGATCTAGCAATGCATTGTATGTATATTTGGTTGAGGGGGAAAGGGGGAGTTAAGGTAGACGAAGAGTTTTGAGCCAAGAACTGGTGTACAAGTGGGCATAAGACAATGTAATGTGAATCAGAGGACAAGGAGGGGTTGTAGGGGGTTCCTATGGGAATACCATTGGGGAACACGAAAGGACACACGAGGTCCGGGTCCCTTCCACACACATATATATAAAAGATCGCACCGACGATGTCAACACATCCGACACGCTCTTTTAACACGTTCTACGTTTGTAACGCGTGTCCCTATATATATATATATATATATATATATATATATATATATATATATATATATATATATATATATATATATATATATATATATATATATACATTTTCATCTTTCTTTTTCACTCTTTTCTTCGTTCAATTTCCTGATTCTTAAGTATTTGACCCCTTTGCCAAAAAAAATTATTCTTTTTTTCCTCCGTTAAAGATCAAATAAACATTATTAGAGATATAATTTTCCTTTCATTATTATTTAAAGTTTTTTTTTTAATTTTTATCTGAAGCAGATGATTTGAAATTTTCAACATTAAATATTTCTTTGTAAATGAAGAAATATAATGTATGAAATTAAAAATACTGTCCGGAATTAAATTAAAATACTGTCTACTGTTAAGTTTTGTTTACTGCGTCCAAAATTAAGTCAAAATACTTTTGATTATTCAAAGTACTGTCTACTATTAAATCAAAGTAATTCCGACTGCTTAGTTAAAATACTGGTGATTATTAAATCAATATGATTGCAACTGTCCAGTCAAAATACTGTCCATTATTAAGAGGAAATACTGGCTTTTACTTAGTCAAAATACTGTCCATTATGGAGTTATAATACGCAATGTAATTTAGTCCGAAAGACTGTCTTTTATGATGTCAGAATACTGTCTACAATTCAGTCAAAATACTGTCCTTTACTTAGTGTAAATACTACACACAACTGAGTCAAAATAATGACTGAAATTATATTAAAATACTATCTGAATAATGACTGAAATTATATTAAAATACTGTCTGAATTTGAGTCAAAGTACTGTTTAAATTTTGAGTCAAAGTACTGTCTAGATTTTAAAATAAAAAAAAATTTTGAATTTCAGTTAATGTACTGTCTAAACTTGAGTCAAAGTACTGTCTAGAAATTGAAACAAAATAGTGTCTGCTTTGAGGTAAAGTACTGTCTAGAAATTGAAAAAATACTGAAAAGTACTGTCTGCTTTGAGTCAAAGTACTGTCTAGATTTTGAATAAAAATAATGTCTGCATTTGTGTTAAAGTATTATCTACAAGTTGAATCAAAATACTGCCTGCATTTGAGTCAAATTACTGGCTGGAAATTGAATCAAAATACTGTCTGTATTTGAGTCTAAATACTGCCAGTATTTGAGTTAAAGTACTGCCAGTATGGGAGTCAAAATACTTTCCAAACTATGAAATTATAATACTGCCTAGAATTGAGTGTCAAAATACAGTAAACTATTGATTTCAAATAATGTCCATTATTAAGTCAGAATAGTGCTACTTATTGAGTCAAAATACTACCTGTAATTTAATCAATATACTGTCCATTATTAAATTAAATAATACATTCAATACTGATACATTCAAAATACTGTCCATTATTGAATTAAAATAGTTTCGACTATTCAGTAAAAATATTGTCCACTATTGGTTACAAATACTGTTCTGTGAGTAAATGTAAAATATTTTTTAAATTTAATTCAAAACACATACTGAATTGTAATACTGTCAGTTATTAATTCACTGGATGCAAAGTACCTTCCAATAAAAGAAATACGTTGGCGTCTAAATTTTTTTATAACATACTGTTGGCAAATTAAATTAAAATACATTTATACAAATAAAGTCAAAATAGAACTTGCAAATTAATCGAAATACTGTCACTGTATTGAGTTAAAATATTGTCCATAAATAGAATCTAAATACTGTCTACAAATGAAATGAAAGTACTATCTAAACTTGAGTTAAATTTCCTGCTAGTAAATAAATTAGAATATTGTGTGCAATTTACTAAATGTACTGTCGGCATTTGAGTCAGAGTACTGTCTGTAACTGAGTCAAAGTTATTACTACTGTCTGAAATTAGAAACAGAATACTGTCTGTTTTGAATAAAAGTGCTGTCTAGTAATTGACTCAAAATACTGTCTGTTTTAAACAAAAGTACTGTCTAGTAATTGACTCAAAATACTTTCTGCATTTGAGTCAAAGTACTGGCTACAAATTAAGTCAAAGTACTGTCTAGAAATTGAATCAAAATACTGTCTGTTGTGAATTAAATTACTGATTAGAATTTATATCAAAATACTTTCTGCATTTGAGTCAAATTACTGGCTACAAATTGAATCAAAGTACTGTCTAGAAATTGAATCAAAATACTTTCTGTTTTAAATCAAAGTACTGTCTATAAATTTAATCAAAATACTGTCTGAATTTGAGTCAAAGTACTTTTTAAATTATGAATCAAATTACTGTCTGCACTTGAGTCAAAGTACTGTTGGAAAATTAAATCAGATTTCTGCCTGCTTTGAGTCAAAGTACTGTCTAGAGATTGAATCAAAGTACTGTCTAGTAATTGACTAAAAAAATTCTGTTACCATTTAAGTCAAAGTACTGGCTACAAATTAAGTCAAAGTACTTTCTAGAAATTGAATCAAAATACTGTCTGTTGTGAATTAAATTACTGATTAGAAATTGTATCAAAATACTTTCTGCATTTGAGTCAAATTACTGGCTACAAATTGAGTCAAAGTACTGTCTAGAAATTGAATGAAAATACTTTATGTTTTTAATCAAAGTACTGTCAAGAAATTTAATCAAAATACTGTCTGAATTTGAGTCAAAGTACTTTTTAAATTATGAATCAAATTACTGTCTGCACTTGAGTCAAAGTACTGTCGAAAAATTAAATCAGATTTCTGCCTGCTTTGAGTCAAAGTACTGTCTAGAGATTGAATCAAAGTACTGTCTAGTAATTGACTAAAAAAATTCTGTTACCATTTGAGTCAAAGTACTGTCTAGAAATTGAATCAAAATACTTTATGTTTTAAATCAAAGTACTGTCTAGAAATTTAATCAAAATACTGTCTGAATTTGAGTCAAAGTACTTTTTAAATTATGAATCAAATTACTGTCTTCACTTGAGTCAAAGTACTGTCTTTAAATTGAATCAAAATATTGTCTACAAATTAAATTAAAATCATAGGGATAATTCATTAAAAATAGTAAAAATACCTTTTAAAAATACAATATTTGTTTAATTTAAATAGTGTTAAAATCTTTAGTCATGTCTGTCTGTCTGTGGGATCGTGATGTACAGTTTAAAGATACGTTTGAAAATTTTCCCTCGAAAATGCATATATATATATATATATATATATATATATGAAACAATTTGAGATGCTGATGTGGAAATTGTAATTTGTTGCGACCCATGGATATTCTGAAGTTTGAAATTTAGCTATGTGAAATTTGCATTCTATTAACGGACGACAGCATCGGTCATCGACGAATCAACTGGTAAGAATCGTCGACGCGTGAATACTGGAAGGCCGTAGGCGCTTTTGGGTTTCATGATTCGGGAAACGTTAGGTTTCTATATATATATGGGAACAGTTTCTGGCCACTGGTTATCCGAAATAGTTATGCAGCTAGTTGCCCGCATTACGCATATATACACATTCAACTCGTATATTAAATCTAACAATCACCATCGTACCAGAATCGTGTGCCATCAACACTTGATCTTTGCTATATACTAAACTATATATACGTGTATGTGTATATATATATAGATGAACTCTGTGAGTATAATCGATAATGAGAGAACCCATTTTTCATTATTATAATTTCGAATAATTTTCCATAATTTTATTACAGGTGGAATATCATTTTCATCTTGATCAATGGGCATATATTATATCTGTGTATATGTATTGTATTTTATGTTTTTTTGTTTCATATGTCTTATAAAAACTGTCAACGTCAAATGATTAATTAATAATTATTTATTATAACACCAATTTTTTGAAATTTATAATTATTTATTGTAATTTTTAATATAATTTAATTATAACATATATAATTTAATTTTTTTATTTTCAAATATAAGAAAATAGATAGACTTTTCAGGTCAGTATAAAAAATACTGTCCATAAATAATTTAAAATACTGTTCATAGCTAATTTAAAATACTGTCCATAATTAATTAAAAATGCTGTCCATAATTATATATCTAAATATTATACTCTTCATAATAAAGACAAAATATTGTTATTAAGGAAAAATTTTTAAAAATATTGTCTAAAGTTGAGTCAAATATTTTCTATAATTGAGTCAAAGTACTGTCCACTATTTAGTCAAAAAAAAAACTGTTTATTATTTAGTCAATGTACTGTCCATTTTTTGAGTCAAAATACTGTCTACTATTTATAGTCAAAATACTGTTCTTTAGTGAGTAAAAATACTATGCATTATGTAGTCCAAAATACTTTTTACTCAAAATACTGTCTACTATTTAGTAAAATACTGTCCATTGTTGAGCAAAAAAACTGTCCAATATTGAGTCTAAATACTGTTTAATATTTTTAAATACTGTCGGTAGTATAGTTTAAACTTTGTAAAAAAAAACACTTACTCAGAATACTGTCTACTAATAAGTCAAAATACTGTCCATTATTTAGTTAAAACACTGCGTCCAATATAGAATCAAAATACTAATCACCTATTTAGTTATGCTTATGAAGTTATATTAAATGGACGCTCAAAGACTATTTTAATAGGGGACTTAATGTCGTTCCGTCCTGTTATGAATGTTCGATTGTCAGAAAAAGTGTATGTGTCATTTAGGCATGCTGTGTAAATAATTAGTGTATAAAATAATGCGATAAATATGAAAAATTTGTATTATATTACTGATATCCTCTTTATTATAATTAAATAAAATATTAATTGAATATTGTTTGTAATAATTTTTTTCACCCAGATACCCAATTTCGTACTCTAAATCTGAATTATTAAAAATGTTTACAAATTAGAATTTGTGACTCACCTTTTGCTTTAGAATTGGTCAAATTTTACTAATTATTAGTAACGTTTACTAACAATTAACAAAATTTTATTAATTTAAAGGCAAACAGTGAGTCACTAATTCAAATTAGTAAACATTATTTTTAATTCAAATTTAGAAAGTAATATATAATTTTACCAAATTAAATTATTCTCGTTACCAAATAGATAAGGTACATTGCCAATTAAAAAGTGTTGAATTAACTAATTATTTTGGTATACGATCAATTTCATTAGACACTGTAACTATTATGCTAGTTGTATATTCTAATGTAGTTGCTTAAGGCACCTAAGCTTAAAGGTCTTCTGCCTACTGAGATGGCCAGTGCAGCCAACTCGAAGGTACTATAACCATTATTGTAGTTATATACACTAACATAGTCGCTTGAGGCACCGAAGCTTAAAAGTCTTTTGCCTACTGAGCTGGCCGCTGCAGCCAACTCGAAGGCACTATAGCCATCATTGTAGTTATGTACACTAACATAGTCTCTTGAGGCACCTCAAGCTTAAAGGTCTTTTGCCTACTGAGCTGGCTGCTACAGCCATCTCCAAGTCAGCTATTAAAAATGGGTGTCACAAGCAAGAAATTGGACGGCGCCCCAGTAACCAACAAAATTGGGTAGCACAACCATTTTACGCGTTGACCCAGCCAAACATTTCTTTCAGTGTATTTAGTCAAAATACTGTCTACTATTTATTTAAAATACCGTCCAATATTGAGTAAAAATACTATTCACTATACTGAGTCAAAATACTTTTTACAATAAATATTGTCTGTTATTTATAGTCAACACAATATTTACTATTTTTAATACTGTCTGTAGTATAGTCAAAGCACTGCATAAAAATTAGTTACTCAAAATACTGTCCATTATTTAATCAAAATACTGTACATTAATCAGTCAAAATACTGTCTAATATTGAATCAAAATACTAATCTCTATTTAGTTAAAATACTTTTTAGTCAAAAATACTGTCTATTATTTAGTAAAAATACTGTCCCTTGTATAACAATAATCTATCCACTATTTAGTCAAAATATTGTCCAATATTGAGTCAAAATACTATTCACTACTGAGTTAAAATACTTTTTACAAAAAACACTGTCTCTTATTTAGTCAACATACTATTTACTGTTTTTTAATACTGTCTGTAGTATATAGTCAAAGCACTGCACAAAAAATTATAGTTACTCAAAATACTGTCCATTATTTAGTCAAAAGTACTGTCAAATATTTATAAATATTCTATCCACTGTTTAGTTAAAATACCTTTTACTAAAAATACTGTCCAATATTGATTCAAAATACTGTTTACAATTTTCAATACTGTCTGTGCAATATAGTTAAAGCTATATATAAAAATTAGTTACTCAGAATACTTTTTATTTTTAAGCCAAAATACTGTCCATTATTTAATCAAAATACTGTCCATTATTTAATCAAAATACTGCCCATTATTTAATTAAAATACTGTCCAATATTAAAACAAAAATTCTCTCTACATTTTAATAAAAAATACTGTCTACAGTTTAATAAAAAATACTGTCTTTATAGTCGAGTGAAAAATACTGTCTGCGTTATTATATAAATATACTATTCCTGTTTACTGTTTAAAAAAAGTACTGTCTTCAGTTCAATAAAAAATACTGTCTATATATAGTTGTGTAAAAAATACTGTCTAGAATGTTTATCATCAATTTTCAAAAAAAAAAAAATTACACAGAAAATTCAAATTTAAAAATTAAATTAATAATAAAGAAATTATTTTATTAAAATTTCTTCAATGTAAATTCATTTTTTTATATACTCTTCATTTTTTTCATCGTCTCAATTTATTTTTCTCCACATACAAAAACAGTCAATTCTCGTTATCAATATAGTTAACGATACATTTATATATACATCTTTTGTATAATAAAATATACGCAAGTACTTCTTGCAAAATCTCTCTTTCAATCATAATATATATATATATATATATAAAATCACCGCGGCTCATCTTTGGAATGGAGCCACACAGCATCCAGCAGTTGAACGACAGAGAGAGAGAGAGAGAGAGAGAGAGAGAGAAAATCTTGGAGAACATTCTGTAGGCCGACCTGAGAAGGCGTGGGGTTTTATAAAACTATCAAGTACTCACTCTGAGTACTTGATACTTGAACGAAGAGCAAGAGAGAGCAAGAGAGAGAGAGAGAAAAGTATGGAGTCCTTCGAGAGTATTTTTTTTTTATTCTTCCGTTTTTTTTCCAAAACTTTTTTTTTCTCCTTTTTTGAGAAACGGACCCGAGAATGTCATCCAATGAGGATAAAGTAAACCGGGAAAACAAGTAAAATAATGATAAAAGGCGGAGCCGGCAGCGTGATTTGATTGGTCGAGATATCGCGGGCGTTCGAGTCAACGTGAGATGAAAGAGGGGGTTTGTCCTCTCGTCCCTCTTTCTCTCACTCACTCACTCACTCTCTCTCTCTCTCTCTCTTTCTCTATATCTGGATCCATCCTCCCAGCCTCGTGGTTACCTCTTCCACTTGAGCCACCCATCTCACCACCCTTTCTCCCCCCCCCCTGTACGTCCTTCGATCTTGCTGTCACCACAAACGTCGCTCTCTTCTTTTCCATCTCACTTCATGTATCCACACACACACACACACACATGTGGACCAACCTTATCCTTTATCCTTTTCTTCTTCGCGTATTCTCAAGGTCCATGAGATCGTGTCCTGACTCCGCCAGATCTCTCTCTCTCTCTCTCTCTCTTGCTTTTTCATCTTTGTATGTGTTTTACTCTCTCTCTCTCTCTCATCTTCATATGTGTTTCTCTCTCTCTCTCTCTCTCTCTCTCTCTCTCTCTCTCTCTCTCTCTCTCTCTCTCTCTCTCTCTCTCTCTCTCTTTCTCTCTCATCCTTCATTCCTTATCATCTCTGCTTTTCTTTCATTCTGTCTTTTTCCTTCTCTCGCAGATTTTTTTTTCCAAGAGAAGGAAAGAGAGTGCCTTATTCTTCTCAACAAACTACTCACCATAAGTGGCCGGGCTACTAACTCTTGGGCGTAACTTTGTTCTCTCTCTCTTTCTCTCTCTCTCTCGCGGATATAAAAATTCACGAATGATGAAATGAATTTACTTGATGGACCACCTGCACGTCATTTTATTTGTGGTGAAAGAAGGTATTTTCAACAAGAAGAAATGCCAAGTGGACCAAAATAAAAAAAAGAAAAATGTTAAAGTCACTTTTATAAATCAGATTGAAAATCCAATTAAAAATTGAATTTTTAAGTAGTACTGTCAAAAAAAAAAAAAAAAACGGTTAATTAAAAATAGTTATTTCTTAGTACTGGTAATCAATAATCTCTAATACTAATTAGCCAGTATAGGCTAAAAAAATTTGTTTTATATTTTGTTGGCCATGATTAATTAGACAGTAATATCGTAGTACTGGCGAACAATAATGGATCTACTTCTAATTAGACAGTACTGATTGTAATAAATCGCAATATGTACTGGCGTACAAGATAAATTGCAAAATAATGTATACTGTCCCAAAATAAGTCAAAATACTGTGTTAATATGAGTCGAAATACTGTCTCTTTATCACGGTTAATATACTATCCCAAAATGAGTCAAAATACTGTCCCCAAAATGAGTCAAAATACTGCCCTAATATAAGTCAAAATACTGTCCTAAAATGAGACAAAATACTGCCCTACTATAAGTCAAAATACTGCCCCAAAATGAGTCAAAATACTGTCCTAATATAAGTCAAAATACTGCCCTTATCTCAGTTAAAATACTGTCGTAACATGAGTCAAAATATTATCTGAAAATGAGTCAAAGTACTGTCTTAAGATGAGTTAAAATACTCTTATCAAAAACAGGGAAGAATACTGTCCTATTCTTATTTGAGTCAATATATACTGTCTTCACTTAAGTTAAAGTCCTATGTATTTATATGAGTCAAAATACTGTCCTTGTATGAATCAATATACTGTCCTTATTTGACTCATTATACTATCATTAATTGAGTCATTATACTGTTCTTAATTGAATCAAAATTCTGTCCTAACAAGAGTCCACAGACTTATGTTAACATATTATAGTAACCATGGTTACTAATATGTTGCGAATATTGGAAATTAGTATTAACGTAGTATCAAAATAGGTTTAAGGTGGAATCAGGGTAGTGTCAAAATAGGCTGAAGGTAGAATACAAAATTATTAAAATAAGTTTAAAATAGAGTCAATGAAAGGTCAAAGTAGGTTTTAAGGTTGAGTCAACGTAGGGTCAACATAGTTTTAAGGTTCGGTCAACCTAGAGCCAAAATAGGTTTTAGGGTGGGTCAAAGTAGGGGCAAAAAAAAGGTTGAAGACAGAATAAAAAATTATGAAAATAAGTTTAAAATAGGGTCAATGAAAGGTCAAAGTAGATTTTAAGGTTGAGTCAACGCGTAGGGTCAATATAGTTTTAAGGTTCGGGCAACCTAGGACCAAAATAGGTTTAAGGTTGGGTCAAAGTAGGGTCAAAATAGGTTGAAGGTAGAATAAAAAAATATGAAAATAAGTTTAAAATAGGGTCAATGAAAGGTGAAAGTAGGTTTTAAGGTAGGGTCAAAGTATGGTCAAAATAGTGTTAAGGTAGAATTTATAAAGGTTCAAATATGTTTAAGGTAAAATTAAAGATATATAAGGTTCAATGTAAGGTCAAAGAAGATTTAAGTTAGAATTAAGAAAAATCCAAACAGGGTTAACGTAGTATCATAATAGAGGTTAAAGGTAGAATCAAAAATTGTCAAAATAAGTTTAAAATAGGGTCAATGAAAAGTGAAAGTAGGTTTTAAGGTTGAGTCAACGTAGAGTCAATATAGTTTTAAGGTTCGGTCAATCTAGGGCCAAAATAGGTTTACGGTTGGGTCAAAGTAGGGTCAAAATAGGTTGAAGGTAGAATCAAATATTATAAAAATTAGTATAAAATAGAGTCAATGAAAGGTCAAAGTAGGTTTTAAGGTATAGAGTCAACGTTGGGTTAACGTAGTGTCAACATAATTTTGAGGTTGAGTTAACCTAGGGCCAAAATAGGTTTAAGGTTTGGTCAAAGTAAGGTCAAAATAGTGTTAAAGTAGAATTTATAAAGATTCAAATATGGTTAAGGTAAAATTAAAGTTATATAAGGTTCAATGTAAGGTTAAAATAGGTTTAAGATAGAATTAAGAAAAATCCAAATAGGGTTAACGTAGTATCATAATAGAGGTTGAAGGTAGAATCAAAAATTTGTCAAAATAAGTTTAAAATAGGGTCAATGAAAGGTGAAAGTAGATTTTAAAGTTGAGTCAACGTAGGGTCAATATAGTTTTAAGGTTCGGTCAACCTAGGGCTAAAATAGGTTTAAGGTTGGGTCAAAGTAGAATCAAAATAGGCTGAAGGTAGAATACAAAATTATCAAAATAAGTTTAAAATAGGATCAATGAAAGGTCAAAGTAAATTTTAAGGTAGGGTCAACGTAGGGTCAACGTAGGGTAAACATAGTTTAAAGGTTGGGTCAACCTAGGGCTAAAATAGGTTTAAGGTTGGGTCAAAGTAGAATCAAAATAGGCTGAAGGTAGAATACAAAATTATCAAAATAAGTTTAAAATAGGATCAATGAAAGGTCAAAGTAAATTTTAAGGTAGGGTCAACGTAGGGTCAACGTAGGGTAAACATAGTTTAAAGGTTGGGTCAACCTAGGGCTAAAATAGGTTTAAGGTTGGGTCAAAGTAGAATCAAAATAGATTCAATGTAGGGTAAAAATACTTTTAATATATAGAAGCCAATTTTTTTCAAGGTAGATTTTAAAGTTGAGTCAACGTAGGGTCAATATAGTTTTAAGGTTCGGTCAATCTAGGGCCAAAATAGGTTTACGGTTGGGTCAAAGTAGGGTCAAAATAGGTTGAAGGTAGAATCAAATATTATAAAAATTAGTATAAAATAGAGTCAATGAAAGGTCAAAGTAGGTTTTAAGGTATAGAGTCAACGTTGGGTTAACGTAGTGTCAACATAATTTTGAGGTTGAGTTAACCTAGGGCCAAAATAGGTTTAAGGTTTGGTCAAAGTAAGGTCAAAATAGTGTTAAAGTAGAATTTATAAAGATTCAAATATGGTTAAGGTAAAATTAAAGTTATATAAGGTTCAATGTAAGGTTAAAATAGGTTTAAGATAGAATTAAGAAAAATCCAAATAGGGTTAACGTAGTATCATAATAGAGGTTGAAGGTAGAATCAAAAATTTGTCAAAATAAGTTTAAAATAGGGTCAATGAAAGGTGAAAGTAGATTTTAAAGTTGAGTCAACGTAGGGTCAATATAGTTTTAAGGTTCGGTCAACCTAGGGCTAAAATAGGTTTAAGGTTGGGTCAAAGTAGAATCAAAATAGGCTGAAGGTAGAATACAAAATTATCAAAATAAGTTTAAAATAGGATCAATGAAAGGTCAAAGTAAATTTTAAGGTAGGGTCAACGTAGGGTCAACGTAGGGTAAACATAGTTTAAAGGTTGGGTCAACCTAGGGCTAAAATAGGTTTAAGGTTGGGTCAAAGTAGAATCAAAATAGGCTGAAGGTAGAATACAAAATTATCAAAATAAGTTTAAAATAGGATCAATGAAAGGTCAAAGTAAATTTTAAGGTAGGGTCAACGTAGGGTCAACGTAGGGTAAACATAGTTTAAAGGTTGGGTCAACCTAGGGCTAAAATAGGTTTAAGGTTGGGTCAAAGTAGAATCAAAATAGATTCAATGTAGGGTAAAAATACTTTTAATATATAGAAGCCAATTTTTTTTCAAGGTAGATTTTAAAGTTGAGTCAACGTAGGGTCAATATAGTTTTAAGGTTCGGTCAACCTAGGGCTAAAATAGGTTTAAGGTTGGGTCAAAGTAGAATTAAAATAGGCTGAAGGTAGAATACAAAATTATCAAAATAAGTTTAAAATAGGATCAATGAAAGGTCAAAGTAAATTTTAAGGTAGGGTCAACGTAGGGTCAACGTAGGGTAAACATAGTTTAAAGGTTGGGTCAACCTAGGGCTAAAATAGGTTTAAGGTTGGGTCAAAGTAGAATCAAAATAGATTCAATGTAGGGTAAAAATACTTTTAATATATAGAAGCCAATTTTTTTTCAAGGTTATATCGTATAAATTTGTCTCTATTACTGTAAATGTGTTGGTGCCCCATCATCATAATATTGAAAGCGTCCGCGCCTCTAATACTGTAATTTCTGATTAGTAAATTTAATTTTCACCGCAAAATATATAACTGTATATCTATAAACGAAGGGCGAGGGGAAAAGGCGAGAAAATAATGAAGGATGGCTTTATATATATATATATATATATTTTGCAGGAGTTCGTCGCTATTGACTCTTTCTGATACACCATCTGTGCGTTTGCTTGAAATTAATAACCGACACGCGGTTTTTGTTGGAATGAGAATAAGTTTTGAGGGTGCCTACAAAATAACGTGGCCAATAGCATTAAAGCCGCAAAATCAGTGAGATGATCGCGTTGTATTGCAGTCAATAAAGTTCCTCATTAGGGAAATCAGAGGAGGAAGAATGGAATGAGGAAAAGAGGGATAGAAAGAGAAAAAAGATAATAAGACAAAAAGAGAGAGAGAGAGAGAGAAGAAATTAAGATAAAGAAAAAGAGAGAAAGAAAGAAAGAGAGAGAGAGAGAGAGCCCAGTATTACTTTCAGAGTATTATAACGAACAAAGTACTGTTTAACCGAAAGTTTCATTTACTTTTGAAATATATTTATCCCCAACTCTCTCGCGCGTCCTCGTCAAGGATTCTCTTAATCTTACCAATTCTCAAGATCTTCAACTCTCGACAACTCACTTTAGATTTTATCTTCTCTTCCAAAGAGTTTTCTCCAAGAACCACTCGAATTCATTAAATACAAGATGTGCATTTTTTTTTTTTTTTTTTTTTTTTGCTGTTCTTAAATTAAGACAAGAAACAAAAATGAGCAAATCATTACAGCATATTATTCTTTTCTTTTTCATCTATATACTTTTCTCAATTATACACTTTACTTTGAGGGTTCATTCACTTTTCGTGTTAAGAAAAAAAAAATGGTTCATTGTACTGAAAAATTTATAGATACTTTTTAAATACAAATTAAAATGCTGTCCTTATATGACTCAAAATAATGTCCTTATATTGGTCTATATATTTACTTTAATTTAAGACAAAATACTGTCTTCATCAGAGTCAAAATATTGTCCTTATCTAAGTCAAAATACTGTCCTTATCTGAGTCAAAATACTGTAATTATATAAATTAATCTACTTTATTTATATAACCTTAAATACTGTCTTAATATGAATCAAAATACTGGCATTTTCTGAGTCAATACACTGCTTACACGCCAGTAAAAAAAAACTCTCTTAATTTGTGCCAATAAACTGATTATATACCAATGAAATACTGTCCCTCTTCAAAAAAAAATTACTTCATTTACAAAAAGGCAAAATACTGTCCTAATATGAGTCAAAATACTGTCCTCATATAAATCAAAATACTGTCCTAATGAGAGTCGAAATACTGTGTTAAACTGAATGTAAATACTGTCCTTATATCAGTCGAAATACTGTCTTAAACTAATTTGAAATACTGTTCTTATATGAGTCAAAATACTGTCTTAAACTAAATCAAAATACTGTCTTAATATGAGTCAAATAACTGTCGTAAAATGAGTCAAAATACTGTCCTAATATGAGTCAAATAACTGTCGTAAAATGAGTCAAAATAATGGCGTAATATCAAACAAAATACTTTCCTAATATGACTAAAATAACTATCATCATATGAGTCAAAATTCTGAAGTAATATAAATCAAAATATTATTCTGATATGAGTCAAAATACTGTCTTTATATAATTCAAAATACTTTCTTAATATAAATCAAAATACTGTTCTCATATGAGTCAAAATTCTGTTCTAATATGAGTCAAAATAGCCCTAATATAAGTCCAAATAGTATCGTAATATGATTTAAAATTTTGTCCTAATATGAGTTTAAATACTGTCTCATATAATTTAAAATACTGTCATAATGTGAGTCGAAATACTGTCTTAATTTAAATATAAATACTGTCCTTATATGAGTCGAAATACTGTCTTAAACTTAATCAAAATACTGTCTTAATTTAAATATAAATACTGTCCTTATATGAGTCGAAATACTGTCTTAAACTTAATCAAAATACTGTCCTAATATGAGTCGAAATACTGTCTTAAACTAAATTAAAATACTGTCCTAATATGAGTCGAAATACTGTCTTAAACTGAATATAAATACTGTCCTTATGTCAGTCAAAATACTGTCTTAAACTAAATCAAAATATTATTCTTATACGAGTGAAAAGATTGTCTTTATATAATTCAAAATACTGTCTTAAATTAAATATAAATACTGTCCTTATATGAGTCGAAATACTGTCTTAAACTTAATCAAAATACTGTCTTAATTTAAATATAAATACTGTCCTTATATGAGTCGAAATACTGTCTTAAACTTAATCAAAATACTGTCCTAATATGAGTCGAAATACTGTCTTAAACTAAATTAAAATACTGTCCTAATATGAGTCGAAATACTGTCTTAAACTGAATATAAATACTGTCCTTATGTCAGTCAAAATACTGTCTTAAACTAAATCAAAATATTATTCTTATACGAGTGAAAAGATTGTCTTTATATAATTCAAAATACTGTCTTAAATTAAATATAAATACTGTTCTTATAGGAGTCGAAATACTGTCTTAAACTTAATCAAAATACTGTCTTAATTTAAATATAAATACTGTCCTTATATGAGTCGAAATACTGGCTTAAACTTAATCAAAATACTGTCCTAATATGAGTCGAAATACTGTCTTAAACTAAATTAAAATACTGTCCTAATATGAGTCGAAATACTGTCTTAAACTGAATATAAATACTGTCCTTATATGAGTCGAAATACTGTCTTCAACGAAATTTAAGTACTGTTCTTATCTGAGTCAAAATACTGTCCTAATATGAGTGAAATAACTGTCGTAATATGAGACAAAATACTGTCCTAATATGATTCAAATAACTGTCGTAATATGAGTCAAAATACTGGAGTAATATGATTAAAAAAACTGTCCTCATATAATTCATAATACTGTCCTATTATTAGTTGAAAGACTATCTTGAACTAAATATAAATACTGTTCTTATATCAGTCAAAATACTGTCTTAAACTAAATCAAAATATTATTCTTATACGAGTGAAAAGATTGTCTTTATATAATTCAAAATACTGTCTTAATTTAAATTTAAATACTGTCCTTATATATGAGTCAAAATACTGTCTTAAACTAAATTAAAATTTTGTCCTAATATGAATCAAAACACTGTCCTTATATAATTCAAAATACTGTCCTAATATAATTTAAAATACTGTCCTAATATGAGTCAAAATACTGTCCTTGTTGAAAATAAAAAAATTTGATTATATTTCAGTCAAATTACTGTTCTTTCTGGACTAAATATATACATGTTTTATCAAACTCAATATACTGTCCTTATGTGAGTCAAAACATTGTCCTTATTTAAGTCAAAGTACTGTCCACATTTAAATCAAAGTACTTTATTATTATTTTTTTAAATCAAAAAGCTAAAGTTTTTTTTATCACTCCACTGTAATTCAAAAAATTAAATTATTTTATTAAAATTAGTCAATAATGTTGGCTTTATTGAAGTCAAAATACTGTCTTGATATGAAATATTAATTTTTTTTATTATTATTATTATTATTATTATTATTATTATTTTTATTTATAATATAAAATTATTAAAACCATAATACTTTAATAATTTTCCAAAAAAATTAAATCGAGACAAATATTTTATTTTTTTACCTCAAATTCGCATCATTGTCAAACGTGACAGAAAATTTTTCAACAAAAAATAAAAAAATTTGTTAGTAAATTAGAGTGAAATGGACTGCTATAGAGAGAGATAGAGAGAGAGAGAGAGAGAGAGAGAGAGAGAGAGAGAGAGAGAGAGAGAGAGAGAGAGAGAGAGAGAGAGAGAGAGAGAGAGAGAGAGAGAGAGAGAGAGAGAGAGAGAGAGAGAGAGAGAGAGAGAGAGAGAGAGAGAGAGAGAGAGAGATAGAGGACGAAAGATGCAGACATGCAGCCCTGAAAATTAACGCCAGGGTGAATCAAGACGACAATGTGATTCATCAGTTAAATCCGCGTGCATAATCCTTTACATAGCGGCCTGTTCTCTCTCCAACCACGTACGAATTATAATCACAGTTGTGGTTAGCCCAGCAGTATAGTGTGTTGGAAGTGAGGGGGGGAGGGATTGGGGGTGGTTAGTCGTCGTAGTCGTCGTTGTCGTCGTTGGGGCCGAAGGGTATATTTACCCAGGCATAGTTGACGCCGTCACACCGCACTACACATCCGGAATAGAGAGAAGAGAGAGAGAGATAGAGGACAGCATGCCGCCGCGGGGTAGATGGAAATCTGTGGCATTCAGAAGCACTGGCCAAGAAAATTGGCTGACAACATTTGCACCGGGATCCAAAATTGTTGTGCGGACCAGTGTGCTTGGGCCTCAAACGACATCGTTTTCATTCTCTATCGCCAACGTCATCTCTCTCTCTCTCACTCTCTTTCACTGTCTCTCTCTCTCTCTCTATATATATATATATCGCCCATCGTCGACTGTCACAGTGATCGCAATCGACCGCGTACAAATCCTGTCGTTTCCGTTCCCTCTATTCATACCCCCCAAAACCCCCTTTCACTCCATGTCTTTTTAATTCAATAATAATAAAAATAATAATAAAAAAAAAAAAAAAAATAATAATAATAATAATAATAATAATAAATAACGATTCTTACAGTATTAATCTAAAATAATTTATAATTTAAATGAGACAGTATTTTGACTCAAAATATAAATTTAATTTTATCTAAAAAAGCGCTATTCTAACTTACAATAGGATATTATTTTAATGTACAAACTGATAGAATTATGTTATTAGGACAGTATTTTGATATGAGTATAGAAAGTATTTTAATTTTTGTAAAAACAGTAATTAAATCAAAGGACAGTATTTTGATAAGAATATAGAAAGTATTTTAATTTTTGTAAAGACAGTAATTGAATCAAAGGACAGTATTTTGATTCGAATAAAGACAGTATTTTGAATCACATTAGAACAATTATACTTTGACTCTTATAAGGACAGTACAATGACTCAAATAAAGACAGTATTTTGACTTCTATATTAGTACTGTATTTTAAATCAAGTAAGGACAGTATATTGACTCAAATAGGAAAAGTTTATTAATTTGTGTTGCGACCAGATAACCAGAAGGGAACAATATTTTGACTATGGTATAGACAGTATTTCAATTCATTAGGACAGTATATTGACACAAAAACATGTTTTCACTAGATTACATTGTTTTTGTCAATAATTTTAGGAAAGTAATTTAACTGGTGTATCGACAGTATATTGACTGTATTTTGACTCACGAAAGGTCAGAATTTTGACTTTTATTAAGTCAGTATTTTAACTCATATTAGGACAGTATATTAACTCACTTATGACCAGTATTTCGAATAATATTAGAGTAGTACATTGAAACATATATTGCCAGTATTTTGACTTATATTAGGACAGTATATTGATTTATATTACAACAGTATTTTGACTCACATTAGGACAGTATTTTGACTCATATAAAGACAGTTTTTTACTCATAAAAAGACAGTATTTTACTCATATAAGGACAGTATTTTTATTCATATAAGGAAAATATTTTGACTTATGTAAGAACAGTATTTTGACTTACATTAGGACAGTATTTTGACTCATATAAAGACAGTTTTTTACTCATATAAGGACAGTATTTTTATTCATATAAGGAAAGTATTTTGACTTATGTAAAAACAGTATTTTCACTCATATTAGGACAGTTTTTGACTCATTTAAATACAGAATTTGACAGTGTATTGACTTACTTATGACCAGTATTTCGAATAATATTTGAATAGTACATTGAATCATATATTGCCAGTATTTTGACTTATATTAGGACAGTATTTTGATTAATATTACAACAGTATTTCGACTCATATAAAGACAGTTTTTTTACTCAGATAAGGACAGTTTTTTACTCATAAAAAGACAGTATTTTACTCATATAAGGACAGTATTTTTATTCATATAAGGAAAGTATTTTGACTTATGTAAGAACAGTATTTTGACTCATATTAGGACAGTATTTAGACTCATATAAAGACAGTTTTTTACTCATATAAGGACAGTATTTTTATTCATATAAGGAAAGTATATTGACTTATGTAAAAACAGTATTTTGACTCATATTAGGACAGTTTTTGACTCATTTAAATACAGAATTTGACAGTGTATTGACTTACTTATGACCAGTATTTCGAATAATATTTGAATAGTACATTGAATCATATATTGCCAGTATTTTGACTTATATTAGGACAGTATTTTGATTAATATTACAACAGTATTTTGACTCATATAAAGACAGATTTTTACTCAGATAAGGACAGTATTTTGACTCATATAAAGGCAGTATTTTGACTAATGTAAGGACAGTATTTTAACTTATATTAGGACAGTTTTTGACTCATTTAAATACAGTATTTTGTGACTCATATTAGAACAGTTTTTGACTTATGTAAGGACAGTATATTGACTCACATGAGGACAGTATTTTTACTTTGATAATAACCGCATATTGACTTAATTGAGGACAGTATTTTGACTTAAGTAATATTTTAAATCGGTGGAACCCATTCTACTGACGTTTTTCGTGAATCATACATACCATTTTTTCTTTAGATTCGAAAATTTTTTTACAATGGTAATAATAATTATTTATAAAAATCATTTCATTGTTTTATTTCTAAAAATTTTAATAAAATTGAAAAAATTTTTCCTTTTTTTCGTAGGGGTGATATTCTCTTTAGTAAAATAATTTTAAAAAAAAATTACAAAAATAATAATTTAAGAATATAATTTTTGAATTGTAAAAAAATTTAAATTTAAAAAAAGGATTGTTCAATAGATTTAAAATTTGTGTGCGTGAGAATTGTGTGAATTTGCCCCCTCATCATCTAAATAAATCCGAATTGATTGAATCATTGTTAAGCGAAATCGTTAAATACCCGTGAAATTAACCGGGTATATCGGGACTTGGCACGCGATCGGCTTCATCATTAGCTTTAAAGTATCGTCAGTGAGCTGTCATCAACAACCCACCAATTATACTGACTAGGGAATATCAGCCGTAAATTCGAGGATGATGACTTTAAACCGATTTTGACGGGAATTAATAGTAACGACTTAATTCTATGCTTAGGGTTCAAAAATTGTAGGGTCTTCTTTGCAAAAAAAAGAAAAGGAGGGAGGAGAGAATGTTTTTGCATTGAAATTCTTTTTTTGGCAAAAAAAAAATTATTTTTATGTATTAAACTATATTTTTTTTAATTATATTTTTACTTTAAATGAAAATACTACTTAGTATTTAATTTGATTCTGTCTGTACTTAATACTGTCTAATATTAAGTCAAAATACTGTCTACCAGAAAGTCACAATACTTTTTAATATTAAATTAAAAATACTGTCTACTGTCCACAATTGAGTCAAAATACTGTCTACTGTCTACAATTGAGTCAAAATACTGTCTACTGGCTACAATTGAGTCAAAATACTGTCTACTGTCTACAATTGAGTCAAAATACTGTCTACTGTCTGCAATTAAGTCAAAGTACTGTCTACTGTCTGCAATTGAGTCAAAGTACTGTCTACTGTCTGTAATTAAGTCAAAATACTGTCTACTGTCTATAATTGAGTCAAAATACTGTCTACTGTCTACAATTGAGTCAAAATACTGGCTATAGTTATGACAGTTTAAAGTTGAGTTGAGTTAAATAAATAAATAAAAATAACAAATTCATGAAAGTGAAAAAATAATCGACATAAAGTACTGCTTTTTGTTTATTAAAACTCTGTACTGTCTACAGTTAACAGTACGTACTATTTAGAGTCTAAGTACTGTTCTAAGTTAAAAATAAGTACTGTTTAGAGTTAGGTTGAGTTAATTGAAATAAAAAAAAGTATTAATTACTCGAAAATGAAAAATAAAAATGGAATTCAAAGTAACTTTACCCAGTTGAGTACAAAAAAACTGTCTACAATTGAGTCAAAGTACTGTCCACAGTTAAAAATAAGTACTGTTTATAGTTGCGTTATTTTAATTAAATTCAAATGAAATTAAAAATATATAAAATTAAAAAAAAAATAATTTCTTTAATATACTTGTGATTGTTTATTAAAGAAAACTGTCTACAATTGAGTCAAAGTACTGTCCACAGTTAAAATTACGTACTTTTTAAAGGTCTTGAGTCAAAGTACTGTCTACACTTTAATTACCATTTTTTACAATAAAATTCAGTTAATCAAATCAAAAATAATAAATTACAAATAAACAAACATAAAATTTGCTAAAAAAAAGAATTAAAAACAACATTTGTTACATTAATTTAAACTTCTTATCTTCTACCAAAAAAAAAAAAATTTATTCTCAAATTACATTGTTTTTCCCTCCCCATTCCAAATGCGTTGTAAATAACAGTTGACTAAATTCTTTTAACCGCATACATATAAGATAGAATCACACGAGAAAGAAAATATTGACTATCTTGTTCTTCCACTTGATTCAACCTAATGAAATGTCACACAATGAAATGAGAGATAGAGAGAGAAAGAGAGCGAGTGAAAGAAAGGATATATAAAATGTAATAAAATAAAACCTTCCTTAATTTCTAACCCAACACAGACACATAGTATATGGGAAGTAGGTGGTCAGAGGGGCAGAACCCGGTGGCTCTTGAAACGATAAATCTCCAAGTAAACGCGTGTTGTTAGACCCCCATATATATATCTCTGGGTCGCGTCCCAACTAGAATGTATATAAAGAGTGAGAGAGAGAGAGAGAAGCGTTAAAGGGGGTGAGAGTCAAGGCAGGAGGCAATATAGGTAATGTTCTGCTTGGCTACTTAACAAATTGCTACAAATTGTGGTGAGCATTTAGTCTCTTCTTGTATATATAGTAAAAGTTTGACCGCCCCCTTTTTTCCCTTGTCTTTCTCTCTTGCTATAACCCCCTCTTTTATTTCCCCCTTTCTTTTTTGGGGTCGTTTGCTATTTTGAGGCTGTGTGCTGATAGTTCTACTCTCTCTCGTTGGCCACATGTTGTTCCCATATGTCCAGTTGATGGTATAACTAGGAAAAACCCTCCCGTGATTCAATGTTAGACAAATCATGGCAAATTCGCTTGTTCGTTTACTTTCAGGAAAATTTAACCACAAATAAAGCCGAGAAAGAGAGAGAGAAATTAAAACAAATAAAACAATTCTTTTTCAACAAAACATTTATTATTACCTACATCCAAAAACATTCCAAAAAAATTTGAAATACTGTCCGTAATAGAGCCAATATACTGTCCGTACTTGAGTTAATATACTGTCCGTAATTGATTTAATATACTGTCCATAAATGAGTCAATATACTGTCCGTAAATGAGTCAATATACTGTCCGTAAATGAGTCAATATACTGTCTATAAATGAGTTAATATACTGTCCGTAATTAAGTCAATATACTGGCTGTTAATGAGTCAATACACTGTCCATAAAGGAGTCAATATACTGTCCGTAAATGAGTCAATATACTGTCCATAAATGAGTCAATAAACTGTCCGTAATTGATTCAATATACTGCCCGTAAGTGAGTCAATATACTGTCCGTAAATAAGTCAATATACTGTCCGTAAATGAGTCAATATACTGTCCGTAAATGAGTCAATATACTGTCTATAAATGAGTTAATATACTGTCCGTAATTAAGTCAATATACTGGCTGTTAATGAGTCAATACACTGTCCATAAAGGAGTCAATATACTGTCCGTAAATGAGTCAATATACTGTCCATAAATGAGTTAATATACTGTCCGTAATTAAGTCAATATACTGGCTGTTAATGAGTCAATATACTGTCCGTAATTGAATCAATATACTGTCCGTAAATGAGTCAATATACTGTCCGTAAATAAGTCAATATACTGTCCGTAAATGAGTCAATATACTGTCCTAAAGAAAGTAAAAATATTATCAATAAAAAAGTTTAAATACTGTCCTACATTGAGTTAAAATACTGTCCACCAGGGAGTCACAATAATGTAACGTTAGATAAAACCCTTCTTACCATTAAGTCAATATACTGTCCAAAAGAAAGTAAAAATACTGTCTACCACAGAGTCACGATACTGTCTAATGTTAACTTAAAATACTAAGCAATATTAACTGAAAATAGAATCAATATTAAAGTCAAAATACTGTCTATATATGAAAGTGATAATACTGTCAATGATTAAAGTAATATAGTATCTTATTATAAATAAAAATACTGTCTGGTCTTCAGTCAATAAACTGTGTAATGTTTTAGATAAAACGACATTTACCATTGAGTCAATATACAGTCCATAAATGAGTCAATATACTATCCAAAAGAAAGTAAAAATATAGTCCAAAGAAGAAGTGAAATTTTTTATCCGCAATTTTAAGTTAAAATACAATCTACAAAAAAGTCAAAATAGCATCCAATATTAAGTCAATAATATTGTCTAATATTAACTCAGAAAAATTTCTACAGTTTATTCATAATACTGTCCATATGAAAGTAAAACAAACTTTCAATGATTAAGCGAATATACTGTCCAATTATAAATCAAAATACTGTCTAGTATATACTCAATACAATTTGATATTCAATGACAGACAGTATTTTGACTTAACAATAGACAGTATTTTAATTTAATGGCAAACAGTATTTCGACTAAATAATAGACAGTATTTTGACCCAACAGTAAACCAAAGTTCGTTTAAAGTAGAGACAGTATATTGACTCACAATTAGACAGTACTTTAATTTAAGTGAATGCAGTGCTTTGATTCAACCAAACAGTCGTTTGTCTAAAGTAGAGACAGTTTTTGACTAAAGTGTACACAGTAGTTTGTCTAAAGTAAAGACAGTATTATGACTTAAATACAAACAGTATTTTGACTTAAATATAGACAGTACTTTGACTCAAATATAGACAGTACATTGACTCAAATACAGAAAGTACTATGTCTCAACGACTGATAGTATTCTGACTCAACAGTAGATAGTATTTTGACTCAACTATTAACAGTATTTTGACTCAACTATAGACAGTACTTTTACTCAATAATATACACTATTTAGACTGCAATACAGACGTTATTTTGACTTAACTGTAGATCGAAATTAGTTTAAAGTATAGACAGTATTTTGACTCAACTACAGACAGTACTTTGACTCAAGTGAATGCAGTGCTTTGATTAACTAGACAGTATAGTTTGTCTAAACTAAAGTAGAGACAGTTTTTGACTCAACTGTAGACAGTAGTTTGTCTAAAGTAGAGGGAGTATTATGACTCAACTACAGACAGTACTTTGACTCAACTATAAACAGTATTTTGACTCAATAATAGACAGTATTTTGACTCAATAATAGACAGTACTTTCACTCAATATTAAGAAATTCTTTTGCTTAATAGTATTAACATTGAATTGACTTTGGACAGTGTTTGAACATTTTGGACAGTATTTTGACTTAACACTTAGACATTGTCTTAACATCTAATCGATGTTTTTTTATAATAAAATTTTTTTTTATTTTCTTTATTTAATGAAATTTTAATTAAAAAGATAAAAAAAAATTTTTAATTAATAAATAACTACACGCAGTGAATCGGTAAAAATAAATTTCGATACAGAAATTTTTATTCTTAAATTAATTGAATAACATTTTTTTTTTCTCTATATAACATAGATTAGCTTTCTAATTCATATTTCAATATGTCAATATGAAATGACAAAAAAAAAACCAATTCATTTGACAAATTGAAAAATGCAATAATTCCTGTTTGGAAAATCCATGTGGCTTAAAGATTCACAAAAATGTCCCCAAGATAGTTAGGTGATGAAGTGGAAATGATTCGATTAAACGGTGGTAGGTCGCATATGTTGTCCAAAGATTTCTATATACATTTATATATATAGTATATGTAGTGTACAGATGAGAGAGGGAGAGAGGAGAAAATGAATTTTGTAATCCCTTTGAATGTGTGGGGAGAGATAGAAAGACAAGGAGAGGGTTTTTCTTAATGCGATTCGTTCGCATGTGATATTTCGAGGTAAACAAACAATGTTATACCCTCCAAACCTATAAGCTGATGGGGTAAAATGAACATACATGCGGAAAAAGGAAGCTTCCGAGATGCCCTTTGATCTGTACACAATTTCTCAATTTTTGGTTTGATACCAAAAATCTCTCTCTCTCTCTCTCCCTATTATTTATTTATTTCTCTCTCTTAGCCATTTAAATTTACATGACTTTTCTGCTTTTATGCAATAATATAGAAAATAATTTTTCAAACAAATTTTTCGACTAAAGTTTGAACAGTATTTTGACTTTTTTTCTGGACAGTTTTTTCACTCGACATAGGACAGTATTTTAATAATTTTTTTGGACAGTATTTTGACTTACCGTTAAACAGTGTTTTTACTTAACATTAAATAATGTTTTTAGTTTAATTTTATTATATTGAAGTATACTCAACTAAAATTGTTGTATTTATTTATTGTATTTTATGCACTCGTTATATAGTTAACTCAAAATATTGTCTACTATTAAGTCGAAGAACTTTTTAATATTAAGTCAAAGTACTGTCTGCTATTAAGTTAAGGTATTGTCCATTATTAAAGTAAAAATATTTTTAATATTTAGTTACAGTACTTTTTTTAGTTGAGTCAAAATACTGTCTACTATTGAATTAATGAACTTCTTAATATTGAATTAAAGTACTGTCTATTATTGAGTCAAAATACTGTCTATTATTGAGTCAAAATACTGTCTACTATTAAGTCGAAGAACTTCTCAATATTGAATCAGAGTACTGTCTATTATTGAGTCAAAGTACTGTCTATTATTGAGTTAAAATACTGTCTACTATTAAGTCGAAGAACTTCTCAATATTGAGTCAAAGTACTGTCTATTATTGAGTCAAAGTACTGTCTATTATTGAGTCACAATACAGTCTATTATTGAGTCACAATACAGTCTATTATATTAAGGTAAAATACTGTCTACTATTAAGCTAAAGAAATTGTCAATATAGAGTTAAAGAACTTCTCAAAATTGAGTCTAAATACTGTCTATTATTGAGTTAAAATACTGTCTGCCATTGAATTCAAGAACTTCTCAAAATTGATTGAAAGTACTGTCCATTATTATTGAAGTAAAAAATATTTTTTAATATTTAGTTACAGTTCGGTTTATAATTGAGTCAAAATACTGTCAGCTATTGAGTCAAAGTACTGTCTATTATTGAGTCACAATACAGTCTATTATATTGAGTCAAAATACTGTCTACTATTAAGACGAAGAACTTCTCAATATTCAGTCAAAGTACTGTCTGCTATTGAGTTAAATTACTGTCTATTAATGAGTCAAAATACTGTCTACTATTAAGCCGAATAAATTGTCAATATTGAGTTAAAGAACTTCTCAAAATTGAGTCTAAATACTGTCTGCCATTCAGGTTAAAGTACAGTCTATTAATGAGTCAAAATACTATCTACTATTAAGCCGAAGCACTTCTCAATATTGAGTAAAAATACTGTCCACTATTGAGTCAATCGATTGTGCAATATTGATTGAAGTAACTATTTTTAATTATTAATGAAAATATTTTCTTTTTCCTATTAAGCCAAACTAGTGTTCCCTTTTTTTTGCTGTTTTTATTTTACTTTAATATATTTATTTGTTATAAGTACAATAAAAAATTTCTGTCTAAATTTTTTTAGTCAAAATATTGTCTTATATTGACAAATACATGTTATAATAATTTTTCTATTTTTCAATATTGAATACTTATTTTATATTTATTGAGAAAATAATTACTTTTCAGTCATTAATTCCTTTTTTTAACAAAAAAAAAAAAATATAAGACTCCATAAAAATGACAAAAATCATCAGGAAAATACTTAATTTCATGAATCATATACTGTCGAAGCTATATATATATATATATATATATATATATATATTGTACTTCCCGCGAAGGAAAATTGTGTTCTCTTCCATTGAGATCGTAATGTTATGTCACGAGAGACCTTATATAGTATATATATATATATATATATATATATATATATATATACTTTTAAGACTTGTCGCGTATATATAAAGCGAAATGACTTTGGTCTTTGCGAATGCTTTTAGTCGATGAGTTTGGTTCCCTATTCCTGTAGTATTCCGTTAGGTTCAGTTTTCGTTTTATCCTCTCCTCAACTGTTTCAATGTGGCCTAGCCCTGCAACACTCTCATCCATATGTAACAGTCGCCTGGTATTAATGACAGAGAGAGAGAGAGAGAGAGAGAGAGAGAGAGAGAGAGAGAGAGAGAGAGAGAAGGGGTGGTGGGTGGGAGAGAAACAAGTCCAATGTGAGTTCTTTTATCCACCCCGCTCTTGGAATCCAAGTTCTGCTTACAGGCCATTGCGGTTTTATCGTTGTCTTTTCATTATCTGATAAATATAATGGAATTGTTTATGTACGTCATTGCGCTGCACAAATATATAGTCAATAAAAAATTTTTTTTTTCAATTTGTAAAGTTAACAATATTATTTTTGGAAAAAATAAATTGGAATTCAAAATGTTTTCGTAATATTGAAACACAAAATTTAATTACAAAATAAATATCAAAAATAATTTAGAAAAAATTGAAATATTTTATAATTTACAAAAAAATAAATGCTGAAAAAAGTCAAAATACTCTTCGAAAGAATATTAAAATACTATGTCCAATGTCAAGACAAAATACTATCTAATGTTAAGTCAAAATACTGTCTAAAAATAAATCAAAAATACTGTCCAATATTAAGTCAAAATACTCTTCAATGTTATGTTAAAATACTGTCCAAAGATAGTTAAAAAATATTGTCCAATTTTAAGTAAAAAAAAAAAAAAAAATCCGACTTAAAATGGATTAAAATACTGTCCAAAGTTAATTAAACTATTGTCCAATGTTAAGTTAAAATACTGTTCAAAGGTAGATTAATATAATGTCCAATGTTAAGACAAAATACTGTCCCAATGTAGATAAAAATATTCCCAAAAAATATAAATCAAAATATTATCCACTTTTAATTCAAAATACTGTCCAAAGATAAATCAAGATACTGTCCAATATTAAGTTAAAATACTGTCAAATGTTAAGTCAAAAAACTGTTCAAAGATAAATAGAAAATAGTGTCTAAAAAAAGGTCAAAATACTTTCCAAAGGTAAATCCAAATTTTTTCAATGGTAAGTCAAAACACTGTCCATAGTGTAATCAAAATACTGTCCAATGTTAAGGCAAAATATTGTTTAAATACAAGTTAAATTTCTACCTTCTGTTGAACGTAAATACTGTCTAATGTTAAGTCAAAATACTGACTAAGGTTTAGTCAAAATACTGTCCAATGTTAAGTAAATATACTGTCCTAAGATTGATAAACATACTGGCAAGATATAAATAAAAATATTTTCTAAATTAAAGTTAAAATACTGTCCAATGTTAAGTGAATATACTGTCTAAAAATAAATTAGAATACTGTTCAATGTCAAGTTAAAATACTGTTCAAAGGTAGATTAATATACTGTCCAATTTTAAGACAAAATACTGCCCCAATGTAAATAAAAGTATTGACGAAATATAAATCAAAATTTTATCCACTTTTAATTCAAAATACTGTCCAATATTAAGTTAAAATACTGTCCAATGATAAGTCAAAAAACTGTCCAAAAATAAATAAAAAATAGTGCCTAAAAAAAGGTCAAAATACTGTCTAATGTAAAGTCAAAATACTTTCTAAAGGTAAATCCAAATTTTTTCAATGGTAAGTCAAAATACTGTCCATAGTGTAATCAAAATACTGTCCAATGTTAAGGAAAAATATTGTTTAAATACAAGTTAAATTACTACCTTCTGTTAAACCAAATTACTGTCTAATGTTAAGCCAAATACTGTCTAAGGGTAAGTCAAGATACTGTCCAATGTTAAGTCAAAATAATGTCTAAAAATAAATCAAAATATTGTTCAATGTTAAGTTAAAATACTGTCCAAAGGTAGATTAATATACTGTCCAATGTTAAGACAAAATACTGCCCCAATGTAAATAAAAATATTGACAAAGTATAAATCAAAATATAGTCTAATTTAAATTCTAAATACTGTCCAAAGATAAATCAAGATACTGTCCAATATTAAGTTAAAATACTGTCCAATGTTAAGTCAAAAAAATGTCCAAAGATAAATAAAAAATAGTGTCTAAAAAAAGGTAAAAATACTGTCTAATTTAAAGTCAAAATACTTTCCAAATGTAAATCCAAATAATGTTCAATGTTAAGTCAAAATATTGTCGAAAGATAAAAATGAAAATACTGTCCAATGTTAATTAAAAATATTTTTTAAATACAAGTTAAATTATTACCTTCTGTTGAACCAAAATACTGTCTGATGTTGAGGCAATATACTATCCTCAGTTAAGTCAATTTACTGTCTGCAATTAAGTCAAAATACTATCCTCAGTTAAGTCAATTTACTGTCTGCAATTAAGTCAAAATACTGTCATCAGTTGAGTCAAATTACTGTTTAAAACTAATTCAAAATACTGTCCACAATTGAGTCCAAGTACTGTCCACACTTAAGTGAAATTAGTGTTTAAAACTAAATTGAGTCAAATAACTATAAATAATTATGTGAAAAGTACTGTCTAAAGCAGAATTAAATTACTGTCCACTTTTAATTTAAAATACTGTCTGATAGAAAATTAAAATACTGTCCGCAATTTTGTCAAAGTACTATAAATAATTCTATAGAAAATACTGTCTAAAGCAGAGTCATATTACTTTTCACATTTAAGTTAAAATACTGTCCGATAGTAAGTCCAAATACTATCCACACTTAAGTCAAATTGCTGTTTGCAACTAAATGAAAATACTGTCAAAGTACTGTTTGAAATTGACTCAAAGTACAAAATTAGTCAAATTACTGTCTACAATGTTATTATTAAAATTCATTTTTATATTTGTTTCAAAATACTGTTAACAGTTGAAAAAAAATTCAATTCAATTTTCGATATCTACTTTTTTTTCATTCAGTAACATTTGACCTATTTTGATCGCATTCATCGTTGAGGTTTCCTTCACAAAATCAAATGGGGAGTGTGAAAAATTAACATCTTTCTGTCAGAGATTATTTTCCCAAGAAACACTTCTCAGAGAAGAGAGAAGGAAGACACTTGATAGGGGAAGTAATAGGTCCTGATGTTTATTTCATGATTCGAAGCTCGTTTTTCCGCTGTTTTCTCTCTCACTCTATCTCTCTACATAAATGTATACTAAGTATATATATATATATATATATATATATATATATATATATATATATATATATATAGTAAGAAAAATAAAATGCAGAGAAAGAATAATGACGGTATTATTTATCGTTTTCTGTTTCTTTTGTTCCAGGATACCAATATATTATTTGGCAACAATTTGTGGATCAAGCTTTAAGCACGGATTACAATGAGAAGAGAGAGGAAAGAGAGATAATTGACTTTTAGGTAAATATGTTTTGATAATTCATTAATTATATAAATTTCAAAACGAAAATTAAATAATATTTCATTTTTTTCTTATTACATTATTAATAAATATAAATATTCTTGATTTCGGAAAAATATATTTTTTTACTTTCTGTATCAAAATTACTGTCCACAATAAAGTAAAAAAAACTGTCTCCAGTTTGGTCAAAAATACTGTCCGCACTACTAAAAGCAATCTGGACTGTAGTAAAAAAAATACTGTCCGACACTGTATTGAAAAATACTGTCATTACTATTGTAAATGTACTGTCTAAACTGTACTTAAAAATACTGTCCATACTTTACTTAAAAGTACTATCTATACTGTATTTAAAAGTACTGTCAGTACTACAGCACAAAATACTGTCAGTACTATAACACAAAATACTGTCAGTACTATAGCACAAAATACTGTCAGTACTATAGCACAAAGTACTTTCAGTACTACAGTTAAAAGTACTGTTAGTACTATAGCACAAAGTATTTTCAGTACTAGAGTTAAAAGTACTGTTAGTACTATAGCATAAAGTATTTTCAGTACTAAAGTTAAAAGTACTGTTAGTACTGTAGCACAAAGTATTTTCAGTACTACAGTTGAAAGTATTGTCAGTACTATAGCAAACAAGTACTACCAGTACTACAGAAAAAAGTACTACCAGTACTACAGAAAAAATTACTACGAGTACTATAGTCAAAATGACTGCCAGTAATATACAAAAAAATACTACAAGTACTTTAGTAAAGGTACTGTCTCCACTATAGTAAAAATGATTTTTAAAAAACAGTCTGCTGTTTAGTCAAAAATACTGTCTGCTCTACTAAAAAGCAGTTTGGACAGTATGGAAAAAAATACTGCCAGTACTATAGTAAATGTACTGTCAAAACTTTACTTAAAACTACTGCCAATACTGTAGTTAAAATACTGTCCACACTGTAGGCAAAAGTATTATCTATACTGTCGTTAAAATTACGGCCAGTACTAAACTAAAAATACTAGAAATACTACAAATACTGTAGTAAAAGAAATATCCATATCCTAGTTCAAAGTACTGTCAGTACTATAGTCAATAATACTACCAGTACTATAGTTTAAAATATTACCAGTACTATAGTTTATAGTACTACCAGTACTATAGTTTACAGTACTAGCAGTACTATTTCATAGTACTAGCAGTACTATAGTTTATAGTACTACCAGTACTATAGTTAAAAATACTGTCAGTATTGTAGTTAAAAATACTGGCAGTATTATACTCGAAAGTACTGTCTATATTATAGTCAAAGTATACTGTCCGTATTATTGTCAAAGTACTGTCCATACTGCAGTTATTGAACTGTCTGTACTGTAGTAAAAATACTGTCCAATTTGTAGTAAAAAATACTGTCGATGCTTACTTACTAAATTACTGTACCAACTTTAGTCAAAAAAATACTGTCTGTACTTTTTCAAAATACTATCTGAACTATAGTAAGAAGTACTTTCCGTACTATAGCTAAAAATACTGTCTGTGATGAAGTCAGAAATACTGTTCGAATTTTAGTAATAAAAACTGTCTATACTGTATAGTGAAAAGTATTGTTTTTTTTGTAGTAAAAAAATACTGTCTTTAAAAGTACTGTTAACACTATAGTCAGGAATAGTGTCCCTACTATTGTTAATCGTACTAAAGGTATAAAAAATAAAAAAAAATTGATAATATAAATTTTAATAAATACTATAAAAACTAATGATTAATAATAAAATAATAAATAAAATAATAATAAAATACAAAAAAAATCTGTCATATTTATCTCAAATTTTATTAATATTCTAATTTAAATATATTGTTTTGAATTTTTTTTTTGCATTTTTATTTTAATTTTTCATCTGTTTCTACATAAATATATATATATATATATATATATATATATATATATATATATATTATATATTTGTATATCTTATCCAAATACTAAATGATTCTATATGTCTAAACATAATTTTCAATTAAATGCAAATTATTAAACGAGATAAATTTTCTAACAAAAAAAAAACAAAACAAAAAAAATTACTGTTGAGAAAAAAAAATCATGTCCATTAGATAATCAAAGTGTAAATAAAGTATTATCAGCTTAGATGAAATTAACAAGATTTACGAGTTGAAATTAAATATGTATGAAGCGCGCTATCAAGAAAAGTTGTGCGTGAAATGCACCGTGAAGGTAAAATGGAATTGAATGAATGCTTTCTCCATCATTTACAACCGCGATCAACTTTTTCACTTTCTCATCTTTTTTCTTTAGTGTTAAAATGTATCTAAAAAATCGTTTTTTTTTTTTTTTTTTTTTTTTGAAAAAATCTCTGGTGCTATTACTTTACTCAAAAAAAAAAAAATATTTTTTTTCTTTTCTCTTTTTTTTCAGTTTAAAATCAATGAATGTGGGAAAAAAAAATTCAAAAGCAACTCGAGATAAATAGAGTGCCAAAAAGCGTAACCAATATGACGACAAAATGTCAATATGAGAACTATTCACATATTTCAATAAAGTGAGTTGTGTATTAAAAGTATTTTTTCTATTCACATTTTGTATTCTGTTTTTTGCGCTATTCAAATTAATTTTCTTTTAATATAAATTTTTTCTTAATTTATAGACTAAAATTTAATTTAGAAAATTTAGTTTTAATTAAATTAAATAAAAAATAAAAAAAAGATTAAACTTTTTTTCATATAATAATAATAATTCTTAGTAGTATAATAATTTGGTACAATTAATAATTGTAGAAGAAAAAAATTTGTTTTAACCATTGGAAAATGAGAAATTACATTGGAAACAATAAATGATATTTAAAAAAATTTTTAAAGAATATTTTTTTGTTTTTTTTTTTAAAATGAAACATTTTAATCAGATTTACCATATTTTTCTGACGCAGAATATAACAAAAAATGCATTAATTTTAAATATTGAATTTTTACTGATCCTTAGATTTTATTAAAAAATAATAAAACTGCATTTAGACAGTACCATGGACAGTATTTTGACTCAATAATAATTTGCACTCCACAGTGGACAGTATTTTGACTCAATAAAAATAAAGAATAAACAATTTTTTTTAAAATAAACTGTTGAGAATATTTTTATTGATCTATGGACAGTATTTCAATTGAATAAAAAAGAACTAAATTTTCTGACTGTATTATAGACAATATTTTGGTTTAAAATTATTTTTATTTTTATTTATGACTAAAATGGTTTTTTGTACTAAACTATTTACAATATTTTTACTAATCTTTAGACAATATTTTAATTGAATAAAAATTAAGTAAAATTAAAATGTACTGTAGACAGTACTTTTACTAAACTATGGACAGTATTTTGACTCAATAATAATAAATAATATTTTGACTCAATTATGGACAGTATTTTGACTCAATAATAATAAATAATATTTTGTCTCAATTATGGACAGTATTTTGACTCAATAATAATAAATAATATTTTGACTCAATTATGGACAGTATTTTGACTCAATAATAATAAATAATATTTTGTCTCAATTATGGACAGTATTTTGACACAATAAAAATAAAGTTTAGAAAAAACTGATGATAATGGTTTTACAGATCTATATGGACAATAATTTAATGGAATATATAAAAGAACTGAATTTTGACTTTATCTAGACAGTATTTTGACTTAACATTGGACAGTATTTTAATTTAATAAAAGTCAATTTCAATTTGACTGTACTAACGACAGTATTTTGACTTAACTATGGATAGTATTTTGACTCATTGGGATGAATAAACTTATTAATAAATAAGCATTAAATAAATTTTTTGATTGAACGTTTGACAATATTTTATTATTTAATATTTTAATTTTATTAGAAGTATAAAACACTTTGACTTTACTCTGGACAGTCGTTTGAGTCAAATGCAGACAGTATTTTGACTCAATTATAGACAGTACTTTGAATCAAATACATACAGTATAGACAGTATTTTGACTCAAGTATTGACAGTAATCTGAGTCAAATACAAACAATATTTTTACTTAACTACGGACAGTATTTTGACTCATTCGAGTAAATGAACTTAATGATAAACAAAACATTCAATAAATTTTTTTAATTTTACTTTTAAAACTATTTGACTGATCTATGGACAGTATTCAAATTTAATAAAAATAAAAAATACTTTGACTCTACTATAGACAGTATTTCAACTCAATTATAGAAAGAACATAGAGTCAAATACATACAGTAGAGACACTATTTTGAGTCAAATACAGACAGTATTTTGACTTAATTATAGACAATACTTTGAGTCAAATACATACAGTATAGACAGTATTTTGACTCAAGTATTGACAGTAATTTGAGTCAAATACAGACAATATTTTGACTAAACTACGGACAGTATTTTGACTTAATCAAATAAATAAACTTAATAATAAACAAAACATTAAATACATTTTTTAATTTTACGTTTAAAACTATTTGACTGATCTATGGACAGTATTTTAATTTAATAAAATTTAATAAAAATTTAATAAAAATAAAAAATACTTTGACTCTACTATAGACAGTATTTTGACTCAATATTAATAATAAATAATATTTCCACTTATATTTATTGACAGTATTTTTTACTAAATTTTGATATTCTTGAATTTTTGATTTTCAAATTTTTGTTTTTCATCTTAATTGTCATATGACATTGAAGATTTCTTATTAAATTCTTACTTTTCTTATTTTTTTTTTTTTTTTTTTTTTTTGGTGACATTTACATCATAATTTGGGGAAAAATTCCAATTTTGAAAAGCAAATATTAAATTTATCTTTTTTACTCTCTCTTTTATTCTTTTTTTCCCCAAAACTAAAATTTTTATTAAAAAAAAAAAAAATTCAAATCCCCTCTCTCACGGTTATTTATATAAAAAATTGCCGGTAATTTCCTCTTACATTAATAATAATAATAATAATAATAATAATACTCTTAGGCATTGAAGTGAACGTATATATATATAGAGAGAGACATTTTGAAAATCGTGCACAGAAAGTAAAAGATCTTTGACACGATCTTTCAGCAAGGTGATTTTTCAGTGTATTGTCGTGATTTTCAAGGAGAAAGGCAAACTCTCGCATTGAATGCTATCGGCATCCTTTGGGAAATGCGTATGGACATATGTCAGAATTACCTTGGACAATGTCTGATGCAGTATACATTTATATATTGAGGAGCAAACAGGTGGCTTAGAAAAAAAAAATATAGAACACATATATATATATATAATATAACATCGTGTGCGATCGGTTTTTGCCCCCTCTCTCCTCGTCTCATCATCATCATCATCATCATCATGTTTGTCATTCATGATAAAATGTTATGGGTAATCAGTTAAACTCTAAAGAAACTCTTTTTTCAAAAAAAAAAAAAAAAAAAAAAAAAACCGTTTCTTATATATATGTAGTTTTAACGTGTTCTAAGCAATATAATACTGAACAAAATATAACGAGAAATATTTAAAGAATAAAAAGAAGAATATATCTATATACTCTCTTCATGTGAATAGTTCTCATCGACATTTGTCGCGATCAGTTACGGTCATTTGCACTCAATTTAACTCGGTTGCTTTTGAATTTCTTTTTTTTTTTTTTTTACAAAAATTTTTTCTTTTTCTTCAATGGTTACCGTTTACAATAATAAGTGACCGCAAACAAAATTACGATTACAATCAATTTTTATCTGCTCTCCCTTCTATCATTATTTTTTTCATTATTAAGAGTAAATTTTTCTAAAAAAAAGTCATACAAATTTTTTTCCATTTTCGTAATGATAGAAATTATAATAACAATAATAATAATATAATAATAATAATAATAATAATAATAATAATAATAATAATAATAATAATAATAATAATAATAATAATAATAATAATAATAATAATAATAATAATAATAATAATAATAATAATAATAATAATAATAATAATAATAATAATAATAATAATAATAATAATAATAATAATGATAATAATAATAATAATAAAATAATAATAACAGTAACAGCAATAATACTAACAAAAACAATAATAATAGTAACAATAATAGAATTAAAGGTAATTCAACAATAACAGCAACAAAAAATAAAAAATATATTTGACTCAAAGTACTGCCTAAACTTGACTCAAAATACTGTCTTACTTCAAATACTATCTGTTGTAATGATAGTTAGAAATCGGCCGGTAAATATTTGTACTAAATATTATCGCGCGTCGATAAACAAGTTACCGACCGCAGAGCTTAAAGACGTAGTACCCGATTTCGCCGCGCGGGCCGCATCGCCAAAGCTCACTCGCGTGCGCTCAGCCCACCCAGCGGCTATATAAGCTGCGCTCTCGGCGAGGACCGTCACTCTCGTGCTACACGGAGTCCGGGTGGGTCTTACCCACCTGACTAGGAGTTTTACTCCGAGAATCTTTGTGGAGAGTTTTACTCTCGTTCGTCGGGTTTTACCTGTCGAACATATATCGGTTTTAATGTATATAGTGTATAGTAACGATTTGTAATATAACGTAACAAAATGTATAGTAAAATAATGAAATGTATAGGAAAATAATGAAATGTATAGTAACGTAAATTTGAATCTCGAAGTTTTAAGTAGATCTTTTGTTTTATTACCGTTTTAATCTCCGTTCTTAGATATACTTAGAGTGTTACTCTTTGTATAATGGAACACGAGTTTTACTCGTGGTTCACCGGTGTATCGCGAATTTTTAGGCAGTAAAGTAACTGATTTATGGCTCATCATAGCGAGTTGAAGCCGATTTTGTTAATGCGCGGCTCAAATATACGACGTTCCCGATTGATGCCGATTTTCGATTTCCGCGGCTCAACATTTATTTTGATAGACGCCGAAAAATCGTTACTCAAAACCGACTTTCGCGATTTACTTTAATCTTCGTACAACTTGGACATTGTAAATACCTTTGTAAATAAATAATTTGTTATCAGTTTGTAATTAACCCGTTATTATTGTTATTGTTTTTTTTTGGAATCAAAACGAACCCTGGCTCGGCGAGCTAAAACATTGATTCTTTAAATTACAAACGTTACAGATTTTGGCGCCCGAACAGGGACCTGTTAGTCAAAAAACGATCGTAGTAATTTCATTTTTACCGATGTATCGCGTTTTCTTTCGATTAATTGTCACCTCCGTTTATCCGATCGCGTTTTAGAAATGTTTCCTCGTACCTTTAATGTTAAATTCATTTGAAATTGTTACAACCGTTAATTTAAAAATTGTAAATTCCATAGTATATTAGCATATCGTAATATTAACGTCATTTTTCGCTTTTGATTTATTGTATCCGTGTAACGTCTATGTAAATTTGTAAACCGGTCGACTATCCGAGAAATTGTCACGCGCACCGTAATATACGTTTTTCGTTTTCATACATTCATGTAAATAGACCCCGTTATATAATTTTTTTTGTTACGATAGAAATTTCGTTAACCCATACCGTCGATTCTAAGATAGCCTTCTTGTTACTCGAGAAATGCAATGTAGTGCATAAGGAGAACTATGCGTGCATCTTAGAATGATCAGTTCCGTATCCTGTGATAACCTGTGTGTCTAAACTCGAAATAATCGAACACATACCGAACGAGTCTATCAAATTTGTTATCAGAAGTGCTTGAAATAATTAGTACATCCCGGGTGCCATAGTGCACCACCGAAGTTGTTTGCACGTTACGAAAAAGGAATGTCTGGTCGTCGTTACAGACATTTCCTTTAACACGTCTTCAACGTTTTGTTTCGTTTCGTTTCATGAAGCCTAAACATACATCTGAGTTTGTTGAATTGTATCAAGAAACATTTGGTCCTAGTTCTGACCATTTTGTTAAGAAACTTGCAACATTCCGTTTGAATTACATACTCACTGACATTGTTCGTCGCTCATGAAATGGAAACCCTGTCGCCGTCAAGAAAATTCCATAAGTACGTCGTCTTATGTAATTATCACCGTTTTTATTTGTAAATATATAGTCCACAGTAACCGTTTAACCGAATGAACAACACTGGTTCATTATCTGTCTTTTCTTAGTATCGTCGTATCGTTCGAAAGTTTTGTACATAATTCGTTTAGTTGTAAATAAGTACCGTCGTTGTAAATCGTAAAAAGAAAAAAACGAAGAAGAATCCAGAGAAGCTACATCCAGTCCAGTCAGTTCCAGTTCAACAAAGATGTCATGAATACCGTTTTATATCGTATGTCTAAACTTTGTTTTGTAACGTATTTTCTGCCATTATTTTGTATTGTATCTTGTAAGTAAAATCGGACGAGTGTATGAAGAAAACTACACCGAAAGTTTTCTTCCTTTAAAGAAAGGGGGGTGTAATGATAGTTAGAAATCGGCCGGTAAATATTTGTACTAAATATTATCGCGCGTCGATAAACAAGTTACCGACCGCAGAGCTTAAAGACGTAGTACCCGATTTCGCCGCGCGGGCCGCATCGCCAAAGCTCACTCGCGTGCGCTCAGCCCACCCAGCGGCTATATAAGCTGCGCTCTCGGCGAGGACCGTCACTCTCGTGCTACACGGAGTCCGGGTGGGTCTTACCCACCTGACTAGGAGTTTTACTCCGAGAATCTTTGTGGAGAGTTTTACTCTCGTTCGTCGGGTTTTACCTGTCGAACATATATCGGTTTTAATGTATATAGTGTATAGTAACGATTTGTAATATAACGTAACAAAATGTATAGTAAAATAATGAAATGTATAGGAAAATAATGAAATGTATAGTAACGTAAATTTGAATCTCGAAGTTTTAAGTAGATCTTTTGTTTTATTACCGTTTTAATCTCCGTTCTTAGATATACTTAGAGTGTTACTCTTTGTATAATGGAACACGAGTTTTACTCGTGGTTCACCGGTGTATCGCGAATTTTTAGGCAGTAAAGTAACTGATTTATGGCTCATCATAGCGAGTTGAAGCCGATTTTGTTAATGCGCGGCTCAAATATACGACGTTCCCGATTGATGCCGATTTTCGATTTCCGCGGCTCAACATTTATTTTGATAGACGCCGAAAAATCGTTACTCAAAACCGACTTTCGCGATTTACTTTAATCTTCGTACAACTTGGACATTGTAAATACCTTTGTAAATAAATAATTTGTTATCAGTTTGTAATTAACCCGTTATTATTGTTATTGTTTTTTTTTGGAATCAAAACGAACCCTGGCTCGGCGAGCTAAAACATTGATTCTTTAAATTACAAACGTTACACTGTAATTAAGTCAATTTACTGTCTATGGTTGAGTCTTGACTGAAAATCCTTTCTTTACTTTAGTCAAAATACTGTATGTATTTGACTCAAAATATTGACTGAATTAAACTCAAAATACTGTCTTTATTTGACTCAAAATTCTGTCTGTATTTGACTCAAAATATTGTCTATACTTTAGTCAAAATACTGTATGTATTTGACTCAAAATACTGTCTACATATGAGTCAAACTACTGTATAAATTTACATCAAAATACTGTCTTCTTTTGACTCAAAGTACTGTCTGTCTTAACTCAAAATACTGTCCATACTTTAGTCAAAATACTGTCTGTATTTGACTCAAAATACTGTCTACACATGAGTCGAACTACTGTATAAAATATCAAAATACAGTCTTCTTTTGACTCAAAGTACTGTCTGGCTTGACTCAAAATACTGTCCATATTTTAGTCTAAATACTGTATGTATTTGACTCAAAATACTGTCTACACATGAGTCAAACTACTGTATAAATTTATATCAAAATACTGCCTTCTTTTTATTCAAAGTACTGTCTGGCTTGACTCAAAATACTGCACGTACTTTAGTCAAAATACTGTCTACACATGAGTCAAACTGCTGTATAAATTTATATCAAAATACTGTCTTCTTTTGACTCAAAGCACTGTCTGGCTTGACTAAAAATACTGTCCATACTTGACTCAACATACTGTCTGTATTTGATTCAACATACTGTCTATATTTGAGTCAAAATACTGTCTGTATTTGAGTCAAAATACTGTCTGTATTTGAGTCAAAATACTGTCTATACTTCAGTCAAAGAATACTGTCAATACTTGATTCAAAATCATGTCAATACTTGAGTCAAAATACTGTCTATTTTTAAATTAAAAGTACTTTCTATAATTGAGTCAAAAATATTTAAAGCACAATACTGTCTGTATTTGAGTCAAAGTATTGTTTACTGTTTCTTTTTTTTTAAATTATTATGTTAAGTACATGAAGAGTATCATGTAAGTACATGAAGCATCATGTATAGAGCTGTTTAAAAATTTATATAGCAAGCAAATAAGTGTGTGTCTGTAAAAAAATTTTTTAACTAAAAAATATTAATGAAAAAAAAATTCATGAAAAAAAATTTTTTTTTTTTTTTATTAAAATACTCTGAAATAAAAATTCAATTGAAAAAATATTTTATGTATCAGTTCCAAGATGAAATGAATCAAGTACTTCGTTAAATAGCCCCTGGCGTCAAGTGACATAAGGTGCCATTTAGATAGTTAAGTAAGCGGGGGCCACTCTAGACACTCGTAAGTTGAAAATAGTCCCTAAGCGCCAGTTAGTCCCTTCTGTAATTTTTCATTGACGAATTGCGAACCTAAACGGAACGAGGTTAAGGGGAAGAGGGAGGGAGGGGGGGAGAGGAGACTCTCTTGTATTAAGCCGTGTTAAAATTACCCCCTTAAGTTACGGTCTCGAGTCAAGATGCGAGCATTTGGCAAATCATTTGTTATATATGGTGCTTCCCCACACTAACCATGCGGGGGTTCTTTCTATATGCGTATACAAAATGACACATTTTCAAATTGAAGGCAACCTATAAATATATTGTCAAAATTGCCATTGTATGAAGAAAATGAAAATATTTAAATTACAATTGCATAAAAGAATGCAACGTAAAATTTGATAAACGATTGAAAAAAAAAATGATTTTGCCAAAATAAGTAAAATATTAAAAGTAACGATAATAATAGTAATAAAAATAAATAATAATAATAATAATAATAATAATAATAATAATAATAATAATAATAATAATAATAATAACAGTAAAAATAATAAAATTAATAACAACAATAATAGTAACAATTATAACAGTAACAACAATAATAATGGTAACAGTATCGACAATAATAGTAATATTAACAAAAATAACAATAATAACAATAGTAATAGAAATAACAACTATAACAATAATAACAGTAAAAATAATAACAAAAAATTTAATAGTAATAGAAATAACAATGACAGTAACAGTAACAATGATAACAGTAACAACAATAATAATAGTAACAGTAACAACAATAATAGTAACATTATCAAAAATAAAAATAACAATAATAATAGTAATATTAACAAAAATAACAAGAAGAAAAATAACAAAAATAACAATATTAATAGTTGTAACAACTATAACAATAATAACCAAAAAGTAATAGTAACAGTTACAACAATAAAAATAATAACAGTAACAATTATAACAGTAACAACAATAATAGTAACATTATCAAAAATAACAGTAACAGTAATGACAGTAACAATAATAATAGTAACGCAATAAAAATAATAATAGTAACAGTAACAATATTAATAGTAGTATTAACAAAAATAACAATAATAACAAAAAAACTAATAGTAAAAGTAACACAAATAACAATAATAATAGTAATATTAACAAAAATAACAATAACAATAATAACAATAGTAATAGTAATAACAACTATAACAAGAATAACAGTAACAGTATTAGTAACAGTAACAACAATAATAACAGTAACAGTAACAATTATAACAGTAACAACAATAATAGTAACATTATCAAAAATAACAGTAACAGTAATAACAGTAACAATAATAATAGTAACGCAATAAAAATAATAATAGTAACAGTAACAATAATAATAGTAGTATTAACAAAAATAACAATAATAACAAAAAAAACTAATAGTAAAAGTAACACAAATAACAATAATAATAGTAATATTAACAAAAATAACAATAACAATAATAACAATAGTAATAGTAATAACAACTATAACAAGAATAACAGTAACAGTATTAGTAACAGTAACAACAATAATAACAGTAACAGTAACAATTATAACAGTAACAACAATAATAGTAACATTATCAAAAATAACAGTAACAGTAATAACAGTAACAATAACAATAGTAACGCAATAAAAATAATAACAGTAACAGTAACAATAATAATAGTAATATCAACAAAAATAACAATAATAACAAAAAAACTAATAGTAAAAGTAACACAAATAACAATAATAATAGTAATATTAACAAAAATAACAATAACAATAATAACAATAGTAATAGTAATAACAACTATAACAAGAATAACAGTAATAATAATAACAAAGAAAGTAATAGTAACAGTATCAACAACAATAATAATAGCAGTAACAATAATAACAATAACAACAATAATAATAATAACAGTACCAACAATTACAATAGTAACAGTACTAAATTAATGAAAACACTTTCTCTTCAAAGAAAATAAGAAAATTAACAAAAAAATAATTAAATATTATAAAAAATATGCTACAGAATACTGGAGAAGTTTTTCTTAAAAAATTGATTCGAATTTAACAATAATTGTATGAGACAAACAACAATAATTTAATAGGAAAACTCTAATGTATACAAATTTTTTGATGTTGCAGTTGACATTAATCTTTCCAAACTTGGATGATCACTCACTGTAGAACATGTTTTTTTTCTCATTTATTTTTTTTTTTTTTTAAAAAAAAGGAGAAGAACTTTACCGTGAAAGGAATTGTTCTTCAACGCTCTACTTTTCTGAATGCCATCTGTTACCACCTGCATAAAATGTGGTGACACTTGAAACACCCTTGGTCATAAATAAAAAGTTAATCGGTTCTATTAACATAACCATAGAATAAATTCTAACCCCTTAATCTTATTTTATTTATTTATTTATAAATAATAGATAGATATTTAATTTCTATATTTACTACACCTAGATATCTTTTTCTTTGTACTTTCTTGTGAAATCGACAATTTATTTAAAAAATATGCTAGTTTTTTGAATTTTTTTTTTTTTTTTGAAAAAGAAGTAATAATTATTTTTTTTACTCCAAATAATTTGTTATTTAATAATACTGTCTTCTGTTGAGAGCCGAAAATTTTGTTTAAAGTTAAGCGAAAGTACTGTCCACAAGTATATTTTATAATATTAAAGTCAAAGTACTGTCTGCAGTTGAGTCAAAATACTGTCTCCTGTTGAGTCAAGATACTGTCTCTAATTTGAATGAATCACTGTTTATAGTTAAGTCAAAATACTGTCTCTATGTTAAAGAAAATACAATACGCTGTTGAGTCAAAATACTGTCTCTACTTTTAACAAACTACTGTCTACAGTTGAGTCAAATTACTGTCTTTATTTTAGACAAACTACTGCCTATAGTTTACTCAAAATACTGTTCGCTGATGTGTCAAATAACTGTCTCTATTTTTAACAAAACACTGTTTACAGTTGAGTCAAAATACTGTCCGCTGTTGAGCCAAATACTGTCTGCTGTTCAGTCAAAATACTGTCTCTGCTATTAACAAACTATTATCTGCAGTTGAGTCAAAGTACTGTCTTTATTTTAGACAAACTACTGTCCATAATTGACACAAAATACTGTTCGCTGTTGAGTCAATTACTGTCTCTATTTTTAATAAAACACTGTTTACAATTGAGTCAAAATTCTGTCCGCTGTTCAGTCAAAATACTGTCTCTACTTTTAACAAACTACTATCTACAGTTGAGTCAAAGTACTGTCTTTATTTTAGACAAACTACTGCCTGCAGTTGAGACAAAATATTTTTTTTTAATACTGCCATTTAGTCAATATACTGTCAGTGAGTCAAAATACTTTCCATCCGTAAAAATTATTTATGATTCAATAACAATAGAACCAGTAAATAGATCCACTATTAGTGAGTCGAAATAACGACTCTGTGACAAAATACTGTGATAAAAAATGTGTTCATCGAGTCAAAGTACTGGCAATGAATATAAATACTGTCAGTGAGTCAATATATTTCCAAAAATTATATATTTTTACTATTCAAAGACTAGTTAAAGTACAGTGATGATTTTAATAACTTTGAAATACTGGCTAATTAAAATTTAATCTATTCGAAGTGAGTCAAAAATCGTGTCCATTTTTTAAATTACTGTCAATGTGTCAAAATACTTTTAATTTAGCCTAAATACGTCGGAAAGTCAGAATATAGTCAATTATTGAAAATATTGTCAGTTTATCGAATTACTGTCATCGAGTCAAAATACTGGCAATTAATATAAATACTGACGACAAGTAAAACTATACTGTCAGTATAATTTCTCCAGATAAATTCAAACTACTAATTAATAAAATTACTGTCAGTCAAAATGATATATTAGTTAAAAATACTGTCTGTCAGTCAAAGTACTGTCTATCAATCAAATAACTGTCATTTTATCGTAAATACTGTTAGATAGTCAAAATACCATCAAAAATAGTATATAGTTTTACTCTCTAAAGAATAGTTAAAGTGCCAGTGACAGTTTTGTAGATTCTAAAATACTAGCTAATTAAAATTCCATTTACTGTCCACATTATGCAAATCAAAATACTGTCTTGCAATTAATTCACAATTACTGTTTTTCTAAATTAAAATAATGTGATTTAAAATCTATTTCTATCAGTTTGTAATTAATTTTTATCACTTATAATATTAAATTATAAAAAAAAAAAATTTTTTTTCTCTAAATTCGAAACAATTAGAAAAATCTTTTATACTGTTCCCAAAAAAAAGTGATAAATTTTTCTTTAACAGTCATGTAAAAAGGAGAAGCATATGATTATCGTGAAATCGCTATACTTTTGGGTTAGATTGCGGGTTCTTTTTCGTGGCGACTTGTACATATATACATATATATATATATATATATATATATATATGGACATATGGTCAGCCGAGGTTGGGACAAAAAAGTGCTACGAAACAACGACAGAAGTTGGGAGTGTCGTCAAACGATATATCAAGGCTTAAACTGTCCCGTCCTGCAGACATGTCCTACACCCATGCCAAATATATATATATATATATATTTAGGAACCATAGTACGCGTATGGCATTGCGTACTACCAGGGGTGGCATTAGTTAATAGCATCGACCGCCCTAGCAGGATGTTAATACGCTACACCTAGTGGAAACGCCAAAACCATCCAGACTTCAACGTCTAACCGAATGCGGTTTCCAATCTGTTACGTTTTTATATTATTATAAGGGCCATCTCTCTCTAAATCTACAAGATTAAGCCTCACTTTTTTTTTACCCCCTCACCCAACAAAAAACCCTCTAACGCAAACCTACGAGGCTTTTTGCTCATCATCTCACCAACTTTTCTCGTCAATATGTACAAGATAATGGTCAATGGACCGTTCATCCTGTCCGTCATTTATTATTATTATTATTATTATACACTTGTATTTTTATTCATTTGAAAGATGAAAAAAACGTAAAGCGTTTTTTGAAAATATTAAATAATAATAACAGGAGATTTTGTACTGTTTTTTGTATAATACTGGAAAAAAATTAATTTTTTTTTGGTATTATGCATAATGGTACTTTGTATTTACAGTAGACAGTATTTTTGACTCAGTGGAAAATATATTTACTTAGTTGAAGACAGTACGTTGACTCAACAGAAGACAGTACTTTGACTCAATTTCATACAGTACTTTGACTCAATTTCATACAGTACTTTGACTCAATTCCATACAGTACTTTGACTCAATTGTCAATTCAAAATTCATGCCAAATTTAAGACAGTATATTAGTTTTTTGACAGACAGTACTTTGACATATTTCCTGACAGTACTTTGCCTCAGTTGTAGACAGTACATTAAATTAATGGCAGACTGTCATTTGACTCAATTTCAGACAGTACTGTGACTCAAAATGCAGTTAGTACAATTAATAAATAACAAGACAGTATTTTGACATAATTCTCAATTCACGATTTAAACCAATTTGAAACAATACTTTGATTTATTTTTGTACAGTACACTTATTTCAATTCCAAACAGTACTTTGACTTGTTTACAGACAGTACAATACACTCAAGTGCAGACCGTACAATTAAACAATAATATGACAAAAGTTTGAGTCAATTTTATACAGTACTATATGACTTATTTACCTTCGATTGCCGGTATTTTGACTCACTGGCAGTAGTCACACTCCGTTACCAGTAATTGACTCACTAACGGTATTTACACGAAGTTGACAGTATTTTGACCGATTTGACTCACTGACAGTATTTATACTTTATTGCCAGTATTTTGACTCCCTGACAGTATTTTCAATTGATTTATGTTTTTTTAAATGAATGACAGTAAATTGACTCACTGATGGTAGTATTATAACAGACAGTATTTAGACTCACTGACAGTATTCCGACTCTTTGGAAGTTTTTCGCCTAATTGAGTGTGATATTTTTAGTCAAAATATTATTTTAAATTGAGCATTTACTATCTTTTGACAGTTTTTTTTGTCCCACTGGCATTATTTGGACTCACTGACAGTATTTACACTTCATCGCCAGTATTTTGACTCAATGACAGTATTTTACAGAAAGTTGCCAGTATTTTTGAGTCATTGATAGTATTTACCCTCTGTTGCCAGTATTTTGACTCATTGACAGTACTTATAAATTATTGCCCGTATTTTGACTCACTGACAGTATTTTCAATTGATTTATGTTAATAAAATGAATGACAGTATATTGACTCATTGACAGTAGTTTGATAACAGACAGTATTTAGACTCACTGACAGTATTTCGACTCTTTGGAAGTTATTCGCCTAATTGAGTGTGATATTTTTAGTCAAAATATTATTTTAGATTGAGCATTTACTATCTTTTGACAGTTTTTTTTGTCCCACTGGCATTATTTGGACTCACTGACAGTATTTACACTTTATCGCCAGTATTTTGACTCACTGACAGTATTTTACAGAAAGTTGCCAGTATTTTAAGTCATTGATAGTATTTACCCTTTGTTGCCAGTATTTTGACTCACTGACAGTATTTTCAATTGATTTATGTTAATAAAATGAATGACAGTATATTCACTCATTGACAGTAGTTTGATAACAGACAGTATTTAGACTCACTGACAGTATTCCGACTCTTTGGAAGTTATTCGCCTAATCGGGTGTGATATTTTTAGTCAAAATATTATTTTAAATTGATCATTTACTATCTTTTGACAGTTTTTTTTTGTCCCACTGGCATTATTTGGACTCACTGACAGTATTTACACTTCATCGCCAGTATTTAGACTCACTGACAGTATTTTACAGAAAGTTGCCAGTATTTTTGAGTCATTGATAGTATTTACCCTCTGTTGCCAGTATTTTGACTCATTGACAGTACTTATAAATTATTGCCCGTATTTTGACTCACTGACAGTATTTTCAATTGATTTATGTTAATAAAATGAATGACAGTATATTGACTCATTGACAGTAGTTTGATAACAGACAGTATTTAGACTCACTGACAGTATTTCGTCTATTTGGAAGTTATTTGCATAATCGAGTGTGATATTTTTAGTCAAAATTTAATTTTAAATTGAGAATTTTCTATTTTTTTACAGTATTTTTTGTCCTACTGGCATTATTTGGATTCACTGACAGTATTTACACTTTATTGACAGTATTTTGACTCACTGACAGTATTTTACACAAAGTTGACAGTATTTTGATTTACCTTCAATATTTTCCTCTTATCGTCACTACTCTATATGGGAAAATGATTCCAAATATTAAAATCGTCATTTAAAAAAAATTTTTGGTAAAAAATTTTCTTAGTAATTCAAAAAAAAAAAAAAAAAATTATAAGTTATTTTTTTCTTGTATAAAACAAAAATCCTGACGCTATACATTGCAAATTGTAAAGTAAGTGAAAGAACGTAAAAAAAGGGGGCAAAACTAATCACTGCCAACTTTTCTCTCTCTCTCTCTCTCTCTCTTTCTCTTTCATTACATATTCAGTGAATCGTCCGGATTATCATAATATCGAAACCTTTGAGAGGGTTTCGCGCAACTCAGAAATATGAAACTTAGAAATTAATAGAGCAATTTTTTTTCTCCTTTTTTTTGCTTATCATCGTCTCATGCGCCTGCTCTATATATATAGTCGAGGTGTGCAAAAGATGGACAGATAGACGAGATTTTTTTTTTCAAACGCCATTTTCTACACATAGACATATATATATATATATATATATATCTACTCGTTTTCTCAAGTCCCATGAGAAAATGTTAGGCGGACCATTGGGAGGGTGAGGTGATGGTTGAGGGGCAGTGATGAAATGATGTTGGGGTGAAGAGGGGGACAGGGGGTTTTTGGAGAACTACTTCACTGGCAAGGACGTCGCACTTGGTTCTCGTAACTCGCTTCGACGCGCAATGAATAAAAACGTTTGAAGTATCGCTAGGTGCAAATTAACGCATAATTGTCAAACGTAATGAACCTCGCTGGTATGAAGGATTGGGTGAAGGGGGGGGGGGTAGGCCATGAGAAAGATAGAAAGTAGAGGGGTAAAGGGAATGGGGGAATTGAGGAGAGGAAAAGAAAGAGCTCAAGAAAAACTCTCGGATGTTATCTTACCTAGCACCGTGTCCGCTTTCCCTCTTTAGAACCTGACAACTTTTCTACAACGTCCGGGAAAACTTTGATTATTTTTCTAATAACTTTCATCCCTCTACAGACAAGCTGCTACTCCAAGTGTATACACTTTTTTTTTTTTTCTTTTGCTTTTTGCTTTGGACCTCTTTTTCTCTCTGCGAATCTGAGGCAACGTATTTTTAACATTTTTTTTTTTTTTACTAGACTGAATATAGTTTAGATATGTGTAAGCGATTTTGATAACGTTGAAATTTTTTTATTCTAATCGTATTTTATTTTAATATTTTTTTTTTTTCAATTTTTTTTATAGGGAGACTAGACGTAGAAAAGAAATTGTAATTTATTTTTTAGGAAATATTAGTATAAATATTCTAAGGTGTTTTAATTTAAGTTGTAAGACAGTATTTTGACTGAAAAATTGGACAGTAGTTTGATTTAACTGTGGACAGTATTTTGACTCAGTTACGATAATGCCAAATTGTAACTCAATTAGACAGTATTTTATTTATTTTTCTGAATAAAAACAGTAAGAATTTAGATGACACTATAGACAGTAATTTGACTCAAAAGTAGACAGTCTTTTGACTCAAATGTGGACAGTACTTTGAGTTAATTGTGGACAGTACTTTGAGTCAATTTTGTGTTCATAATAATTTTTTTAATCAACCACTTGTATAATTTAATAGATACTAGTAATAATTTTATACTGTATTTAGATTTAAAAAAAGACAGTATTGTGACTCAAAAGTGGACAGTAGTTTTATTCAACTGTAAACAGTATTTTGACTCAATTATATGTCAAAACCAATTTGTAACTTTATTAGACAGTTTATTGTTGTATTTTTTTTAAATAACTGCAAAAAGATACAAAGAGTAAAGTAGATAGTATTTTGACTCAAGTGTGGACAGTACTTTGACTCAATTACATCAATTTAAAATTGTAACTCAATTAGACAGTTTGTTTTGTATTTTTCTTCAGTAAAAACTTATATTGCATAAAGCAGAATTTTGACTCAAATGTAGACAGTAGTTTATTGATTCAACTGTGGACAGTATTTTGACTCACTGACAATACTAATAATACTTATTGACAGTTCTTTGACTCAATAAAAGTAATTTATAAAACTGACAATATTATCAATAATTTTCTGTATGTTTACTTATGCACAGAATTTTGACACACAGACAGTATTTTGACTCATTGCCAGTAATTTGACTCATTAACGGTAATTATAAAAGTTGACAATATTTTGACTCACTGACAATATTTTGAATGACTGATAATATTTTAACCTACCGACAATTATATTCTAATCAACCAGTATTTTGACGCAGTGACAATATGATAAATAATCGACAGTATTTTGCTTCAACGACAGTGGTTTAACTTGTCGACAGTTAAATATCATATACAGTATTTTGACACACTGACAGTATTTTAAATTAATTAAAGTATTTTTAGTAAATGACAGTATAATCACTTACTGACAGTAGTGTAACTTAACAGACAGTATTTTGACTCACTGTCAGTATTTTCTCTCTTTAGCAGTTATTTATACCTTATTTATAGTACTGGAAAGTATTTTTACTAAATGACAATAATTTGTCAGACAGTATTTTCACTTACAGAAAATAGTTTCACTTACTGGTAGTATTTTTACTTCCATTATTTTGAATGACAGTATTTTGCAATTCCAATAGAATTTATAATCATTAGCAGTGTTCTATATCACTGACAGTAATTTGTTTAAGAGACAGTATTTTGACTCATCGGCAAATATTTTTGTCTTGCCGAAATTCATCACAGTAATTGACAGTTTCTTTTGACTCACTGACAAAAGATTTTTTAGAAGACAGTATTTTGACTCACTGACAGTATTAATAATACTTATTGAAAATTCTTTGACTCACTGTAAGTTATTTATAAAACTGATATTATTATCAATAATTTACTGTATGCTTATTTATGGACAGTACTTTGACTCACATACGGTATTTTTACTCACTGACAGTAGTTTGACTCATTGATATTATTAATAATTGTTGACAATATTTTGACTTACTGGCAATATTTTGACTTGTCGAAATTAATTACAGTAATTGACAGTTTTTTTGACTCACTGATTATAGATTTTTTAAGAGCCAGTATTTTGACTCACCGGCAAATATTTAGTCCTGACGAAATTAATCACAGTAATTGACAGTTTTTTCTGAGTCACTGACAGTAGATTTTTTAGAAGACAGTATTTTGACTCACTGACAGTATTAATAATACTTATTGAAATTTCTTTAACTCACTGAAAGTTATTTGTAAAACTGATATTATTATCAATAATTTACTGTATGCTTACTTATGGACAGTATTCTGACTCACAGACAGGATTTCGACTCATTGATATTATTAATAATTGTGGACTCACAGACTATACATTTTTTAAGAGCCAGTATTTTGACTCACTGGCAATATTTGAACTCGCTGAAATGAATTTCAGTAATTGATAGTTTTTTTTTTGACTCACTGACAGTAGATTTTTTAAGAGCCAGTATTTTGACTCACTGGCAATAATTTTACTCGTCGACATTAATTACTGTTTTTTTTTTGACTCACTAGCACAAGTTTTATCAACAGACAGTACAGTAGTATAACAATAGTAGGAGAATTAATTTCGTAACGTAACATTAACGAAACATTAATATATCTTTACAGTAAAACAAAAAAATTTTATTTCTATTCAAATCATTTAGAAATCTCAATTTTTATATTGTTTTTTTCAAAAAATCTCTTTAGATAATCGCTGAAATAAAAAGAAAATAGAAGAAAATTGATAATTATTCACATTAATGTAAAATGGTATAGTAAACACCAAATTTAATGTATACAATACGACAATAATAATCTCACAATAAAAGCGTTAAGAGCCCAATAATTTAATTTTGACCGAGGTAAAATCCCTGCTCGGGTATATATATATATACATATTATAATAGTTGGTGGAACGAACAAACGAGAAAGAGAATAAAAAAAAAATTAATCGCCGTAGTATCTAGCGGTGTTTGGGATCATTAATTTCCGGACAATAAAACGCAGCCAAAGGTCCAGCGCGTGAGAGAGACACGCCTCCACCTAGAAATAAATGCTTTTTGGCAGTGACTCGTGTTTGCCTTTGGTATTTTACGGGATAGCAGAAGGGGGGCAAGAGGGGGGCGTGAGTACAAGAAGGGCGAGAGAGCATGGCAATTGATGATGCCCTGGGCACGGGAGTCACTTGGTTCTATTGTCCAATGGCACGTGGCGGTTACGATCAAAAAAAAAAAAAAAAAAGAGAGAAAAAAAATGAATCTGGCCATATCATTGGCTTCGACAAAAACGATCGCGACCAGTTTTTGACAATGAAAAAGACTTTGTCTCGGTTCTCGCGATAGAGTCAAATTAATTGATCATGCGTGATCTGGCATTGCAAGGGTTATATATATAAAATTAAATTGCGCGCTACGATTGTCGTTAACGGAGCGAGGTAACTGAGATTTAAGCAGCGTGGAAACGTGGCTCTCTCTCTTTCTCTTTATTGGTACAAAGCGTTTATTTAGACGATTCTCTTAACGCATCGCTGAACATGAATCCAAGGCGCGAACCTATCATCACGATTCACGAATTTGTTGATCGTGTGCAAAGAGTCGATTCTCATTTTAATGACTCTCTCTCTGATATATATATATATGTGTGTGTACCTATAAGGGTCGCGTACTTGGATAAATATTGTCTTTGAGATGAATTTACAAGCGATAGGGAATTTTCAATTGAGAACAGATATTATTGTCGTTGTGTAAACTTACAGGAAATGACAATAGAAAAGGTGTATGGCAATATAACGAGGCGTAATGTACAATAAAGTGAGATTTATTCGTAAAAAAGGAAAAAATGGCAAATAGTAAACAAATTTAATATTATTTAACATAAAATATTAGCGTCGATTAGAAAAATAACTACCAAATGGTCGAAATAGTATCAGTGAGTCAAAGTACTGTCAGTGAGTCAAAAAACTGTTGGTTGAGTCAAAAAACTACAAGTGAATCAAAATACTGTCAGTGAGTCAAAGTACTGTCAGTGAGTCAAAAAACTGTTGGTTAAGTCAAAAAACTATCAGTGAATCAAAATACTGTCATTGGTTTAAAAAATTGTCAGTGAGTCAAAATACTGTCAGTAAGTCAAAATACTCTCAGCAAGTCAGAATACTGTCAGCGAGTCAAAATACTGTCTTACAAATTGCTGTAATTAGAATTAAAAGTAGAATTTCTTTATTTTGTCCCAATAGAACCATAAATAAGATAAATGACTGCTAAAGAGTCAGAATAATGTGAGTCAAAAACTGTCATTGAGTCAAAATACTGTCAAAAAGTCAAAATACTCTTTGACAAATTGCTGTGATTAAGAAAAAATACTGTCAAGTATTTAAAATTGGATAAATTATTTGCTAAAGAGGCAAAGTACTGTCACTGAGACGAAATACTGTCAGTAAGTCAAAGTAATGTTAGTAAGTCAATATACTGTCTTAGAAATTGATGTGATTAAGTAAAAATACTGTCAAGAATTGAAAATTAGGTAAATAACTACTAAAGAGTCAAAATACTATTAATGATTTCAAATACTGGCATTGCGTCAAAATAGTGGCAATATTAATAAATACTGCCGTGAAGTTGAAATGATGCCATTAAAACAATGACCACCAAATATTTACAAATATTAACAGGAAGTCAAAATATTGATAGTAACATTGTCAGTTACTCAAAATACTGTCAATGTGTCAAAATACTGTCGATTTGTCAAACAACTGTCAGTGAGTCACAATACTGGCCATCCATCTTATAATTGTCTGTATAAAAATTACTATTATTAATTTATAATACTTTCACTTTGTTCAGAATACTATCACTGAGTCAAAATACTGTCTCTTAGTCGAAATACTGTCTCTTAGTCAAAATACTGTCTGTGTATTGAAATACTGTCAGTGAGTCAAAATACTATCTGTGAGTTAAAGTACTGACTATTTAGCCTATAATTTTCGGTAGGAAAAAAATACTACTATTACTTCAAAATACTGTCATGTGTCAAAATACTGCCAGTGAGTCAAAATACTGTTAGTGAATTAAAATACTGTCTGTGAGTCTAAGTTTATAAATGTTTGTAGAAAAAATACTAGCAGTAATTCAAAATATTGTCACTGATTCAGGATACTGTCACTGAGTCAAAATATTGCCTTTGAGTCAAACTACTGTCAGTGAGTTAAAATACTGTCATTAAGTCAAAAGACCATCAGAGAATTAAAATACTGTTATTATAATACATCAACATAATAAAAAATAAATATATTTTCAATTATTTTTACCCAATTATTTTTGGAAAAAAAAATTTTCGACTAAAAAATACTTAAATAAATAAAATCAAAGACTTATTAAAAAATACTTTTTTTGTAATTGAATATCGTTTTGCAATATTTAAAGAAATAACAGTTTCCTTAAAGAAATTATTTTTTATAAGAAAAATTTAAATATGAAAAAAGCCGCAACCCCCTTTAAAGATTGTGTTTCGAAAAAAAATATATACCGGTTGATCGTTGAGTATAATAGGTTGGCCGATTTCACGGGGAATAAACCGCGAATCGATCTCTCTCGCAACAGTCGGGACAGAATCGCATGGTCCATCTGGCGCTTTCGACGCCGCAAAAGGGTTCCTTGGGGGGTCCAGAGGCAGTGGCCTGATGGATGAAGATCGATGTCTCATCCTTTTCCCGTCATTTTGTTCCAACCTTTCATTCGTTGCCCTCCTCCCAACTCCCCACCATCACCTTTCGATATTGTTACAATTCTGACATCAAAAATACCTTTCACCGCTATTTACGCAAAGCTAGAAAAAAAAAATTTTTCGACGCTTAAATTTCGATGAAAATTTATTATTTTTCCCCCTAAAATTCAAAAATGTTATCAATTTTAAAAATTGCTTCGCTAATCTATATGACAAAAATTAGGTAACGCGTTACCGTAACGTTACAATATATTTTTACAAAAATTAATTTTTTTCCTTAATATTCGAATAAAAATGCTTTTAATTTTTAATTTCTTTTCCAACTAATAATACAAAATTTAGGTAACGCGTTACCGTAACGTAATGTTACACTAAATATTAACAAAAATTAATTTTTTCTCTAAAATTCAAAAAGCTTTTCACTTTCAACTTCTTCTACATTTCATATGGCAAAAATTAGGTAACGCGTTACAGTAACGTAACGTAACGTAACGTTAAATTTGTAAAAAAAATTAATTTTGTCTATAAAATTCAAAATGCTTTTAATTTTAAATTCCTTTAACAATCCATATGACAAAAATGAGGTAACGCGTTACCGTAACGTAACGTTACTCTAAATTTTTGCAAACATTGATTTTTTCCCATAAAATTCAAAATGCTATCAATTTTTTTTTTAAATTTCTTCTCCAATCCTTTTGTCACGAATTAGGTAACGCTTTACCGTAACGTAACGTAATATAACGTATTCTAACATTTAATTTGTTCAAAATTTAATTTCTTTTTCTAAAATTCAAAATGCTTTTAATTTTTAATTTTTTTTTGTCCATATGACAAGTATTAGGTAACGCGTTACCGTAACGTAACGTTACATTAAATATTATCGAAAATTAATTTTTTTTTTTAACAAAATTCAAAAAGCTTTCCATTTTTAATTTCTTTTGTCTTCTACGTAGCAAAAATTAGGTAACGCGTTACCGTAATGTAACGTAACGTAATATTAAATTTGTAAAAAAAATTAATTTTATTCTCTAAAATTTAAAATTCTTTCAAATTGAAGTTTATTCTACAATCCATATAACAAAAAATGGCTAACGCGTTATCGTAACGTAACGTAACATTCAATTTTTACAAAAATGAATTTTTTCCCCTAATATTCAAAATGCTATCAATTTTTAATTTCCTCTCTAATCCATCTGACATGTATCAGGTAACACGTTACCGTAACGTTACTTACAGTCACGTTACACTTTTTTTGCAAAAATTAATTTAAAAAAATTATAATCAAAATGAAAAATTATAATTTGAAAAAAAAAATTTTTTACTTTATATAAAAGGAGTTGAGAACTGATTCTAGAGAATGTAAACTAAAAAAATTTTATTATCATAATAAAAGCGTTAGAAATTGTCCGTGACAAGCACAGTCCATTACCTCTCTTGACGATATTTGTAAAGTTTCAAGTCACCATAAGAGAAACCCAGTTGGGAGTTGAAAAGTGATGATATTATAGATGAGGGGTTAAAGTGTCGTTCACATGGACATATATATATATATATATATATATATATATATATATATATATATATATATATATATAGTGTAAAAGAGTACTGAGGGGTTAAAAAGGGGTGATGTGTGGGGGGGATTTTAGTAATAAGGATCAGACTAGGATCCTAGTTACAAAATCTACCCTATCCTTTTTTGGAAAATGAAAAATAATGTATTATTCTTGGATTTTGTACCTCAATATAAAAGGGGGATGCTTACGAAGGCATTATATTCACGTTAAGCGCTGAAGAGAATGAGGGTAGGTAGAGGGGGGGGAGAAGAGAATTTCGCTGGTTGGCCCCTTAGAATCGAGACCACAGAGCGGTCAGCGCGTCTTTCAATGCCCGTCAACGAAACGGATCATCAATAACAACTCTGACAGGCGAAATACCAAAACCAACATATATAAAGCTATATATATATATATATACACAAGCCTTTTGGATCATGATACACGTAAACATCTTTTTTGGTTGCAAAAAAAAGAAGATGAAAATAGTGCAGGGGGATGCCCATATTAAGAACACTTCTCAATTTCCATTGAAAATATTTTTCAATATATGTGAATTTCGATTGTTGTCAAAATTATATTGTACTATTCATCAAAAAGGGGTGACAAAATTTGTAATTGATATTTTTCTCAAAATAAACCTCTTTTGAGTTGATTTATTTTCATGATTTGTATATTTTTTGAAAAAAAAATTCTTTCATACTGAATCCAGTATTTTGAATTTTAAAAAATAAATACCAGATTCGAAATAAGCGACCCTAAAAACCCCCGAGTAACAAATTTTAAGCGAATTGAATGAATTATAAAAATTTGTCCGCCATATTAGATCCGCCATTTTGAATTTTGAAAAATCAATATCAAATTCGTGTTCAGCGACACCGAAAACCCCTGAGTAACAAATTTCAAGTGAATTTGAACAGATTGAAAATTTTCCCATTATATCAAAGCCAATAGTGAGTCAAATTACTGTCATTGAGTCAAAATACTGTCCAGTACTCAAACAACTGTCAGTGAGACAAAACATTGTCCATTTTTTAAAATACTATCAAAACGATATAATAGTCAGGGATTAAAAATATTATTTATTAGTAAAATTAGTATCATTGAGTCAAAATACTGTCCATGAGTTTTAGTACTGTCACTGAGTCAAAATACTGCCAATTAATTACTCATTTCTTTGTTTGTCAAAATACTATCAATTCAAGATAAATACTGTTGGTGATTAAAAAAACCTCCAGTAAGTCAAAATACTGTCAATGAATTTTTAATACTGTCAGTGAGTCAAAATACTGGCTACTCAGCGTAAAACTCTCTGCAGTGCAAAATACTAATAGTGAGGCAAAAAAATTTTTAATACTGTCAGTGAGTCAAAATACTGGCTACTCAGCGTAAAACTCTCTGCAGTGCAAAATACTAATAGTGAGGCAAAATACTGTTTCTTAGTCAATATACTGACAGTGAGTCCAAATACTGTTACTGAGTCAATATACTGTCAGTGAGTCAAAATACTGTCGATTAGTCATACTAATGTCAGTGAGTCAAAATACTGGCTAGTCAGCGTATAACTCTCTGTTGTGCAAAATACTAATAGTGATTTAAAATACTATTACTGAGCCAAAATACTGTCGATTAGTCAAAGTGCTGTCAGTGAGTCAAAATACTGTCCATGAGTCAAAATACTGTCAATGCTTGTCAATCTTATCAGCGAGTCAAAGTACTGTCCCTGAGTTAAAATACGGTAAATTCTTGTGAATATTATCAGTGAGTCAAAATACTGTCATTGAATCAAGATACTGGCACTGAGTCAAAATACTGCCCGTATATATAAAAATACAATTCCATCAAATTGAGCTAAAAATGCCTACTCGGGGGTTTTCGTGGTCGCTGAATCCAAATTTTTAGTCAAAATTAAAAAAAAAAAATTCAAAATAGCGGGCAAAATTTTTAATTCATTGAATCTGGCTGAAACTGTTTACTCAGGGGTTTTCGAGTACGCTGAATTCTAATCTTTGATCAAAATTTAAAAAAATATCAAATTAATGTTTCGAAAATGGTAATCCATCAAATGTAGGATTGAGAAAAAAGCAGTTGTTTCTAACCTCCCCTAAACAAATAAAAACCGATTGAAATAATTAAAATACACATGAAACAATTCAAATGGAAGAAAATACAACTACAAAATGACACTTCCCATTATTTGAAAGTGTCCCGCCGCCCTTTATCGTAAGGCAAACGTCTCTTATGTAATAATAGCAATTGCACGTGCGTGTTTACGATCTTGCTTTTTCCCCTTTTGGACATCCTCTCGAGATAGAAGAAAGTTCCGTTCCTCTTGTATATAGGCACATTTATACTAAATATATATATATATATATATATAGTTCTATGTATATATAGTACACATATCGATGACGAGACTGGAATGACGTGGTTGCGCAATACGGCAAAAAAGAAAAGGGTCAGACAGAAGTCACGGGGGGGATGAAAAGTTTTGGATCAGCAATGGCACGTGGCCCACGTGTTTCATAGGGTACACAAACTCGTGTTCTCTCTCTCACTCTCTCTATCAATGTTTGGTACACACAGGTTTTCAGTAGCACAATGCTCTCGACGGGTTACCAAAACAGCGACGCGATGCCAACATAAGCGATATTTATGTCAGCATAAAGGACCCCCTAAAGCTGCCCTAAAAGAACAACTACCACCTATCCCATTCCGCCTACCCCACCCCCCTCCTCCTTCCTCACACTCCCCCGGATGACCCTAACTTTGTTTTGCTCCACTTTTTCTTGTTTGCCTCTTCTTTCATCTTTCAGAAACGGTACCGGCTCTCTCTCTCTCTCTCTCTCTCTCTTGCCGAAAGTGAAAAAGCCTGATCAAGTATTATTATAATCCCTTGTGATATTCTGCACGAAAGCTTAATTCATAACCTCAAAAGCCCGAGGATCGATTTGTGCTGGACCATCAGTTATGAATTGTTGTTGTATATTTGGTGCCAGTTGTGGCGATTCAAGGAAAATTCTACGAAATTGATATAATGGAATGCAAAAAAAGAGAGCTTATAACATCAGGGAAAATAATAGAATAATAGAAATATTTTTACATCTGCCAATTCTAATTTTGAAATTTGCTTTTTTCTTTTATTTATATACTATTTTGAACTTTGATTTTTGGTAATTTTTCTAAACTTATACTTAACCTGACCTAAATTAACTTAGTTTAATTTAATCAAACTTAACCTGACCTAACTAAACTTCATCTAACTTAACCTTACCTAATCTGACTTAACCTATCCCAACAAAACCTAACTTACTCATACTAATCAAACTGAAACTAACCTAACTTAGTCTAATCGAAAATTAACTAAACGTAATCTAACCAAAGTTAACCTAACTAAACCGAACTCAACAGAATTTAATTCTACTTAACCTAACCTAACTTAAATTTAACTAACCTAACCCACCTTCCACTAACTTTACTTAACCTAATCCAATTTAATCTAACTAAACGTAATTAAACCTAATTTTGATTAAAGTAACCTAATCTGACTTAACCGAACCCACGGCGGCCGACTCTGATTTAAACGAACATAATTTTAATTAATCTGACTTATACTAATTAACATAGCCAAATCTAATTTTACCTAACCTTACTTATCCCAACCTAAAGTAACATAACCTAAAATAACATAAACTTTTTTAACCTAACCCAAAGTACCATAACCTAAAGTAACATAATCTAAAGAAACGTAAACTAAAGTAACATAATCTTAAGTAATATAACCTAAAGTAACATAACCTTAAGTAATATAATCTAAAGTAATATAACCTTATTTAACCAATCCTAAAGTAACATAACCTTACTTAACCTAACCTAAAGTAACATAACCTAAAGTAACATAACCTAAAGTAACATAACCTAAAGTAACATAACCTAAAGAAACGTAACCTAAAGTAACATAATCTTAAGTAATATAACCTAAAGTAACGTAACCTTAAGTAATATAATCTAAAGTAATATAACCTTATTTAACATAACCTAAGGTAACATAACCTTACTTAACCTAACCTAAAGTAACATAACCTAAAATAACATAACCTAAAGTAACATAACCTAAAGTAACATAACCTAAAGAAACATAACCTAAAGTAACATAATCTTAAGTAATATAACCTAAAGTAACATAACCTTAAGTAATATAATCTAAAGTAATATAACCTTATTTAACCTAACCTAAAGTAACATAACCTTGCTTAACCTAACCTAAAGTAACATAACCTTGCTTAACCTAACCTAAAGTAACATAACCTAAAATAACATAACCTTAAGTAATAGAACCTAAAGTAATATAACCTTATTTAACCTAACCTAAAGTAACATAACCTTACTTAACCTAACCTAAAGTACCATAACCTTACTTAACCCAACCTAAAGTACCATAAGCTAACCTTAAGTAAAATAACCTTACATAAGCTAACTTAAATTGACATAACTTTACTAAACATAACTTAAAGTAACATAACCTTACCTAACCTAACCTAAAGTAGCATAAAGTAACTTAGCCTCACTTAACCTCACCTAAAGTAACTTAACCTTTCTAAACATAACCTAAAGTAACATAATCTTATCTAACCTAAAGTAGCATAACCTAAAGTAACTTAGCCTTACTTAACTTAATCTAAAAGAACATAACCCTACTTAACATAACCTAAAGTAATATAATCTTACTTAACCTATTTTAAAGTAACATACACTAAACTAAAATAGAATAATCTAAAATAACCTTACCTTACATTTATTTTTATTATAAAACTACTTTTAATTATTAAAAATTATAAATTTTTATTATTAATAACTCATTTTTCTGCTAAATTTCTAAAAGAAAAACTATAAAAATTATTTTAAAAAATATTTTTTCCCTATCATTTTTTTGACAACACAATATTTCTGAATGAAGGAGGAAAAAAAATAGATTCGATAAGAATAAAAAGGTCAATTTAGATATTGTATATATATATATATATATATATATATATATATATACATATATAGAGATGCGATTTAGAGTGATTCTTGGAATTTCATTGGCTGTGAAAAATCTTTATATTTGAAAGATTGTTCAACATATTGAAATAATAGTGTGAGGTGGAGGGTATAAGATTCCATGGAAAAAGTGAATATATTGCCAAACTTCTTTCAATGGAGATGGTTGTAAGGTTACAGAGAGAGAGAGAGAGATAGAGAGAGGGCTGAAAAGAGGGCCAGTTTTTTGCATGGGGGTTGCTCGAGACAAAATCCTGGCGACTTTAGTCTCTATCTCTCTCTCTCGAAAACGAAGAAGAAAAAAACCCGTGTTTCAAACTTTCACAGACTTTAACAGTTGAGAAATCGTCTCCGCAAATATGTCTCTCGATTCAAAGAACATAAATCTCACTTCGCACCACAGTTATTCATTTTTTGCTATGTTCTTTTTTTGTCCCATGTAAAAATTATTGTCATTGTTATTTTTATTATTATTATTATTATTATTATTATTATTATTATTATTATTATTATTATTATTATTATTACATAAAATAATATAAATTTATAAATTTAATTAAAATTTTTATTAAAATAAAAAACTTTAAAAAATAACTAATTAAAATTTGATAGAAAATAAAAAGAGTTTTTTTTAAAAAACTAGAAAAGACATTTTTATTCAAAAATATCACAAGCATTCGCTTACTGATGATACCAAACAAATTTATATTTGAATAAAAATAAAAAAAAAAAAGGATTTTTTGAAAACCAGAAAAGACATTTTCATTTAAATTTTAAAAATATTATAATCACTTGCAGATGATGCCAAACAAATTTATAATTGAATACAAAAAAACAATGATTTTTGAAAACTAGAAAAGATATTTTTATTTTAAAAATATTATTATTTTTTTGTAACCTTAAAAAAAATATATTTAAAAATTAGAAATTTGAAATTATCGTAAAAAAACAAAATTAGATTTTTAATTTTTTAAAAAAATATTGGTAAACATTAAAATTTGTTTTGAGAAAATAAATTAAATTTTTTTTGTTAAAATTAGAATTATTTTTTTCGAATAAAAGAAAATGTTAATATTTACTTTTTTTTTGCTAAACATTACTTTAAAGGCAGTGAATTAGGCAAATTATAATTTATAATATATACATCTATATACAATAATAAAAGACAGGTTCAATTTAGAGACAAGCGACGATGAATTGAAGAAGCAATGACGCTTTGCTATATGACAATGGCGGGCGGGGGGAGATTGGTCGATATATATAGGGGAGGAATGGTTTTACAGCAAAAGCGTCACGCTAAATCTCCAACGCATTGTTCGCACCCCTCTCATCCTTCATTTTCCATTTGCGATCCCTCCGATTCCACCCGCAATGTTCCCGTTTCACCTTCTTTTTTTTTTTTTATTCCCCTCTCATCTCCAGTGTGAACGATTTTTTTTCGCTTCCCCTTTCTCAACTAGCGACAAAAAAAATCAAAAATTGTAAAAAGACAAAATTTTTTTTCCAATTATTAAAAAAGTACAATTTTTTGGAGGAAAAAAAGTAAAATGGAGAGAAAAATGTGAAACGAAATTTTATATTGTAAAGAGAATTACGAACAAAAGAATAAGAGAAGGAAAATATGATTTTTCGAAAACCACCCTTGGGACATGGAAATTAATAAAGTTCTGATCATTTTCAATATAAAGAGGATTTTCAAACGTCATACTAAATATATATATATATATATGGGAAATGATTTACGGATTTCTTGGATATGGATGACGAATCTGATTTTTTGTGGTCGAACGATCATCATTGTAATCGTATGATTTTCATTTGAAAAGGGAAGAAAGCGTTTGTGTGTGTATATATATATAGTTACAGTAGATAGCTCCATTAAGAAAATGATCGAGAGAATGATAAAGCGCGATTTAAATTATTAGGAGATTTTTAATATTAATGGTTCTGAATTAGCGAATTTATTTTAAAATAAAAAATTATTTTCTCTTTTATAGATGCAAAAAGATATAGGAATTATTTAAATATTCCCACCGCTGTCACCTAATGAAATTTTTGAAAAATGTAGGTGTCAGCGGTGGGATTGATAAAAATAATAATTTTCTTCTACTTATCATAAAACTGCGTTTTTTCGTTTCGCTATAGGAAAAAAATTCCATTAGAAATGTTAAAAGTTGCCTTGCAATTCGAATATTTCCTCCGCTATCATATAATGAAATTTTTTTAAAATGCAGGTGACAGCGGTGGGATTAGTAAAAATAATAATTTTCTTCTACTGATCACAAAACTGCGTTTTCTTCGTTTCGTCTTGCGAAACTAAATTTCGTTAAAAAATTTCTTGCAATACAAATATTCCCAACGCTGTTATCTAATAAAATTTGCGAAAAAAGGTTAAAGCGGTGGGATTAAGTAAAATATTATTTTTCTTTTATTGATCATATAACTGCGTTCGATTAGTTTCATTTTGCGATTAAAATTTCATTACAACAGTTGAACTTTTCATTGCAATTCGAATATTCCCACCACTGTCACCAAATAAAATTCTCAATAAAATATACAGGTGACAGCGGTAGGATTAATTAAAGTAATAATTTTCTTCTATTGATCATAAAACTGCGTTCTTTTAGTTTCAATTCACGAAAAAAACTTCGTTATGAATGTTAAAAATTTCCTTTCAATTCGAATATTCTCACCGCTGTCACTAAATAAAATTCTCAAAAAAGATTTAGATGACAGTGGAGGGATTAAAATAAAATATTAATTTTCTTCTACTGATTATAAAACTGCGTTTTTTTGTGTTTCACCTTGCGAAAAAAATTTTATCACGTTAATTATTTTCTCCCAATTTGAATATTCTCTCCGCTGTCACCTAATGGAATTTTAAAAAAATTAAGTCAGGTGACAGCGGTGGGATTAATTAAAATAATATTTTTCTTCTACTAATTATAAAACAGCGTTTTTTCATTTCGTCGTACAAAAAAAATTTTTGCTGACGAATATTATTATTTTTTGAAAAATTAAAATTTCTTTGCAACTATTTCCGGAAAAATAATTACAGATCTAAAAATAGCAATAAAAAGTTTCTTTAATGTATTAACAAATTTAAAAAAAAGACTTGTAGTTTATTTTTTTTTTCTTAAAACAAAAATTTAATTTAGCAATGAATATTTGGAAATATACATGTACGGTAAATACTCATGGTTATCTAATTCAATTTAGCAATATCCATCGCCCTATTGTGAGAATAAATGATTACCTTTCTAGATACGAAGTTATCTGGCCTCGCGGGACGCGTAAATTGCTATTACGCCATCCACGCGGCCCCCATGATGGTGGGATGCAAGAGGGGTTTCACAGTCACGCCCTCGTCCCGGCACTTAATTATTAATTATCTCCCAAAACTTAATGGCGATATCGTTATGGCAGTTATCGAAGATTCACGATAACGTCGTGACGCGAGCGACCATCCAACCGTGAAGGGATCGTCAAACTCTCCAGAGAGGACTCACCCGTTACCTAAAAAAACACTGGTTATTAATCAACTTATCATCTCTACATAATTAAAAAATTATCTCAAAATTTAGTCATTTACTTTTAAAATATCTTTATAATTTTGTAAATAATTATTTTTTTATGGATAAAATTTCGCTTTTTTTGAAGTGCGATAAAAAAAATTATTTTTTTGTGACAGCGGTGAGAATTATGACGCTTTAAAATTGGAAAAATTTTCTTCTACTTGTCATAAAACTGCGTTTTGTTATCTTATGATAAAATCACAATTTTCAAAAATAATTTATCTCCAAAATAATTCCTTTCTTGTGTTGCATAAAATTTTGTCATTTTAGAATTGGAATGAAAAAATTTCAGAGCACTGAGATTAATAATGACACAACAATGGAATTAATAGTTAAATAATACAAATTTTTCTTCTACTGATAAAAAAACTGCGTTCTTGAATTGTGATGATAAAAACATTGGAATTTGCCGGAACTAATTTTATTATTAATCACCAAATCCTTTTATTTCTTAAATAAAATTTATTATTTTTAGAACTGCAATACAAGACCTCGTTTATAGTGACAGCGGTGGGATGAATAATAACACTCTAAAACATTAAATAATTTTTCTTCTATTAATCATAAAACTGCTTCTTTTATTTATCATGTTAAAACAAAAAAAACTTGTTCATGGTGACAGTGGCGGGATTTATATTGATAATTAAAAATTTTTCTAATTTTTCAAAACATTCAAAATTATTCTTCTACTGATCATAAAACTGCTGTTTCACTTACCATTTACCATTGAAAACATAAAAGGGTTTTTTGAAAACCAGAAAAAACATTTTTATTTAAACTTTAAGAATATCAGAATCACTTGTTAATGATGTTAAACAAATTTACTTTTTGTTAGAAATTAAGAATGAAAGATTTTTTGAAAACTAGAAAAAACATTTTCATTTAAATACTGCAAGGGTAAAATTATTTTTCCATTGTAAATGATCTGACGGATAGATTTGTATATAAATCGTATATGCAGTTGACTGAAGAGTCATGAGGAGAGAATACAATGACCAGTGAGACAGGAAAAATTGTCCTTGTCATCATTCCCCATTCCGAGGATGGGGAACGAATGAATAGATCGACGAGCGTGGTCGGTTGTCTGAAAATCACACCCCGGTAAATTGACCCTCTGTTACTAAATACCTCCCTTTGACGCCTCGATTTGGGGTAAAGAGGTGTACCGACAGCCTGTCATGATTTTTTGTCTCTGATATATTTTCACCGTTTATAATAATATATGAAATGAGACCTTCAACATCAAATTCTGACAGTTTCATATTTTCCTTCCTGACGAATGACTTTCTAATTACATTGACAAATCACAGCTGCCCACCCACATTTTTTCCATCATGTCATTTAAATTACAATTTTCAAATTTTTTTTTTAGATTCTCTTCAGTTTTGAGAATTAATTTATTAACCAATAACATCTTGGACCCAGGGGATTTATCTTTTCAATTTCATATATTATATCCTCGTGCGGTTTTATGACTATAAAACAAACAGAGGAGCAAAACCACCACCACCACCACCGATAAAGGGCTTTAACAGCAGTGAAGGATAAAACTAAAAAATAATATCTAACTCGAAGGAATAGCATTTGGATCACACTTGTGTGTGTATAGGTTTATTTCCAGAAGGTTTTTTTTTTCTTTTTGGGATGAAAACGTATGGTATGGGGAGTGTATAGTGTAACCAGCGTGCGATCCCTGACACGTGCCAAAGATTAATGTGTTTTGATTTTTAGACTTCACATTATACCCGCGCCCCATAAGCCTTCCGTACATTGTGTGTACCTATATTTGGCAATCCCCTACTCGAGTAGCCATTCAGCAGAGAAAATATACACCCGAGACAACCCGGATCAGTGAGATAAGAGCGAGGACGCTCACTTAGTCCTTCGTTTACTGTTATTAAAACAAATTCGCCCAAAAAAAAGAGCACGTGGGAATGTCCATCAGGAAGTATATTGTAATTTTTAATCTCACTTAATAGCGTCAGTTTTTAATAAAAGTAAAAATATTTATTCTAATTTAAGAGTTTAGTGCGACAATTTTCTTCTACTGATTATAAAACTGCTTTTCTAAACTGTAATTCATATTACAGCATAAGATATTAAAAATCTGTTTGCATGTATTTTATAAAATTTTGCCTTTTTAGAACTGCTATAAAAAAAATTCCAACATATAGTGACAGCGGTGGGATTAATAATGACAATTTAAAATATTAGGAACAATTTTCTTCTACTGGTCATAAAACTGCTTTTTTGATTTAAGATAATAAAAACATGAAAATTCCCCCAAAAAAATGTTGATTCATCCTCCAAGTAAATTAAAAATATAAAAAGGTGTATTTTACAATTAGAAGCCATTTTTGTAATTACATTTGAAAATATCAGAATCATTTTGATGATGATGGCAAATAAAATTATGTTTGATAAACAATAAAGAAAGGGTTTTTAGAAAAACCAGAAAAGACATTTTTATTTAAATTTCATAAACAACAGCTTATGATGCTAAAAAGATGTTCAGTTGTTCGTGAACAGTGTAAATATTTTAGGGAGTATAAAAAGTAAGTTTTATAAATTATTATTTATATTTATTAATATTAAATTATTTAAATTCAAATCAAAATTTGATAGAAAATAAAAAACTTTTTTTTGAAAACCAGAAAAGACATTTTCATTTTTAAAAATATCATAATTACTTGCTGATGATACCAAAAGAACAACTTAACATTTACATCATTTAATAATTGATCTGCAATTCAAAATTTCCGTACAGTGACATCGGTGGAATTAATAATTAAAACATTCAATATTTTTCTTCTACTAATCATAAAACTGCTTTTTCGATTTTGAAATGATAAAACACAAAAATTTTGAAGCACATAATTTGATTAATTATCTTCTTTGATAAAAAAAACAGGATTTGTAAAGACAATTTAATAATTGAACTGCAATTTTTCATATGGTGACAGCGGTGGGATTAATAATGCCACTAAAACACTTAGAAAAAATATCTTCTACTGATCATAAAACTGCGTTTTGTCATGATAAAAATAACATCTTTCCTGATGTTTTTCAAGTTTACAAAAAAAAATTTAATTTTTAATTTTAAAAAGTCAAATATCAGAATTAACATAACATCAAAGAATTTTCGTCTCTATGAGCTATATATATATGCTTGTTATTGGAATGAGAAAAGAAGAAGCAAATTAGCAGCACACTGGAAAGAAGTCACTTTTTAAAAAAATAAAAAAAACAGAAAGAAAGAAAGGGTTTTTACAGCAAGGACCATATAAAACCTTCGGTTTATACTTCAGTTGGGTCCTTCGAGTCGCAATTAGCGAGTGTCGCTCGCGTAAAGCACCTACTTCCCTGCGATTTAATCAACGGTTAGGTACGTCGTCGAAGTCCTCCCCGTGCGCCATTAATTCCTTTAGCCATGAACCGACTACTCTCTCTCTCTCTCACTCTTTCTCTTTATTTCTTTTCTCTCTTCTTTTGCCAAAATAACAAACCTCTCCTCTACGTGAGAGTCGTTGGAAAGATACAAGAACGATAAAATCACGAGGGACGTTACTTTAGGCACGGGTGGGATGGTTTGGTCGAGTGGGTGGGTTTTTTGTTGGAATGAGAGAAAAACGAGGGTTTATATATATATATATATATATATATATATATTTAAGGATGTGACGGTGAATTTTGTCTGACTGCGCGCCCTCTATTGCTACTAGGGTTGAAATTGGAATGAGAGAGGGAGGGAAGGAATAGCAATTAAAAGTATCTGGCACAATCTTCCTTAAACTTCTTCTTCTTCTACTTGCTTCTTGGCTTCTCTTTAGTTTGAGAGAAGGCATTATTAAAACGCGCCGTCGGCTGCAAACCACTACACCCCCCACCGAAAAGAGTCGAAACTACCCCATTCCTCCATTGGTAACTCAACGTTTTCAACTCTTTTGCATAGAAAATGTGAACCACGTCGAATTACAACTTTGGTATAAGAAATTGTGTCCTTCCAAAAGTTTTTTCTAACCAAAAAGATAATTAAAAATTTCATATAATTAAATTTTTTTCGTTCTGACTTTACTTTTTCTACATGGAGAAAAAAAGTTAGCTTATGTAACAAAATCCCGCCGCTGTCACCATAAACAATTTTTTTTGTCTTAACATGGTAAATCAAAATAGCAGTTTTATGATCAGTAGAAGAAAAATTTTTAATGTTTTAGATTGTCATTATTAATCCCACCGCTGTCACTATACGAAAAATTTTTAATTGATCTTCAATTATTAAATTGTTTTTGCAAATTCTAATATTTTTTTTATTATGACAAAGCAAAAATGCAGTTTTATAATTAGTAGAAGAAATTTATACTTAATGTATTATATAATTAATATTAATCTAATGATTAATAATTTGTTTTCATCAGCAAGTGATTCTGATATTTTTAAAATTCAAATGAAAATGTCTTTTCTAGTTTTGAAAAATCCTTTTTTTTGTTTTCTATTAAACATAAATTTGTTTGGCATCATCAACAAGTGATTCTGATATTCTTGAAGTTTAATAAAAATGTCTTTTCTGGTTTTCAAAAATCCCTTTTTATATAGATAAATATTATAATAGATAGTTTAGCAAATATCTATTAGCTGCAATAGCAAATAACTTGCTGTATCTACTAAATAGTTAGCACAACCAGCTAACTGATTTGAGCTAATGCATATTTGCTGCTACAGCTAAATCATTTTTCTCCGTATAATAATATATTGAATTGTTGAAAAAATAAAAAGTTAAGAAAACTCATTAGTGATGCAATTATTTGTTATCAAGAATTTCGAAAATGAGAGTAAGAGAAAGAGCTATATTGACAAGAGAAAGAGAGAGAGAGACAAATGAAGAAATGGGGGTAAAGAAAATACCAACTTCCAAGAAAGGGGTTTCTCTCTTCGAAGTAATCCTGGCACGAAAGACCGGGAATGAGATGAAAATACCTGCAGAGTTAGGAGAGAGGTCTTAGAGACCTCTCAACGAATCTCATCCCCCTTTTCTTGTTCGTACTCGAAAATCCCACAGCTCGTTCCACCTTCTTCGAAACTGAGGCTGCAAATAAGACAAGGAGTCTTTATTATAATACCACAAGTAATACTCGTCTCACAAGCCACGCGGAGAAGCTTTCATTAACAAGGATTTCGAAGAATTTGTAAATTCCCATTTTAATCCCTATCGTGTGATAATTTTTGATACATTTTTAAAAGCAAACATTCTGTTAGCAAAAACTCATTTGAAAAAAATATTTTCATTAATAAATTTTTAGATTTTGCAAAAAAAAAACAATTTTTCCTAACAACGTTTTTTTGTTTTTGATTTTAAAAAAAGGAAGTCCTGATCTCGTTTGGGTAGTGCTTTGCCCTCGGCTTTGATTTCTTCTCTCGAGATCGAGCTCGAAGAGTGAACTGGAAAGAGAGAAATTGGGAAGGGAGAGAAAACCATGGAGAGTGAGCGATATTTACATGCGATTTGCATACTAGTTGATCCCTATTGCTTCCATCTCCCAACAATCCGAGGGACGACAGACCCCGAGCCTAACCTCTCTATCACACTTCTCTTTCCTCTTTCTCATCCCTTGCTTCTCTCATTTCCTCCTTTCAGCATCTAATTCGTACACATATATCGTCAAGCACAGATTCAACAATCTTCTAATTCACACTTCCATCCTACCAAAAAACGAATTTAAATCATCAAATTTAAATCATCAAAATCAACTATTTTTTTTATCTTTTCTATATTACTTAACATTTTTAAGAGTATTTTTACTCTCTTAAGATAAAATAAAAAACTTACCGTATATGGTGATGGTAGAAAAAATAAATACCAGTTGAGAAAACGTGACAAGAAGAAAAAGAATGATAATGAGTCGAGAGAGAAAGATAAACCGGAAGTCCTGGGAAGATTGGTTCGATCTCTTAGCTTGCATCTAAAAAGGCAGGCAAGATCAACACACACACACACACACATAGGAGACATGATGATGTCTTTATCAAAGACAGGTTAGGTAGCTGGATACTCTCTTGTATGGACAAAGAAAGATAACCGTGTGAAGGAACACATACAGATGAACAATCGTGGTCTCGAAAGTGTGCGAATACAGGCGCCATGTGACCGAGAGCAACGACGGTGAGGTTCAGCCAGGTCAACCAGTCACGGAGTTAATTAGAGTGCTCTGAAAGCTCACGTGGCACGAGACTCAGATATCAATCTCTTTCTCTCTTCTTTGCTGTGAGTAATACTCTCCTCGCGCTGGATCGCAAGACGAAACATCGTTCTTGGACTTGCATTCTAGACCTGACATTAAAATTCATGAAAAAAAATTTTCAACACTCGACAAAGAAATTATTTTTTTTTAGTGTGACAGGTCATAGAAAGAAGAGCAGTTTTATGATCAGTTGAAGAAAATTGATGCTTATTATATAGTTTTCGTCTTTTCAGTATCTAAAAACCCTTTTTTGGATTACTACAACACTATTTATATTTTTAATGATAGATTATTTTTTTACAGCTAAATTATTTTATCATGGCAAATTATTATTATAGCAGTTTTATGATCTGTAGAAGAAAATTTATGTTGCCGGTAATTTTTTGTCTTGAATCGTAAATTATTTTAAAGTAAATTTATCATGAAAAGCCTAAAGAGCAGTTTTATGATCAGTAGAAGAAAATTAACGCTGATCGTAATTTTTGACTTTTTAGTATCCAAAACATATTTTCTATTTTTAAGAACACCATTTACGTCTTACACCTTCATCTTTAAATATTCGAAGTTTCGTTCGTAAAGTAGAAATATTTTTAAATTAATTTGTTCTGGCATAATTAGCAAGTGATTCTAAAGAAATAAAAATGTCTTTTCTAGTTTTTAAAATGCCTTTTTTTTCTATAAAATTTTATTTGAATTGAAATTTACATTATGACTTTTCTGATTTTCAAATAACCCTTTTTTATTCTTCATCGAACATAAATTTGTTTGTTTTCATCAGCAAACGATTTTGATATTCTCAAAATTTTAATGAAAATGTCTTTTCTAGTTTTCAAAAATCCTTTTTTTTATTTTCTATCAAACATAAATTTGTTTTGCCTCATCAACAAGTGATTCTGATATGCTTAAAGTTTAAATAAATATGTCTTTTCTGGTTTTCAAAAATTCCTTTTTATATTTTCGATTCAAGATAAATTTGTTTGGCGTCGTCAGCAAGCGATTGTGATATTTTTGAATGAAAATGTCTTTTCTGGTTTTCAAAAACCATTTTTCTATAAAATTTCATTTAAACTGAAATTAATATTAAGTTCTTCTATTTACATAAATGAATAATAATAATAATAATAATAAAATATTAATAAAACTTACTAGAATCACAAAAATATTTACACTGTCACACTTCACGAACTACTGAATATTTTGTTAGCATCATCAGCAAGTGATTCTGGTATTTTAAAAGAAATGAAAATGTCTTTTCTGGTTTTCAAGAAACCCTTTTATGTTTTTAATGGTAAATTGTAATTGAAAAAGCAGTTTTATGATCAGTAGAAGAAAATTTTTTAACGTTTTAGATTGTCATTATTATCCCACCGCTGTCACTAAACGAAAATTTTTAACTGCTGTTCAAATTATTAAATTGTTTTTGCAAATTTTTATGTTTTTTATTATGACAAAGCAAAAAGCAGTTTTACAATTAGTAGAAAAAATTCAAACTTAATGTTTTAAATTATTATTAATCCCACCGCTCTTTCTATTGACAAGTTTTTTATTGCAGTTCTAAAAATACAAAATTTTATTCAACAATGAAAAAAATTACTTTTGGGATTAATATTCAAATTATTTCCAGCAAATGTTCGTGTTTTATCATACCAAATTAAAAAAGCAATTTTTTGATTAGTAGAAGAAAAAGTTTCAATGTTTTAATGTCATTATTAATCCCACCGCTGTCACCGTAAATACGTTTTTTATTACAGTATTAAAAAGACAGAATTTTTAGAAATCTCTTTAGATTTTCAATACTTTGCTCTATAGATGGCAAAGTACAAGAGCAGTTTTGTAATCAGTAGAAAAAAAATGTATGTTGCTAGCAAACTTTTCTCTTTCCAATATCTAAAACCCCTTTTTCAACAATACTATTTGTATCATCAATGGTAAAATCTCAATGGTATAATTAAAACAGCAGTTTTATGATCAGTAAAAAAACAATGCAACTTTAACGAAATCTTCCAGCGGAAGTTGCCAAAAATATTCCCGTTAACATCCAAAGAGCAGTTTTACGATCAGTAGAAGAAAATTTCTTGATGGTAATTTTTGTCTTTTCTGTACCTAAAACTATTTTTTTCAACAACACCATTTCACATCCTAAATGATGTTTCTTTTGAAAAAATAATGTTTCTCAACAAATCAATCATTAATGGATACCTTAAAAAACCAAGCAGAAATATTTTTCAAAATCCCTCGGGTGCGTTTGGAAAGAAATAACGAGTGGTGTAATACTGTGATTGACGCTTGCTTTCAGAATCGCTGAGAGCAATTGGCGGGACTTGAAAGGCAAATAGAACTTGGTTGTTGAGTTTCGCAATCACTCTGTCGCGACAGATCAGCCGACAGTGCTCGATGGTGTTTCGTCTCTCGGTGTTTCGTTAATTAAAACGAACGAACGGGTTAATTTTATGCGGGTGGCAAACGACCAGGCGTGCATGGCTTTCCCATTACGGGCGGTCTCTCCCGTCCATCGCTGTTTCTGTCTCTCCACTACTGCTGCTACATTCTACTATATATATATATATATATATATATATATATACACTGGCAGAGACCATTGTGTGTTTTAGTTACATGATCGCTGTATTTAAAAAAAAGAATTATTTTTTTCAAAATAAATCACAAAAATTAAACAATTATAACCAGTCAACGATTGAAAAAAAAAGGATTAGGATTTAAAAAAATGGTTGTTAAAAGTTATGGAATGGGAGAAAAATAATAATCTCTTGGGGAAGTTAAGATTTTACGAGGCGGACATAAATCCGAGGCGTCGCGGCGTCTTGGTTAATGGTTATTAATTTGAGTCACTATTTTTTTTTCTTGCCCGTTAGACTTGGAAGCCATTCGCGGATTTTGTTGCTCTTTACGCACGTTATACTTGTGTTGAATAGAGTCGAAAGAACTCTCGACCGACGCCCATTTAATGTGCCGAGAAAACAGTGATACACTGTTTATTGCCAACAGCTCGGCAGAATTTTTGATCACACCACACAAAAGTCGTATTCCCTTTCTTTTAAGTTCTGTTGCACCCTCTTTCTTCACCTCTTTAAAATACATCATCTTAACGCTTTTATCTCACAATCCCAAACAAATTCAATGGAAAATAATTTTCTTCTTTTTGAAAGATGATAAATCTGTTGGAATTAAGTTTTATTAGAGATATTATGTGTAAAAGAACTGAAATTTAAAATAAAATTGGTGTTTATTATTTTTAGTGTTCAAACACCTGTTTTTTGTTTACAGAAACACACGAATGGTAAATTATTATTTTAAAGATTTAATTATTTTATTCTGACAAACTAAAACGCAGTTTTATGAACAGTAGAAGAAAATCGACGTTGCTGGTAATTTTTTTTGCAAAAAAAAACTATGATTTTATCATAAAAAGACAAAAAAAGCTGATTTATGATGAATAGAAGAAAATTTATGTTGTTGGCAATTTGTGTCTTAATTGATAAATTATTCTTTGCAAATTTTTATGATTCTATTAATAGAATCTAAAGGAGCGCAGTTTTGTAATTAGTAGAAGAAAAATTAACGTTGCTCGTATTTTTTTTATTTAACTGGGAAATTATTTTGGAAAAAATTTATGATTTTATCATGAAAAGCCAAAAGAGCAGTTTTATGATCAGTAGAAGAAAATTGATGTATATTATAGTTATCTTTTTTCAGTATCAAAAACCCCTTTTGTGATTGAAAAAACACTATTTACATTTTGAATGATAAATTACTTTTATAAAGCTTAATTATTTTATCCCAAACCATTAAAGTAGTTTTATGATTAGTAGAAGAAAATTTATGTTCCCAGTATTTTTTGTCTAGAATAGTAAATTATTTTAAAAAATAGCAATGATATTTTTGGAATTTAAATCAAAATGTCTTTTCTGGTTTTTAAAAATTCTTTTATTTATTTTTTTATCAAACATAAATTTGTTTGGCATCATCAGCAAATGATTCTGATATTTGTGAAGAAATGAAAATGTCTTTCCTAGTTTTCAAAAAAACCCTTTTTTTATTTCCTATCAAATTTTATTTAAATTGAAATTTACATTATGTCTTTTCTGATTTTCAAAAAAAAACCCTTTTTTATTCTCCATCAAACAAAAATTAGTTTGTTTTCATCAACAAGCGATTCTGATATTTTTGGAAATTAAATAAAAATGTCTTTTCTAGTTTTCAAAAATCCTTTTTTTTACTCTGTATTAAACATAAATTTGTTTGGCAACATCAGCAAACGTTTCTGATATTTTTCAAATGCTTCTGCTATTTTTGAACAAAAATCTCTTTTCACGTTTTGAAAAAACAATTTTTTTTTATTAAATTTTATTTAAACTGAAATGAAAATTAAGTTCTTATGTGTAAATAAATTAATAACAAAAATAAAAGTTACTTTCTAGAATCACAAAAATATTTACATTGTCACACTTCACGAACAACTGAACATATTTTGTTTGGCATCATCAGCAAGTGATTCTGGTATTTTAAAAGAAATGAAAATGTCTTTTCTGGTTTTCAAGAAACCCTTTTATTTTTCTAATGGTAATTTGTAATTGAAACAGCAGTTTTATCATCAATAGAAGAAATTTTTTAAACGTTTTAGATTGTCATTATTAAACCCACCGCTTTTACTAAACGAAAATTTTTAATTACTGTTCAAATTATTAAATTGTTTTTGCAAATTTTTATGTTTTGCATTTCTGATATTTTTGGAAATTAAATAAAAATGTCTTTTCTGGTTTTCTAAAAACCCTTTTTTTTCTTTTCTATCAAACATAAAGTTTTGCATAATCAGTAAGTGATTCTTATATTTTTAAAATTTAAATGAAAATGTCTTTTCTGGTTTTCAATAAAACCTTTTTTTTTATTTTCTATCAAATTTTATATAAAATTAAATTTAAATTGAGTTTTTGAATTTAAATAATTTAATTAGTAAAAATAATAATAGAATATAAATAATAATTTTAAAAAACTTGTTAGAATCGCTAAAATATTTACATTATCACACTTCACGAACCAACTGAACATTTTATTTGGCATCATCATCAATTTTCTTCTACTGATAATAAAAGTGCTCTCTATTTTTATCTGTAACGATAAGAAAATCATAAATCTTGACAAAAATAATAACAATTTAAGTTGTTGATTAAAATCTTTCTTAACAAATACCCAGTATGCACTAATGTTTTTTTTTGTAAATTCATTTCAAGATTTTTTTCGTGTGTACCTAGAGTAACGTGGAAAAATTATCTCTCTCTCTATCTCTCTCCTACTTCCGAGTGATTCTCGTGAATTTCTCGAGCGCAGTTCCGTCGCAGAGGACGCACTGGTGACAAATTTATGAGAACCTGGGACCTCTTTCTCTTCATATAACTCATGGACCCCGAGACCTGCAGACTCCGTTGGATGACGTTCCACTTGGATATCATATGAAACAAAACAGATAAAATGGACGCGCGCGGAAAAACAGCGGAGTACCAAAAGGGATAGAAAAATTTTATACCAAAATTAAACGAGTACTCCTGCGAAGAGTAGAGAAAAAAAGTAAAGCACTGGAAAATGAAAAAGAAAACGAGAGAGGAGAAAGAAGAAGAGAGATAGGCACACCCAAAAACTAGAAAGACAAATGTTAGGGAATGGGAAAGTAGTTTCTATATATGTGTGTGTGGGAAGCAGAAGAAGTATCTATAAGCTCATAAATCTGAGAGATGGGTAAGGGAGTGTGTGACGCAAGGAAAATGGAAGGAGGGCCACTCGCATAAATTTACAGAACGTATCATAATAATAATAATAAAAAGCAGAAAACGACTCTTGTCCGAAGAGAAAAATTGTTTTGACTTTCGCCTCCTCATTTTTTTTTCTTCCTATTTTATATTCTAGAGCAATTATTTGTAAATATCTTCCATTAGTCTTCAAATGATTCTGCCAACAAAGAAAGAAAAAAGAATTTTTTATCAAGTACTTTTTACTGATATATTTTTCCTTCTCGTTATTTTCCAATTTGTTTGGCTTTCTTGGAACTCGAGAACTGAAAATATTTTTACGCCAGAAAGAAACGAGAACCCACAATGAACGCGCAGATCTATCAGTGGGTAATATGCAAATTTTGTGGGGACGGATTCGATAGGGCGAGGATAGAGAGAGAGAGAGAAAGAAAAAAAAATTGAAGAGGAAAGAGTCAAGTTCGTGGGGTGATTAGCAGAACAAAAAAAAACTTGATAGAACTACAACCCAAATTGGTAGTAAATTGGCAAAAAGTGAGAAAAATTTCGTTAATTCCAATCACGTCTTCAATGACAAAAAAAAAATTTTTTTTTTTTCTTTAATTACAATTTTCACTGCAAATATTGTTTTCATGTATTGGTTTTTGAGAGAGAGTTGATTTTTTGTGACCCGTGAAGCGTAGGAATTACTGGGTTTCGCAAAATGTAGGCGCGCAAAACAACAGAGGGATCAAACGAGCGAACGCTTATGGGATCAGCGATCTGAAAACGTTGTGTTGTTTCAGGTGAGGTGGCTCTCACGCGCCGACTGGTTTTCCGCCATTTGAAAACGCAAACCGTCAAAACTGTGCGCGAAATTATTTTCCTTTTTTCCGCGAGGTCACGTTGCAAAAAAAAAAATAAAAAAAAAATCACCCCCATGTTATCAAAAGATCAAAAGCGTGTGCAAGTAAAATTCATATTCTCGAATTTCAGGAAAACAATTTCTCTACAAATTATTATATAGATGTGAATTAACAGTGTGCAAATTGTTTTTCATTCTTCGTAGAAGGAAAAAAGAAATAACTTCCATACTTTACATTGTATTTGAAGTTATCGATTGTTGGAAATCTGATGTGAGAATTCCTTCGCACTTTCGCCCTTCGTGTTCGGGTTGGTGAAAGAGAGAGAGAGAGAGAGAGAAAAGAGGTATAATATCGGTAGTCGGTAGCGTGCCACTAAGTACAACCATTTCTACGTACACGTTGTAGGTAAATGGACCGGTGAAATAATGGCTAGTATTTAGGCACTTATCTCCACGGTCGATCTTTTACGTCTAAAAGAGTGACAAATGGCACACCCTGAAACTATTTCATAGATGATGGCGAAAATGTTGTATATATATATATCATTTTTTTTCATCTGTCATTTTGTTATTGAAATAAATAATTTGCAAATCAACGGAAAATTATATTTTTTAATTTATATTACCTTTGAATTGTAAGATGAACAAGAAAATAAAATCTAGTAAATAATTTATTAGAAATTATAAACATTAATTTTCTTCTATTGATTATAAAACTGTTGTTTTGGCTTTTCATAATGACATTAATATTTAACGAAATAATTTACCATTTAAAAGAAAAATTATTAGCAACCTCAATTTCCTTCTACTGATAAAATAGAATTTAATAGAATATTAAAAAATGGTTTTTTGAAAACTAGAAAAGACATTTTCGTTTAAAAATATCAGAAGCATTCGAAAAATATCAGAATCGCTTGTTGATGATGTAAAACAAATGTATGTTTGATAGAAAGTAAAAAAGGGTTTTTAGAAAACCAGAAAAGACATTTTTATTCAATTTCCAAAAATATCAGAATCGCTTGCTGATGATGTCAAACAAAATTAATTTTCAGATGTTCATGAATTATACCAGTATAAATATTTTAGCGACTTTAGAAAGTAAGTTTTATAAATTATTATTTATATTTTATTTTTATTATTAAATTATTTAAATTTAAAAATTTGATAAAAAATAAAAAAAGGGCAATTGTTTTGATTGGTATTATCAGCAAGTGAGTGTAATGTTTTTGAAATTTAAATAAAAATGTCTTTTCTGGTTTTCAAAAAAGCCTTTCTTTATTTTCATTCAAAAATTAATTTGTATGATATTTATAGTAAGCGATTATGTTTTTTTTCGAAAGCGTCTGATTGTTTTGAATTAAAATGTCTTTTCTGGTTTTCAAAGAACTTGAATTTGAATAATTTTTGACAAAAAATTTATCATTCTTTTATCATGACAGATCAAAGTAAAGAGCAGTTTTATGATTAGTAGAAGAAAATTAAAATGGACGGAAGTTTTTGATAGAAGAAAGTCATTTTCGTCTTCTCAGTTTCTAAAAACCTCTTTTTCTTTAACAAGAACACTAAACTTACATTTAAAATGTGTTTTCTGGTTTTCAGAAATCATTTTATATTTTCTAACAAATTTTTATTTAAATTAAAATTTAAATTGAGTTTCCACATTTTAATAATTTAATTAGTAAAAATAATAAAATATAAATAATGATTAATAACACTTGCTTTCTAGACTCCTGAAAATATTTACACTGTCACCAAATTTTCTAATTATTCTCAAATGAAAGTAGTCTTAATAGATAAGAAAGTAATGTTTTTGTATTATCTGAATTATTATTTTAACATTTTTTTTTATTTTCTATCAGACATAAATTTGTTTGGCATCATCAGATAGCGATTCTGATATTTTTCGAATGCTTCTGATATTTTTGAATGAAAATGTCTTTTCTGGTTTTCAAAGAAACCCTTTTTTTCTTTTCATTCAAACATAAATTTTTGGTATCATCTGCTTGTGATTGATATTTTTGAAATTTAATTGAAAATTGTCTTTTCTGGTTTTCAAAGAAAACCTTTCTTCTTATTTTCTATCAAATTTTATTTAAATTGACATTATGTTTTTAAATTTGAATAATTTAATGTAATCATAAAAATAAAAATAATAATAGTTTTAATAAAAGATAAATTTAAATAATATTTATTAAAACTTACTTGCTAGACTCACTAAAATATTTACACTTCACTGACTGAACATTTTGTTTGATATCATCAGCAAGTGATTCTGATATTTTTTAAGTATAAATAAAAATGTCTTTTCTGGTTTTCAAAAAAACCCTTTTTTAAATTTCTCTTTAAGATAATTTTTTTTTTTTGGTATCATCCCCGAAAAATAAATTGCAAGAAATAAAAAATATTCTCCAAGGAATTGTTTTAAGGTCTTCAATTTAAAGTTAAAAATATGACAATTGCATCTTTTTTGACAAAGGTTTTTGACAAGATGACAGAAGCAGCGAGAACAGCCGGTGCCTTGATTGCCACCACGATATTCAATGAGTTCCCTTTTCCCCCTTTCTCTTGTAGGGCACCCTCTCACTGTCTTTCTCTTTCTCGTGTGCGCGCAAATACCCACACCATCTCAAAATACACGAACGAAGAAAGAGTGTCCCTCCGTCGTCCATAGAGCCCTTTCTCTCTCTCTCTTTCTCTCTTGTGGCAATGGCTTATAAATATTCAATAGCCACGCGGCCAAGATAAACTAATTAAAACTTAGATCTCGGTAGTCACTTTAGATTTTTACTTACACAGGAAGCATTTCAGCGAGACCGCCCTACCGGAAAAAAGTATACACGACGCACCGCAACCCTATATACTATATATATATATAATACCAAGAGAAGAGGCTGCAATCCGATTTTGAACTCGCGGCCAAAGAAAAAGCTTTACTCTGTACTCTCATTAAGGAAACCAGAAATTCTTTTTCCATCTCACTCTTTCCCACCAAACAAAATCGTATCGTCTCTCTCCAACCATCTCTTGTATTTATATCATCAAGATTTACTGACCAGGGTAAATACCGATCGAGCCACAACTACAAATTAACACCTGTCGTCAATTAACGTTGAAATATAAACAAAATTTTGTTCTTGCAATTTTAAACCAAAAAAAAAGAATCTTATCTCTACAACCACTTCTTCTGATAAGATATAAATCTTGAATTATATTTTCCTTCGCTTAAAAAAAAAGACAATTCTTTAAATAAATACAAAGAGACCCTTCTATATATAGAATTACCGAGTTTTTCGTTTTCCAAAGTATTTTAATTCGGCATTTGTGTATCCTCTCTTCTATACTGGGCGCGATTTCTTTTTACTTCGCGGTTTTTTTTTCTTTCTCTCTTTTTTTCAACTCCAACGAGGTTTACTTAAGATATTAAAGCTCCTCTTTCTTCCGTCTACGCTTTTCTTTCCTCACCCCTCTCTTTTTGGAACAACGCTGCCGTAGTGTAGAGCTACTCTGCATTTTCTTCAACCCAGACTTCGCGTTACGGTGTTTAAGAAAGCTTTATTTAATTTGTAAGCGGATTTTTGCACTAATCAACGGATTTAAGAAGGTTTGCGACAAGATATATAAGAAGAAGAAGAAGAAGATACAGCGAAAGGGAAAAGAAAATCGTGAGCGACAACGGACGACTACTACCGGAGAGCAAAGGCGAAGGACAAGGGAGTCATTTGAATTTATTTTAATTATACTAACGAACAACCCGCACTGAAACGAAGGTCCTAACGAATTATTTGCTCAAATATGATTCCACAGAATCGCTAACGAGGCATCGATCCCATTTTTTGAGGTGTGTTGAAAATTGAAAAAAAATTTTTTTTTTAGAGTAATTTATTATCAAAAAAGACAAGAGATTTAAACCGGCGACGAAAGTAGATTTGAAAATGGCAAATAGTGGTTGTATTACAAGAACGTCGACGACGACGACGAATCAAATTCAACACGGAATATCCGTTTTAGAAATGAGCCTACCACACGGTCTTAAGGCCACGATACCATGATATGGTATATAGTAGCATTGCAGTGTATATATGGAGGTCGGTAATTAATCATTTAGGGTTAGGGGCACATGTGCAAGTCAAGGAAAGAGCAGCCCTCACGCCAAAGGAATAAAAGGCCAACTTCAATGTTTGACGGTGAAAATGTAAAGTGACTAACATCGACCACGACCTCCAATGTTCCGGAATGACTTTAAAGACCCTTATCTTTGGATTTTAACATCGTTTTTGATGTGTGTTTCAAATGAGGCTCTAATTGCTTTTCTACGTACTATAGGAAGTAGAAATAAAAATTATTCTACTACTGAAAAATGAATGTGAAACTATTTTTTTCGGGAACTTTTTTAGTACTATATATGAAAAAAGGTAAAAAAAATTTTCAAGAAAATAAGAATACTATATATGTATAGGTGTGTTCGGTATATTGTTATCGGGATCTTGATTTCGATATAATAGTCACTTTGTGACGGCAATCGTCTTCCGACACGCAAATGCATCACGCGTGCAGTATGTTATATCCACATATGTGTGTAATGTACACACTTTTAAAGAATAAACCCATAGGATTTTTTTTTCTCTTTTTGCGCTGACGCCTATGGCATAATAAAGCCAGTATAACATATAACGATAGCCCACTGATAAAACGTTGGAACGTTTAGGGGATTTAATAACAACAATTATTATAATAGTGGAGTTGACGTTGTTGGAAAATTAAGAACGTTATTATAATAACGATGTTAGCTTTTCTCTGGATTGAGGATATTTTTCATGATTTCTTTTTTAGATTGGCTACTACTAGTACTACTATGAAAATGTCTTTTCTGGTTTTCAAAGAAAACCTTTCTTCTTATTTTCTATCAAATTTTATTTAAATTGAAATTCACATTAAGTTTTTACATTTAAATAATTTACTGCAATTATAAAAATAATAAAAAAAATAAATAATAACTAATAAAATGTACTTGCTAGAATCACGAAAATATCTACACTGACATACTTCGAATATTTTGTTTGTCAATAATTATTATTTGTACAATAATAGTAATAAAGTAATATTTATAATTAATAACTTACCTACTTAATTGACTAAGATGTTCACACTGTCACAAATCGCCAAAAACTGAACATTTTGTTTGGCATCATCATCATCAAATTCGGATATTTTTTAAATTCAAAGAAAAGTGTCTTTTCTAGTTTTCAAAAAAACCTTTTTTTTAATTTTCTATACAAGATAAATTTATTTGGCATCATCAGCAAGTGTTTCTAATATTCCAAAAATATTCTCGTATTCATCATAATTCCATTTGAATTTAATTAATATTTCACCACAATCACGACAAAATAATAATAAATTTTTTTTTCTTCACGGAAGTCACACAAACACCTAATGATGAAGTAATTCCTTTTGTGCTAAGGGATATATATTGCCCCGCAAATAAATTGATGTAGTGTCAACTATAAAGGGTCAATTAACGCCCGGAGAAGGTCGATTTATGCGGGATCAATGAAGGGATCCTGTGTGTATCCTCTATCTCTAACAGGAGTATCCCATAAGTGTTTTCCATGAAAGCTGGAAAGCGCAATAATGAGTGTTCCTAGGGTTTGTGGTACGACCCAAAAAAAAAAGAAAAAAAAAACAAGAATCCTCAGGGATTTCCAAAAGGTTGTACTTGAAATTCTTGAGTTACCCTCAACGTTGACCAATGGAAGTACCCTTTTCTCATTTGCATAGGGCCAACACACCATCATCTCACTTACCACGATATTAAAAATTCAAATTGCAATTGCCTCTAAAATTAAAAGCGCTCTTGAGAACCAAAAAAAAAAGTCTCAGTTAAAAAGGGATATACAAATAAAGATATTTAGAAAAAAATTAATAATAAAAATGTATTTAAGGAAAATATCTATCATAATGAGGTTTTTTTTTATGAAACGAACAAAATCACTGACAAGAGATGAAAGGCAGTTTATATCAATGATCGATGGAAACGAAAAAGAAAGGAACACATTTGAGAAGGGTGCCTGACCCCTCATGTTTGGTGCGTTTAAGGTATATATTGTCATACCGAGGAGATATTGTTATAAAGACCATGTTTGGTGGCATTATGCTATTTTTGATTTTAAATTGATCATTCATGAAAAACAAAATTTTTATTCACAATTTAAATTAGATAAATCGTTTCCTTTGGATACACATACTAAAACATTAAGAATAGAAAATTGGATTGAATCTTCGAAAACAAAAAGGAAAAGAAGAGCAAAACCTGTATAGTGACAGATCCGTTTCCTTAAATCACGATAGAGTGAAGTAGCATGAGGTAATAAATCAGGAAATACGAGGTACCGAATTAGGAAATTGCCTGCTTAAAAACCGCAATGACGGTAATCCAGCGAGCGAGACTCAGGGAAAGCAGAAATAAAACTAAGTGGGGTGGAATAAAGCAGAATAAAATCAACATAATTCAATTGCCTCCATGTCCACGAAAATCAGTTTCTTTCTCTCAAGCTTTCATACAATATTAACACATTCTTTTAATTCACTTCTTTTTTTTTCTTTTTGTTATTTAATTTATATTTTGTCACATCGACAAACTTGATTATGTAAGTTATAGACAAGCTTAGTAAATTATTAATCGAAATTCAACAGACCAATGATAATAATCATCAACCAAATCAAGAGGGACAAACTTCCCTTTTCCGGTTGGAATACGAAATTATCTCAGAATGTTCCCAACAACAGTATAAACGAAACTATCGCGATTGTAATTATAACTGAACAGCTTGGACAGGCTTGGGACGAATGGTTCATCGAGCAGACGTTCCGCCTCGGGTGCATTATAATCCCCTAAGTAATTAATTATGTAATCCCCAGCTAATTAAACCTGTAATCTATACAAGCTGCCGTGCGACAAAACGTCTCCATTCGACGTATGATTACTGACAATCCCGCGCTATAAATTTCCCACTCAATCATCCAAATAATTCCTCTATATATCTAGTAACAATTTGAATATAAAGTCCATATATGGTGATCCCACCGCTGTCACCAAATTTTCTAATTATTCTCAAATGAAAGTAGTCTTAATAGATAAGAAAGTAATGTTTTTGTATTATCTGAATTATTATTTTAACATTTTTTTTTATTTTCTATCAGACATAAATTTGTTTGGCATCATCAGATAGCGATTCTGATATTTTTCGAATGCTTCTGATATTTTTGAATGAAAATGTCTTTTCTGGTTTTCAAAGAAACCCTTTTTTTCTTTTCATTCAAACATAAATTTTTGGTATCATCAGCTTGTGATTGATATTTTTGAAATTTAATTGAAAATTGTCTTTTCTGGTTTTCAAAGAAAACCTTTCTTTTTATTTTCTATCAAATTTTATTTAATTTGAAATTTACATTAAGTTTTTAAATTTAAATAATTTAATGTAATCATAAAAATAAAAATAATAATAGTTTTAATAAAATATAAATTTAAATAATATTTATTAAAACTTACTTGCTAGACTCACTGACGCTCCAGATTTTTTCAATTATCATCCTCCAACTCCATTAAATGATTACCCGTTCGACCTGATTTTACTCGAAGAATAATTCCTGCAACAAAAAAAGTAAAAACATTTAATAAAACAAATTAAAAATAATAATTAGCAATCAAACATTGTAACTTGATAATAATATATATATCAGCAGGGTTAAAAAGAAAATATGATTGATTTATAAAAGTGAGGCGTGCGTGCGATAGGGGTTTGCAAATTGTTCGCAAGGAATAATTTGTTAATCTGGGACACGAGGGGTCCATATATTAGATGCACGTTGGACTGTTGAAGAAAGACGGAAATATATTCCAGATTTAATCGAGATTTGAATTAATTTCTTAATCAGACATAAGTAGGCCACCGCCTATATATATATATATATATATATAAGATGCGGGCTTTTAAATCAAAGTGAAAAAAAAATTGCAACCAAAATGAAAAAATAATTTAATGAAGTTTATGTTTCAGATTGACGCTTTATGAAAGGACCAATCACAGAGGGAGGGGAAATTTGAGACACCTGTCGTACGCCACTAGTTTTAACTTGCCCAACCCTGTGGTATTTCCTGGAGGGGTGCGTGCGAGAACCTTGCTACGGTTATTACACGCGTCACGTGACTTAAGAGTCACGCACACATCACCGTTGTATTTTCTTCAAAAGAGTGAGAGAGAGAGAGAGAGAGAGAGAGAGGAAGGCGAACCTTATCAGCGTCCTTTATCTTGTCAACCTCTCCGATCAATTATACACTACTTGCATTTCTACATGCCAACGATCGTTATATAACCAAAGTGTAGTACCATCATAAAATACTTATTGTAAAAATTTTAAAAAGCTTCAAAATAAAAGATTGTATACATAAATAAAAATAGTTAACAATGTGTAAAAAAGAGATCTTTTTTTTAAGTTTTTTACATTACGTTTTTTATAAAACTGTTTTTCTTGAAAATTTTGTTAGGTTATTTTATAAAATTCGTTTTATTTTTTTTCGATGTTTTACTTTAATTTTTAAGTTGTATTTAGAATTAAAAAACAATATTTTTTTGAGGTCATTTTATAAAATGACAACTACTGTTACTGCTAGTAATATTACTACTACTACCACTATAGTACTACTACTATACTACTATTACTACTAGTACTACTTCTACTACTATTACTACTACTACTGTTACTTTGAATACGAGAAATATAAATTTGTTTTAACGAGATGTCTTTTCTGATTTTCTAAAATAATTTTTATACTTTCAATCAAACATAAAGTTTGGTTTCATTGGCAAGAACTTCTGATATTTCCTGAATGCTATCACAAATGTCTTTTCTGGTTTTCAAAAAACCCTTTTTTTTATTTTTTTTTTGGATGGAAAATAATGTAATAATGAAAATTTAAATAATTTAATGTAATAATAATAATAAAATATAAGTAATTAATAAAACTTACTTCTAGACTCCCTAAAATATTTATACTGTCACACATCACGAACAACTGAACATTTTGTTTGGCATCATCAGCAAGTGATTATGATATTTTTGAAACTTAAATAAAAATGTCTTTTCTGGTTTTCAAAAAAATCTTTTTTTTAATTTTAATTAAAATTTACATTAAGTTTTTAAATTTAAATAATTAAATAATAATAATAAATGAAACTTACTTGGTAGAATAACTGAAATATTTACACTGTCATACTTCACGAACAACTGAACATTTTGTTTGGCATCATCAGCAAGTAGTTAAAATGAAAATGTCTTTTCTGGTTTTCAAAAAACCACTTTTTATTTTTTATCAAATTTTACTTAAATTCAAATTTACATTAAGTTTTCAAAATTTAAATAATTTTATTTAATAGTAATAATAACATATAAATAATAATTAATAAAACTTACTTGTTAGAAAAACAAAAAAATATTTACACTCTCACACTTTACGAACAACGGAACATTTTGTTTGGCATTCATTAGCAAGTGATTAGGATATTTTTAAAACTTAAATTATGTCTTTTCTGGTTTTCAAAAAACAATTTTTTTTCAATTGAAAATAAATTTTGGTAACATTATCATCAGAAAGTGCATCTGATATTTTTCAATGCAAATGTCTTTTCTGGTTTTTAAAAATCTATTTTTTTTAACTTTCAATCAAACATTTTTTTAAAAACTATTTTCCATGAATTTCTTTTATGTTATTTTATCAAATTCCTCCTTATGCTTTTCACCTCTTTTACTTTAATATTTACATTGTGTTATAGAATCTAAAATCAACTTGTTTTTGAGGTAATTTTATCAAAACAATCCAAATGCTTTCCCATTTCCTTACTTTTAGAATATTTTCGACAAATTGGGATCAAAATGGGACTTTTTGAGGTTATGCTCCTACTTTCTTTAATAATACATATCTATTTTGTTAGTTTACAAAAAAATTTCCATTAGTTACACAAAAATTAACCACTTAAACAATTTTTAACCTCCTAATCGATCTAAAATATTTTTACAAACTTAAGAAACAAATAACCATAGCTATTTTATCTTTTCACCTAAAAAAAAAATTCCAAAATATTCCTTCAGTCAAAATAGAACAAAAAATGACAAAAAACTAAATTTACTAAATAAAGAAAGATAAAATGCTAAAAATAAAAATATGATAATCTTTAATAAAGAGGTTTCTTTGTCCCGATCGGTTTATTTATCGAGAAATTGGTATAGGTTGAATGGTAAAAGGCGGATAGAGGGGGGGGGTGAAAAGGGGGTGTTTGGGGATGAGTCTAGAATTGAAAAAGGGATGACCAGCAAGTCTGAAAGTTCCAATATAGGGGTGTAATAGAGGACGGCCAAAGCATCAAGGGGTGGGTGGTTACAGGGATAGCCACCCCGAACTAGTGTGCTATATATATGTGTGTTATAAGAGCGCGTCTTGAGGAGGCGGAACGAGGCGAATGGCGCGGTTATCAGAACGAAAGTGGATTGGTCGAGGTTGAGTGCTGCGCCAACCAATGAGAATCTGGTCTCCAGTTTTCTGGAATCTCTCCCAGAAAACGATGAGGCAGACTGAAGAGCGCCAGGGAACAATCTTGGTTACTACAACCCTCACATATATATATTTGTGTGTCCTCCACTAACATTTATATACCCAAACTGCCCACTGCTCAATGACCACGGAACCATTTCCGGTCGGTTCACTATATATACTTTTATTTCATTTTTTTCTCGTTTTTTTTTCTTTTTATTCCTCCCTTTTTATGTCAAAATCGATAAGATGAACGACCACCCACACATATATATATAAATCCATTTTGATGGTAAAATATGTTTTCTGATAAAATTTTTGAAAAATAATTAAATAGTCAATTTTCATTTAACTAGAATTTTTGTTATTTCTTCTAAAATTCACAAAAGATTTTATCGTGGGGACATTTAGAAAATACTCAATTGAAGAAAAATTGTATGTATGAAGCAAATGTGGAAGGACACATTTTTATGGACTTTTATGAAGCGATAAAAAATGGTGGGATAATAAAAAAAAAGTATTTTTTTTTTTTTTTTTGAGGGACAGTTTGGAAAATCTGTGGCAGACATTTCGTTGAATAAGATGCTCGCGAAACGACCTCCTTGTACCGATTAACGATCTTGAAAAGATCGGGGATCAGCTTCTGACGGTTGACTTCAAGTGACTCTTGAACGAGACAGAGAGAGAGAGAAAGAACTCCTTCTCGGGCCTAGAAGACTCTTTCCTTCAGGCGCCATAACTTTTTCCTTGCTCAAGCATCAGGAAAAATATGGGAGGGCTGCAAGTGACGTTGCAACCACAGTGAAGTAGTAGGCACCTTTTATAGTTTCTTGCACGATCGTGGGAATTTTATCCAGCGACATCATTCACTATTCGTTTTAAATCGTATATACCTTTACTTTCCTCTTCCATTCTCCTCTCGCTTGTCGTTTATATATATAGACGATTTCAAAATATCGAAGAAATTGTCAAGAAAAATAATTTTTTTTTACTGTGGAAATAAATTTCTTTCATTAAATCAACTTTAGGAAGTAAAATTTTTAAAGATAAACATTAATAGTGGGTTTTTAAAACGTAACCTCAAAAAAAAAAAATTTGGTTTATTTTTATATGTAGGTTTTTTAGTTTCAAGTATAAAATTGAAAAGTACAAAAATTTAAACTCTATAAATGATAAAACGGGCGTTAAATATTTTTAGTAGTGATAAAAAAATGTAGTTAACAATGATAGAAACTCAGAATTGTAACGTTAGTCTAATGATACAAATCGTGCATTGTAGACGGTCCTCAAAGCTGAGCGCGCTTTCTACCCATCCCTGGTGGTAGCGCCTTTATTATCAAATTACCTTAAGTATCACAACCTTGCTGACATGACTTTTTTCTCTTTAAAAAGTTTTTATTGAAATTTGCAAACAAAGTAAAAAACTTTAATAGAAAATCACCTACATATGAATTGTTGGAACTACAACTATATATTTACGACATATTTATTTTCTATATAAAAATAGTGATGGTCTGTACTCAGATAATTTGAAGTCAGTCCTCGTTTACCCGTTGTCAAATAAAGCCTATACTATTTATTTCTCAATCCAGTCTTTGTGCGTAAATTCTCTGTATTAAGTTAAAATTCTAACATGAATATTACTAAATTTAAGGAAATTTAATTAGTTAATACTTGTAACTTTACTGTATTTATTGAATTTTCAATTGAACAACGAAATTGCATCAGCGGTACAACGATTGAATATTCAATAAAAATGTAACCTAAAAAAATGTGGTAAACTTAGTGTAATTGTTGAAAATTCAATATTTTTGTTTAAATTTATTAAACGAAATGTTTATTTCATTAATTTCAAAATTTATTTAAAGAAAAAATGTAAATAAAATATATTTTAAGGTTATGTATCATAAATTTAAAAATTACTAAATGTATATTTAATTGGAAACATTCGGATTTTTTTTAACATTGCTTTGTGAATGTAAAATTAAATATTGTTAAGTGAATTTACGAAATTTTATGCAAAAAAAAAAATTATTTTAACAATTAAACAATATTTGAAAAGGGAATTTCTTATTCCGATCAGAAAAACTCTTATATGTTAAGTATCTTTTCAAAAACAGCAAAATTCTTATACATATCACCCGTTCCTCTTCTTCTTTATCAGCGAAATTCCATCGAAATTGCCACTACCAAATGTACATTGAAATTCAATAAAAAAAAAAACAATGTATCTGAATGAATTTGATCTGAATACGCGTGGAGACGCATAAACATGTAAGCTGCAACTTGTGCGCACACTTTATATCGAATCTATTGAATTGTAAATACAAAATGGAGAATAAAGTGAGTTTATCGCAATACACATTGAAAATCGAATTTTCCTTCTTTAAGGAAACAATAGAAACAATTGAATGTTTAATATTCTTTCAAAGAATCAAATATTTCCGAATTCGTCGATTTTTATATCAATGTTTCTAAATTCTCTATTAATTTTGCTTATTCTCATGGAGAAAGTATTGTAATACCAAAATTTTTCGAACTCGATTTTTTTAATTATTTATTTAAAAAAATTTTGTAACTTTAAAATTATTATAAACCATAAATTGATAACAAAAAAATTTTCGGTAATTATTATTATTAATAATTATTATTATCAAATTTCCATGTGAAAGAAATTTTTTGAACAAACAAAGAAGAGAATACACATTTTGAAAAAATTAATCTAAAACTAACAATAATAAAAATTGCTCTTGTATAGCAGAAAAAATACATTAATCCGATATGTTCTAGTGGCAAGAATATCTAATTTGTCACGTCAAAATATTTACTAAATTGTTTAGTATCCCAGTGGGCACAAAAAGTTCTATGTTCCAATAAGGTTTTTAGAAATATAATAGCTGCTCAAAAAACGTTCTGAAAATGTTTCATGTTCTCCAAAAATTTTTTGAAAACCTGGAACGTTTTTAGAATGCTGTCAGACATATGTACGTTCTGAAAACAATTTAAAAAGGTCATTAGAACAGAAGGTGATTTTTTGACTAATGGAATTTCTATGCCTTCCTTTTTATAGTTTCAATCCTGTAAAAACAAGTTTTAAAATTATAATAATAATTCCCTGGGGAAGTTTGGAGTAAAGCAAATGATGAAATTTAGAAATAGGATCAGTGCTAAATGGAGCTCCCGGGATAAAATGAATATTACTCGAATAAGTATGTACGCAGTAATCGGAATATTCGAAATAGTATTCCAAACGGTATTGAAAGTATATAGAGTATAATAGTATAATCTTATATTTCGAGTAAGAACTACTAAACATAACTGATAACAAGAAGAAAGATTTTTTATTAATGCTGCAAAATATTTTTACTCTAAAGCAAAGATTGCAGTATTTTTTCGTTTTTAAAGGTTTGCCACATCTGGTTTCATTAGGATGACAATTCAAGGGTTTCTCGATGCAAGATGTCCTATTTTATGAGTTTTTCTGTACCTGTTTTTTTCTTATAGATTTATTTAGATAGAAAATATGTGAATTTTAAAGATGCAAAGAGACGAAGGAAATGTTTTTAAATGTTTAGTATTTATTCAAAAATTTTCCTAAGGTAGACCTTCAAGTTTTCAGTTTCTTTCTAGCATTTGCCAGGAACGAAGGGGAACCTACAGTCGGTAGTTATAGTGAGTTAAAGTGAAGAATTTATTGAGAATTTATTTATTAATTATTATATTTTAATGTAATATTTAAAGTTTTTTATTAAACGAAATAATTTGAAGTGTATAAGATAATTCTTTAACTAAAAAAATCCTGCACTAAGTGACACAATTCATTAATGACAAATTACCATTCCGGATGCTGCAGAAAAACGGAAGGCGAGTGATCAAATCTCATCGACGATACAATTATTCATGGATAATAATGGTTCATATTAACAACACCAAAAGTTCACGAAAATGGCTGTAAAGCTCTTGAAGGTTATCATCAAAAATCATCGGAAACAAGTGTTGTTCATCTTTACCCAAATTTATCCCGAATGCGTTTGAGTGAAGACGGTGATATGAAATATAAGTTTAATAAAGTACAAAAAACAGTAAATAGATTAAATCCCCATTTTGAAGAGATAAGGGAAAAATTTATCCAAATATTTATAAAAATGCTTCTTATTGGTTATATTAATTTTATAGGTTGTGCGCGTTTACGCTACGATTAGCAAAATCAAATATAGATTTCTAATTCGACCATTTTGTACAACGTTACAATAAATTACATCAATACATTTTAGTCACTTATTTCTTGATTTAAATTAGTTTAATTCGAATTTAAGATTATTATTTGCTAATTAAAAGAATAAAAAAAATTTTTGCAGTTCTAAAAAGACAAACAAAATTTTTTCACTATACTTTAAATAGTATATGATAAAATTTAAAAAAGGTTTCAAAAACAAAATTTAAAAAACAAAAATTTGGCATTAACACTAAAAAAAAATTGTTTTTGCAGTTCTAAAAAGACAATATAAACAACATTTTTTCAACACCTTAATAGTATGACAGAATTTGAAAAATGGTTAAAAAAAAAAAAGTAAATTTGAAGATGCTAACAAAAATTCGACATTAACAAAAAATATTATTTACAGTTCTTAAAAGACAAAATAAACAAAAACTTATCGATATTTTTGATAATATGACAGAATTTAAAAAAGATATTAAAAAGAAAATTTTGGAGAACTTAACAAAAATTTGGCATTAACAGGAAAGAAAAAAAGTTTTTTGCAGTTCTAAAAAGACAATAATAAGGAACAACATATAAGAAAAAGAGAAATATCTTTAGAAAGTACATGAGAATTTGATTATTACCCCCAACTCTTTTGAACCCTTTAATGATTAGAAAAATAATACTGTTTTAAATGAATTAATTTCTATTTCTCTTACAAGCGTTTTACTAACTATAAATTTCTATCAGTTCCAAACCGACAAAATTTCCCTACTTTCACGAAGCTTGTTATTCTCTTTTTTTCAAGCAGAGAGGAAGTTAATATTTCAACTTTTTTTAAGTTGACACAAACCCTTCTTCATATATTATATAGTTTTCGCGTAAAAAGAAAAATTTTCATTTTTTTTTTTGCAGTTTTGCCTCCCTTGCCGTTGTGCACACAACGGACAACATACTGGTTGGTTCAATGCATAATGCATGCCTTCGCAGATTAGAAACGGTGCTTCGGAGTGTAGAGGAAAGCATATATATATATATATATATATATATATATATATATATATATATATATATATATATATATATATATATATATATATATATACAGTAGAAGTATATATAGTGCGCGCGGGTTTTATATATCGAGAGAGAAGACGCGCTTTTCTCAAAGTAAACCACGCCTCGGAAGGGTGGGATTCACTCTTCCGGAAGAAGAGCGAGTAAGCTTGCATCTCGGTGAACTTGACATATTTTATTGCTTTTCCCTATATTTCGCATCCCTACTTCTCTCTCTCTCTCTCTCTCTCTCTATTCACAATGACTTTCTTATTGTCTCCTAATAAATAACATAAAAACGAAAGAAATCCCAAAAAAAATTTGTCTTCATCATACCTGGTGACAAAAAACAAATACCCCCATTACTATTTCTGATGCATAAAAATCTAATTCGATTTGTCAACCTAAAAATGCTTTTGGATAATTTGAATTTTGCCAAATAAACACAGATCACGTTTTCGATAAGACACGATGTAATTTCTAGACATATATATATGAGAGGGAGCAAAGATCAGGTCATTGAACAGTCAAAGGTCCGCAAAAGATTGACGCGCGTCTCTATGATGGAAAATATTCTATACAGTGTGTGTGTCTGTTGGATTTATGTACCGAAAAAAAGAAGATAGGATAGTTAAGTAATGTTGATGGGGTATATATATAAGGAGAGGAGGAAAAATGTCGAAGAAAGATGAGAGAGGCTTTTTGAGAAAGAAAGGGGAGAGGACATGATCCTTGGATGATGGTGACGACGTCTTATCCCAAGGGATCGTCGATCGATCCATCATATGTGGCATCCTTCTCTCATCATATCCTTTTTGCCAACGACACGTTGTCATCCGACGTGTTATATCATAAATGTTCTCCTTCGACAATAATTGCCCCCATTTTATATATATATATATATATATATATATATATATATATATATATATATATATATATATATGTATTTAAATATAAAAATAGTTTTTTCATTATGATTTTCCATTATTTTGGAATGGAAAAACATTTTTTTATATTTTACAAAAGGTTATTTTATTGGATCAAAAAAAAAAATAGAAGTCGTTTTTTTTCGAGGCCATGGATGGGGGGTGACAAGGGCACTTGTGAAAAGCTTTGGGAAAAGCTCGCGCGCGTCGTTATAGATACGTGCCAGAGCAGGCTCTTTGCGCGATTCTGAAAGCAATATATCGATGTTTAGCAACCAATAAACGGATCCCTCAAAGAGGGCTTTTACGGGTATAAAGCGGTGCTTCGACGTTGCCCCCCCCCTTCTCTCCTTTTCACTATATATTTGCCTGTATGGGTGTGTTTATATATAGGTATATAGCTAAAAGTTTAGCTATACGTCACGGTGCCAACGCTTTTATGGCTCAAAGTAAATGCATTTATAGAGCCGTTTTCCAACCGTTCTTTTTTCGCGATTCTATACACTCCGCAGTTCCCTCTTTTTTTCAGAGTTATATATATATGTAATATTATTAATACCGTTTAAATGCATACGCTACTTTTTTCAAAGTCAATCAAAAATTTGTACTCAATAAAATACTGTCATACTATTAAGGTGTTGAAAAAATTTAGTTTATATTGTCTTTTTAGAACTGCAAAAACAATTTTTTTTTAGTGTTAATGCCAAATTTTTGTTCTCTAAATTTTGTTCTTGAAACCTTTTTTAAATTTTATCATATTATTAAAAAGTATTGAAAAACTTTTAATTGTCTTTTTAGAGCTGCAAAAATTTTTTTTTATTCTTTTAATTAGCAAATAATAAACTTAAATTCGAATTAAACTAATTTAAATCAAGGAATAAGTGACTAAAATGTATTGATGTAATTTATTGTAACGTTGTACAAAATGGTCGAATTAGAAATCTATATTTGATTTTGCTAATCGTAGCGTAAACGCGCACAACCTATTAAATTAATATAACCAATAAGAAGCATTTTTGTAAATATTTGGATAAATTTTTCCCTTATCTCTTCAAAGTGAGGATTTAATCTATTTACTGTTTTTTGTACTTTATTAAACTTATTTTCCATATCACCGTCTTCACTCAAACGCAATTGGGATAAATTTGTGTAAATGTGAACAACACTTGCTTCCGATGATTTTTGATGATAACCTTCGAGAGCTTTACAGACATATTCGTGAACTTTTGGTGTTGTTAATATGAACCATTATTATCCATGAATAATTGTATCGTCGATGAGATTTGATCACTCGCCTTCCGTTTTTCTGCAGCATCCGGAATGGTAATTTGTCATTAATGAATTGTGTCACTTAGTGCAGGATTTTTTTAGTTAAAGAATTATCTTATACACTTCAAATTATTTCGTTTAATAAAAAACTTTAAATATTACATTAAAATAATAATAAATAAATTCTCAATAAATTCTTCACTTTAACTCACTATAACTATACCGACTGTATGTTCCCCTTCGTTCCTGGCAAATGCTAGAAAGCAACTGAAAACTTGAAGGTCTGCCTTAGGAAAATTTTTGAAAAAATACTAAACATTTAAAAACATTTCCTTCGTCTCTTTGCATCTTTAAAATTCACATATTTTCTATCTAAATAAATCTATAAGAAAAAAACAGGTATCGAAAAACTCATAAAATAGGACATCTTGCATCGAAAAACCCTTGACTTGTCATTCTAATGCAAACCAGATGTGTCAAACCTTTAAAAACGAAAAAATACTCCAATCTCTGCTTTAGAGTAAAAATATTTTGCAGTATTAATAAAAAATCTTTCTTCTTGTTATCAGTTATGTTTAGTAGTTCTTACTCGAAATATAAGATTATACTATTATACTCTATATACTTTCAATACCGTTTGGAATACTATTTCGAATATTCCGATTACTGCGTATACTTATTCGAGTACTATTCATTTTATCCCGGGAGCTCCATTTAGCACTGATCCTATGTCTAAATTTCCTCATTTGCTTCACTCCAAACTTCCCCAGGGAATTATTATTATAATTTTAAAACTTGTTTTTACAGGATTGAAACTATAAAAAGGAAGGCATAGAAATTCCATTGGTCAAAAAATCATCTTCTATTCTAATGACCTTTCCAAATCGTTTTCAGAACGTACATTATGTCTAACAGCATTCTAAAAACTTTGCAGGTTCTCAGAAAATTTTTGGAGAACATGAAAAATTTTCATAACGTTTTTTGAGCAGATATTATATTTCTAAAAACATTATTGGAACATTGAACTTTCTGTGCCCACTGGGATACTAAACAATTTAGTAAATATTTTAAATATCTAATTTTTGTTACACTTGCCACTAGAACATATCGGAATTTTAATAGTTTTATTAGCAACTACTGAATAGAAGCGCATTACTGTTTTTGATTAGATAAATTAGGTATTCTTGACACTAGAACATATCGGATTTATTTTTTCTGTCACAATATAATTTATGGAAATGTAACGGAATTATCATTATGGAAATTGTGTCAGCAACGAAAAAGTTTCCTAAAGATTTATGGATATTAAATTTCCAAAGAAATGCATACTTTTTCGCCGAAAAAACTAATGAATATCATTTAGAGATTTCGCGGACATTGCTCTAATAATTACCTTAAAGATTCCGTCAACGTTCCTATAATATAATTACTCCCGAAATTCCTTATTATATACTCCAAAAACGCAAAAACATTCGAATTAGTCGAAATTCTGTTTCCCTTTGCAGTGAAAATAAAGCGTTATAATTATTATGGAATTTTTGTTTGAAACGAAAAACTTTCTTAAAGATTCTGATAATAATTATACCGTTGGAATTTTGTTTCTTTTTCCATCGAAAATTGAAGATTCCTCTAAAGATAACTTTGGATCCGCTGTATAACAATTTCTCTAAAGATTTCCAATAACAATTTTCGTCAGAATTTTTATTTTCTTTTTCACCGCAAACAAAAGGACTTCGTATGAAGATTTCCTTGTAATTCCTCTAACAATGCAATTTTTGATATTTTCAATAATTCTGGGTGACATTTGTTTTTGATGTTCCTTGTATGTTGCAGAATATTTTCCTTCCTAGAGATGCAGGGAACCTTTCTAAAATCATCAAATAATTTGTCAATCAATATGTTTCCTCATTAAATCGACTTTGTTGCTGAATATATATGCATAATTTTTCCTTCTATCTCTAGGAGTTCATATCATAGTTCTTCATTTATTGATACAGAATTATCCCTAGACTATGAATATTAAAAAAGTATTATAATATTAAAAAATTATATCAGAATCTCTATCACGAAATTATTATAGGAAAATTATTACAAGAATTTAAAAACAGTTTCCGTGAATTAAAAATTTGAAACCCGGAATGAAAAATGTAGGTATTCCAAAATTAAACTTGAATCACATAGTATTCGAATAAGTATTCCTTCGTGCCAAAAGGTAGACTGTGGAATACTTTGAGAAAAGTTACTAAAGTAAACTGATGGTATACTAAGATCTACCACATAGAGATGAGAGTATACCGTTCATATACATTGGGATATTATATGAATTTTTCCAAATTATCTTGTAATGAACTCCAACTATAGAGTTCTAATGGTGTCTAATAGATGTCGCATTGTCATAAAGACAAAAATTCTTCTTAATAATAAATGTAAATAAAAATAAATAATATTAAATGATAATTAATTTATTCATTGAATATTTTTTGATACATGTAAACATCAAATATACACAAAATTTTTTTCTTAAATAACATAATTATCTATAATTTGTAATACTTAATTAATTAATATACAAGCTAAATAAATAAATAGATAAACATAAAGAAAAATAACTATCTGAATTAAATATTTGAAGCGTTAAGTAATATGGTATATCCTTTATAAAACTCATAATTCCGTACCTGAAAAAAATGTCAACTTTAAGTTGCATTCTAATCAATGATATATTTAAATAGTTTAATGTTATTAATTTATTTTTAAAAAAAATTTTTTTATCATAATTTTTTATACAATAATTTATTAAATAAACTATTACAATTGGCAGTGAATATAAGGTTAACATTTATAATATTAATATTATATTATAATACTTAATAAAATATAAATTTCTGGTTAAGTAAATAAAAAATATATGAAAAACTTACTTGATTTGCTTATAATTTTTTAAGCATATGATTTCGTACCATTCGATGGGTAATTTGTCATTAATGAATTGTGTCACTTAGTGCAGGATTTTTTTAGTTAAAGAATTATCTTATACACTTCAAATTATTTCGTTTAATAAAAAACATTAAATATTACATTAAAATAATAATTAATAAATAAATTCTGAATAAATTCTTCACTTTAACGCATTAACTACAGACTGTAGGTTTCCCCTTCGTTCCTGGCAAATGCTAGAAAGCAACTGAAAACTTGAAGGTCTACCTTAGGAAAATTTTTGAATAAATATACTAAACATTTAAAAACATTTCCTTCGTCTCTTTGCATCTTTAAAATTCACATATTTTCTATCTAAATAAATCTATAAGAAAAAAACAGGTACCTAAAAACTCATAAAATAGGACATCTTGCATCGAGAAACCCTTGAATTGTCATCCTAATGAAACCAGATGTGGCAAACCTTTAAAAACGAAAAAATACTGCAATCTTTGCTTTAGAGTAAAAATATTTTGCAATATTAATAAAAAATTTTTCTTCTTGTTATCAGTTATTTTCAGTAGTCCTTACTCAAAATATAATACTAAAATTTAAATAAAATACTGTAAATCTCAGTTTATTATATGTATTATTTTATTTATTAGTGCCATTCTAATTTTTTACTTCTCCCATCTATGTGTTGTATCAGCAATTAAGTATCCAAAAATTCAAAGACTGCAGTATTCATTTTATTTACTCGACAGAAAATTAAAAGGCATTAAAATAAGCTGCAACGCTTATTATTTTAATCCAATTTTGCTTATTTTAATACCAAAATGGATTAAAATAAGCAAAATTGGATTAAAATAAGAAGCGTTGCAGCTTATTTTAATGCCTTTTAATTTTCTGTGTCCGGAAGATGTTCATACTTTTAACAGACTTCTGAAGACCTTCGAGATTATACTATCAATACTTTGGTATAATTAGGAAACTAAGATTATCCATTTAAAGATTCGAGCTTAGTTTACTCGCAGTGTACTGTAATATGCGTTTCGAATATTACGGAAGACGTTTAGGTATACATTGGAGATTATGTATACAAGTTAGAATACTATTTGGTATACTCATATATACTTTTAATACCGTTCGGAATACTATTTCGAATATTCCAATTACTGTGTATACTTATTCGAATACTATTCATTTTATTCCGGGAATAAATGCAATATCTGTAAAACAAATGAAATGGAAATCATCAATTCTTTTTATTTCTGTTGATGCTAATGATGACGATGATCAGGGGATGAATCCCTCTTCCAAACACAAAAATCGATTTTCAACTATATATAATGTTCCTTAGTGCGTGAATAAACTACTTTGAGGGACAAATAAATATGGTAATGGCATTTCGAAAACTTGAAATGCTTTGCACCTTCGTCGCCTTTATATATATATACACTCTTGGCAAGTGAGTAAACTTTGTTCAACTTTTTTCAGCCAAAAGAGAAAAAAAAAGACAGAGAGACTCATTTCCTCTCTTATATGCGTTCGCAAAACTCAAGGTAGGAAATAAGGCAAATAACCGAGGACAATATCAAGGAAGACACAAGAAAAAGAATAAGATAAGAAAACACGAAAAAGAGGGGTTGGGAATGAAGTGTGCCATGGAAAAAAGCAAAAGTCACAGGCTGAGAATTTTCTCTCTCTCTCTTTCTCTCTTTTAGTCTCTTAAATAATATAAAAGTCGGAGAAAGTTGATAAGCCGGAGACTCCTCTCAAAAACTTTTCACTCGACACTTCTATTTCTTATTATAATAAATGCATATCGGCTTACCCGAAAGTATAAGATCCGTAGTAGAAACCCTTTTTCAGTCTCGCACCGTACGGTCTTCGGGGCTTAAGAAACAGTACAAAAAAAAAAAAAAAATTTAAGTCTCAGTGGGGGAGAAAAATATCAAATAAAGGAACGACATAAGAATATGGCGAATAACATTCACTGACTGTCAAATAATCGCAAAAGAATTTTAGTTATTGTATTTGGAATTTCTTTTTTTATTTTGAAATTGTTTAAATTCGATATTATTGCATTGTATATTAATATATATATATATATATATATATATATATATATATATATATATATATATATATATATATATATACTAGTCAAGTGATATATATATTTACCCTTGCTGTTCAATTTCGTTATTGAAACTATATATATATATATGAAACATTTGGTTTTGAGGGCTTGTCAGAAGCAGATTGTGCACGCCAAGTGACATCGAAGACAAGATGTGCGGTTTCATTTCAGAATAAATATACATTTTGACGAGCAAGTGTTACTGCTTATTCTTATCGAAAGGTTATTATTTTTTTTTATTATTATTCTAAATAATCCTAACAAATATTTTTTATTATTCAAAATAATCCTAACAAATATTTTTCATTTTTTAAATTTTTACACTAAAAGTTTAGAAAAAATTTGAATTTTTGAATACAAAATAAATTGGTACATTTAGTGAATAATGAACAAAAATTTAAATAAAGAATTTCTGATTATAAATCCCTTTAATTTTTCTTAACCTTCACTAAAAAAAAATTCTAGTTAGAATAACCAGAATTCTGGTTAGGGTATATTTAACATTTTGATTCTGGTTAGGTTAACCAGAATTCTCGTTATTTTAACGAGAATTCTGGTTAACATAACTAGAAAGTAATGTTAAATATAGCCTAACCAGAATTTTTTTTTTCAGTGTTCTTTCCATAATATATTTTTAAACTATTATTGTTTATATATATATTATTAAATTGTGTCATATACTATTATAAAAAAATGGAAATTTTTTTTTAAAAAAAAGTAATTAAATTTTGTTTATATTGTCTTTTTAGAACTGCAAAAAACAGTGTTAATGCTAAATTTTTGTTAGCTTCTTGAACATTTCTTTTTGAAACGTTCTTTAAATTCTGTCATACTATTAAAAAGTATTGAAAAGTTTTTGTTTATTTTGTCTTTTTAGAACTGTAACAAAAAAATTTTTTTCTATTTAGCAAATAATATAAACTAAAATTCGTATTAAACTAATTTAAATCAAAGAATTATAATTTTAAATCCCAATTTTTATGAATTCTTTCTAATGTTTACCATTTGTTTATATATTGTCTTTTTAGAACTGCAAAAAACAATGTTAATGCCAAATTTTTTGTTAGCTTCTTCATAAATTTTCTTTTTGAAACCTTTTTTAAATTGTTTCAAAAACACCATTGTGTTTTACCATTGTTTATATTGTCATTTTTAGAACTGCAAAAAAACCTTTTTTGTAGTGTTAGTGCCAAATTTTTGTTAGTATAACTTGAAATTTTTATTTTTGAAACCTTTTTTGAATTCTCTCATATTATTAAAAAATATTAAAAAGTTTATACGTTTATTTTTACTTTTTTTTGGAACTGCAAATAATTTTTTTTTTTAAAGTCAAAGTTTCGTTAGCTTCTTCAAATTTTCATTTAAATTTTGTCATTCTATATATATATATTATAAGATGTTGAAAAAATTTTCTTTATTTTTTTCTTTTTAGAACTGCAAAAAACTTTTTTTTTTTTTTTTTAATATTAATGCCAAATTTTTTTCAAGATTCACTAAATTTTCATTTTGAAACTTTTTTTTAAAAT